>NW_026652293.1:31323448-32046137 GCF_009828535.3 Hylobates moloch | reverse complement strand
TCCACTTTGTGCAGAGCTGAGTTCAATTCCTGGATATCCTTGTTAACTTTCTGTCTCGTTGATCTGTCTAATGTTGACAGTGGGGTGTTAAAATCTCCCATTATTATTGTGTGGGAGTTTAAGTCCCTTTGTAGGTCACTGAGGACTTGCTTTATGAATCTGGGTGCTCCTGTGTTGGGTGCATATATATTTAGGATAGTTAGCTCTTCTTGTTGAATTGATCCCTTACCATTATGTAATGGCCTTCTTTGTCTCTTTTGATCTTTGTTGGTTTAAAGTCTATTTTATCAGAGACTAAGATTGCAACCCCTGCCTTTTTTTGTTTTCCGTTTGCTTGATAGATCTTCCTCCATCCCTTTATTTTGAGTCTATGTGTGTCTCTGCCCGTGAGATGGGTTTCCTGAATACGGTACACTGATGGGTCCTGACTCCTTATCCAGTTTGCCAGTCTGTGTCTTTTAATTGGAGCATTTAGCCCATTTACATTTAAAGTTAATATTGTTATGTGTGAATCTGATCCTGTCATTATGATGTTAGTTGGTTATTTTGCTCGTTAGTTGATGCAGTTTCTTCCTAGCCTCGATGGTCTTTACAATTTGGTATGTTTTTGCAGGGGCTGGTACCGGTTTTTCCTTTCCATGTTTAGTGCTTCCTTCAGGAGCTCTTTTAGGGCAGGCCTGGTGGTGACAAAATCACTCAGCGTTTTCTTGTCTGTAAAGTATTTTATTTCTCCTTCACTTATGAAGCTTAGTTTGGCTGGATATGAAATTCTGGGTTGAAAATTCTTTTCTTTAAGAATGTTGAATATCGGCCCCCACTCTCTTCTGGCTTGTAGAGTTTCTGCTGATAGATCAGCTGTTAGGCTGATGGGCTTCCCTTTGTGGGCAACCTGACCTTTCTCTCTGGCTGCCCTTAACATTTTTTCCTTCATTTCAACTTTGGTGAATCTGACAACTACGTGTCTTGGAGTTGCTCTTCTCGAGGAGTATCTTTGTGGTGTTCTCTGTATTTCCTGAATCTGAATGTTGGCCTGCCTTGCTAGATTGGGGAAGTTCTCCTGGATAATATCTTGCAGAGTGTTTTCCAACTTGGTTCCATTCTCCCCGTCATTTTCAGGTACACCAATCAGACGTAGGTTTGGTCTTTTCACATAGTCCCAAATTTCTTGGAGGCTTTGTTCATTTCTTTTTATTCTTTTTTCTCTAAACTTCCCTTCTCGCTTCATTTCATTCATTTCATCTTCCATCAGTGATACCCTTTCTTCCAGTTGATCGCATTGGCTACCGAGGCTTCTGCAATCTTTGCATAGTTCTCGATACTTGGCTTTCAGCTCCATCAGCTCCTTTAAGCCCTTCTCTCCATTGGTTATTCTAGTTATCCATTCTTCTAATTTTTTTTCAAAGTTTTTAACTTCTTTGCTATTGTTTTGAATTTCCTCCCGTAGCTCGGAGTAGTTTGATCATCTGAAGCCTTCTTCTCTCAACTCGTCAAAGTCATTCTCTGTCCAGCTTTGTTCCGTTGCTGGTGAGGAACTGCGTTCCTTTGGAGGAGGAGAGGTGCTCTGCTTTTTAGAGTTTCCAGTTTTTCTGCTCTGTTTTTTCCCCATCTTTGTGGTTTTATCTACTTTTGGTCTTTGATGACGGTGATGTACAGATGGGTTTTTGGTGTGGATGTCCTTTCTGTTTGTTAGTTTTCCTTCTACCAGACAGGACCCTCAGCTGCAGGGCTGTTGGAATTTGCTAGAGGTCCACTCCAGACCCTGTTTGGCTGGGTGTCAGCAGCAGTGGCTGCAGAACAGCGGATTTTCATGAGACCACAATTTCAGCTGTCTTATAGTTCCTCTGGAAGTTTTGTCTCAGAGGAGTACCCGGCCGAGTGAGGTGTCAGTCTGTCCCTACTGGGGGGTGCCTCCCAGTTCGGCTGCTCGAGGGTCAGGGACCCACTTTAGGAGGCAGTCTGTTTGTTCTCAGATCTCCAGCTGTGTGCTGGGAGAACCACTACTCTCTTCAAAGCTGTCAGTCAGACAGGGACATTGAAGTCTGCAGAGGTTCCTGCTGACTTTTTGTTTGTCTGTGCCCTGACCCCAGAGGTGGAGCCTACAGAGGCAGGCAGGCCTCCTTGAGCTGTGGTGGGCCCCACCCAGTTCGAGCTTCCTGGTTGCTTTGTTTACCTAAGCAAGCCTGGGCAATGGTGGGCGCCCCTCCCCCAGCCTCGCTGCCACCTTGCAGCTTGATCTCAGACTGCTGTGCTAGCAATCAGCGAGACTCCGTGGGCATAGGACCCTCCGAGCCAGATGCAGGACACAATCTCTTGGTGTGCCGTTTTCCAGGCCCGTTGGAAAAGCACAGTATTAGGGTGAGACTGACCTGATTTTCCAGGTGCCGTCTGTTACCCGTTTCTTTGACTAGGAAAGGGAACTCCCTCACCCCTTGCGCTTCCCGAGTGAGGCAATGCCTCGCCCTGCTTTGGCTCGCACACAGTGCGCTGCACCAACTGTCCTGCACCCACTGTTTGACACTCCCTAGTGAGATGAAACCGGTACCTCAAACAGAAATGCAGAAATCACCCGTCTTCTGTGTCGCTCAGGCTGGGAGCTGTAGACTGGAGCTGTTCCTATTCGGCCATCTTGGCTCCACCCCCCAATTTAGTTTAATAAGATGAATCTGAATCTTGGATTCTGCCAGCCCTGAGTTTGAATTCTAGTTTGACCTGTTTCTAGGTATGTGGCCTCTAAGTTTCTCATCTGCAATATGGGAATTAATAACACTAACTTCCTGAAGTTGTGAGAGTTAAATGATTTGGGTGTATAAAATATCTGATACATGCTCTTTATACCCTCTTTACTCCACTCATAATAAATAAATCCTGTGGGAAGCTGAAGTATGGTGGGGATTGAATTGAGATGGGTGCAACCTTAGCCCTCAACTGGTAGACTTCCTTCCAGAGTTTAACCTGGAGATACTGGAGTTTGTGCCATTAAGAGAGGTAACAGATCATTACAAAACATTCCTCTGGAGTTATTCAGGAGACTAGAACTGAGCCCTCTCTTTTGAGAGGGTCAAAACAGTATCCGTTTATGAATGACTATGATAGTACCCCTGTGAGATAGTTTAAAATAAGTGTTGGGCCAGGCACAGTGGCTCACGCCTGTAATCCCAGCACTTTGGGGGGCCGAGCCTGGCAGATCACGAGGTCAGGAGATCGAGAACATCCTGGCTAACATGGTGAAACCCTGTCTCTACTAAAAATACAAAAAATTAGCTGGGCTTGGTGGCAGGCGCCTGTAGTACCAGCTACTCGGGAGACTGAGGCAGGAGAATGGCATCAACCTGGGAGGCGGAGCTTACAGTGAGCTGAGATCATGCCACTGCACTCCAGCCTGGGCGACAGAGCAAGACTCCGTCTCAAAAAAAAAAAAAAAGTGTTGTTCAATCCATTTTATAGATGAAAAGATTCTAATACTTCAGGCAGTTGTGCCTTCCCTCTGCAATCAAACTCTGTGGCATTTTTCCCCTTGATGCTGTCGTCTTCACTTGCTCAACTAAAAATAATACCAGCTCTTGCAGAATAAATCATCAATCTCTGAGGGTGGCTGATGTGAACAACTCATATGAATCTCAGGCCCATCTTAGATTTATTTTTGGGGGGAAATTACAAAAGTATTTTACATTTGTTATAGAAAATATAGAAAAGCATAAGGAAGAAAGTGAAAATTATCCATAATGCCGTCATGTACAACTGATCATTAATAATGCATAAATATCCTTCTAGGCTTTTTTTCCCTACACATATACCTGTATGTACATTCACATACATACATATACCCACATACAGCTTATTATACTAATGGGGATTATAGTGTGCACATCTTGCTTTTGTAACCAGCTTTACTGATTAATAATATATTATGAACAGTGTCCTGTGTCATTAAATATAATTTTACCATGTGATTTTGAATAATTTCAAGAATTCTGTGATTCTTTTGATAACAAGTTCCTTATTGTTTTTCACTTACTACAATACAAAAATATTGTAGTTTTTAATATTCAAATGAACAATCCAATAACCAGTTTTATAAATGCATCTTCGTGTGCAAGTCTCATGATCTGATAAGGAGAAATTCCTAGGATTAGAATTATTGGGGCATAGGCTGTGCACATATTTGTGACTCTTGAGAAGTATTGCCCTACCTCCCTCAGGAAAGGTTGTGCTAATTCCAACCTCACCCATAGTGAATGAGATTCCACTCATCTTTGCCATCTCTGGGTATTTCAATTAGTAAGAATATCTCTTCAACTTCTCCTAAACACTTAGTTTAACTATGATATGTTTCAAACATTTGTATAGAGAACAAGAGACACCCATGTACCCACTACCAAGATTAAATACATAATAATATTTGCCATATTTGCTTCATCCCTCTCCAATTTTCAAATAAATACAATGTTACAGATGCATTTTGTATGCTCATTCTTTGTTCCTTGCTCCAGAAGTCATCACTCCTCTGAAATTGTTATTTCATTACCATGTGCATTTTTATAATTTTACTACATATGCATTTATGAAAAAGTATGTATATGAATTTTTTGAGTTTTGAAGTTTTGTTTATGTGATACATAGAGTGTGTCCTTTTGCAGCAAAATGAACATTTGTTTTTAAGATTTACCAGTATTATTACATGCATACTGAGTTCATTATTTCGCTTTCTGCATAGAACTCCATTGTATAAATAAATCACACGTTCTTAATTCGCTCCCTTTCTGAGGGGAGGCTAGGTTGCTATAATTTTTTGTTATTACAGATAATATTAAAATGATCATCCTTGTCCATGTCTCTTGGGTGCATGTGTGAGATCTTCTCTGGGAAAGATACCTAAAGTGGAATCGCTGAGTTTAGGAATGCACATTTCCAACTTTTATTAGGTACAGTAGTTCCCCTTTATCTGCAGGGGATAAGACCCCCAGTGGATGCCTCAAACTGTGGATAGTACCAAATCTTATAAATGCTATATTTTTCCTACACATACATACCTATGATAAATTTTAATTTATAAATTAGACACAGGAAGAGATGAATAATCACTATTAATAAAACAGAACAATTATGCAATATACTCTAATGAAAGCTATTCACATAACTTATATGGGCTCTCTCTCCCTCTCTAAAATTTTCTTAATATTTTTGGGCTCTGACTGAGGGTAACAGAAAGTGAAACTGTGGATAAGGTGGGGACTACTGTATTAACTAACACATTGCTTTCCGGAGTGAATGTGTCATTTCCACTCTGCATATCATATGCAGAACTCCCATTTCTATGTATCTTCAATGTCACTTGAGATGTTCAGAATTATTAAAGTGTGCCAATCTGATGGGTGTGAAATGGAATCCAATTATTGCATTAATTGCACTTTCCCTGATTACAATGAAATTGAGCACTGAACATATGTTTGTTGGCCATTTGGATTTCCTCTTATGTGAATTGTAGATTCCTATCCTCTGCCCATATTTCTATCGGGTAGTATGTGTTTTTCTTATGATTTCTGAGAATCCTTGTATATGTTCTAGATACAATTCGTGAGCTGTCAGTATCTTCTCCCCCACATGACTTGTCTTTTTCACTTTGTTTATGGTGCTTTTTGTCATACAGAGTTATTAATTTTAGTGTGGTAAAATGTATCTGCCTTTTTTTGATGATTTTTGTTCATCTTCTCTCCTTTAAAAATTCCTTCCACATACTGAGATAAAAAAGAAGTCATTTATATTTTTTAAATAACATTTTTTACAGTTTTGCATATCACATTTGGCTCTTTTAATCTATCTGGAATTAATTTTTGTGTATAGTGTGAGGTGGGCTCTAATTTTATCTATTTTTTCTCTGCTATGATTAGTCCTTTGACTCAACACCATTTAGTGAGTAGGCAATTCTTATCTGCTGTTTCTGGGTACTTTATTTTATTCCACTGGTCTATTTGTATATTCCTCTCACCCATGTCTCACTAATTTAGTTTTTATAACTTTGTAGTTTTGGTATATTAAGTCTCCCCAAATTGTCTTGGCTATTGGCTCTTTATTCATTGTATGATTTTTAGGATCACCTTGTAACATTTCACTAAAAAGATCAGATTTTAATTGAAATGGAATAAATGGATAGATTAACCTAAGGGAGGCTTGCCATATTTAAGCTATCTTTTTTAAAATTATTTATTTATTTATTTATTTTTTACTTATTTCTTCTTATGTTTAGATCTTTCTTAAAGTCCCTCAAGAGAGGTGAAAATTTTTCTTTACATCTTTGATTGGGTTCGTTTTTAGGTACCTTATGGTTTTGTTGCTTTTGCATGGTGTCTTCTTATCATTATGTTTTCTGATTCTTTGTTTTAGGTGTACCAGAACTTGTACTTTTGTACACTGATTTCATGTCCACCATCCTTGTAGAATTCTCTTAATAGTGTGAGTGGCTTTTTTTTTTTTTTTTTGTAGGCAACTCTTATATTTTGGATGCAGGCAGCATCACCTGTGAATAATGATAACTTTGTTTTTTCCTTTATAATCCATATGCCTTTTCTTTCTTTTTCTTTACTTATTACATTAACCAGTACTTCAAGTCCAATACTGAATAGAAAGAGTTTTAGTGGGTGTCCTAGACTAATACTTCACTTTACAGCTATGTCTTGACTTAGTCCGTGTTCCCTGTGAACACCACCTTACCTCTGACCATCTTTCCCACTTTACATGGCATCATTGGTTAGTAATTTAGTTCCTTTTTTGTGTATGTATTCATAAATTAGACATTATATATATAAATAAAATTGTCATTATATCCACTAATATCTTTTGCTCCTCACATCATTTTCTTGCAGACCATTCTTTTCTTCCATTTAAACTTCCTCCCTAAGAAATGTCTTATAGTACTTATTTCCCCTGTAAACTCTCAATTTTCCTGGAAAAGTCTTTATTTCGAGTCATAATTTAGCTATTTTCAACACTTGATGATATTATTCTATCACTTTCTGGCCTCTATTATTATAATTAATAATCTAATTGCTGCTTCTTGTAGGTAATCTATCTTTTCTCTCAGGATGTTTTAAGATTTTTTTCCTTCATATTTTTGGATCTTTTGATATTTCACTAGAATATGTGTGTACAGGTTGAATTTATTTTTATTTATCCTCCTTAGAATTCATTGAAATTCTTGACTTGGAGGATTTATATCTTTCATCAATACTAGAAAATTTATCCTACAGATCTTCAAATATTGTCTTTCTGCAGTCTCTATGATCTCTTTATAGAAGTCCCATTAGATATATTTTGGGTCTCTTCATTCTGTCTTCCATGTCTGTTAACTTTAATCATATTTTCGCTATTTTTATCTCCCTGGACTGTATACTGTGGAGTTTCCTCATATGTGTTTTCCTGTTTACTGACATTCTCCTCAGTTATATATAATCTAATAGTTAACCTATCTATTGCCTTTAATTTCAATGATTATATATTTTATTACAATAAATTTTGTATTTGCCACTTTTTCAAATTATTTTTTTCATTTCATTGCATTCTATTATTTTATTTCTTTATATATCTTTTCTATTATTTCAAGTACTGGAGCTTTAATCTTCTTGTTCTTTGAATTAGCTAACTTTTCCTTATGCTGATTATTTCCTTGTGTGCTTCAAAAATTTTGATTGCGAGTCATGTTTAGTAGTGCTTGTTTTCCCCATGGAAATGCAGTGTACTCAGGATTGTGAGAATAGCCTAATAGAGTAGTTTTGTTTGGTTTTCTTACTTGACCCAGGGGTGTTATTTTCTTGGCTTAAGGGTTCCTGAATCCCGCTGAACATGTAGTGTAAATTCAGCCCATAAATCCATGTCACATACAATCTTGAGTTTTGATTTCTCAGGGTTTTGCTTTTTCTCATTCACTCAGAGACAGAAGCTTCCTTGTTATCTATTTTTGCTGTAGAGTTGATTTTCATGCAGTTTATTTAACTGAAGGTACAGTTCTTTAAGGGTTATAGCTTAGCGCAGAATCTTAGTTCCAACTTCTGTCCACATAAGGTCTAAAGACCTTATCACTTCTCTCGAGTGGACATTAAAACTTACCCATTAGGCTGGGCATGGTGGCTCATGCCTATAATCCCAGCACTTTGGGAGGCCAAGGCTGATGGATCACTTGAAGCCAGGAGTTTGAGAATAGCCTGGCCAACATGGCAAAACCATATTTCTACTAAAAATTAGAAAAAAAATTAAGCCTTGTGTGGGTGGCATGTGCCTGTGGTCTGAGCTACTCGAGAGGCTGAGACATGAGAATCGCTTGAGCTTGGGAGGTGGAGGTTGCAGTGAGCCGAGATGGGGCCACTGTACTCGAGCTTGGGTGAAAGAGCGAGACTCTGTCTTAAAACAAAACAAAACAAAACAAAAAATAAAACCAAGCAAAGTAAAGCAAAACAAAACAAAACACATGAAAAACCCAACCCATTAGATCTTCTTTGTTACCAGGACTAGTTACTGCCTATGGGACAGCTGCAGTTTCAATTCACACGCTTCCTCCTTTGTATTTCAATTCCTCCTAGGGATTTCCTTTTATATCTTTCAAGTTTAGCAATATATCTTTTCAAATATATTTGAAAATATATTTCTGTACTTTATCAGTTTTTCTAGAAATGTGTAGCAAGAGATTTTCTTATTCTGCCATCTTTCTAGTACTGAATCCTTGAATGACTTTTACAAAGAGAATAAAATAGGAAAGCATAAAATAGTCCCTGGGAAATACACACAGTCTTCTAAGACTTGAAACTAGATGTTCCTAATGGAGAGGTTAGTAAGAGTGCCGGACACAGCATAGGGGAAGATTTGAGGAAGGAAGTGGGTGAGAAACAGCAGTGCATTAATGGGCAATTACTTACTGCCCCCTCAGATGGTATGTGAGTGCTTAGCTAATGGCAGTTCACTTAGAAAAGTGATCATTGGTAAGTCCTTACCAGCAGCTCCCAAAAATATCTTGCCTGAAGTGATCGAGCCTTTTTAGGAAACGAAAGATCAGATTCAGAAAGCAAGGAGATGGTTCTCAAATTCTAGTGAAGACAAATTCTAGAAGAAAAGCTTTCAAAGGGTGTTGTTGACCAGAGAAGCTGAAGGATTCAAGCTTTCCTGTAGCTTTAAAAATAAGAAGGGAAAGAAAACAGAAGGAAAAGTAGGGGATGAGGGTATACAGGGTTGAGTTGAAAGCATGAGTGTAGGAGTTTTCACTGCAGACATAGCTGATTTGAGGGGGAAACATTGTTTAGGGGGGCTTGTGACCACATTTCTTAGTATCCAAAGTGTCAGGAGAAATCCTATTTATTTGAAATCTAGTTGATAAGCCTTAAGCTGATTATGTCGGGTTGAGGTCACTTTTTCTTTTCAGCTTGGGTTGTCCCTTCAGACTCTGCTGTCCCTTCAGTTTCATCTTAAGGCATGGAGCCCTGTGTAGGCCTATGAGACCATCAGAAAACCAGAGGTGCAGCTCTGAGTTCACTCCAACTCTCAAAGGCTGTGACTTACTAGATATGAGGGAGAAAATGAAAGTGTACATAGTGAGGCAAATGCATTCCACTGGGGTTCCTGCATTCCTGGTCATGGTGTTGATGAATCCTATGAGCTAGAGCAATCTATTTTATTATTTTACACCAGGAATCTCAACTGGGAGGTGATTTGGGCCCCAAAGGTCATTTAGCAATGTTTGGAAACATTTTTGATTGTCACAACTGAGTGGGGGAAGTATATCTGGTGTCTAGTGGCTACAGGCCAGGGATGCTGCTGAATATCCTACAGTACAAGGGCATCCTCTATGACAAAGAATTATCTGACTCAGAAATGCCAATAATGCTGAGCTTAAGACACCCTTCTCTACATGTCTTTTCTTATCTGTAACATGGAGGGGTTAGAAGAAGAGGTTGATGTGTGTGGCTAGATTAGGTTATTACCCATCTGTCTAACAGAGAGTACTTCAACCCACATCACATTTCTAGATACATGGAGGAAATGAAATTAGTTGAAAACGTTCCCCAATTTTCTACCAAAGAACAAAATATTGTACTCGAGATGTGAGCTTTGCAGGTTCACAGTGACCACTGTGTCTGCCTCCACGCACTGGGTCATTGGTCTTGTCATGTTAGGTTTTCGAGTTGCACTTGCACCTGTGAGGGGAGGGTTGAGGACGGGCTTCCTTGAGCTGAACTGATTGTCTCCAGAACGGTTTTATCAGTTGTAACTTCTCTCACAGCACCTTCCCAACATGGTGCAGATCCTAAGGAGTCCATGTCCTGCTTGTGTCCATTTGGCTTTGTTTATAGTTTGCATTCATTTATTTATGCATTTATTCATTCATTTAATAAACATGTATTCAGAGTCCACTAGACATAAGGCAGTGCATTAGTTACTATGGAGAATGCAAAGATGAATGAGCCAAGTCCCTTGCAGTATAGTGGGGAGCCAAGATGTGTACACCACAGTATATGAGTCAGGGTGACATAAAGTGCCAGCAGTACTCAGAGGAGAGAGAGATCACTTTTGTCATATGACCACAAATTGCTTCATAAGGGAGGTAGCGTATGGGCTGGGCTTTTAAGTCTAAATAATTTTTTGGCAGGTGGCTATGGAAGAATGGGTAAGGAAGGGAGAAAGAAAATGAGAAATTATATGGAGGAGGACAATTACAAGGTGTTCTCAGGGAAGGGTGAACAGTCCTGCTTCATTGGAGCAGTAGTAGGAGATATTGCTAGGAGCATAATGGCAGGTAATAAGGACTTAGACTGGATGACATTTAAGTTTTCTTTCAACCCTAAGATAATAAGATCTTATGATTGGATAGTTATATTTGATAGGCACTAGAAAACTCATTCATTCATTCAACAACAAAAAATTTATTATTTTTTTTTGACCAGATACTGTTCTAGGCATTGGGGATACAACATTGTACAAGCGCTTCAATTTTATTGCACTGAAAGGTGAGATAGGGTCAGAGTTGAGCTGTGCAATGAATTTTTGTGGTAGAACCTGGAAGAGGAAGATGGATGAGGAGACTCTGCCCATCTCCTGAATGGAAGGTAGTATTGACTTGAGGGGTGGTGGTGCAAATGGAAAGGACAGGAAGACTGTGACAGTGGCATAGAGAGAAAAATGACAGGGCTTGGGGAATGCTTGTTGTGGGAGTTGGAGTCAAGGATGCAGCCAAAGTTTTGTGCCTGAGTTAGGGGGAGACTGCAATGCTGCAAACAGCATTAGAGACCTAGGAGGGAGCTGGTTCATAGACAAAGAGGATGAGTTTGCTTTTAAACAAGCTGATTCATGGTGCTGTCAGGCCATCCAGGTGGAGGTGCCCATTTGAGCCATGGTGAATATAGTACCAGACAAAAACAAAAACAAAAACAAACAAAAAACAGAGCCAAAGATAAAGGTTTGGAAGTCTTCTGGATATTAGCTTTAGTTGAAGCCATCCATATGGATGAGATCACCGAGAGAGTGCATACATAGGGAAGAGGGCAGAAACCGGGATCTGAGGAATGTTCACATTTGGGAGGCAGGAGAAGGAAAGGTGAAGAAGATGAAGGGGCAGTTAGGGAGGTAGAAGGAGAAGTTTGGAAATGCTCCTGAGGGAGGCAGGAAGAGGAAAGCCAGTTCATGCTGAGTCCCAATATATAAGAATGTGTGCACACCCTAATAGCCTCCAGGGAAACAGACTCTGGGGTGAAAAAATTCCCTGGAACATATTTAGCTGTAAAAGTGTTGAGCCACCTTATCATGTTATCACTTTTTAGTGCTTCAGCCAGAGGGTGAGGAGGGAGGGGGAGTGGAGGAGGCTTTCCAGTGAGTCATCCCTCCTGCATGTTAGGAGTTTTGGTTAAAAGATTTACAGAGAGAGAGAGTGAGAGAGAGAGAGAGCGTGAGAGAGAGAAAGAGAGCAAGAGAGCAAGAGAGAGAGAGAGAGAGAGCATGAGAGCGCACAAGTGAGCGTGAGCGAGCTGCTCGATTTATTTTAATTTTTTTTAGAGATGGAGTCTCTAATTTTTTTTTTTTTTTTTTTTTTTTTTTTTTTTTTTTTTAGATGGGATCTCTGTCACCCAGGTTGGAGTGTAGTGCTGTGATCACAGCTCACTGCAGCCTTGAACTCCTGGGTTCAAGCATTCCTCCCATCTCAGCCTCCTGAGTAGCTGGGATTATAGGCATGTGCCAAAACACTCGGCTAATTTATTTTTATTTTTATTTTTTCTAGAGGCAGATTCTCTATGTTCTCTATTCTCTCTATGTTGCCCAGGCTGATCTCAAACTCCTGGCTTTGAGTGATCCTCCCATCTTAGCTTCCCAAAGTGCTGGGATTACAGGCGTGAGCTGCCACATCTGGCCTTGATTTATTTTCTAATAGGTTCCTAGGGCACTGTGACAACAATGCCTTTTCCCCTGAGAGGTATACAACCAAGGAGAGGACATCTGGGGACCTTCTATGATTGATTTTTGTCTGTGCCATCCTGTTCCCCATAGCCTTGATGGCCAAGTGGCTATGTGGGGATCTGTAGTTCACACAAAGCCTACAGTTCCCAGGTAAAGGGACTTTTTATCTCTTCACCTTTGGCCATGGCTTGGAGGAGGCTTTGTGCCTACTGCTTGGCTCTTATCAAGTCCTGAGTGACCCCCTGCTCTTCTATGCTAGGCCCTTGAAACTCTCCTCATCTAGTCTTGAGTTCCTGGCTACAATTTCTCCTTCTGCTGTCTCTTGCAATAAGGTTGTCTTGGTCTGTTTTTGCTCCTATAACAAAATACTCTCGAACGGGTAATTTATAAACAGCATAAACTTATTTCTTACAGTTACGGAGGCTGGGAAGTCAAAGATCAAAGTGCTGGCAGGTTAAATGTCTGTCGAGGACATGGTCCCTGCTTCCTTGAATGCTGCTTCCTCCAGAGTAAGCTGATGACAGTATCCTCACATGGCAGACAGCTGACGGACAAAAAGGGCCTAGCTACTTCTCTCCAGCCCTTTTATAAAACACTAATCCCATCCATAAGATTAGCCCTGATGGCTTAATCATGTCCTAAAGACCTTACCTCTTAATACTTCTGCATTGGGGATTAAGTTTTAACATGAAATTTGAAGGTGATGCAAACATTCAAACCATAGCAAAGGGCAGTAGTAAGATGTCGTCTCTGGCATTTGGCAGGCCCAGGCTCCAAGTGTAGTTCTGTGTGATCTTAGTGTAGGAACTTAGTTTCTTTGACCTTTAGTCACCTTATCTGAGAAATGGTTGAAGCTAACCATACCTACATTGTAGGATTCTTGCGCAGATCAACGAGGCAACACATATATAGTGCTTTAGCCTTCCACAGATGTTGGTTACTGTTGCTGCTTTGAAGAGTTTCTTTGATTTTTTTAACTTAATACTCTTTTGGTTGAGTTGCTTTCAGAATTTCTTTCCCTTTTCTCCCAATGTTTTTCAATTAAGAAAAAAATGTAATTAATTTGAAGAAAATTATAACCTAACACCTCTTAGCCAACTTTTGTGCGGCTCTTTGGGCAAATAAAGGGCCTTGAATGCTTTGATTGTAGTGATATAATTCCCTTTTGGAAATAAGTTTTTTTTTACATCATCTATAATGCCTGGTGTCTGTCCCTGCAAATATAACAATAATACCACCCACAGTGGTGTGACACTCTGTGTTTACAAAGCATTTTCATACATATCATCTCAACAATCTCAGTATCATTCTGTAAACTGGGTCTGTCACCCTCAGTGAAAGTAATCCCTTTTCTGATATCACCACCTCGTAAAGGTGTCTACACCCTCATGTTCATTGCAGCATTATTTACAATAACTGGGATAAGGAAAAAACGAAATGTTCATCGATGGATGGATAAAGAAAATGTGGCGTATGTAGACACACACACACAATGGATTGTAAAAAAGAAGTAGATCCTGCCATTTGCCCCAACATGGATAGACCTGGAGGACATTATGCTAAGTGAAGTAGACACAGCATGATCTCACATATGTAGAATGAAAAAGGGAATGAAACAGTGGTTAGCACCAGTGGGTGGGGGGTGGGGACTGGAGGAGGAAGGAGGGAGATGTAGGTCAAAGTATACAAAGTAGGTATGTGGGATGAATGAGTCTAGAGATCTAATGTGGGGCATGTGGAATAAAATTAATAAAATTGTATTGTATTAGAGACTTGTGTTAAATAAGTAGATATCAGCTGCTCTTGTTACAAAAAAAGTAACTATGTGAGATAATGGATGTTAATCTTCTTCACTGTAGTAACCATTTCACTATCTATATGTATCCTATAACATCCTGTTGTAAATCTCAAATGTACACAATAAAATTTATTTTTTAAAAAAGGAAGTTGTCTTTTGACATCACCTATAATGCCTGGTATCTGTACCTGTAAATATAATAGTAATACCACCTACAGTGGCATGACACTGAGTTTACAAAGCATTTTAATACACATCATCTCTACAATCTCAACATCATTCTGTGAGCTGGGTCTTTCAGCCCCAGTGAGCTGGTGACTGTCTTCAGGTTTTAGATGCACGCGCGCGTGTGTGTGTGCATGCACTTGAGGTATTGCTTCTTTTAACACAAAAAGCTGAAGCTTCAAAGCAGGTGGGGTGTGGGTTAAACACCGTTCTAAATGGCAGGCCTGCTGTTCGTGGGGAGGGAGAGTGGCCTGAAAGTTTAAAAATAACCTGAACATTATAGACTCCTGTGAATTCTACAGCCCAGAGCACTGTGAGTCTGTGGGTGTTTTACCTGCTGGAGTGCAGGCAGGAAAACACGTTGAGATGCAGGAGGATTTAAATTTGCTGAGTCCTTTAGTGGCATGGGCTGGCAGCAGAAGTATTTGTGAAAAAAAATTAAAGCCAGAACTAATGATCAGGATCGATGTTCCTGAATGGTAGCAACAGTGCTACCCTTCGATTTGCTGAACACAGCACTGCGTAATATTTGTATCCATGGTGCAGCAGACCCTTATTTTCTATGACTGAACAACTGTCCTTTCCCCCTTGCTCCCTTCCCTCCCTTACTGACCTCTCCAGAGTTTGGCTGATAGCTTTTGCAGATAGCTACCTGAGGCTGACCTATCAGGGAGCTCAGGGTTGGGACATTTTGGATAGACTTAGCCATTCATTGCAAAACAAGTAAATGGTGTAAAACCATGCTCGTCATGCATAAATTATGGGCAATAGCATACCCTTTGAATTTTGAGAAGTTTTGAAGGGTTGAAATAATTTTTGAATTAGCACTCAGTTCTTGGTCTGACTCCTGTTGCTCTAGGATATTGCAGTGCAAAATGACAGCTGCAGTAGGAGCAGCGGGTTGGGCTACAAATGTATCATCACATTTGGTTTATCAGTAGCTGCATGCGATTCAGAGGGCAGGTACTACTTTTGCCATTTTTGCATGTAAGGATATAAACCCAACCAGGACTGAGGTGCAAGCCTCCTAGTGTTGTTTCCACCCTGATAGCTCATTTATTCTGAGGCCCTTCGGCACCATCTGTAGAGTCTGGATATATTCTTGCCTCTTGGAACTGTAGAATCATCATGAAATCTCTATTCTCTAGCTCAAATTTCTATTAATGATATCAGCGAGATGAATTAAAGTGGCTAAGATAATGGGTTTTGAAGTCAGGGTGACCTAGGATTGATCTTTTGCTATGTCACCCACCACCTATGTGACCATCAGGGAAGTTATTTAGTCCCTTTCAGTCTTGCTTCTCTTCCTGTAAAATGGGGTTTATAATAGCACTTACCACATGGGCTTATTCTGAGAAATAAGGAAAGTGAATCTAGTTAGCATGGAGCCTTGCACATAGTAAGTATTTAATACCTAGGACAAATTATATTATAAACAGCATCACCTATACTTTTCTTTGTAATTATTCTTTATTTGTTTGATCCATGTCCATTTTTCTTTTTTTTATAGCTCCAGAATTTGCAATATGAAAATAGAGATTATTTAAACAAAAGGAAAGTAGCATAACTGGAAACTTTGAATTATTCTATTAATACTTGACTACATATGGAAGAATATTATTGAAAAATATGATCCAGTGATGGGGTGGTTTTGTGAAAAAATACAAGTCTTTAAAGGAAAAAGCTAAATCGTGAGTGCGTGTATATGTGTGTGTCCAAGGAGTTGGCTTGTCAGTGGTGTTAGGAGTATTTCAGAAATTCTCTCTTGATTGAGAATTACATTTCCACCTTTCCAATTTGTAAACGGCACATTAGGAATATTCAGAAACCTGCAAAAGCCTGTAATTCTTCACATTTGAATGTACTGTATTAAGCCTGTCTGAAAGCTTCCTGTAGCATGGGAAGATAACCTGCATGTTTGTACACTTGGCGGACAGAACTTAAGATCACATCAGAATCTTATGCATGTCTTTGCAAACATTATGTGTCGTTTTCATATGTAATTCTTCATAAGGGAAATAGGCATGATGACATTTACCTTTTTGTAAAGAAGAGATAGAACCAATTAATACTGTAGTTGATATGGGTTTTTTTGAAGCAGGACTTTATTATCTTATGTTTAATTTTCTATGGAAAGGGATCTGAAAATATTCTTTAGGTGGGGAGCTGTTTCCTTTTAATAACTGATTCCCCAGATCTTATTTCAACTCCATTTCTAAGAGCAAGAGATATTCCTCATAAGACAATAAACGCTATTGTTTAATGATTGATAAGATGGGGCTTGGGCAGTTAGTGTGCTGGGGAAGTTACCCCTGAGTTAGAGGCACTTAATTTCCTACAAGAGAAGTAAGTACCCCTTTTTGATATATATTTATTCCTGTTTATATCATCTGGGTTGATGGCCACTCAACTCACAAGAAACAGCTGGGAACACCTGGCAGCAGAGAGAGGCTTCTAGTCAGAGCTAGAATGTGTTAGGGGAAGGGTAGCTCCTCAGACAGGGCCCAGACACCTGATTGATGCCCAAGCTCTTTTTCACCAATACCAGTTGCAGGAGATCCATGCATTCATTGACAATTTATTTTGCAAAGGCTTGCTATGAGGATAACATAATGCAGGCACTCTAGGTAATAAAACAAAGAGAAAGATATGTCCTCTACTCTTGAGATTACACCATAGTTGAGACAAGGCATACATAATTGAAAAACTGAATATGAATATAATGGCAAAGTTACAGTTATGATGATATCAGTGAGAAAACATAGTACTATGAACGATACAGAAATTCTGTGAGTTTATAGGAGGTACAGGTCAGTGTTGGAGCGATTATGAAAGGCTTTGTCGGAGAGCAGAGTTGAACTGAACCATGCATAGAAGGATGCCTAGGAGTGGGAGAAGCAGAAAAGAGGAAGAATGTTTTTGGGGCAGTGTGAAGCAGGTGCTGTGAGCAGGGCTTTGAGGCAGGAATGGGCATGACACGTTTATTTATGTACCTCATACTATGGTACGTGAGGAGATAGTGCTGGAAAGATAGGTTGAATTCTGATTGCCTTGAATTGTCAGGCTAAGGTGTTTGGCCATTTTATAGGCAGTGGGGAGCCACTGAAGTGATGACAATGTAACATGCATGGCAACTGGCATTTTGAGAGGGGGAGCTTGCTTGAAGGATTTACAATAATGTCACTTTTACACATACTGAGTCTGGGGATGAGGGACAATCCACATGCAGCTACCCCTAACTTCATTGGACACCTGGGTCTGGAAATGAGGCGAAAGGTGAGGTCTAGGAGCTAGATGTGTTGTGGAGGGGGTAGTTGAAATGGCAGGTAAGGATATAATCTTGAAGGGAGAGAAGTCAGACAGAGGAGAGAAAGGGATTGGGGACAGACCCATGAGTGCTCCACAAGTGAGAGCAGTAAGAGGAGGAGAAGGAAACGGTGAGAAACTGGGAGATGTGGTGGCTGGGATGCCAAGAAGGATGACCTCTGAGGAGAGGGGGAGGTCAGTGGTGTCAAATGCTGCAGAGTGGTCAAGTAGGAGGGTAAAAAAAGGACCATCAGGGGTTCAGTGGGAGTCTTAGAGCAATTTCTGTGGAGTGTAAGGGGTAGAGCTAGTAAATGGCCTGCCCAGGTGTATATTTCAAAACTGGCCTTAAGTCCATATCATATGGGAATGCCTTCTTCACTTTGATTATTTTATACTAGGTGGGTGTAACCAACTGCTCAGTGTAGGAGAGAGTGGGAGAGAGAGGGTGTGGTGATGGACAGGTGGTGGCTTAATCTGCTGATGATTCCAACACAAAGGGTTCTTGGAGAGGCAAGATTGGTGGGTGCAGTGGAATCTTATTCTCTTCTCTGGGCCTTCAGGGTCCGCTAGGCTTGACTGCAGCTGTGAGCTGCATTTTCTGTTACTGCGGCATTATCTTCAAGAGTGAAATGTAGGGAGTGGATCAAGACCAGGCAAGACACGAATCCAACCTGGGCACCTTCTCCTAGGCACTGCCTCCTTTGGGCTAGCCCCTGACATGATACCTGACATGTGGAAGGTGCTCATTGCATGTCTGCTAAATGAACGAATCGGCCTGAGCCCACCTGGGCTGAATGAGCTTTGCAAGGTGTGGGCTGTGTTGTGTTTTCTGAGTCAAGAGGCCGTGGGGGTGGATGGATGGATGTGCTTCTGCCAGTTGTTCTCACCTTCTGCTCACCCCCATCAGTGGGAGCTGGGGTGCTGCTGAGTCCTTCTGCTGCACTTTGCCTTGGCTGAGTAGCAAGGTCGGGCCCTGAGGGTGGGAAGGGAGGTAGACAGTGATGGGCATGGGATCCTTTGCTGTCTGGGGCTAAACTCTGAATCTCCAAATCAACTTTCCCAATAAACCTTAATATCTGTTAGGGTAAGCATGTTTTTGGCTTTTCTCTGGGCTGAAAAGTGACCTCATCTTATGGAAAAGAAAGGCTTAAAGTGGTAATGCTAATCTTCGTGATCTTAGATACACTGAAAGAAAATAAAAACGCTGATTGACTAATCAACCCCATGCATCTTGTGTACCACCCCCCTCCCCACCCCCCAAAACATCCTAAACACTCATACTCCAGGCTGCTGCTCCATGCCTCCAATACACTAGCTCTTCAAAGAGATCTCTTTTGTATTCTTCCCTTTTCCGGCTGCCTCCAATGGGAGGGGATGGCTCCCTGCTCTGTTCTCTCCCAGTACTCTCCTGTGGTGCACTCCACATCCTGCCTTGTATTCGAGCCCTTTGTGGGTATGTTTTCCCTTCTCCTCTTTTGAATTGTAAGTTTTTAGAGGCTATGACTGTGTCTAATTTATCTCTGAGCCCCAGAATCCCTGAGAACAATGTGTGGCACATCAAAGGGGATTAATGAGTATTTGTTAAATGGGTTTATGAATTCATAAATAAGTAAACAAACACACAGCTCTCTCAGGTATCATGGCCTTTGGGTCTCCAGACACTGGTCTCTACTATTTTTTTTTTCCTTTTTTCCTCCATTCCTCTTTCTGACCTGATCTCAGGCACTTACATGTCTCTGCTCTTCTGTTCATCCCCTGCACAGCAGAGTGTGTTCATCCCTGGATGCACTTCTGAAGTTGGCTTTCAGAAACAAAGTCTATAGACATGCAGTGTTTCCAGTGTGTTACCGTGGTCACAGCTACTGCAGGTGAAATGTACATAACAAGTACTTATGTAGCAGTTACTTATTGTGTGCAAGGTACTTATCTAAGAGCTTTATGCATATAAACTAAATTTTCACAACAGCCCAGTGGAGCAGAATGGTATGTATTCTTAGCAATTAAACCCTCTGAGAGACTCTGGTTCAAGATCATGCCTTACCTCTCTAAAGCTCAAGATCCTGCCTATAACTTGACTCTTAAGCAAGGAAAATATTATTTTGACATGCAGTATGTTAATAATGGTCACATATTGTGAAGAATCCTGTCCTTATTATTAGGAGATCCAGCTCTGCTATTTCCTAGCTCTGTGCACTTGGACAAGTCCCTGACCCTCTGGGTGTCAGATAACAGGATGTGCCTCACAGTCCTTCTGCAAAGGTGCAATGAGAAAACATTACGGTTGGCACCCAGGAAGTGAAGGATTGTCATAAATGAATGGTTTTAAAAACATTTTAAAGCCAACTTTGCTGACCTGTGGTTAGCTGATAGCATGTTGGAGTGTAGGGCTTCTCAGGCTTAGGTTTGAGAGATGCTGATTCTAGGGACGGACATTACATAAGGATGTGAAGTTATGTTTTCACCCAAGTAAGGGCTGTGAGGTATTGTGAAAGCCACCAGACTCCCAAGATGTCTGCATTGCCATAATGCTTCTCTGCTCCACTATGCATTTGCACATGGTCTCCTGCCAACTTTTTTCTTAAGAACCCACTCCCAAATCCTCTCTGCATTATGTTCCTTAGAGCACTGCTTTGCATAAGAGTCTATTTCTTGGAAAAGCTCAACGGAGGAAAAATAGAACAAAAGGGGTTCTGATAACTTAAGCATAAGCTATCTGAGTGTAACTGGCAGGGTGGGGGAAGATGAAGGAGCAGGCCTGGTGGGAGGGGCACAGGCCATTTAGATGAAGCCCATATTCACAGACTTCTCAGTGATGGGTGAAAAATCTCTTAATGAAGATGGCCCAAGGCCTGACAGATCTGGGAAGAGCTTAAGAATGAGGGTAATAGGTCAGCTGCTTCTCCAACTTTGCCACTTATGTCCATCTGTCTTAGTACAAACTCCCACAGGCTGCCTGATCTGGGGCAGTGTGGACACCTTGTTTTCTGCCTTTTCCAGAAGAGGCTGGAGGGACTACCTACCTTCACACCTGATTGCAGCTCGATGATACACTGCAGTAGAGGGGCTGCAGGATAAATGCTTTGAAATGTAATAGTCTTCATGGGCTTTATAAAGTAGGAAAGTTTTCCACTTGCTTCCTTAGCTTCTGTCGGGTTTCCACTTTGCAGGTCATTGCTTTCAGAAAAACATGTGGAGCATTTGGTAACCCCATCTTAACTTGGGAGGGTGTTTGTGGGGCTGTACTTTCCAAGTACTGTGAGATGGGCTGGCTGCATTGTGGTGAAATTTAGGACCTCAACAAAGCCTCATAGGGGAGTAGAGGGCTGTTGACAAGAGGTCAGAGCCTAGGAATGCCTAAGCAGTGAGACATGGTGCATGGGGTGCTGGGCTGCCAAGCACTCGTGCTCAGTGACCAGTAGATGGTGCCCTGACAACAGGAAAATACAGTTACTGTCCCTCTGAGACTGCAAAGGGATTTTCAGATGGTCTTCAAACTGGTTTCCAATCAGAGTTATGACTAACTGCTGATTTTCCACATTTCCATTTGTGGATCCTTAATATGACAGTGGAACTTGGGGCACTGGAAGGAGAATGCCCACCAAATTCCCATATGAAGAGCATGACTACAATATTCTGGTCATGAACTTTTTCTGAGGATCCTCCTGGATCTTGAGGGCATGGTGCCAGGAACACTTGGCCTCTGATCAAATTCAATTTGAGGATGGTAAGCATAGCATTTCCATAGGCTTAGTGTCATTGTATAGTTTCTTCTCTTGATGAACAATTTAGAATTACCCTATTGCTGTCCTGAAGGGCAGCATGGGTTTTAGAAAGAGCCGCAGATTGGAAGTCAGATGTGTTAGAAGTCCACACTCTGCCGCTTGTCAGATGGGGGCAAACGGCTTAATGTTGCTGAAACTCTGCTGCTTTGTCTGTCAAGGGTCGTGATAACATGTGTTACCAGGCTCACCTCAGAAGTTTGGAGTAAGGGTCAGCTGTGGGGCTTATGTAAACTGAAAACTATTAAACACATATATTATTCAACCATTAAAATTGTAGCCACTGGCGGGCCGCGATGGCTCATGCTAGCACTTTGGGAAGCTGAGACAGGTGGATTGCTTGAGCCTAGGAGTTCCGTACCAGCTAGGACAACATAGTGAGACCGTCGTCTCTACAAAAAAATAAAAACAACAACTGTAGCTGCCTTGGGGGCTGGTAGAATGGGGGATTAGAGAGTATGAAACCAGTATAGAAATTCATAGATCTCAAAGCTCTCAAGAGCTATGATAGCCAGGTGGGGGTGGAAGATGAGAGTCTATCTTCCTGCTAGCACGGCTGCCCTTAGGCCAAGTCTCTTCACAAAGCCATTTATGCCATTATGTTTGCCCCTTTCCTTTTTGGCTGCACCCTCCAAGAATTATCCCTTTTAACTCACAAAGGTGCTGAAACTCCCTAAGGTATTCTACATTAATTCCCAAACTATGCATTTATGATTCCTGTCTCCTTGGAAGGCAAGAAGGCATGTATCAACTCCAGTGTGTCCTCGCATTTGCACATGTAATATCCCATCTTGAGTATTCTAGGTCTCTAAAGAATTACAACAGCCACAGAGAACACAGGACATGGAATACTGGATCTCTGCTGACATCTGATAACATTGAAGAGACAAGTCCAGGATCTCTGATGTTCCAAGAACTACGTCTGGGAAGTAAAAGGCTAGTGAGCCCTGCTTATTCTGGGCATTAAGAAGGTATGCCACCCGCCAGCCTGCTAAGGCAGAACCACAAAGGAAAGGGGTGAGGTGACAGCATGAGAGTGAAGTTCGTGAAGCTTTCTGGCCTGCGAGGTTATACAATCTAGTATAATCTAGTGTAAAAAGGTACATGATTTATGTAATCACCCATCTTGTTCATTATAGTATCCTCAGTGCCTAAAACAGTGCCTGGCACGTGGAAGGGACTCAAAAATACTTCTCTAATGATTTGAATGAATTTTGTGCTACAGATTATGGTACTGTCTGAAAGCAGCCACACACACTTAATAATTTCTGAAAGCCCTTTTTCTAACCCTATGTAGTTTACAGGGACACCGAGATAGCCACTTGGGACTAGTTCTAAGTGACTGGCTGATGGGACTTCATGGTTCACAGCACCACCCTCCCTCTGTTTCACGTCTGACTAGGTATTCAGACAGAAGAGGACCCTCTGATTAAAGCAGGAGGAAGGACAGAGTAAGGCAGTGATGTGAAATCAAAGTAACAATTACAGCTGACTCACCTTGAATAGTAATTTCACCTGAAATGGGCTCCCCTGAATCCAAAGGTCAAATGCCTTCCCCAAGGGCAGCAGGCTGGACACGTTGAGACCATTTCTTTGGATTTCCAGTAGAGAATTTTCCTACACACACACACACACACACACACGCACACACACACTCTCTCTCACATACATTCTCACACAACAGACACATGCCAGTGCTCACATGGCCTTGCCCACACACAGACACATACCCGTAGAAACACATGTGCCATGCACTCAGACATCACCTCACTTCTCAACAGTTAATCTCACTTCATAGGTGTGAAGCCATACTCACCCATGGTTTCCAACCCCTGGGCAGCCATACTCACCCATGGTTTCCAACCTCTGGGCAGCCATACTCACCCATGGTTTCCAACCTCTGGGCAGCCATACTCACCCATGGTTTCCAACCTCTGGGCTTTGGTCAGTGTCTGTTTCCTTCCTCAGCCCCTCCTTTCTTTCTTCCCTTCCATTGTTCTGGTTGGGAGGATTTGGAGAGGCCTATGTGTTGAGCTAAGGGAGGAAAACGCAGAGGACGGTGTGCCCCAGCTAGTGTGGACATGGGAGGGGACAGCTGGTCCCTGCCCTCAGTTCAAACCACCAGTCACCTGTGGGGAGGGGCTTGGCGGCTAAACACGAGCTCTTTCCCTGGGGCTTGGAGTCCACCTTTCCCACCTCTGCAGCTCAGATACCAATTCTATTTTTTTTTTTTTACATTAATGGGGTGGGTTTGAGAAAGTCCGTGGAGCTTATTTGGGAGTAAAGGATGGGGGGCTGGAGGATCCTTCTGATTGTTCGCATTTAGAGAAGGGTAGTTTTAGCCCATAACTCACCATGGAGGGCCCTTCCAGGAGAGGTGGGGCAGGGCTTTCCTACAGCGGAACCGGCAGCCTGCCCCGTGAGGGCAGAAGCTCCCGCCAGAAGCCAGCACCAGCAGCAGAGTGTGGAACCCCCAAAGGTCCTAGCCTCCTCCACGGGGCCTCCCAGGTGCTAAGTGGGGAGATGGGGAGAGGGTTCTGCCCTCTCCTTGGAAATCCCTGGCAGTGTTCGTGGAGCCTGGGAGGTGCGGAGGAGCGGCGACGCGGCCATGGCGCTAGGCGCGCAAAGGCCCCGACTCCTCACTAGGCCGGCGGCGGGCCCGTGGCACCGCTCCCGCCACCGAACAGGGCACAGCACTGGGGACACCTCTCTGCAGGGACCCAAGACGCGCGTGCGTGTGCGCCCCACGCCAGGCCCTCGCTCTCTTGCGGAGACAACGCCGCATCGCTGGCTGCACCTGCCTCTCTCTTCTCAGCATTACTTGGGGGAAAGGGGACTCTTCACTGGACCTTTGCAGAGGTGGCTGCTACCCTTTGGCCACATAAATCAAGAAGGCAAGCCAGCCTCACCTCCCAGGAACCTCCAGCCTTCCGGCTGCGTCCCCGCCCCTCCCGCCTGGCCAGCTCCTCCCCCGCTTCTCCCAGCGCTCTTGCGCGCCTCGCTGCGCCTCTGCGCTCCGCTCCCTGTCCCCTGCCTCGCCTCCCCCTTCTCCTTCCGCATCTTCTCCAGTGCTCCGCGGAGGGCGCTGCCTGGGTGGAAGAGGAAGACCGAGCCGTTAGTGAGGAAGTTCGGTCTGTGGACAAGTGTGGTGCCAGGCCGCCGCGAGGCTCGGCTGCAACCTGTTCCTCGCCCGCCGGTGTTCGCCGCCCGCCCGCTCGCGCTCCCGCCCTCTCGGCGGCGCAGCCGCGGATCGCTGTTGCATGCTGATCCGGGGAGGCGGCGGTGGCGAGCGCTCCGGGCGGATGCTGGCACTCAGGCTTCGCTGCTCTCTGGATGCTGCTCAACTTCTAGCCCAAGCGCAGGAGCTTTGAAGTCATTTGTCCCTTTTCGCTTGGATCGACTTCTTATTTTGAGATTTTGGGCATTGCGGTTTACGCAGGAACCTCAATATCGCTCTCCCCACCTCCTTCCCTCTGTCTCCAACCTTTGGATGCGTCTCTGCTGACAGATATAAAGACCCAAGTCTTCGCGGTGGAATTTCTTAGATGGACTTGCGGGGGCTGGCGTTATAAAGCATGTCATCGTAACCCCGTCCTCATCTTTGTTTATTTTTTTTAAAGTTCTTTTGTTTTCATTTTCCCCTCCTTCCCACCCCTTCCCCCAACCAATAAATCACCAAACTGTTACCTATCGGGCCGGTGACTGCCTCTCTCCCTGAACTAGGTGGTGCGTTTGCCAGAAGAGGAGCTATGTTTGAAGAGCAGCCTACTCCACCCCTCTCCTCTCTGGTCCCTGAACACCACCACACATTGGCATTTTGAAAAAAATATTTTCCTCCAGAAACTGAGCTCCCCCAAGCCGTACCACCCGTTTTTTTTTTCTTTTTTCTTTTTTTTCCTTCTTGAGGAATGGAGCTTCGCAGAGGTTGCATTTAGATTCAACAGTTCACAGCGGCGGGCTGCTGCTGCTGCCTCTCCGAAGAGCTCGCGGAGCTCCCCAGAGGCGGTGGTCCCCGTGCTTGTCTGGATGCGGCTCTGAGTCTCCGTGTGTTTTTCTGCTTGTTGCTGTGTGCGGGTGTTCGGCCGCGATCACCTTTGTGTGTCTTCTGTCTGTTTAAACCTCAGGATGGCTCGCTTCGGGGAGGCGGTGGTCGCCAGGCCGGGGTCCGGCGATGGAGACTCGGACCAGAGCAGGAACCGGCAAGGAACCCCCGTGCTGGCCTCGGGGCAGGCGGCCGCCTACAAGCAGACGAAAGCGCAGAGGGCGCGGACTATGGCTTTGTACAACCCCATTCCCGTCCGGCAGAACTGTTTCACCGTCAACAGATCCCTGTTCATCTTCGGAGAAGATAACATTGTCAGGAAATATGCCAAGAAGCTCATCGATTGGCCATATCCTTTCTTGCCCACCATAACTCCCTCTCCCCCTTTGCATTTCTTGGGGTGAAGGGGGGTACCTAGCATGGAATGTATCCCTCACCCCTTCCTGGTGCCAATTTGTCCCTTTGCTGAAGCACACTCTTCGGTGCATCTAAGGGGCAAGCATGGTGCCGTGGAGACCCGTTTGGGCACTAGTGTTTTTCAAGGTAAGACTTTTGGTTTTTTATTTTTCCTATGTGGAAATCTCTAGTGTCCCTGGGTGCGTCCCTTTCTGGGCTGGGCTTTGTCTGATTCCCAGCCACTTCCCCACCCCTACTCCCTTCACATGCCGCCCTCTACATAGATTGGGTTGCCCCAATGTTTCCTTTCATAATCAATTCTCATTTTTCTTTCTTTAAGCCAGCCACTCTGCCCGTATCCCCACCAGCCAGGAGACACTGCACTGTCTTCCTGTAGGGAAGTCAAGGCTCCATGAGGGGATTTATCAGTTCAGAAGTTCCCAGGGCCAAAACCCTGTGTACAGATAGACAAATGAATAAATAAAACAGGCTTTTGGCTGGGGACTCAGCTAACTCTAGGGACTTAAGTTTAAGTTCTATTGAAAGTGGCATGAATGAGTATCTGTCAGGGGAGGTGATCTCTGTTGCCACAGCCCAAACAGCTCAAACTTGGAGTTCTCCTCTCATCCAAGAAGGAGCAGCTCATCAGGCCCGTCCTTTCCTTGGTCCTTGGTTGGGTACTCTTGCTTCTTAGTGCTTGACCCAGCTGATTGCTCTCCCAGTATCCAGGATCCAGGTGGATCGGCTGGGCCTGAATTCATCCGCTGAGGCCAGAGGTGTGCATGCAGTCTCTCTCTCCCTAGCTCCAAAGGAACTGCTCTCCCCAAAGCACTGGTGGGGGCCATCCATCTCTGATGGTGGTGGTGTCAGGGTGAACAGGCATGGAAGGAGCTTCTTTGCAGGTTTAATGAATTGCACCAAATGCAGGCTGCTGATTAGGCAGCTTACTGCCTTGTTCTTCACTAAGGATTGGACGCCTGGCAAGACCATTAGGAAATGGGGGTGGTGAGGCAGTGAAGGGGATTAGTAGGAGGCAAGCTAGTGGTCTGGCGTTAAATATGGGGATGGGGTTGGAGACATGGGACTTTGAGAGGGAGATTTGGGAGGGATGCACCTGCAAAGGAGGCCCCTTCTTTTCTCCCCTATTCTCCTCTTTCCCACCCCCACCGTCCAGGTGTGCAGCAGTGAGGCAGCTGGAGCTGCCTTGGGTCTCTAGTATTAGCCAGACACGCGGCTCATTTCCCCCAGGGCCTGGGCATCTCCCTACTCCCCCAACCCCAGTCTCTGGCCTTCCCCTTCTTCTTCTCTAGTTCCCTGCCTCAGCAGCTCGGTGATTGGCTGGCGCGTGGTGCTTCTAGGCAGCACCCCTCATTAGAAACGAAGGAGCATCTCTAAGCAGATATTCTTCCTGCTGCTGTTCGCATCCTCCCACAGCCACCCCGGCTGGGCTTCTCCCTCTCTCCTCCTCTCTGCATCCCGCTCCCCTGCTCCACTCCCACCGAGTGATCCCGGGCCATCCATTGCCTGAGTTGAACGTATCTAGCTAGGGTGGAGGTTTCGGGCGGGGGAGGGGTCGGGTCCCTGCAGTCACGCCTGCCGGTGCGCTGCACAAAGCGGACAGATCTCATTGTGTTGTGTGCTGCGGCTGCAAATATTCCTCTAGGCGGTCTACGGATTTCCCAGCTGGGCCCTCCTTTCTCACTCGGCTTCTACAGTTCTCTAAATCTTCCTATCCACCAGGTGCTGCCTTGCTGTGCCCCTCTCTTAGGGGCGTGTTCATTCAGACAGGCGCTCTCCCGTTTCTTTGCGGTAGACAAAGCCACCCAACAGCCCCGCCGGTGGCAAAGTGTGCCAGCAGCCATCGTTGGCACCTCGGACAGCGCCGCTGAAACTCCCAGAGGCCCGGGGCTCCCCAGTTACCCGGGTTCAGCACCTCGGGTACTTCTGGCCGGGCCCAGGCTCAGGGCTGAGAAACCAGGCACGTTTCCTACACCATGCGGTCACCTTTTTTCACGTTTTCTCTTCCGCTGCAAAGACACCGCCTTTCCACCAGGCGTTGCGAGCGCGCAAGGTGCGGCTGTGAGTCTTACTCCTCCTTTTCTTGTCTTTGGCCAAAAATGTACCAAAGAGAGTCAAACAGGAGACTCTCGAGGGAGTTGATTTCAGCATGATGCTCAGTGCCTTGGCCCCGAGCCCTGTCCCAATGGTCTCTTCTGTCTGCATAGTTGGAAATTTCACAGTGATTCTACAGCATGTAGGCTGTGGTAACAGTGTTCAGGGAACATCTGCTAAGGTGTTTAGTGGAGCCCTGTTGGAAAATATAAAATACACCATGTACAATGTAATTGACTAATATATTCCCTCTGGTGGTGACCACGTGGAAATATTGGGCTTCCGTGGGAAAGGCACCTAAATTCCTAGTCTCACCTCCCTTTCCTTTCTAAACAAACAACTCCCCAAATATCTTGCTTTGTCTTACTGGGAGGCGGTCTGGATAGTGGTTGCCCATAAAGCTTTGGAGCTAGGCTGCCTGGGTTCAAATCCTAATTCCTTCACCAGCTTTGTGACCTTGAAAACTTGCTTCATTACTCTGTGACTCAGTCTTCTTACCTGTTAAATGAGGATAATAATACTGGGAGAATTAAATGAGTTACTGTATATCACGTGCCTAAAACATTATCTAATTACCCAGGAAACACTAGTTGTTAATATTAAAGGCGTCTTTCAGAAATTTCAGCATGCCTGAAGTGGGGAGGGGTCTTAGTTCAGGTGAAGTCTTCTAGATTCTTGCCTCTCAAAGACAGCAAGGAGCTGCATCCACATCACCTGGGAGCTTGCTAAAAATTCAGAATCCTGGGCCCCACTTCAATCCTGCTGAATCAGAATCTGCATTGTAATAAGATCCCTATGTGATTAATATGCTCATTAAAGTTTAGGAAGTAGTTCTTTGCTCTTTGTAAGTGCCAGATTTTTTTTTTTTTTTAAAAAAGGCAGGTTGTTCAGTTGTTCAGAAAACATGTGAAGACCTGCTTTCATATTGACATATGCACATTTAGCATGCTTGAGGATTTTGTTTGTGTTACAACATGTTTTGAGACTTACACTTTCATTGGCTGCAGAAAGTCACTGTAGGATGAGGAGGATAATGCACATTTCTATGTGCCGCATTAGTGGTCTCATCATGCTGCGCATTACTGGTCTTTAATCATGTTTGTCTGAAAAGATTGGTTAAGTAAAAGGAATGGTTTAATTTATGCTTCTAGGATCACCCTGACTTGGAGGGGGAGGGTAATTTTATCCAGTTATTAATAGGGGAGGTCTAGTTCTTATGGGAAGAAATGCTCCAGATAACCCAGATTTGGCATGAAAGATGGTGGCAAGTCAACAGCCTACTCTGAATGTGTTTCATTTTTCTTGGAAGCTACATCTGCATAGGGAGATAATTTTATTTTCTTATGGCACTTTCCTCTGCAGTGGATACCATCCTCTTTTTAAAAATGCTAATGTGATTTAAAATGTGATGTTACATTCTATACGATTCCTCGTTTTCTTTTTTGCTCATCTAATAGATCTTCTCTGGCAGTTGGCTGTTCTGAGTGCCCTCCCATGTTTACTGTGCCTCACGCTTACCAGCTCTCACTGTTTCATGCCCAGGGCCAGTTACCCTGTGGGCATACAGCTTCTCTCACGTGGTTTGCAGGATGCCCCACACTTGTTTGAAGTTTTCCAGGTCACGGGTGTGAAGGGAAGAAGCAGTGTGTCTGGCTTGGAGACTCTACGCCAGAGTTGGGCAATAGGATATTCCCTCCACACCTCCATTGCCTTGGTTGTCTCAGCAGGGGAGCACATGTTTCGTGTGGAAATGAATATGGCTTACAGTAGGAAGGTCAAATATGTTTACAGCCCTGAGATAATGAAACTCATCACAATGAACCTGTGGACATTAATCCATGATTTCTTATTGTAGAGAATTTCATTGTATCCCCAAAGCACTCTGGCTATGGATCAGAGGTTGCATGCTTTATTATTGTGAATCTCCCATTGTAAAATGTCCATTTATTTTGGAGGATTTTGGTGAGGATTACCAAAAGTTTTAGTTCTTAAATCTCCCATTTTGGTATCTTCTTTTCTTCTGCTTTTGTTGCCTGTAAATGTATAGCACATTGCAGGATAGTAGACTGAGGTCCTGGTAAGAATTTCAGGTTTGATGTAACTCTAGTGAATCATGAGTCAAGATGCCTTGATTAGGGAAGATGATGGCAGCTAACAAGGATGAAGTCTGTAATTATATCCTATGATCAGATAATGCAGAAAGGCTTCATATCTTCTGTGTACCTGTGCATGGATGCAGATGGTGAAACAGATAGTGACTGCAGCTGGTACTGGAGCTGTAGGAGAAAGTCCTTCATTTTCTGAGCACCACAGGACAATCTCTGAATTGCCTGTTGGCTTTGCTTTTGATATGAAGTGCGGGTAATGTTTCATCTGGAAACCAGGCCATGACTTATTGTGGGGACCATTTGTAATTGGGATGCAGCCTGGAAAATGAGTTGGAGTGAAGGAATTTGACAGAAATGAAATGACTTGAGGATAGAGACAAAAATATCCTCAATGTGATAGTTTTGTCTGTTGGTTTGCATGTCATTATTTCTCCACTTCCCTCTACTTGCTTTTTCTGCAATAGGCGCAGTGCATGCTATGAATTAAAGGAGGAAGAGGAAAGTAACGAGAACAGGCCTGTTTTTTTCTTCTTCTGAAACATCCAGACTCTGAAATTATTAGCTCCATACAAAATTACTTATCTCTTTATAGCACTGCTGTACAAAATATAGGTGTTTTTCCCCCTGAAACTCTGCTGCTTTCCCCTTTCTTTATAGGAACATCTGGTTTCTTTCAATCTTCATATTCTTAGTGAAAATAAAACTGAGTGAAGCTTTGCTAAGCTCTCAGAACTCTTGCAAACCCTTGACTCCATGTGTTTGATGAGCAGGTCAGCCACCTCCCTTACGTCATGCACAGGGCTGCCTGGAAATCTACAGCTCACCAGACACCAAAGCCCAGATGTGCAATCCAGTCCATCAATGCTGACTCTGCTGATCTTATTTTGCTTATCACTGACCACAAAGACATAAAAGAGGAAACCTAAATGCAACTCTAATTAATATCCTTTTATTCAGAGAGAGAGAGAGAGAGAGAGAGAGAGACAGAGAGAGAAAGACCAGGTCTTTACTTTCTCTTTCTGCTGGTCTTTTCATCTTTCTATATTTCTCCCTCTCTCATTTTTAGGTTCAGCCTTTGTGAATAATTCATTATATGTGTGGGTTTTTCCTAGAATTTTCAGAAAAGGAAGGTTATTTGTCTTCCTCTTGGATAGGATTATTAAGGTCTCTCACAGAGGACCAACTTCAGGAATCTACTTTTTCTCTAAGACCTTTGTTTTCTGCAGTGGGACTGTCACACAACAGAAAGGAAGCTGGGGAGAAATCTTGTAACCTGCTTTTTCTTGTCATTTTTATGATGACTGCCTCCTACCCAGCCCTGTTACATTTGAGTGCCCCCAAAATATGCAACTACTAGCCTTTTCTACTCAGAGACCGTGGTTAAGTGGAAGGTACATGTCACTCTGAATCGTCTCATCATCTTGGGTTTTCACACTGATAAATGCTGAACGACTAAGCTAAGGAACAGTCCTCTGTAACCATTTCTTTTCAAATTCCAGTGTGAATTTTTATAGGAATTACAGGGAGCAGGGGTAGTTATCGGGACCAGGCGTGGAAATTAGTGTCTAACACTCCGCCACCGCTACCACCACCACGATATGGCTTCTAAAGCAGTCCCTTCCACAGAGGGATAGAAACATGAGGGGCTTGGATCAATGTTACTTTTCCCAAGCCTTCTAAACATGCACAGAGAGAGGACACACGTGTGGGTTCACCCATCAGTCATGTTTCCAGCATCAATCTTAATTAAGGACAGAAGGTATAGCACAAAGTTTTTAGACTCCCCCAACCTCCTGGTTTCTTAGTGTTAAGGTTATTGCAGGGAGATGTTTATGGTATATCTTTGCTCACTGAGCACCCCAAATATGTTTCCTTATAAAGCTTGATGAGCCCCAGTGTCCTCATCTCTGGAAAGCAGGGAGCAGCTAGAAGATGTGTTCTTATAAGGTGAAGATGGGCCAGATTAAGGGGAACAGCAATGAATGACTTTAAAATGTGTCAGTTATCCAAGACATCCTCCCTGCCGCCTCCCAGAGCAGTGGGTACTTCTTAGGAGCTTCCTTTATTGTATTTTGAACTCCAAATTTGTAGGACTAGATAGTTCCACCCTTAATCCTCTTACTTATTTAAAAAAAAAAAAAAGGAGCCTCAAATAGACCCATTTGTAAAGCAGTAGTTAATCCCAGAAGCAGGCGGGTGGGGCTTGGGAATAATATGCCCAGCCAGGCTCCAGCCACGCTCCAGCCACGTGAGGCTTCAGAGAGAGGCCCTGCCTGGCACCTGTGCCAAGCGTGTTTTTTTTTTTTTTTTTTGCCTGTGGGTGGTTGATCTGAATCACTGTTGCAACTCTGCATAGTCTTGAGGCTATATTTTTTTGCCTGTGCTGCATTTGGTCTTTTGCTGCATTTTTGCTGCATTTGGGCTGCATCGGTTCTCTTCATCTCTGGAGAATTTGGAAAGCCTCTTTCAGATATATGCCTGAGTTTCCAAAGACTTGTGTCATTAAAGGGGGGGTGTCATCTTTCTTCCCTTTGGGGGAGGGATTAAAAAGGATGTAGCTGGATGGTAGATAGCAGGCTAGAGGGGAAAGGAAGAAATGCTCTGGTGTAGATCATGGGTGGAGCCTTGATGATACTCAGTCTATGGCATCATTGCTGAGATGCAGGACATCGTGTGTGGCCTTCTGGATCCAGAGCGGAGGCTCTGAAAACCAGCACTAGGAGGAAAATTAATACTCTCGAGTCTTTCTCAGCCTTCAGCTTAGCTGTAGGTTGGAAGTTTTTCAAACTTTCTGTGCCTCTTTCTCAATTTCCACACCATTGTCTCATGGGACTGGTCAGAGCCAGAAAGCATGAAATGGATTTTCAACAGTCACTCACTAACGTCCTGGCAATTTCCAGCTGTGTTCTCCTGGGAACTGTTTTGCTGCTTTTCTATCAGCGACCATTCCTTTCAGCAGTGATTTCCATCAATATCAAGGCTAATTCCTCATTTAGTTCCTTTGTGTTGATGTCAGACATAGGCGGTCTGCCCATTTCATCTACACTGCTGGCTGTCAACCTGTGTCTCAGAATCACCTGGAGGGTTTGTTAAAATACAGATTACTAACCCCCACTTCCAGAGTTTCTGGTTCAGTAGGTCTGAAGTAGGGCTGGAGAATTTTTGTTGATCACAAGTTCCCAGGTGATATTGATGCTGCTGGTCTTGGACATCATGCTTTGAGAACCATTGCTGTACATGGTTTTGTTTTCTGCCTGGCAATGCCTTTCTAGAAGGCCAGTCTTACAAATTGCTGATGCATTTCCTCATCCCAAATCGCTCTCATTTACCAGCTAAAGCCCTGCTGCTAACAAAAGCTTGTGCTTTGGGTTTGGATAGTGAGGAGGCTTTGAGACTTCTGTAACAAAATGCTGATGACCTTGAGAACAGGGACATATTAGGCAAAATATATGTCGTTATCAACTTTGAGTTAGTTTATCTTGTTCTTTCAGGACTTATCACTGAGAGCAGGCTCTTCTGAGAAGGGACATGCACCCATTTAATTCCAGCACCTAGCACATGCTGGCACATGGTGAACATTCAGTAAACTTTTGTTGGATGATTTATACCCAAATTGGCTACTAATCAGTTAACAAGCATCAACAAAGTGCCTCGTATTGCCCTGAACAGGACCTGTAAGACCAGGTGTAGCCCCAGGGAGGGGACAGGAGGTTGCCGGGAGGTGGTGTGAGGGCAGTGGATGGCTGGGAGGGGAGTGAAGGATCATCACATGGGAATTGGGAGGCTGTAAAAGACAAGATTTAGCTACTTCATAGTTTTCCTCAGGATTCTTTCAGTTTCTGTATTACTTGATGCAGGCTTTCTCACTGTAAAAAAAAAAAAAAAAAAAAAAAAAACAGAGTATTTGTTATCTGGCATTTTGTTACATGGAACTCTTTATTAATTGGCAATAGTATAATGACAAATGAGATTTGTAGTGGTGACCCCCTAGGTACCACAGAGTGTTGGAGTGCTTTCTGAAGAGCATTCATTGCACCATATTCAATACAGTTCCAATGCTGTGTGCACTTCATTGTATTTTGAGCTTTCTGTGATTTATAATTCATATTGATTATATAAGTAGCTCATTACCACTTTTTTTTTTTTGTTAAATTAACCAAAGTGTTCTTCTCCAGCTATACCAGATGACAGAGGAATTGTTATGTTGTTCTAGAAATCAGACCTTTTAGTTCTAGAAATATTATAGGACCTGGAGGTAAATCCTGGTACAATTGTCATGTATCAGGTGATATTTAGAACAAAGTCATTATTTCAAAAATGGACTAATAGCTCAGCAGCCTTTAGATTTTCTGGGCAAGTTCCCCAGCTGGTAAGCTGGTATTATATCTAACTGGGTGTGTTTGTTTCTGTAGGCTAACACTGAAAATGAGCCACCAAGATTTCCAAGAGAGCTTTCAATAAGCATCTCAGCAAGAGGTTGTCAGATGATACCTTCCCCAACTTGACTCTGAGTTATCCAACTTTTGTGCCTTGGGCTTATTTTCCTGCCCTTTTTTACTCCCACTTCCCTCCTTCTTGAAGGTCGGGAGATGTTGAGCTCTAAAATGATTCAGTTGTAGGGTGATGGTCTTTAGGTTCTTCAGGGTCAGTTTGAAACTCTATGGAACTTTAGAGTATGACCTGAATAAGTGTCTGAGTAGTGACCTGAGTAAGTGTCTAGATGACCTCAGTTAGTGTCTAGATGGCATCTAGATGACTCTTTTTGGAGTGTTGGGACCATTAAGTCCCTCTAGTACCGTATTTGTTCATTTGCTTTCTATATTGGGATCACAAATCCTGCTGACATGTGGTTGATGCTATAGACCTGTCTCTCCTGAAAAATACACATACAATTGTGCATTCAATTTTAGAGGTCTATGTATCACAATTTAAAAACATCTATCATGTTAAAAAATTCCCACAATTTGGGATGTTGGGATGCTGGGCTATCAGGAGTAGTGATTCTCAACCAAATATCAAAGCCTTTATGAGTAATTATGACAGGAACTTTATATGAAGGAGCTAGAGAGATACGCTTGCACTGGGCTGTCAGCCAGGCTGCTGTGAAAGAACACAAACATTCTAACCAAAGGGCATGAATTCAATACAGAAACTCTTTCTACATCACTGTGAAAGATGACTGTCAAGCTGGAATACTTCCAGTGACAGGGTGCTCTTCTGTTATTAAAAAACTTAAGATATAGGAAGTGGAAATATTCCTCCGTATTGCTTCCATCTGTTCTTTCCCTTCCTGTTTTCTGTTTTGTAAAGCAATATAGACTCAGTCTACTTCCTTTCACTTGATGATCCCATGGCATTGAACAGCACTGTTGGTGGACTTTTGGTGATGATAGACATGGCTCTTGGCACATGTGGCCCTTAAGGACTTAATATGTGGCTAATGCAACTGAGAACTAAATTTTAAATTTTACTGACTTAATTTTAGTTAAGTTTAAATAGCCACATATGGCTAGTGGCTACTGTACAGGATGGCACAGGCAGAGGAAATACATGATGAGTCAGAAGGCTTAAGCCCCCCTTTGGTTCTGTCATTTGTTAGCTTTGTAACTGGGTAGGGTCTCCTTGGCTTGGTATGCAGGGCTTCTCATGAGCCACTCTGCACATTGCCCCAGCTTTCCTTGACCACCGTAATCACTGTCTCTCCAGCTGCTTCAGTAGCTGCTGATCCCTGAAGGCACCATCCTCTTCCAGGCCTCCATGCCTTTGCACTTGCTGCTCTTCCACCTGGAATGAGTCTGGCTTTAAGATTATACTCAGAGGTCACTTCCTCTGTGAAGCCTTCCTTGATTTCTCTTGGCCGAATAAGACCAGCTTCCTCCTTTTGGCTCTCATAGGGCACTTTATTTATTACTTTGTTGTAACGCATACCACATAATTTTAGTATTGGTTTAAAATCCCTGCAAGGGAGGGGGGACGTTATCTAATTACCAGGTAATAAGGCAATGCTTATTAACATCAGCATTTAACACATTAGTTTGAATTAAAATACTTTTTAACGTGTTTTTTTTTTTTTAAAGAAGTGGCATTCTGTTTCTGACTTGAGGTAGTCAGCTAAAATCTCTGAATCTTTTTTTTTTTATATGAATTGATGACAGAGTTAGTTTTCTCTCACTCTGTTCTCATTCAGTTTAATTTTTGAATCTAGATTCAGGACTCTGTGTTTATATCAAGTACATTTTATCTCCTTGCTTTTGCTCCAACGGTTTATCCTGTAGAGATCCTTTTCAATTGAGAACAAGGAACATTCACTGAGCATCTACCAAATTTCAGGCTCTACTTCAAACAAGTATATTATCCACATTTTAAATATGGGGAAGCTGAGGCTAAAGAAGATTAAATCACTTGCCCAAGGTCACCACTGGTGAGCTTGAACCAAGTGGTCCGAATCCAAAGTTTAAGTGATTTCTACACCACACTGTCTATGGACTTTGCTGTTTCATGAGTAAGCTCCCCACCCTAAATGCTATGTCATCTGCAGATTTATAAGCAAATACTTAATGCTTTCATTCGAGTAATTGATAAAAATATATTTAGAATCAGGGACCCTCTTTCCGCTTATCATCAGTGTATCAGTCAGTGTGCGTTGACTGTTCAGCTTTTCTCAAGTATTCTGAACTGTGCTTTAGCCTACTGACATTTCTGTATTTTGTCTGTAAAAATATTGTGCGCGATATTCTTGTCACATGTTTTACTGAAATCAGTACACACTTTCATGACTACTTCATGTCTATTTTAAGCAGGATGTAGCATCTTGGTTTCTCCAAAGTCCACTTTAGGTATCATTTTCAGAGACTCAGACGATATTTTATTTCTTTCTTAGACAATAAAAGTGTTGTGTCCTAGATCTCAGGAGTTGAAGGGATATTAGATGTCATCTAGTCCAATGCCCAGTTGATGAAAGCTTCACCTAAGAGTTCAGGATTTACCAGTCTCTGCATGGAAGCATTAGGGTATTAGGGTGTCGTTGTTAAAAATGACCTCTGGATTCAAATCTCAGTATCACCTCTGCCACTTCATAGCTGTATGCCTCAGGCAACCTGCTTACCTTGCGGTGCCTTGGAGTTTTCAAATGTAAAACGGAGATAGTAATTTGCTTCTGGGGTGTATCATAGGATTTTTGTGAAGGTCAGATGAGATAATACATGCAAAGTGCTTAGAACAACGTTTGGCAAATAGTAAGCTGTGAATAAATTTTGGTTATTAGTATATGGTTAATTTCAGATACATAAACATTAAACTTCTGCAGCTATGTTTTCTCTTTCCAACAATGCTGTCCTACTTCCTCCTGGCTCTTACCAAGTTTCTAACCCGAGTGCTGCCAGATAATGTTTACATGACCTTGCGTTGGTTTCATCACCTCCCTGAGCCTCAGTGTCTTCAGATGTGAGGTGGAGGTCACTTTCCCTGCTTTGCCTACCTTATAAGACTGTTGTGAGGTTAGCATTGGCTAATGTGTATGAAAGCCCTTTGCAAATATATTAGGTATTAGTATTAGTGTTAATGTTGATAGAATTTATAAATATATAACACTTATTGAACGTTTACTATGTGCCAGATTACTGTGCTAAGTGCTGCCCATGAATTATTGCATTGATTCTTCATGACAGTCCTACAGAGATAGGCATTCTTGTTTTCTGTCTTTCACAGTTAGAAGGATTAAGGTGTGGAGAGGTTAACTCATTTCCCTGAGATCGCACAGTAAGAGCTGGAGGCCTGGATCAGAGCTTGCGCTCTTAATCACTGAAGCTAAATAGTCTTTCCACAAGCTTTTTTTTCTTCCTTCTCAAAGTTATTGGGTTTACATTTTTAAAAATAAAATTTAAAATATATACATCAAAACCTGTTTCGTTTATATGTTTCTAATGCTGATTTTATACCAGTATTGTACCTAAGGACACATTTGGATTTACAACCAGAAAAAATATCTTCAGGAGCAATAATGATGTGGAATTTTCCCAGCAAGCTTTTGATAAAAACAGATAGGATACTTAAAATGATCTATAACCTTAAACAAACTCACTTGATTTTGTCTTTGTTTGAACAAAAATGGTAGCAAAAAATTTCAGATGGCTTGATGGATGGCATGTAGAAGCATCCCCTTTAGATCCTTGGCATCTGGGCAGATTTCCTTCCTGGAGGTTGCCAGCCTCCTGGCTAACTACTTCCTATCTGCTTAGGCTTCTTGGGTATTTAGGGCCTCTGTGTTTGTTCTATCAGATAAGAGAGAAAAGATTGGAATTCATTAACTGTGGAGGAAGCTTCTGAAAGGGTTAGGGTGCTGTGGGGGAAGGGGAGACCGCCATTGCTTGGGACTCTTGGAAATTTGCCTATGAGCTTGGTGAAGGTCCTCTGCTAGGGATATTAGGGGCATTTTACCTGTGGGAAATGTTTACTGGTGTGGACGAGAATGGAGAATTAGGATGCACCACTTGGCTTCCGGAAACCCGACAGAGCACTCAAAAGAAATTAAGGAGTGGGCCTAAAAAGTTAAAGGAACTGCCTCTCCTTTCTGCTAACTTTGGATTGTTTTTGCATGGAAATTTGTATTTGTGAAATAACTGAGCCATATGGATGCACAAGGATGCATGTGTTCTTCTAGTCTGTTGATATGAGGAGCAGTTGAAGGGTGTGGGCTTGTCTGGAGGTGGGGTGAGTAGGTGGATGTGGTAACATGAGGAGGGAGCAGGTCTGAGGAATATGGGCCTGTGTCAATCCGAGGATCTGGGCATTTTGGCAAGAGCACCCTCCCTTCTCATAGAGAGGTATTTATTTATTTTGAGATCACCATCTGCCCCACCACCTCCCCCCACCTGAAGTTCTATGGATAAGGATGTTACATCTCTGGGTAACCTCTTTCCCTGGCGATGATTAAAGAGTAACAAATGCCCACTCAGAAAGAGTGTACAGGCTGAGAAAGACTGAGCTCATTTCTGTCACAAACATCAGTAGACAGGCTCAGGAGAGCAAAGCAAAGGAATAGATTCTAGGAAATTAGAACTTCTAACAGCTTTCTGTACTTCCACTGTGAAAAAGGCTGGGTGCAGAACAACCTGCATAATCATATGCCTTACCATTTCTCTTCTTCTCTTACCTTCGTGTCTTTTTATCATAGAATTTTACCACTATTCTATAGGGACCTCCCTCCAGGCCTGGAGAGCTTTCTGTTCCTCAATATGCATCCCTGAGAATGGATGGAGGAAACTAACCTTTAACGAATGCCTATTGTATGACAGGCACTCCACAGTGTGCTCTAGAGGAGTATATCATTTAATCCAACCCCGTGTGAAGTGGATATTGTTCTCGTTTTATAGATGATTAGCCTAAGGTCACAGATAGATGTGGTCTGACTGGTGCCACTGGCTGCTCTCTTTCCATTGTTTCATGCTGCCTTGGGTTAGACCAGAAGACCAGCAGGTACTCTTCCCTAACAGAGTATCTTTTTAGGATGACACTGTGAACTACTTGCATTTATCTGCAGCATCATTGGGTATGAGGCTAACTCATGAAGGAGTGAAGGATCAGTAGATGGGAGAAGAGCAACTATCTCTTTCTCATCATTATGGTCATCATGAAATGGACCTGAGACATCCTGCCCTGGGTCACTGGAATGCGAGCTTGAGTCGGAATCTGAGATCTTTGCTATTTTGTCTCCCCCACCCTCAAAACTCCACTGCCACAGTTCCTCTATCTCACTGCAGAGCGCATTTGGTTTGGAAATGCCAGTTCCCCTTTCAGTATTAGCATGGAAAGTCCATTTTCTTTTTTCCAGTTCTCAGAGAAGTCTACCCTCAGTCCTTTCTGTTCTGGGGTACCCATAGTGTGAGTCATAGTGTGGAGGTGGCAGCTTTCATGACCTTCTCTTGAAATTTTACATACTGAATGCAGCTTTTTAAAGAAATAAGGGTTGGGGTATAGAGAGACTGCAGAAACACTCTTATATCCTGATAAAGACTATAGAAGAGGCTTATATTAGGTTTGTGGAAAAGGGCAGCTTTTCCACAATGGTTCACCCCCAGGCCACCATTGTGAGGATGCTAGCTTTTCATTAACTCTATTAGAGAAGCTGCTAGCCAATCCAACTGGTCATGGAGCTCCTATGCCCGACAATTTAGAAGTATTTCCATGGACTTTAGACCCTTTCAAGATGTCCCTGGCTGTGCCAGGATTTCCATTTTTGAATGTTATTGTGGGATCTCCTCATTAGTAATTTCACCAAAAGTGGATTCTCTCAGTTGTAATCATGTATGCTCTTTCTTTCTCCTCCATTTCCCTTCCCATCATGTTCCTCATTAGCATCACAGAATACTAGAATATTAGATTTATAGAGAATAAAGAGAAACTTGAATCAAACTCACACTTATCCATAAGAAAACTGAAGGCCATAGAGGTTAAATGATTTGCCACAAGTCTCTCAATAAGTGGCAGAGCAGAGACTAGAACCCAGGGCCCCTGACCAAGTGCCAGCATCCTTTTGTCACATTTTCTCTTCTTTCCTCTGTACCCTTTCTGTGCTCAATCATCTTCCCTCTAGTCCCTTCTTTCTCTTCTGGGTCTTCCTCATCCTTAGCAAGTATATGTTTTTGGTGTTTGGGGCATAGGAGGCTGGATATAAGGAGCATGACTAATAAGAAAGGACTTACGTAAGAAAAAATAGGAATGGACAAGAGAAAGATATTCACAGAGGTGAAGCCAACCAGCAGAGATCCAGTGAGAATCGGAAATGGTGACTCAGAAAAATGGTTAATATTCTTCTTTCCCAAATACGTTGCTGGAGAACTTTGTGAAATGATAATATAAAACTCAGTAGGCAATGGACTTCTACCCAGTGTGAAACCAAGAGCAGATCTCAGCAGATGGGAGAATAGATGGATGCTTAGGCAAGCACTCATCTCAGAATGGTTGCTGGGCTCTTCAGTAGCCCTAAGAAAGGCAAACTATCCAGACTCTGCCTTAAGAGGTAGCTCTTTGAGAACAATTGAGTACTCCTGGGAAGGAGGAAGCAGCTCAAATAAAAAGATTCTTAGATCCCTTTCTTTTAGAATTCTCAATTGGAGCTAAGAGACCAGGGAATTTTATTTGATTATTCTGATAATAGTTTTCTAAGCTTTTCAGGGCATAGGGCTGAGAGTACAGAGAGGTTTCTAGCCCTGGTTCTAGAAAAATCTCATTCCTTTCCTGGTCTCAGCATCTACATCTGTAAAATGAGTGTGTTGGAATAGTTACAAAGACTCTAAGGTGCCTTTCAGTTCCCACTGTAGCACCTCCGGGATTCTAGTTTCCATCATTGTTATCTCAGCTGATTGGAGGCCACCATTAACTTTCTTGGTCTCCAGCATTCGAAGCCTGGCTGCACATTAGAATCAGCCTGGGAATTTCTAGAAATGCTGATACCTAGACTGCAGCGAAGACAAATTAAATCCAAATTTCTGGAGATAGGACCCCTGTATTCTTAATTTTGAAAAGCTTTCCAGGTGATTCTATGGTCCAGCCATGGCTGAGATCCACTGATCTTCTAGACTGAGGGGAGCCAGTTACCTGACTTCCTTCTGTTTCTTTTGAGTGTACTTTGATCACGTCTTGGCTGCTCCCTCTCAGTTTTCTTGCAGGCTATGGTGAAATAGCAGGAGCCCCCTGGGTGTCTTGAAATTTAGCCCGAGAGAATGGGGTGATTAATTCTTATGTTTCACTGCATTGACAAAGCCATTCACCTGTGGCTGCTTCCGACACACCTCCAGCTGCACAGGTAACAGCCTTCTGTGATGAGGGGGATAGACCAGACATCCTGAATGCAGATCTGGCTGAGGAGGCCATTTGAGGCTGAAGGACAGAGTAAGGCTCACCCAGGAGGCCCTTGAGCAAAGGACTAAGAGTTGTTGACCTTGCTTCCTACCTGGTTGGTTCACCCTTTATGCATATGAAGGTTGATCCAGCGTGACTACCATCGAATACAGGAGTCACCTCTTAACATCCTTGACACTCCCCTGGGGATGTGGAACTCACAATAAGTGCTGTGCTGAAACTGGCTTGTCCCAGCTCTTGAGTGTCCTCTCTGTGTGTCTCTTCTAGACCCCATGTTCAGTGATGTCAAGATGGTAGCTTGAAATTGGCCATGGAGAGAGTATTTATACCCCATAAATTTGCAAATGCTACACATTGGGGCTTCCCCCCAATGTTAAACATCTATTAGCACAACACTTAGTTTTCTACTTAACAAAATAGTCCATTCACTTGTGGAACAGTGGAAGTTCTTCTCTTTATTGCTCCAGATCTGTCTTCAGATGGGTACTCTGCACGTTGGGTCTTAGTCTTTGCCTCCATAATAACTTAGAAAACATCTGAGCCCCTTATTACAAGCTAGCCCTTCAGATATTTGAAAGCAGCTGTGATGTATTTCTCAAGTCTTCCCTTTCCAAGCTGAGTATCCCTAGTTCTTTCAACATTATCTCACTTGGTTTGCAGGCTCAGTAGGTGTCTTTGAATGCCAGGGCACAGTTGCAGAGTTTTCAGAGGAAAATAAACATTCTCCCACAGGTGATCTATGGACTCTTTCACAAAAGGCTTTTCATTTTTCTTATGCTGTCTCAGTTCCATGATGCTGGTGTTGATATGAAGTAGGGTGTAGTCTTGGGTGGGGTTGCTGATTGCACCTCATAGTCATCTTCCCTGAAATGCGCGTTGCTGCCAGAACTCTTGATGGGCTCCAATTCATCAGAGTGTCATCAAAACACAAATTCTCGTTTCTGAAACAGGTAATTTTCCCAATGCTGTTTTGTTTTCTTCCAGAGGCTTTTAATACTCCCCTTTTCTTTTTTCCCTTTTCTGTAGCATTCAGTCATTTGTCTGCTGTTCACCAAAACTGTGTGTTGAATGACAGCGTTTTGAGTCCAGGATCCAGTCACACACAAAACAAATGAATTTGTTAAGACTTATCCAGCTGTCTGTAACTGCAAGGGGCATGGCAGTGGGAGGAGGGAGGGAGACAGTACTGTCTTATTTTCTCAGAACCAGCACTCCCCATCCTTTGGGAATCAGGGCCCAGGTGAGTCTGGAACTGACCTCAGTGTTGGTTCACCAAAGTAGCAATCACGTGCACTTCCTTTCAGCCATTTTATCCAGAGGGCAGGGTCCTGGGAGTCAGATGGGAGTTCTTTGGTCTAAAGTAATGAGAATTTGGACTTGCCTTCACAGCCAGCATTAAATGAGTAATGCTTAGGATCTTTTGCTTTGAGTAACTGAGTCCACTGACCTCCATGAGAGAGCAGCAGGATTGTACTGGCAAACAAAAGGCCTTTTGGGGAGTTCTCTGCCTCTTTGTTATGTTCTCAATATTGCTTTATTTGTCTTTCATTCATTAGGTTTTTAGGAGTAGGTGTGATGGCATTTCCATCTTCTTGACAGCAGGAGGGGGGAAGAGAGAGAGAGAGAGAGAGGGATTAAGAAGGAGAGAGGTGTATGTCTGTTCAGGACTGCCTGTCAGATGGTGAATTTGAACAGAGGCAGCTGTTGTCATGGCGATGGCAGGTTGCATCCCACCACCATGGAAACCAAAGTTAAAAAACTGATGTTAAGGCTGGAAGTCACATGATGCATTTTTGTTTTGTTTTGTTTTAAAAAAAGAAAAGGGGTTTGGTTTTTTAGTCTTTTTTTTTTTTTTTAAGATGAGTTTGGGTGGTGAGAAAAATTGCACTAAGGAAAGCAATGAGATGATGATATGGGACAGTATGGAGTAGGCAGAGCCTTCTTTCATGTTTTTCTGCTTGTTGATAGTGCATGTCTCCTGTCGTGATTAGAGAGGGGAGGGGAGGGATACGCAGGGTGGACTTCCAGGTTTGCAGCCAGAGTTGTGCACTGCTAACTATCCCGTGGAGAAACACAGGGGTTTAGCCCTCTTGCCCTTTGGAGGTGGTGTGTGTTTCACCTTCTGTTGATCAGCGCAGAACAGACACAGGAAACCTAAAAGTATGGACTACCCAAATAGGAAGGTAGTCCATATATTGATAAATTTGGAAGGTTAACATTTATTTTCAGAGAATTGAAAAGTTCATCTCTAGCTCCTCAGAATCTCCAGGAATAGTTCTGTCTGTTTGTTCCCTTTTCTGGGCTGGTCTATTTTGGGCTGCCATGTCCTGCCAGGGCAGCCATAGGATTGAGTGCAAAGAAGTCCAGAAGGAGCCCTGTGCCAAGACTCCTTGCACCATAGCTTATCTCTTAACCTGGGCCCTCTCACCTGGGCAGGGTGGGGCGGCTTGCTGAGAGGCATTAGAAAGCCCTCTTGGCTCTCCATCTTTTTACCTCATACTCACTTCTACTTTGTGCCATGATCTGGAGAAAATGTGAAACATCCCTCCAGGAAGGGAGCTGGCCTGGCCAGGGCTGTTTTTGTTTGTTTGTTTGTTTGTTTTTGTTTTTTGAGACAGAGTCTCGCCCTGTCCCCCAGGCTGGAGTGCAGTAGTACAATCTCGGCTCACCACAACCTCCATCTCCTGGATTCAAGCCATTCTCCTGCCTCAGCTTCCAGAGTAGCTGGGATTACACGTGCACGCCACCATGCCCAGCTAATTTTTGTATTAATTGTAGAGACAGGGTTTCACCATGTTGGTCAGGCTGGTCTTGAACTCTTGACCTCAAGTGATTCACTCGCCTCGGCCTCCCAAAGTATTGAGATTGCAGGCATGAGCCACTGTGTCTGGCCAGGCCAGGCCTGTTTGAACAGGGCTGGTTTGAATTTTCCTTTTGTGTAGACAGGTTAGGGAGCAGAGATTTCTGTAAGAATGTCTGCTTCTAGGAAGGTGAGAAAGACCATGAGGGATGCAGACACACTGTTGAAGTGATGGTCATAACTATTGCTATGTCTGGGTTTTAGGCACAAGGTCTTGTGTCTTTGGCATTACTTGTCCCTCCAGGACAGATGTATCTTTCTCAGTCGGCTCAGACGAGGGTCATATGATCTCACCAGCATGATCTCACTGCATTTCCATCAGGGTCTGTGGGAACTGGAGCCAGACTTCTGTGATGGTTCAACCCCTCCTGTTCTTAGCCCTGGCCTGGGGTGTGATTAATATCCCTTCTAATCACTGGGAGAGATTGCATCAGAGCCATCAGCTTCATAAATCCTCCTCTGGGGACTGGTGTTTGGAAGCGCTTTCCATATTCTCAGGAGGTTCTGGGCCAAATGTCTTTGCTCTTTTCCCAGAGGACCATTACCATAATTTTCTTTTAAATCCTTTATTGGGGTTGGTCTCCGTGTCAGCCCATGGCTACAGCTAGCCAGCCCACTCCTGAGGGCTGGAGGCTGTGACCACCAACAGATGCTTTCCCCAAAGTATCGAGCCACAGTAGATGCTGAAAGATTGAGTTAGTAGGATACTGAAAGTAACTGCATTTGTGCAACACTTTACAGTTTTCACAGGGAGTTCAGATTCCGGTATCATTTTAGGCTTCAGTCCTTTTATATTTCTTGTTTGGTTCTGTGGGAATGGATGGTCATAACCCTTCATTGACTCTTGAGTACTGTGTTGGGACAGCTTTTGCAGTCGGAGGCCTGGCTCTGGTTTCCATTACCAAGCTACATTTTCTCCATTGCATTCCAGGTCTTGAAGAAGATTCTGAAGTTGCACGGAAGGCTTGGATAGCTGTATTTCATTCCTGTTCATATGTAAAATGCCTATTTGGTGTCATGCTAATAGGGAATCACAGACTAGTCAAGGCTCTTTCTCTGTTACTGTCTTTGAGTCAAAGTCCACTTATTAGGATGACATTTATGTGCACATGAGGAAGAGGTGGAAAGACATGCATGAAGGCGTCCATGCCATCCTCTGAGGCTGTTAATCTCTTGGATTTAGACATCCAAAAACGTGAGACTGAAGGGAGAAAAGGAGACAGGTCTTCCTGTAGGGTCTGGGGCGAGGGGTGGAAATGGGTAAAGGAGGCTGAGGAATGCCTCCCCTCAGACTGTGGACTCTTCTATATCCCCCTAGGAGTTTCCAGGAAGTGCCTGAGTGCCCACCAACTGCTTCCCACAAAAGCATATTCCACATTAGGCTGAAGTTGGGAGAGCGCACAGCATTCTATCTGCCTGCCTGTCTCTGGTGGCCCCTTACCCCTCAGAGCATGGCCTTCTTAGTGCTGGGATGTCATAGGCTCTGGGAGGAGACAGCTGAGTACAGAGGTCTTCAGGATGAGCCCCCTGGTGGTGATAGAGATGCATGTTTGCCCGGGGACACCCAATATTTACTGCCTGAGGCCTGACTAAGTCCTTCTCAAGGATGTACCTGCACATCTGTACCTGAGAGGTGATGATGGGGAGGCTCTTCAGGCCCAGGCAGAGGAAGAGCTCAGCTCCAGGCCAGGACCCCAGGGCTCCGGTGACAGCAGAACCAGCATCACCACCCTTGCCCCAGCTTTCTGTGCTTCAAGAAGGAAATGAACAAATGGCAGGTGTGCAGGTCGCGTTGTGCTGCTCAAATTAGCCATGTTGCTAAGGAAACAAGTCAACCATTCGAAGGAAGGAGCATTGGGTAAAGGAGATAAATCAATAAGTGAACCTATTTTTATCATTTCCCTAATGATTGTCTTGAAACTGCTAGACTAGAAAGAGAGTTGGAGTGACACAGGTCCTCATTAATGGGCTCAGAGGGAGTGAGGAGTGAAGGGGTGTTCGAGGAGATTTCCAGTAAAGTTTATGAAATGAGGCCTCTAGCGAGCAGTGAGCTGGTACAGGAGGGAAGGCAGGAAGGAAGGTGTCTTTTGCAGGTTTCAAAGCGCTTTCATAGTCATTTCCTCATTTTGGCCAGGTCCCTTTATTCTCTCGCATTTAATCCTCTCCAAAGTCTTTTTCTGATTTCTCTGGCCATTGCATTCCTCCTCACTCTCAGGTTGGGATAGGTTTTTGTGTCGATTTGTTTTTTTCAGGATACATATAGCTTTAATTGATTTTATAGTTATAAATGAACACATGCTCATTTGAACACTCAGAAAATGGTTACAGGAGTAAAGAAGAAAGTGAAAATAACCCTGCTACCGAGAGAAGACTCATCATCCTTCCAGCAAGACAGAATTTTTTCTCGTTCTCTCCCTTCTCTTTTTTTTGTTTTTGTTTTTTTCGAGACAGCCTGTTGCCCAGGCTGGAATGCAGTGGCACGATCTCAGCTCACTGCAAGCTCCGCCTCCCAGGTTCACGCCATTCTCCTGCCTCAGCCTCCCGAGTAGCTGGGACTACAGATGCGTGCCACCACGCCTGGCTAACATTTTGTATATTTTTTAGTAGAGATGGGGTTTCACCGTGTTAGCCAGGATGATCTTGATCTCCTGAACTCATGATCTGCCCATCTTGGCTTCCGAAAGTGCTGGGATTACAGGCGTGAGCCACCGCACCTGGCCTTCTCGCTCTTTATTTTTTTTTTTTAAACATGAAAGGGATCTTCCATGTATGCTGGTTTATTTTCTTTCTTAAATAGATCATGTGTGTCTACAGTGGACAGTATAAAAAGTTCAAATGGGTATACAGTGTGGAGAGTGTGGGTACCTTTTGTAAGGATACCTCTGGCTGTAGTTTCCCTGTATGATTCATTTATCAATCGAGTATTAATTTATTAATAAAATAATGGTTACCAGGGCCCCACTGTGTGCCAAGCACAGTGGTGAGTGAGGCAGGCAAGGTCCTGCCCTGGGACTCCCAGTCCTTACTGCCCCATCATCTCCATTTGTTCAAGATTTCAAAACACAAGCAATCTGGATACCAGGGATAGATATTCTTCCCTAAAATATGCACAGTGTCAGGCACAGAGTGTAATGAGTGTCACTGAATTCCAGAACAGAAAGAGTCAGAGTCCTGGACAGACTTCCATCTTGTCCCTGATCATGGTTGCCATGAAGGGTGATGGTCTTTGAGGCCGTGGTGACTCGGAGCTCCCTTTGACCTTTCCAAGTCATGTTTTTGTCCAGTCTGCCAGGTTGAGGTGCACTAGCTTGACTGGTGGGTGGGTGTTATTTGCCGTCTAGGCTCTTCGCTTTGGGGATGTAGCAGAGCCATTGCTTTGGGGTGTGAAGTTTTGCTGTTGGGAAGAAATGGGAGTGGCGCCTCGGAGGCAGCCTGCAAGGGTGGGAGTGAGCAGGAGCCATGGCTGAGGCCAGAGTGGGTGAGCAAAGCCCTGTCTTTATAATGGCTCCTCAGTGAATGCCTCATGTTCATTCCTACCTGCATTGAACATTGACTAAGCTCCTACTGTATACTATGGGCTCTGCTAAGCACTGCCAGTAGAGAGACGAGCAAAACTCCTGCTTTCAAGATACAGTTTCTTGATTTAAATAGGAGAAGAAATAATACAGTCACACAATTCAAAGAGCTGTGGGGCATGGGGAGAAACTTTCACTGACAAGGTGGCATTTCAGCTTGGTCTTGATGTATGACCGGAAAGGAGAAGAAAGGCCATTGCAGGTGGTGGCAGAAGCACCTAGATGTAAATGCCTCTTGGTGCTATCTTCAGAAAGGGAAGTGGAAAAGAGGTTAAAGAACAGGGCTGTAAGGGAGAGTGGCTGCGGCCTAGGCAGAATTGGATGGCCTCTTCTGCTCACCTCCCCTGAGATTTCCCTGCCACTATCCATTCTTTAACCTAGCCCACAGTTACACAGAATCTCCACATTCTCACCACAGGTTCTTCATTACCGCAGCCATGAATTCATCCTGAGGTCTAGATGCCCTATAAGGCCGAAAGGGACATCCCTCTCAAGGGCATATATATCTGAACAATTTTAAAAATGTAAAGCAAAAAACAAATATTTTTAAGCCAGAAGATTGCTGCTCTGAATGGGCCTCACGTCAGATGGTGGGAAGAGGATTTGGCTGGAGAGGAAGAGAGAATAGGGTCTTCTCAGAACCTGTGAATTACCAAACTCCCACCTTTAGATTCTAGACTTTAGGGCCTTGGGTAGCACCAGCTATCAAGACCTCATGAATTCTCAGCCACCCAGATACCTGGCCAGTCACTGGCAGTTTGACTCATCAGCACCTGGGCCAAGAGCCATTCCCCTGCCTGGAGCATCTTCCAGTGGTGATGGCTACACCTTCCTGAGCTAGCCTGTGTCCCCACAAGCCTCACATATCTGCACTTAGACATTCTGGGCTAGTTGAGCTTAAAGGTCCTTATAGGGAGCAATATACTTGGGTTAATTGGCTAGGAAAATGCAGATATGGACGTGGAAGCAGGGAGCTGGGGCAATGGAGGAACTGCCATGGTCCAAGTGGATATTGTGAATGGGGAGTCAGGGGCAGTGGAGGAGCTGCCATGGTCCAAGTGGATATTGTGAGTGGGGAGGCCTTGGAGGCATATGGCTGCCAGGATCTGTCTTGCCTGCAAGCTCAGCACTGAGAACCCATCTACTTTGAAGCTTGTGCTTATCACTTTCAGGTTTTCAGGGGAAGAAGATTCAACCCCCCAAAACAATCATAGACCCCACATAGACCCATGAGAATGCAAGAGGTCTGCAGCTTGAATGAGAAAGTACTCGTGCCCAGTCCTACCTCCCAGGGCAGGCACTGGCCTTCTTGGATCTGCTGAGCAGGTGTCTGAAATTGCATGAGACGTTTCCAGCTGTGAGGAGTGACCAGGTGAGCCCCACACTGTTGTGAACACTTTTGTTATGAACAAGGACAGGGGATAACATGGAAGAGGCCCTGGTTTCACTCCAGTCAGATCCATCAGCCTTCCTCCCCCAGCTCTTGGGGACTGGCAGACACACCCCCACCTTGTGTCAGGCTGCCCAGGTATATTCCTGGGAACACTGTTCAAGAGAGATGCTCTGAAAAAAAGAGTTACAAGGTGAAGCAAGTTTGGGAAATGTTGTGTGCTGTCCCAAACCCCGTGTGTGTGTGTGTGTGAGAGAGAGATGGGGTGTGTGCCCACTGTATGCAAAAGTATTAAAGGCCCCAAGAAGTCCTGCTGGGGAGAAACCTGCTTAACTTTACCCAACCCAGGCTTTCTCTCATTGGTTGATTGCAAGTTCCTATAGCACCAGTATTTCATGGCCTGCATTTTAGGAATACCACTCTCAACACTCTCAACTTCTGCTGTCTTTCGTCAGTGACTTGTATGCATGTTGTCAGTTCCCTTTCTGGACCCACCGCCCAAGCATGTTTTCAGGAAAGGGTATGGATTCCTTGGCTGGCATCGCTGCTGGGTTCCCATCTTTAATTTGCAGGATGAGTCTGGGATTCTGGGTGCCTATGCTGGGCCCAGGGCAACCTAGGCTGTTCAGAAGGCTTACGGGACACTGGGTCCTTGTGTGGTCCCTGGTTGCCCTGCATTTTTTCAGAGGTCTGGATTACAGCCATGATGGGAGGGGAGGAGCACTCCCCCTGCCATCAGTGGGCATGGGTGGCCTTTGGCAGGCTGTGTGTTGGGGGCCAGTCGTTAGAAGGTGGGCATGCTAGCTGGGTGGGCGTCTGTGGTGTATGTCTGCTGGCATGTTTGGCTGTCAGGGGCTTGGCACCCAGAGTGTTTGAAGGAAGAGGAATGCCCATGGGTGCTGAGGGACTTTCCATGTGGGGAGGCTCCCTCTGAGTGGGAGGGTTTAAGCAGGCACAGTGGGGTGTGGAGGCAATGGACAGGCTCTGAAGTCCCCTGAGGCCAGGTCTGTTTTTAGTTCCAGTGGCTGAGCCTCAGGGCAGCAGAGGCCTGTGGAGTGGTCTCTGGGGTCTGTGTGCTGTGTGAGTGCTGGAGGTGCGTGGGAAGGAATGATGGCGGTCCGCTGCTGGCGAGTGAGTGTGACTCTCCAGTGTGACTCAGGGATGCATGGTGGTGGGGGAGGAGAAGGCACTGCCAAATGAGGATTAAGAGAAGGACTTGGGGCTCACACACAGCCAGCATCTCAGCCCTGCAGCCCCCCATGCCAGCACCAAGACCAGAGCAACTGGTGAGCAGCTCACATCTCATTGCACACACTGCCCTGCCCTCCTCAGAGATGCCTTAGGTGCTAACTTAACATGTGTTATTGCCACAGATAGCCTGGCAGGATGGGGGGCATTGCAGGGATAGCTGTGATTTGCCCTCCTGAACTCCACGAGAGGGTTCCAGGCGCTGCACCCTACACAGCCTGTCTGGGTATGTGGGGAGATAAGAACAGTCCCTTTCCTTCTCTCCACTTTGCCAGATCTACTGCTCCTCTCTTCTGCCTGGATTCCAGAATCTGCTAGAGCACAGGTTGCTCAGCAAGACCAGCTGCAGTAGCTAACTTGTGTTTGTCGTAACGTAATCACAAAATGAAATCCCAACATGCAGAATGACAGTGCTGGGAGCTGGTGATTCCCTCTTTCTCTTCTGAGAGTCCTTCCCACCTCCCTCAGAGCATGTGGCAAAACCTTCCTGCAGGGGTCATAGTCCTGTTTTTGAAAAGGCACAGGGAGCACTTCACCTGTTTTCAAAAACATCTAACAGAGAAAAGCCGGCATTCATTCACTGTACTGTGGTTCTTACAGGACTGGACTTGGCTGTCCGGGATTCCAGATTCGTGATCAGTCTCTGTTTCATATAGATGCAGACGCTTAGAAGAAAATAAGGTGGGACAAAGCAAGCCTCTCCTTCCCCCAGAAGTACATTGCTGAGTGGAATTTTAAAATAGAAGGAAGCTCACATGGAGAGAATTGTTTCTTTTCCAGATGCTCTTCTGTTACTCAGTGATGCAGAGATTCTAGAAGAGAGGACTCCAGTTGTGAGCCCAGGAAAGCAATGGATTGCAGCAGCTGGATCTGTGCACGAGCGTCGTTACCCAGTCCAGTGGTTTGAAGACTGGGGAGAACAAGGGGTCTGCGATGGCATTAATTACGTTTCTTCCTCCTTTCTTCCCCCTTCCATTTTCAGCCTTGGTTATTGGATTTGTTATTGAATTCACTCAGTAGCTGGAGTGTCTGCCATATGCCCAACTATATTATGTATTGGGAAATGTTGTGTGCTGTCCCAAACCCCGTGTGTGTGTATGTGTGTGTGTGTGTGTGTGTGTGTGTGTGTGAGATGGGGTGTGTGCCCACTGTATGCAAAAGTATTAAAGGCCCCAAGAAGTCCTGCTGGGGAGAAACCTGCTTAACTTTACCCAACCCAGGCTTTCTCTCATTGGTTGATTGCAAGTTCCTATAGCACCAGTATTTCATGGCCTGCATTTTAGGAATACCACTCTCAACGCTCTCAACTTCTGCTGTCTTTCGTCAGTGACTTGTATGCGTGTTGTCAGTTCCCTTTCTGGACCCATCGCCCAAGCATGTTTTCAGGAAAGGGTATGGATTCCTTGGCCAGCATCACTGCTGGGTTCCCATCTTTAATTTGCAGCATGAGTCTGGGATTCTGGGTGCCTATGCTGGGCCCAGGGCAACCTAGGCTGTTCAGAAGGCTTACGGGACACTGGGTCCTTGTGTGGTCCCTGGTTGCTCTGCATTTTTTCAGAGGTCTGGGTTACAGCCATGATGGGAGGGGAGGAGCACTCCCCCTGCGATCAGTGGGCATGGGTAGCCCTTGGCAGGCTGTGTGTTGGGGACCAGTTTAATACTTTTGCATACAGTGGGCACACACCCCATCTCTCTCTCACACACACACACACACACACACACACACACACACACACACACACACAGGGTTTGGGACAGCACACAACATTTCCCAATACCTAATATAGTTGGGCATATGGCAGACACTCCAGTTCTTTTTTTGGAGAAGATGCTTTGTGTTCAGAGACCAGGCACAAATGTTTTTGGTTTCACATGCTAAGGACCATCCACTGTCTTGCCTGCCTGCCTGTTTACAAATAAAAATCACGCAAACTGCACAGACACAATGCGGGTTGATAGAGTTGTGTGTTTATAGGCACAGCCATCTTGGAGGCTGTGTCGCTCTCTGGTGAGTTTGTTCCTTAACTCCGCTTTCCCACGCCATTTGAGTACATGATCCTGGCCACCATCATTGCCAACTGCATCGTCCTGGCCCTGGAGCAGCATCTTCCTGAGGATGACAAGACCCCCATGTCCCGAAGACTGGTATGTGTTTCCCTCCTTCTCCCCTTTCCCCCTTTTGTCTTTCTTGGTTTCTTCTCCTCTGCTTTATCACTCTCCCATTCCCTTCCTGCCTGTGAGTTCTGGGAGGGATTTGCCCTTTGCTGGGGGACAAGTTAATGACAGACCCCATGGGGATTCGCATGGAAAAGAAGAGATTACAAACACTGTGTCTGTGCTGTGTGGCAGCCAGGGAAGGAGAAACGGCAGGCACAGGCCCATTTTCTTCCCTCCTCTTTCCTAAGGGACTTCTGACATGAGAGGAAGAGGTGGGGAGTAGAGGGGAGAGGATGAAGGATGCTCAGTGCTTGTGTGTATTTGTGGTTATGAACTTCCCAATGCTTACGTCCTTATTCTCCTTAAAGAAATGAGTCACACATCTAACGTATTCCCCCTAAAAAGAGCAGACAAATTGCCTAAAATCCATGTGTGTACTTGAGATGACAACCTTCAAGCTTCTAACTTCTGTGAAGAGCAGCAAACTCCTTCAGGGCAAAGCCAGGGCCATCAGGAACCTTCCTGGGAAGGAAGTCTAGCCCTTAGGTGTGACCCTCACATTGTCCATTTCTACAGCTGGCTCCCCTGGGTCTCCCTTGTCCTGTGCACTCCTGAGTCACAGACAGCCTGCAAGGGTCCCTTAGCACCCTTGCTTCCCACCTACACATGGGCAGGTGCAGCACAGACATCCAGGAAGGGCCAGGCTGTGCCTTTGCCTGTGTCTCATAAAGCACAGTCCTCTTCTCACTGGTGCTTCTGCTCTTCATCCCCACAGGAGAAGACAGAACCTTATTTCATTGGGATCTTTTGCTTTGAAGCTGGGATCAAAATTGTGGCCCTGGGGTTCATCTTCCATAAGGGCTCATACCTCCGCAATGGCTGGAATGTCATGGACTTCATCGTGGTCCTCAGTGGGTAAGTCCACTTTCTCTTTCTCTGTGTGTGTGTGTATGAAGGGAGTTGGTATCATGAGGTGGCTGGGGACAGGGAACCTGGGCTGGAAAGACAGCAATCTGTAGAGTAGGGGCAGAAGAAAAAGTTCAAGGCTAAGATTCCCCAGGGTGCTGGACCATAGGTCAGCCACCTCAAGAGGAGGATGAGTACTGTGTGGAGATGTGTGTGGTGTTAGGCAGAGGCCATAGGACTCTCAGCCAGGTCTGGAAGCTGCCACTTCTGGTTTTCCAGTCTGTGCTTGGCTCAGTCTGTGGCTAAACACCCACTTCTCTGGGGAGGGTGACATTCCCCAATGAGCCTTTTCACCAAAGCAAGCAGCTTACCTCCGCCTGGGAGGCACCTCTGAGATGGGCCAAAAGGTGTAGTCAAATGCAGCTTCTCTGGGGCATTGGAGAAGACCCCAGCCATATTTTCTGAACTGATAATTGAGACTTGTGTTCTGACAACAGAATTTTTTATCATTTGCAGATTTATTAATAGTATAAAATTGAATCATATTAAAATGTTGGATAAATCATTCTGTGGAAATTAATATAGCCATACGACATTGGGGCTGACCCAGTGTCACAGCAGCATATAGGATGGCAGTACATTTAGTTAAATATTTGATAAATCATTCTTTTGGAAATGAATATAGTATGAGGAAGTTGGGTTGACCCAGTGCCGTTGGCAGCAAATATGTTGGCCTTGGGAATGGTGTGATGGGCAGGCCTTCCTGGGCTTTTGTGGCTTCCTCTTGGTCTTTGTATCAGGTAGCTCTTGGTACCTGCAGGGCTGGGCACTGGGGAGTGGTCCTGTGTGGATGTGGCAGCAAATGATGTGGTCTGGAAATTCCCTTACCCAACTGCTTGGCAGACAGAGTTCAAACCCATGAAGAAAAGACGAGAGTGACTTAGAATGGCAGGGAAGGCGAAATATTAGCTACTACTGTGATTGACCAAAAGGAAAGAGGAGAAAAGAGGAATTGTTTTCCAGGGAGGAGTCAGAGGAAGGGTGAAGGTAGATAAAGTCTTAAAAGGAAGGGTAAGGGCTTGGGAATGATTGCATCTATTTGTTGTCTTGTGGAATAGACAAAATACTCTTATTTTTTAACCTTTACACCTTGGGATTACGTGAAAGAGAAAACACTGAAGATGTAATGGACTGGAATATGTAAATGGAAGCATGTAAGCAGCCAGCCCCTCAATATGGGAAATGGATAAATAGACTGGGATGACTATTCATGTTTAAAAATATCTGTTGCCTTACAAAAGGATTTTCTGGAGGTTAGTTTTCTAAAAGAAAATTCTACTACATTTTAAATATGAATTAGTATATGAAGATATAGTTTCTATATAGTATTACAGAAGTATATTGGGTAATGTTGTAAATGTCCCTAAAATAAATAATATGTGCTGTATTAGAAGAGGCCTGTATGAGAATCTGAATCATTTAGAAATGTTATGATTCTATCTAGAAGAAAAGTGTTGTATAAGTCACTACAGAAGAACAACAAAAAAAGAAGAGTATTGTAATGTATATATAATAAGTTTATATAAATTCTTGGTCCTGCTCAGCTCTATATGTGGCAGAATCCATTTGAAATTTCTTGGCTAGTCCATTTAGTTTTGTTTTAAATGATTATATGTTCATTAAAGAAATATGGAAAATACAGAAAAGTCAAAAGAAGAAAAAAAATTCACTGATTCAGAAAAATTCCTGATTATTTTCCGTATTTTCTTCCAGGCCTTCGATGCTAAGCAAGCTGTCTTTTAAATGCTTGTAATTTTGCTGTTTTTTTTTTCCCAATATAGTGTGAGCATATTACATGTTATTGCATATTTTGGTAAAAATCTGTAATGACTGATCAGCAGTTTGTTAAGTAGATGTACACATCTTGCTTCTCATTTTTGCAATTACTTGACACTTGGATTCTTTCTGTTTTTTGCTGTGATAAATAATTATTAAAGATGCTCCAATGTACGTCTTTTGGATGTCACATTTTACGAGACATTTTACAAGGCTGAAGAAGTACTTCTGGAGGAGTATACAGCTGTTCTGGTGTGGGGTCTGGGACCTATGATGGCTGAGAGGAGGTGGAGAAACTGGACTGTTTGACTGCATGAGAGAAGACTTCCAGTAGATGTTAATCTCTCTGCAAATAAGGGTTGCTACATGGTTGTTGAAGAAGCAGATTCACAGGGACCTGTATGTTCTTTGTCAGCACAGCCAAGAAGGGCCCCTGGGTCCTTGCCTGCATGTCCAGGGGGTGCTCGAGAGTCAGTGCAGGTGCTGAGCTTGGCTGAGTCAGTTGTCCTCTCTATGCTCTCTTTCCCATCCCTCACATCTTCCCTTTTTAGTGGCTCTTCAGATGTCGCTGGCTTTGTGGATTGCCTTCACAAGCCCCTGATTTCCATCCGAACTCACAGGACTTTGCTTCTGCTCCTCCTCCAGACCCGCTGCTTTAGCCCTCTTCTCAGCATGGACCATTCCCTTTCTCTCTCTTCAATTCATGGGTGAATGTGCTCCAGGCGAAGAGCTTGGTCCTCTTGAGATCCCTGCTGAGGGGCTGAGGGTTGCGGTTCTATCCCACAGGAATGGATGATCATATTTAGTCTTACAGTCACATGATGCTCTCATCTACCACATTGTGTGGCTCTAAGATGCACGTTTTTCATGCTGGAGCATTGCTGAAATCAGCCTGTGTCTTACGATAATGGCATGATATAGTTTAACCGACAGCATGTTTTTCTTTCTCAGTGCTACATAAAATTATGGGGCATCTTACAATTGTTGGGGCTGTAGATTCAATGACATGTGACACCAACCAGGGAGGCAGGCAAAGTGGACTTTAGAGATGAGTCATCTGGTACTCAAAGAGGGTAAGTTATTCGCCCAAGATCACACCTGCCTCTTAATGGCAGATGCTGGAGTCAGAATTGTGCCCTTTGATCCAGGGCTGGTGTTTTGACCCCTGCCCCATGCAGCCTCCTTTCCAGGCCACCTGGTATCCCCCTTTGTCTTCCTGGCACCTGCACCCACAGCAGTCCCTGCTGACAGCTCTTCCTTCCCACTTCATCTCCAGGTGTCACCTCCCATTTTCCCCTGTGCACAGGAGGAATGACAGGTGCTGGAGCATGACACAGTGCCTCAGGGCTGAGGCTGCACAACTTCTCAGCTCTCAGTGCTGACAGGAGGGAAGTGGGTGCTGAGGTGTCAGTCAGCTGGCTCAGTGTAAGATCTGCTCTTATTGATCTTTGCTAAGAGATGACTAGTTGGGGGGCCTGGGCTACCACATTCTCCTGTGACCTCCAACCTCCTAAACTTTAGTGTTCTTTGGCCTATAAGTTGAGGGTGTGCATGGTTTAGAAAGCACGTTTATGTACATTGCTTCATCTTTTCCTCATAATGCCATAGAAAAGACCTTGTTAGCCTCATTTTACAGATGAAGAAACTGAGGATCAGAGAGGGCACATGAATTGCTAGTAGGCACTAGATCCAGGATTGAGCCCACATATCCTGGCTCCAAGTTCCTTCTTTCACTCACTTTTCCCCATACTGTCAGTTACTTCACAACCCCAAGGGCCCCATGGTTCTAAGGCTCTGTGGTTGCAGGTTCCTTTAGTCCCCGTGAGGCAGTGTGGGATGAGCTCAGGGAGGTATAATCAGGAAAATGTTCACTCTCAAAGGTGGGGCTTCACGTGTGAGTTGAAGGGGACAGGGGCCCCATGTGTCCATCCTGAGACTTCTCTCTGTGGGCTTGGGATGAGACTCCCTGCTCTGTGGTAAAGAAGGCATGTCACTTTAACTGTCAGCATAGCATGGTTTGATGTGTAGAGAGTGGATCAGAGTTCCAGCTGATTTATTCATTAATTGGCTTGTTTGTTCACTCATTCACTCACCCATTCATTAATTCAGTGAAACTAGTATTGTGTTGGTGAAGGCAGAAGGCAATGTTGGGACCGAGAAACGTGGACGTTATTATATTTTCCCACCTGCTAAAAGACAGTGGAATTTGCCATTCTTTTAACACATTCTTATCTTACAGAACTTGGGATCTCTCTTGCATTGGGAACAACTCAGGCAATTTTTAAACACTTGTCAGGCCACCTGGAGAATTCCAAATTCGTTGAAGTCACTATTCCACATTAGTCTTAACAGTAAGTTATAAAAATATAGTACCCGGAATAGATGGGCAGATGAGAAAGGAGGATGAGAGTCAAGGGTACTCCTAAACCATGGGTAACAACAGGGAAATGAAGGCGAGGACTGTGTCTTGGATGCCCGCTCATCTGTATATGCCCAGTGCCTGGCATATAGTTGGTACTCAGTAAATGCTGATTGAATTGAATTGCTTGCCTGTCCCCAGATTCTCTTGTCTATAGGATACAAATATGAGGGCTGGGGGAAGGCTAGGGCTGGGGTAGAGAGGGATTGTCTGTTCCCAGCCTTCCCCCTTGGCCTGGCTGAGCCAGGCAGTGTCTATGTCTCTCTCATCTCTATCTACCTCTGCCAGGCTGCTCATATTCTGGTGACTCTATTAGGAAAATGAAAGCTGGGAGCTCAATTTCTAGGCCATTAAGCAATATTGGGCTTCCAGTCATCTGTGGTTATTTACCAGGTTGTCAGCGTTACCTCCTGAGAATTGCTTCCTGGGTGATGAGGGCAGAGTCAGCGCTGCATATTGAAGACCTAACCTCATTGAAGTGGCTGTGGATGGGGTGGGGGTTGGAGGGGTGGATAAGGAGAAAGCAGGGGTATCACATCACCTAGCGTTTACCATATAATAAAAATGATCATTTATTGAACCATGTGCCAAAGACCACACACACACACACACACACACACACACACACACAATTTCTAATCCTAAAAATGGTACCAGGAGTTGAGAACCATTAGGCTTGACTATTACCCAGTCCCATTTTACAGATGAAGAAGCCAAGGCACAATTTAACTTGTCCAAATCCAAATGGTTGGTATAAGGTAAAGTCAGAATTTGAACCCAGGCCTGTTTGCCTTTAGCACCTGGGCACCTTCCCTAGGCCAAGTGATGTCACTGCCTCAGACTCAGCTACAGCACCAGCTGTTCCTGTGCTGTTGGAGCCATTTAGTTTCCTTTCCCTATTTCCCTTGTGCCTCTTTGGGTTCGGGCCAAATGGAGAAAAGTGTGTTATCCCTTTCCATCTAGGAAGTCTTTGTTTTCCATTGTATGTTAAAGTATTGGTGACATTGCAGAGCTAGTCTTGAGTGTTGGTAATGTTGTCTATGTTCCTAAGAAAACCCCCAAATCGGCTCAAAATATGCTCTTTCCTGAGTTTTGTCAGCCTTGCGTGGGAGGTGACCTGCGTTGGCTCTTCCCTTTACTGTGGAGCACATGGTGTAGACTCTGGGGAGGGGCAGGTGTGTCTGTGCCTGGCTCTTCCTCCTTCCTCTGCCAAGGTCATCACCCCAGGGCCTAGGAGGCCCCTCAAGAGCTATTGCTGAATACCCACTCTGTGCCGGGTACTGTGTTCGGTGTGGGTGGAATGGGGCCTAGTGTCTTCCACGGTGGTGGGGGCTGGAGCCACGCAACACGAGAACCCGAAAGGGTGTCCAGCCTAGCCCTGGGGCACTGGGGAAAGCTTCTTGAAAGAAGTCACATTTAAACAAGCATAAAGGATGGACAGATGGGACTCAGCTGGGCAGGGAAGGAGACGAGCCCTTCTGGGAGAAAGAATGCTATGTACAAATGCCCTGTGGGGGTGGCGCATGGAGAGGGGCACACAGACAGACCACGGGACACTTCTGGAAGCCTGGCAGGTGGCATGGGGAGAGACCTGCAGAGGTCAGCAGGGGCCAGTCTAGGCCATTCTGAGTAGTCTGTACTTTAACCAGAGGGCAGTGGGGAGCCACGGAAGGCTTTGAGCAGGGGGTTCACTGTTTCACTCTGAGTCTGCTCTGGATGTGGCACAACTCTTTTTTCTTTTTTACCCTGGAATCAACTCTGAGGAAAGCCATGGAAAAGAGTTGGAGCCATCTCCACATCGTTAGCTGCAGTTTGGGAGAATATGCAGAGCCAAGCAGAAAGAGGGGAGGCAGAGGAAAAGGGAGCAGGGGAGAGGAGAGCCAGGGAGTGCTGCAGTAAAGCTGGGAGCTGCCGTCCTCGTCCCCAGCTTCTTGCCAGTGGCACATGCAGAACAATGTAGCCTGAAGCCTGTTGGTAGGAGGATGCTATCTAGAGCTAAATATATATTGATAGGTATTTTTAGAGGGTTTTCTGTAAGGAGGCTGCCCTAATACAAGAGTTTCCTGAGCAGCTAAAGATCGAGGAAAGCAGAGTTTTCCTCAGCACTGTCTCTCTGAGGCTGAGAATGTGGGGGAAGAGTTGTGAATGCAGTCCTCGGGCCCCCAGCCCAATATGAATCCCTGTGGTAATAGTATGATATCACTGGGTATTTATATAGCATCACCAGGCCGGTGAGCCTGGTGGGATCTCAGCGACCTGTCTTTTACTTGTCCTTACTGTTCTGGGCAGGTGAAGGAGGCAGGTGGGGAGCAAGGGCAGAATGGGTAGAGGGAGGAGACATGAGAACTTGTTATTTAGGAGATGGGGAAACCGAGGCTGAGTGGAGCAAGGCAAGGGACTCAGAGTTACTTAGCTGAGCTGCTAGATGACCAGATATTTATTTAGTGCCTTAATGCTAGGCACTAAACCTGGCATCAGCATTATTAATGCTGATGTTGGGGAGGTCTGCAAGCCTGTAAGCTTTACTACTTTTCAGTTCTTCCTCTCAGCATCATTGCTGGCTGCTCCTCTGACAGACCTCCACCTCTCCCTGGCTTTTTGTGCATTTCTAGCTCCACATTGGGGAGCACAGCTGCCACTTGCAGAATCTCCTTTTGTCAGAACATTATTTCTGTTCCAATTGCATTTCCCCCCAGATGGGCAAATGATAGAAAAGATAAGGTTAGAATATAGGATTTTGATTCCAGGGAGAGGCGGGCAAAAGGCAAAATGTGAAGCTTAAAGGTCTCTTCTTAGCTCTGTGCTGCTGATAAACCCAGTTACTTCAGGGAGACTCCGAGTGAGAGTGCCAGTTAGTAGTTGATGGGCAGCTGAGTTTGGATTGTGCCTTGGGTGGGAGGGAGTTTTTTCTCATGTATGCACTCTGTCTTTTTTCTATATTGAGATGCACCATTGGTTCACTCAACAGATATATATTGAATATCCACTGTGTTCCAGATGTAAGACCTTGGTGTTGGGATGGTTTCTGTTTCCTGAAAGGCTTCTTCTTGCCACCCCCACCCATTGACAGAAGCTCCATATGGACAGAACTGAGTGGGGCTTGAATGGGCTTTGATATAACCAAAGAGGAGGAAAAGCCAGAGGGAGTGAAGAGAGCTTCAAAATCCCTGGGTGGTTTGGTTTGGGACTTTATTTGTCTCCAGGCATTGCATTCACTCTGGGTGATACAGGGAAAGAAATTATGGCAAGGTGTTTTCTAAGTCAGACCATTCTCTTGGGCCTGGAGCTCTCATTTGAAGGCAGTTAAACGCGTGCATTCTTGTGCTTGTGCATGAGTGTATGTGGGAGAGGGAGGTGGGGTGAAAATTCCCAGGTATGTTTTCAAAGCAGAGCTGGATATGGCATAAATGCGAATTCTATAGATTTACAAGAATTGAGAATTAAAGGAACTGTTTACATTTCCATTCTGTGGTTGAAATATGTCTCCTCCTTTGGGTAGGGATTTGTGCACTTGTGTCTATGTTGTAAATATAGTCCACAGTTAAGTATAACTGTGTTGGTGTGAAATGTGAAAATGCAGCAGCACTATTTAATGTATGTGTCACTGAAGTCAGGAAATAGCAGATATAATGAGTGCAGAGTGGTTACCAGAGGGAAGGGGCAAGGGGGGGCAGTGCCGATGTTGAGAGGAAAATGAGGGCGTGCTGGTTGAAGAGAGAACATATGAAAACAAGGTAAGGCTAAGGTTACTAAAGCTCAATCACTGAATTTTAGATCTAGGAGAATCATAAATTTGCCTAACTTTCCCTTACTTATTATTTTTTTCACACAAGAGAAGACTAAAGTGCATGTTGCTAAGTAACTTGTCCAGGGTCTTTTAGATGGGGTGTGGTGAGCTAGAGCTTGGATCCTGTGTAATTCCAAATCTAGGACTCTGTTGCAGCGATGCCTTACTACCCCTGGTGATGAGAATCTGCTGCTTCTTGGTTGTATTTAGGCCATGAAGCTGGAGGTATTAAGAAATAAGATTTTCTATTATTTGGCTGGAATATATATGTGCAACTTACATGGAAACAGAGTTTAATCTCATGGACTGAATGACTTGGGGGCCCTGGGTTCTGGTCCTGATCCTGACACTCATTCTCTCTGTCGTACTGGTGATGATGTAACCCATCTCAGCTTGGCTTTCCTTTATGAAACTTCATTTATGAAGTGAAGGTAAAACCTGCTGTAGCTACCTCCACCAGGTTTCATGACGAGCAAATAGGATAGTGATGATGTTGATAATGACAGCTCCCATTTAACCAGGAGCTCATGTCTTATTTTAAATGCAGAAGGCTTCATATTCTATATTGGCACTTGCACATATTATTTTAAATATAGAAACATAAGGCAATACTGATATTATCTCCATTTTACAGATGACGAAACCAAAACTCAAAGAGGCGAAGTCACTTGCTCAAGGTCAAACAGTTACTAAGGGGAGAGATTGGCATTTTAATTCTATTATCAACAATTCTAAAGCCCTTGCTATATCTAGCGTACAGCACAGCCTCCACCGCCAAAGTGTTTTGCAAAACAATAAAGCAAAATACCAAATCAGTGAACAATAATACTTTCCCTCCAGGACAGTGATATTATAAAGATAAATGTTAAAATACACATAAAGCACCCTGAGTGCCTTGAAAAAAACCAGCATATAAAAATTGAAAGTACTCAAAATACTATGGTTCTGTAGACCTCATTAAGAATGGTCATTTATCTCTATAAAACTTGCAACCACAGAAACAAATTTCTCTGAAACCTATTGCAAATTTTAAAACTATGGTAAATTTAAAATTTTCCATTAGTTATAATTTTGCCTCAAGAGAGAAGTTTACTACATATTGTACATAGGATATATCTTATTTCCTTTCAGCAGCATATCTAATTTTATCAAAATTAGTCAAATCCTGCTACAGTCATTACCCATAAGAACAACAAAGAAGTTCCGGGGTAAAAGTTGAAACAAAGGCCTTTATTTTAAGTTTTTCTAACAAGGAAAATGTTACATTTTCTAGATTTCCATTTTTTTGGTCTTCCCTTTCTTTGTCTTCTATCCTCCCCACTTCTCACAAAACATACACAGGCCAGAGGGGTCAGCACCTGTCCGCCCACATCTGGATGTGACCCAGGAAGGCTGACAATGCCCTCTCTCCTCCAGGAAGAATGTCCAGGCAGAGCCCTTGCACAAAGGAGGGGCTGAAAAGAAGCCTGAGGTCTGACTTCTTGCCTCTTGTCTTTCATTTCCTTCCTTCTTGGCTGCCACTCTTCTGTCAGTTGCCTGGGCCTTGGTGACAGAACATTTAGGAAGGGGGCTCAGGGCCATGGCTTTTCTCCCTGGCCTCCAGCACTGGAACAGTGACTAGGAGGCAGAGTGACAAGTGTGGCTGCTTCACATGTCCGATGCATCGAAAATAATTTATATCACTGTGGGGGTCCCTGCATCTCACCTCCTCTCCACCAGCCCTCTGGGGCCCAGCTGGCCTTGGAGAGTCCTTACCTAGTCCAGGTTGGCATGACTAGCCATGGGAGAGCTCAATCAGAAATGGAACTGAAACTGACCTGGTTTGGGTATCTTTGCTGTTGAATCTTAGTCAAAACTCTGGGTGAGGGAGAGACAACCAGAAAGAAGCCCACTCAGGGCTAAGCATCCCTAATACCCATATATGAGCTCTGAACTATGGTGTGGAGGAAAATGGACAGAGTCAGGAGAAGACAGGAGGGAAGGAAGTATAGAGGCAGCCGGTATTAGTTGAGCATATTCTGTGTTCAAACATTGTGCTGACTGCTAGGAAAGCAGCACTGGATGGAGATATAGCCTCTATTCATAGCTTGCTGTCCAGCAGAGAAGACAGATGTTTACTTTAATTTAATAGTGTATAACATGCTGCATAGGAGAAGAGTTAGGGTGCTAGGGTAACTTTTCACTGGGACCCTAACCTAACTTGAGACCTGAAGACTGAGTTATACTTAGCTAGGATGAGACGAGAAGAGGGAAGGGGACAGGATGAGGAGAGTTCCAGGCAGAGGGTAGGACAGCTGTGCAGGGCTAGAGATGGGGGAGGCCATGGCAGGTCTGAGAAATGAAAAGAAGGTTGGAGGGGCCCACAGTGACTGTAATCTAAGAGGGGTTGGAAAGCAGGCAGGGACCACATGATTCACATCATTCAGGGCCTCGTTGGCATGTCCAGGCATGTTCAGTGGGAGGCCATTGAATGGTTTGAAACAGGAATGTGAACATATTTGCAGGAGAGGCACGATGTTTGCAGAGAAGAACATAGAACAAGTTGCCCAAATGACTCCATGTCCCCTCAGAATTAGGGAAATAGGATTAAAGTCCTCAGAGTCCCTTTCTTCCCTCTTGCCTCCTCCTTCCAACATCAGCCCTCAACTATAATTTTGTTTCACCTATTGGAGCTGTACCAAAACCCAGTCTACAGACCTTATAATCTGGCCGAGCACATGTTAAAAGATTTGTTAACCTGCCCAGAGTAGAGACATAGTCCCTGGCCCTCTGAGATTATACTCTGAGCATCTTCTACTGATTCAAATAATGGGTAAGAATGGATGAGTGTGTTGGCTTTTATTTTTTATATTCAACAGAGAAATTATTTTAAAAATGCTTTGCTGAGAACATTGCTATATGATTATTATGATTTTTATTTTTCTGATAGAACAATAGTCAGAAGATCAAGCCAACCCACATGCTTGTTTATGGGATGCTTCTCTTTTCCCTGTTCCCAAAGCCCATGACACATCATGATGCGGAATCTGGATCCTAACTGAACTCTGGTTAATAACCACTGTAAATATAACATTTTGTGATTTAGGGGCCCTTACATCCTTCCAGTGGGGAGCTCCAAGTGCTCTGTGAGTTACGTTCTACCCACTCATTTGGAAGAGGGAAATACAGAATCCCAGTTCCTTTTCCAAGTAAGTGTTGTATTCTCTGTTCTGGAGACAGGTCACCCAGATGGATCCTTCACATATGGACTCTGGTGATAGAGATGGGAAGCGAGTAAATGCCCACCCTGGTTTTTTCTCCTGCCCACTTCCATCCCACATCCCCTCTTCAGATGAGTGCAGCCAGCTCTTTAATGTGTTAGCTTCTTCCTCCCTGCTCTTCTGTTGTCCTTTTCTTAGTCTCCCTAATCCTTCCCTGTTTTCATTTTATATTCTGTTCTGGAATACAAGACTCGGGGAGTTTGAGGTAGATGCCACAGAGGGTGGTACATGGTGTTGTGGTTGTGGTGTGTGTGAGAGACTCATTCTGACCGAGACCTTCTTAGAACTTTGTCTATTAGACTCTGACCTCCAGTCCTTCTTCTCCAATAAACAAATTCAAGTTTGGGGTGGGATCTCCCTACTGGGAATCTGATCAGGTCAAAGTTTGACTAGCTAGTACTGCAAATAAAGGAGGAGGAACTTCCAATGATTTCCACTCCCCCCAGCTGTGACTGGTCTGAACTCTAAGCAACAAGAAATCACCTACAAGCACTGGCTGTTTCCTGAATAAAGTTTCCCACAAATATGTAACATAGTATATTTTGTAGTGTGTGGATGCTGTTGTGATTTATAAAATATAAATACATCTAAAAGTATTGTTGAATGAGTAATATTGTTTTCTTTTTTATTTTATTCAATATAGCATAGTGATTAAGAGTTTGGGCTTCATAGACAAGCAAACCTGAATTCATATCTTTGCTCTACTGTTTACTAGTTCTGTGGTTGTAAGCAAGTGACCCAGCTTCTGTTAAGTCTCAATGTCTCCATCTACATAGAAAAAGGAATGGCTCTGGGTAATAACAATTATTTAACCATGTTGTTAAGGGGCTATAGTAATTGAAATAACTCCTTCAAGGGATGGGGTTGGTCTTGAATTTTTGACATTGAAAGAATGAGAATTGCTAGTTCAGTGTAACTAACCCATTGATATGAAAGAAGGAGATGAGGCCCAGAACTGCAATGTATGCCCCATTTTGCCTGTGGCTAAAGCCTGATTTTAGTCAAGCTGGTCTTCAGTCTTGGGTAGAGGTGATGGGGAAAGTAGAAGTAGAAGTTAGATACAGTGCTTCACTCGTGAACAGAACAGTCTAATTGGAGTTCACGAGATATATGGCCCATGTTTGATTTTTGGTATTTGGTAGTGGAGTTCGGGGAGTTGGGAACAAGCAGCTGTCATCCTTTTGGGAAGCCATGCTGTCCCCAGTAGGTGACACCCCAAGTCTCCTTGCCATTGAGGCCCCACCACCCCACACTGGTATGAGTTAGGTTGCTCATGCAGAGCCGTTTCTCAGGCATTATTCCTAACTCTTTTCCTTTTCATAAAGTGAGAGGGCTTATGCTCATCCCTCAACCAGACTATGAAAGAGACACTCGCATTCCCAAGTGGTGGTTTTATTTTTTTATATTTTATGTTTGTATGGGAAATTGTGGATAAAGTGAAATAATTATAAATAAATGGTATCTTTCCTTTTTTAAAGAAGAGCAATCTAATTGGAATAGAATGTATGTGTGGTCCTAAGGCAGCTGGGAACAATGTGACCAGTACAGAGCTTGTTCTAGGTTGGCTGGTCCAGGCTCTAGGAGTCTCATTTTTAAAATCTAAAATACCTCTCTTGCAAGATTTACGTACTAGATTGAGCAGGGCTAGGTGCTCTAACAAATAACCCCCCAAATTTCAATGGGTTAACCTACTAGGTTCTCTCTTGCTCCTTGAACAGGCCAATGTGTCCTGAACAGTGCTCCTGGCTTCCCTCCACTTGGTGAGGTAGAGACCCAGGCTCCTTCTATCTGGTAGCTCTGCTGTCCTCTATGATCTCATGGTTTATGTCCCTTCAAGAGAAGTGGAAAGAGAGAGTAAGAATAAGGCATACTCCTTAAATGTGTTGGTATAGAACTGATACACATTACTTCTAGTCACATCCCATTGACAAGGAGCAGCCATGTGGCTCAGCCTAGTTGCAGGTGAGACTGGGAGATCTAATCCCTAATTGGGCAGCTGCCTTCTAGCAACAACCTTACCCTGTGGAAAGGAGAGCATCAATTTTGGAGGACAGTAATGATCCCATCATTGTCTATGTGAGTATAAATTGTCAGATGCATAGGAGATATATAATAAATGTTTTCTTCTAATTATTAGTAACATCCATTGAGTCAAGAAATATTTGCTATGTATGTACAAAACATTTTGCTAAGTATTGAGGCTAGAAAGATAAATAATAAGATACCTCCCCCAAGGAACTTTAAGTCGGATATGTAGATAGTATATATAGGTAGATGATTTTCATTTGAGCTTGACATCATTTGATCAGAAGAAAAAACTGGGAATAAATGTGCTCTACTCTGTACAATCAGCTTTCTATCTGTCCATCTACCCTCCTTTCATTGAATGGGTCCCATGTGTAAGGCCTAGCGGTGAGCAGTAGGAGGGACAGCAGTAGAGTTAAATAGGGAAGAGATGGAAGATCACTGGGAATGTGGTTTCACTTTGCCCTAATGCAGCAGCTGTTGACACACTACATGCTGGTGTAATTAGCCGTTGAACTGTTTTTGCCACCTCTCTTGATCAAGCTTTGAAGATAAGAAACAATTAGTGTATTTCATATTTTTTCATTTTTGTTGTCATGCTTATTTTTGTCCTCTTCAAGATAGCAAAGCCTAGGGGTAGTCAGCCAGCTGAGGCTGTTTATAAAATGTCCGTGTTGGCCTGGATATCACTACTGGTTAACATTTGTCAAACTCTAAACTCTGTAGTCTAGTAAAACGGAGGATCAGGAGCCAGTTTCAGAGGGAAAACCAACGTTTCCATTTACTAATTTCTTTTCTATCTTTAGCCTGCACAAAGAAGGTTGAGAAGTCAGAAGTTTAGTTATGAACTGTGTACAGTTACAACAGATAGAGTCAGTAGTAAATAAATGGTTGTCACGAGTCTTTGGAGAAGGATTTATTATTGTGGCCATAGATTGGAATGGTCCTTGAGGATGTTAATTATGTTGCTCCTTGTTGCAGTTTATGACATGGCTTCTATGTGGGGTAATTGGATCTAGGGGAGCTGTCCTTCTCCATGGAAAAAGGCCAGTTTGGTCTCAGGTTTATAGCCCTAAGGAAAGGAGTTTCAGAAAGCAGTTGCCCAAATTTTTCAGCCTCCTTGATATTTCCAATGTACAATTCTGGAAAAGGGCTCCTTAATTCAGAAATTGGCCTTTGTTGCAGGGATGCTAGGTCAGGAGGCAGGGAGGGGAAGAATGGAAAAGAGAGCTGAGATTACCTAGTTATTCAGGACTGCGGACCTAATTAATAGCTGGTGTTCAGTGCCAATCACTGCATTAAACATTTCAAAGGATTTTAAAAAAATTCTTGGCAACATCCCTGTGAGGTAGGTACTATTATAATCACTACCAGATGAGGAAACCAGGGCTTAGGTGGTTCAGTAATTTCCCCATATCATGCTGCTAATAGTTAGTTGGTGGGGTCAGGATTCCAATGAGGAAGCCTGACTCCAGATCTTAGGTTTCTGACCATGATGCTACACTGCCTTCCTCATTTATATATCTAGTGGCTGCATGGTCTGAATTTGTTTTTGTTTTTTTTTTCTCCTGATGCATCTTAATTAACGAAAGTGAAAGGATGTATCTGTTGATCTGGATGTCAAAATCCATCCAACGGAATATAAAACTCACTACTTGGTTTTAGTTACTGGAAAAATGGCTTCTATTGAAGGGGATTAAGAGAACCATAAATTATTGGTTTTTCTATATCATTTTGATCTTGAAATCATTTTAGAAATATTGTCCATTTAGCCTGTTAACAATAGGTTAGAGTTATAACACAGGACAGCCTGGCAAGATGCAAGGAACAAAGGCTCTGGCATGACATAGTTCTGTATTTGAAGTCTGCTTCTGGTTTTGTGACACTGAGCAAGTTATTTAACCTCTCATCCTCAATTTCCTTATTGGGAAATGAAGGATTCAGGGTATTTCTGAGTATTTTATGAGACTAAACTGGTATGATATATGTTGAGCATTTGAAACAGTGCTCTGCACATAGTAGATTTTCAACAATAGTACCTGCTACTATTTTCTAGTTTATTGATGAGGAAAGGGAAGCATATAATGAAAAAATATATTCTCTGGGTTACTCTAGCCCCCACAAAAAACTTACCCTAGCTGGGATGAAGTTGTTGTCCTTGTATTTTCAATCTGTTGCTACTTGTGCTGGATTATGCTAGCTTCTAGAACATACTAAATCTTGAGTTAATTTCTTAGTCCATTTGGACAACTATATCAAAAGTATCATAGACCAGGTGGCTTATAAACAACAGAAATTTATTTCTCAACATTCTGGAGACTGGGAAGTCCATGATCAAAGCAGATTCAGTGCCTGGCAAAGGCCCCTTTCCTGGCTGCTGGACAGCTGTCTGTGTCATCACATGGTAGAAGGGGTGAGGGAGCTCTCTGGTGTCTCTTTTATAAGGACACTAATCCCATATAAGAGCAGAGTCCTCATGACCTAATACCTTCTAAAGGCCGAACCTCCAAATATCACATTGGGGATTAGGTTTCAACATATGGATTTTGGGGATATACAAACATTCAGTCTATTACAGTGGGCTTTAGAGTCCTGGAATCACTCCATCTTTGATCTGTATTTATAGCTTAATTTATCTTGATACAGGTTTCAAAGTATAATTGAATAGCTACACTCACTTGATAATATTAAAGTAGGGCTATATCTTTAAGGCACAGTGTCAGCTGGCTGTGAACAAAATGCTGGCTGATAAATATGATCTTCTTTTTCTGTCTGTATTCTTTTTTGAATTCTCATTCCAGTTCTGGTTTTAAATGTACCTTCAGTAAATAGATCCGCTTTATTTCCCTTCTAGTTCATTACTTACTTCCCATGCCTTCCTACTTATATAATCAAAATCTCATGATAGTTCTATGTTGTTTGTGTTGCTTTCCAATTACTTATCTGAGTCTTTCTCTTTTTAGAGAATATAACACATATTTATTGTAATAAATGGTTTGTTTTTATTCTTTTCCTTTATTTTATTTGCTATTTATTAGACTTTATTACTGTTTCTTCATTTTTCTTATTTCTTTCTGTATTGATCAGCATCTTATAAATCAGTTTTTTATAATTATCTACTGGATTATCAAACTCTTGTGGTGGAGACCATTTTTTATCTGTTTCATTTTACTCCCCATCTTTCCACTTCTGATGCAGTTTGGTTGTATCCCTACCCAAATCTCAACTTGAATTGTATCTCCCACAATTCCCACATGTTGTGGGAGGGACCCGGGGTGGGGGGGCGGTAATTAAATCATGGGGGCTGGTCTTTCCCATGCTATTCTCGTGATAGTGAATAAGTCTCATGAGATCTGCTGGGTTTATCAGGGGTTTCCACTTTTGCTTCTTCCCCATTTTTCTCTTCCTGCTGCCATGTAAGGAGTACCTTTCGCCTCCTGCCATGATTCTGAGGCCTCCCCAGCCAAGTGGAATTGTAAGTCTCATTAAACCTCTTTTTGTTCCCAGTTTCGGATATGTTTTTATCAGCAGCATGAAAATGAATTAATGTGGTAAATTGGTACCAGGAGAGGGGTTTTGCTGAAAAGATACCTGAAAATGTGGAAGTGACTTTGGAACTGGATAACAGGCAGAGGTTGGAATAGTTTGGAGGGCTCAGAAGAAGAAAGGAAAATGTGAGAAAGTTTGGAATCTTAAAGGCTTGTTGAATGGCTTTGACAAAAATGCTGATAGTGATAGGAACAATAAGGTCCAGGCTGTGGTTGTCTCAGGTGGAGATGAGGAACTTTTTGGGAACTGGAGCAGAGGTGGCTCTTGTTATGTTTTAGCAAAGAGACTGGTGGCCTATTGCCCCTGCCCTGGAGATCTGTGGAACTTTGAACTTGAGAGAGATGATTTAGGGTGTCTGGTGGAAGAAATTTCTTAGCAGCAAAGCATTCAAAAGGTGACTTGGGTGCTGTTAAAAGCATTCTATTTTAAAAGGGAAACAGAGCATAAAAGTTCAGAAAATTGGCAACCTCACAATGCAGTAGAGAAGAAAAACCTATTTTTTGAGGAGAAATTCATGCTGGCTGCAGAAATTTGCATAAGTAGCAAGGAGCCTAATGTTAATGCCCAAGACCATGGGGAAAATATCTCCAGGCCATGTCAGAGACCTTCATGGCAGCCCCTCCCATCACAGGCCCAGAGGCCCAGGAGGAAAAGGTGGTTTTGTGGGCTGGGCCCAGGGTCCCCGTGCTGTGTGCAGTTTAGGGACTTGGTGCCCTGTGTCCCAGCTGTTCCAGCTGTGGCTGAAAGGGGCCAATGTACAGCTCAGGCTGTGGCTTCAGTGGGTGGAAGCCCCAAGCCTTGGCAGCTTCTGCATGGTGTTGAGTCTGAGGGTGCACAGAAGTCAAGAATTGAGGTTTGGGAACCTCCACCTAGATTTCAGAAGATGTATGGAAATGCCTGGATGCCCAGGCAGAAGTTTGCTGCAGGGGCAGAGCCCTCATGGAGAACCTCTACTAGGGCAGTGTGGAAGGGAAATGTGGGAGTCCCTACTAGGGCACTGCCTAGTGGAATTTTGAGAAGAGGGCCACCATCCTCCAGACCCCAGAATGGTAGAGCCACTGGCAGCTTGCACTGTGCACCTGGAAAAACTGCAGACACTCAACACCAGCCCATGAAAGCAGCCAGGAGGAAGGCTGTGCTTCACAAAGCCACAGGGGTGGAGCTGCCCAAGACCATGGGAACCTGCCTTTTGCATCGGCATGTCCTGGATGTGAGACCTGGAGTCAAAGGAGATCGTTTTGGAGCTTTAAAATTTGACTGCCCCACTGGATTTCGGATTTGCATGGGCCCTGCAACACCTGTGTTTTGGCCAATTTTTCCCATTTGGAATGGCCGTATTCCCCCAATACCTGTACCTCCATTGTATCTGGGAAGTAACTAGCTTGGTTTTGATTTTACAGGCTCATAGGTGGAAGGGACTTGACTTGCCTCAAATAAGACCTTGGATTGTGGACTTTTGGGTTAATGCTGAAATGAACTAAGACTTTGGGGGACTGTTGGGAAGGCATCATTAGTTTTGAAATGTGAGGACATGAGATTTGGAGGGGCCAGGGGTGGAATGATATGGTTTGGCTGTGTCCCCACCCAAATCTCAACTTGAATCGTATCTCCCACAATTCCCACATGTTGTGGGAGGGACCCAGGGGGAGGTAATTGAATCACAAGGGCTAGTCTTTGCCGTAGTATTCTCATGATAGTGAATAAATCTCACAAGATCTGATGGGTTTATCAGGGGTTTCCACTTTTGCTTCTTCCTCATTTTTCTCTTGCTGCCGCCATGTTAAGAAGTGCCTTTCACCTCCCGTCATGATTCTGAGGCCTCCCCAGCCATGTGGAACTGTAAGTCTAATTAAACCTCTTTTTGTTCCCAGTTTCAGGTATGTCTTTATCAGCAGCGTGAAAATGAACTAATATAACTTTTTTGCAGGCTTGTAAGCATCCATATACATATAGCACTAAATTTGATGCTGAGAATATAGTAGATTTTTAATACTTATGTGTAGCTGACAGTTTGACTGTGAAACTCAGTTGATTCCAGTGAAAAATGGTGTGTTGTAGTGGAATGCCCACCTAGACCTAAATTAGTCAAATCCTGGTAGTGGTCCTTATTGGTGGTATGACTGCAGCACTAGTTGTTTTATCTTCTTGAATCTTAATTTAAAATGAGATAGCAATACTAGCTTACAGAACCATTGAAGAGACTAAATGGAATGGCATATGTGAAAATGGCTGGTAACTTTATTGCTGCTGGTACCTTTACCTGTCTACCTTCCTCCCATCCCATCTGCTGGCCAGTAGCAGGAGTCATGAAGGGCACTGTATGCAGTTATCTATATTCAGGCTATGGGTGCTGCAGAGAAGAGAGCCCATTAAAATTTGATGGTGTTCCCAGGATCTGTTGGGCTGGAGAGGTAAAATGGAAGAGAAGAGAAAGAATAAGAAATAAGAATAGTCAGAAATTTTGCAGCTTTTGAAGAAGGAAGGCACAGGCTTATGGTTTATGATCTGTTTGTATGCATGCCTGCCTATGGGTTGTATTTATTCCTGCCTGAGGTTACATCAAAGTACATCTACATCTATATTTCATATTCATCCTCCATACCGTATATTCTCCTAAGGAGAACTCTTTAATGTGAACCGCGTGGCAGTGGTGTTTCCTTTGCAGCTTGCTTGCTTTATCAATGATTTTGTGGAAAGAATTTAAAAGCCTTTTCCTTCCTTTGGAGAAACCAAAACTTACTTGGATAAACTGCTCCAGAATGGGATTCCCCTGTCTTTTCTGTTTGTATCCTTTCTGCCTTTTACCAATCCATGCCATGATGTTCTGTTGTGTGGGAACCAGTCTAAGACCTGGCTTCCTAGGGGGCTAGCCCCCTTCCTCTGTGCCCACTTAGCACTTATCTGCATTTTCCCTCCATCAGCAGGCATTTGTGTCCCCTCTGTGTTATTCTGGTGGCCCTCTTGTTTCTTCATTGACATTGAGGGCGGGGGTCATGTTCTCCTTTCCCTGTTCTCTAGGGTGACTTGTGTATATATTCTTAGACCCACAATAGATGCCCAACAAATGCGAGATGAGTGAGAGGTGAAAAGCAGGGTTCTGTGCAAACCTGTCCATGGAGCTGGGCAGGGCGGGAGGTACGGAAACCATGAGCCCAGCTTACGCCTTATCCTCCATGTTCACTCATACTTTGCCCAGGGTGTATTTACTGCTCCTGAGCCCAGGTAGCAGGCATAAGAATCTAAGCTATAACCAAACCTTAGGCCCAGGAGCAGTGAGAGTGTGGGTTCTAAGCTCATAGTCCAGCTGTGGGACTGAGGCTGAAGGTAGAAAAATTGCTGGGCATGGTGGGTCACGCCTGCAATCCCAGCACTTTGGGAGGCCAAGGCGGGTCAATCACCTGAGGTCAGGATTTTGAGACCAGCCTGGCCAACATGGTGAAACCCTGTCTCTACTGAAAATACAAAAAATTACCCCGATGTGATGGCGCATACCTGTAATCCCAGCTACTCAGGAGGCTGAGGCAGTAGAATCACTTGCACCTGTGAGACAGACGTTGCAGTGAGCCGCCATTGCACCATTGCACTCCAGCCTGGGCAACAGAGTGAAACTTCATCTCAAAAAAAAAAAAAAAAAATTAATAAATAAGAAAAGAAAAGAAAACTGGGTGACATGGAGTGGGGTCCTTTGATCAGGACTCTGAGGAGGCTGGTGTGTTTCTCCCTTCCTGTTTCAGAGGCAGCCCACATCACTTAACCAATTAAGTTGGAGTACTCCATTTTCTGTTTGAGTGTTTGTTGTTTTTTGTTTAAAATAAATGATGTGTTAATATGGCCAGTTGTTTGTATGACACAGATTTCTTTTCTTTTCAATCAGTCTCTTTTCTCCTCTTCCCACTCTTCCTGGACAATTAGCAAAGTGTTTGGTCTTTGGTTTGGATGAATAATTGATTCAGAAGCTTTGTGAATGATTCATGGCCCATATTCTGGGGCAGCATGATATGGTGTATGGGTGTGTGGCAGCAGCACCTCATTACAAAGGTCCAGCTTCTCCTGAGCTTGGTGCAGGGGCTGTGCAGGCCACCTCCGGGGCAGAGCAGGTTGCACGTGGTCTTTCTCTCATGTTTTCTCAAAGAGAGAGTGTTGGAGCTTCTTCCAGAAAAGCAAGGTTCTCTATGGGTGTATGCCTTCCAGACCAGTGATTCTGGTTTGGGTCAGATTTGTCAATGAACTGAAGTTTTCCCCTTTAAGCCAACACTTCACTCTCCCCAAGCTGAATAGCTGATTTGATTTTCAAAGCATTTGAGGAAAGGAGATCTCTTGCCTGTCTTCCTTTACATTACAGTACTTCAAACCTTCCCAAGCAGGGGACATTTTTTTCTTTGGATCTTCACCTAGACACTCCCTGCTACTACACTAATTTTATTTCCTTGTCTATCTCCTTCACTGGAGATGGAGAACACCTGGTTACCATTGATTTTATAGGTCTCCCTTGTCTTTGAAGGCTATTATTACATGCTTGCTTGCATGAGGCAATTGGACTGTTGCCTAGCCTGTGGAAGATGGCATTCCCTATCCACAAAACCTCTCAGTATTTGAGACTTCTTAATGTGTCCTGGTCTTTAGAAGCTGGCTTAGGAAAAATAAGTTCATTACATTAAGTCCTGAACCAAGCTTTTTGTCTCTTAGGCAGTCAGATCCCACATTTTTAAATAGGGAATCGAGACAGAGACAGGATATGAATAAAATCCAAGACTCTGATGAAGATGTGGCAGTTTAGTGATTGATCATTTGGGTTTTTTTTTAGTAAGATCATAAAAATATTACATAAAAATGTATTTTCTAGCATAAGTTATGATTATCATATTTAGGTCCCTAATCTATATGGTGTTTCTTTGCATCTAGTATGTGAGGTATGACTATATCTATATGTTTTTCTGTCACTTCCTAACTCCACTGAGTGAATATGAATAGTACAACTTTTGCCCACTGATTTGTAATGTCACTTCTGTTTGTATACCAAATTCTCATATATATGTGGTCTGTTTTTAGGCTGTCTTTTCTATCCCATTGGCAATGATTTATGACTAATTTTCATAAAGCTTTTTGATAACTGGTAGTGCCAACCTTCCCCTCCCCGATTTGTCTTAAAAACTGGCTAATCTTAGCCATTATAGTTTCATATGAATTAGAACTAACTTGTCAAAATCTTCAGGTTTTGTTTGGAAATGCAGTAGATTTATTGACTAATTTTGGGGAAAATTAACATTTTCACAATGTTGAATCTTACCAATATTTCTCCATTTATTTGGGATATATTTTAGACCCTAATATAGTTTTGGAGATTTTTTCCACTTATGACTTGCACATCTTTGTTATAATTTTTCTTCTGTATCTTGTAATTTTATTACTCTTGTGAATGATTTAATTTTTTTATTTCTAATAGAATGTTGCTAATGTATAGGAATGTTAGTTTTTATTCGTTTATGTTATATCCAGCAATCATGTAAAAGTTTATTAATTAAAATCATGTTGGTAGATTTTTTTTAGATTATATAGGTAGAAAATTGTATTAACTACAAACAAGTGTTATTGTATTTCTTTCTTTCTAATTCACCTACCATATGTTTCTTTGTCTTATCTTATTGCCCTAAACAGAACTTCCAGGAAAATGTTGTGTAATGAGAGTAATAGAAGTCTGTCTTATTTTGTTCCTTATTTAAAGTTTAACAATGAAGACAGATGTTCCTTATAGTGTTATGGTGAATACTCTTTATAAAGGAAGTAAAGAATAATTGTTAAACTAATGTCAATAATAGCTCAATATTTTCATCTAATTCATAAACTCAAAGGTTTTGGAAGTTCATTCTGTAGAAGATTAAACATTGACATTATTGTGGGTGCTATTGAAAATTGAGCTAAAAAGTTTAGTATTAACAATAAGCTTATTTTTGGAGTGATAATATACATACAATTTTGATGAAACATGATGTTATTGTATAAACAAAGTTTTTACTAAATTAAGAAACCTATGGAACAGAAACATATAGGATGAATTGTATGGACAAAGAATTCATTATCACAGCCACACAAAGTAAAGACTATATATTGGGTACAGTATACACTGCTTGGGTGATGGGTACACTAAAATCTCAGAAATCCCCACTAAAGAACTTATCCATGTAACCAAAACTACCTGTGCCCCCAAAACTATTGAAATAAAAATAAAAAATAAGAAAAGAAGTAGTAGGCAAATAGAACGAGTAAAAAAAAGTAACAAGAAAATTTAGCAAGTTCATCAAAAAGCAAGAAAGCAGAGAAAGGAAGCAATTATAAAGTGAGGCAAGCAGAATGTGTGAAAGTAGAAGTAAGTCCTGACTTAATAGCAATTGAAACAAATGTAACAGATTAAACTTACTTTTTAAAAGTCAGAGGCCCTGTGACTTTATTTAATTTTTCGATCTTATGTTTAAATGACTAAGCTAAGTAAAATGACATTAGAAAATTGAAAATAGAGGAGGTGGCAAAAGGTATTCTAGACAAATGCCAAAAGAAAGTGAATATAACATTAAAAAAATTCAAGGTGAAAATATCGAAGGAGACAATAGTGACTATTTCATTGTGATAAAAAGAAAATAATTGAAGGACATTTAAAAGTTATGCACCATCAGAATAAATGTCTGTTAAAAATGTAAAGATAGCTATTAGGTAAGGAGATTTCCAACTGGTTTTGAACAAAATGCAACAAAAATTTAGCGGTCTTTATAAAAAAGTTCAGTATCATTTTGGGCACTTAGGTTGATTTACAAAGCAGGTCCTCGGAGGCTTAAACATTTATAAAATGTTTCCCCTCCCCCATTTGTCTTTAAAATTGGCTAATCTTAGGCATTGGAGGTCCTGAACTAAGTTTTGAACAAGATAATGGGCAGCAAAGAGAAGAAATGTATACTGCAATTCTGACTTTATAAAAATTCACCACCAACATCATCACAAAACTTTTGTAGTTCAGTTACTCTGTGTATTTGAAATTTTTGATAAAACTATAATGTGTGTATATATATTTTTATGTATATATGTATAAATGTAAAATACATTTCTGCCATATACACTCACACATACATACATATGTAATACACATACCCATACCCATGCACATACAGATGATTACCTTTAAATTTTTAACCACTCTACTGTTGTCTTTTATCCTTTGTGGCTGATAGTACTTCTAATATCAACATGATTATTTCTTTCTTTTTTTTTTGAGACAGATTCTCTCTCTGTCGCCCAGGCTGGAGTGCAATAGTGCAATCTCAGCTCACTGCAACCTCTGCCTCCCGGGTTCCAGCGATTTTCCTGCCTCAGCCTCCCAAGTAGCTGGGATTACAGGCATGCACTACCACCCCGGCTAATTTTTGTATTTTTAGTAGAGATGGGGTTTCACCATGTTGGCCAGGCTGGTGTTGAACTCCTGACCTCAGGTGGCCCACCGACCTTGGCCTCTCAAAGTGCTGGGATTACAGGCATGAGCCACCATGCCTGGCCAACATGATTATTTCTTTACAGATAACTTTCGTTTCCTCTTTCATTGGAAACATTAGCATTTTTTCCTTAATTTTGTGCTGTAAAATTTCACTAATACATGTCTTATATGATGGTTTCTATTTATTTTTATTTTTATGGCATTTTAAGATTTCTATTTTTATTAAATGCTGGGAAGTACTTTTGAATTGATTCTCTTCCTTTCAAATTCTCTGCTTCTCCACTTCTTAATTTACCTTCTCTCCATTTTATCTATTCTTTATTTCTAGCACTTGTTTTAAATGATGTTGGAATTTCTTCCCTCTATTTTTAATCTTTTCTTTATATTTTTCATCTTTTTCTTACTCTTGTGTTGATTTCTGGGAACACTGCTCAGTTCAGTTTTTCACATCTCAAATTCACCTGTCTATTTTGCCACTCAATCTGCTTAATCATTTTAAAAGTTTGCAGTTATCGAAATGTTCAATTGCACCATCTCTAGGTAATTTTGTAAAATGCTTGCAATATTCTCACACTTTTCTCTAAGCTGATAATTATATGTCTTCATTCTCATTGAGTATAAGTTCTTTGATTGTTGAGTTTGTTCTCTCTCTCTCTCTCTGTGGTATTGAAATTCCTCAAGTTTTTGGTGATTCTTGATTGTAATATTATCTTCTTTCTACCATGTCTGTTTGTGCAAACTTCTTGGAAGGAGAAAACCTATGAAGCTAATAGTCTGGCAAGGGTATGGAAGTGGTGAGACCTGCTGCTGGATGGGTCACTTTGATGATCAGTGCCCTGGGGGTGGGCACTTCCTGTTCCTCTCAGTTATGGAAAGGCATGAGAGCACTTCCCCATCTTTCTTACCCAACTTTCATGCCCATTGCCCCTGCTTATGGGCAGATTTTCCTTTTTGCTGCCCGGTCTGAGGGATAAGGTGGGTTAAGGAGGAGGGTTAAAGTGAGTGCTTGATCTTCCTGCTACTGTATTCAAACTATCACCCTGTTGGTCACCTGGATCCCATCAGATCCCAGTGGCCACTCTCTGTAGATGGGAGCACTTGTGGTGACATGTCTACATTTAGAGTGGTCATATTCTCTTCTGAGGGCTGGGGGCTGTGGTTTCTTTTTCTTTTCTTTTCTTTTTTTTTTTTTTTTTTGAGATGGAGTTTCGCTCTTGTTGCCCAGGCTGGAGTGCAGTGAGTGGCACGATCTCGGCTCACTGCAACCTCCACCTCCAAGATTCAAGTGATTCTCCTGCCTCAGCTTCCCAAGTAGCTGGGATTACAGGCATGAGCCATCATACCTGGCTAATTTTGTGTTTTTAGTAGAGACAGGGTTTCACTATGTTGGCCAGGCTGGTTTTGAACTAACCTCAGGTGATCCACCCGCCTTGGCCTCCCAAAGTGCTGGGATTACAGGTGTGAGCCACCACACCTGGCCTGTGGTTTCTTTCTAAAAATCAGATTGCATCTACTTTCCTGTCCAGAGGGGATTCATCACAACATCTAGCCTAGTGAGGGTTTGTTTCTCTTTTTGCTGTCCAGTGTGGTTACTGTATGTATATAGAAAATGATTTCTAGGAATTTGGTGGAAGAGGGGAGAGGTCACAGTGTGTGTTCAGTCTACCTCTCTGAGAGAGAAGTTGGGGCAATATTTTCTTCTGAGTCTCAGTTACTTCACATTCAAAATGAGGTGGTGATGATGATGAAGCATGAGGGTGGTAGTGGTGATTCTCAGTTAATATTTGAAATTGGAGTGTATGTCATGCACTGTTCTAAGTACTTTACATGTGCAAACACATCTAATGCCTCAACAATCCTATGATGTCTATTCTATTACTATTGCCATTTTACAGATGAAGAAACAGAGGTACAGTGGGATTAAATAATTTACTCAGATAAGGGGCTACCTACTATATAGGATTAGTTTGAGAATTATTAAGCTAACACATGTAAAGCACTTCGCATAGTACCTGAAATACATTGGAACAACAAAAATGGTACTAATAAATATATATTGAGTGAATGAAAATTCACCAAACATTTATATTCCATGCAGTTTGCAGAAGATCTTATAGAAGTTAGTTGGACAGGGTGCCCTGTTCTAGTGTTTTCTGTCGTAGTGTTTTTATGTAATATAAAAGCTGTGTGTTTCTGGCCATTTGATTCTTACCCTACCAGCTCAATATTTAAAATTTTTACATATTGAGTTATTGGTGCTTGAAACCATTTCAAATCTTTCTGCTTTGTCATATAATATGATTGCAAATAAATTAGGTAATGAGTTTTAAAAAATCAGTTGTGGTTAATCTTTCAGGTTCAGAGAACTGAAAAATATATCTGCTTTAAGGGAACTTACATTCTAATTTTCATACACATATATATTACATGTGTTTTTATATATGCTGCATGAGAAAAATGTCCTTCATATGGTGGTTCTGTATTGAATACCAGCATCCAGCACATTGTCTGGCACAGAGCAGGTGTTCAATATAGTATTGCTGATTCAATGGAATCTTTTTCTTGTGTTATACGTAAATGTGCATGTGTATGTAAATTGGAATGCAAATCTTTGCCTTCCTGGGACCCATAGTCTAGTGGAAGAGAGTGACTATTAAGAAGCAACTGCAATACATCACCGCAGTAATGCTCTGTTGAATGTATTCTGGGAGTATGGAAGGAGAAGGTGACTGTGTTTGGGAAAAAAAAAAATCACAGAGAGGTGATATTTATTTAAGCTGGATGTTGAAGGTGGGTAGGGGATTGCCAAGGAGAACATGGGAAAGGGCATTCAATCAGGGAAAGTGGAGGATATCACCCTATATAAAGCAAACTGACTAGCAAAGTCCTGAGAATATACAAAGTGAAAATCTGTTCAGTGATACAGTGTTAATCTGAAAAGGCTTCTGTTGAATTTTGAAAAAGATCATGCAGAAGATGATAAGCATGGTTTCACAAAATGTAATATAATTCTGCAATTCTTTGCCTAAAGGCTTTCAGTGGTTTGCTGTTTTCTGCAGCAGAATACAAGATCCCTCCTGACCTGACCACATGCAGCCTGCCCTCCAGCTATACTGGACTACTTGTGGTTCCTTGAATTGTGTGCTATTTCATGCCTCCTTCCTTTTGAATGTGCTCTTTTGCATGCTGTAACACCAACCCTGCCATCCGTCTGGCTGGTATCTATTCAGCTAAGTGACTATTCCCTGACTGTGCTTCCTCCCCATTTCCTTCTATTTTCCCTTACTCGTTGACTAGGCTCACCCTGAACTTCACTCACCCAGTTGACATTAGTATCTCCTCCATTACATAGCTGCTCACCAAGGGCTTGAAGGCAGGGGTTGTATCGTATTCTATTTGAACTCCTTGTGTGCCTAGCCCTTAGTAGCCATTCAGCAAATATTACCAAATGAACAGATAATGACTGAACAAGCTAATTAATGAATTAATGAATGAATGGCAGATATGAAAGGGGGAAGAATTCAGGAAGACAGGCAAAATATTTCAAGGATGCCTTTAAGGCCAAATGAAGAAATGGCAGGTTGATCCAGCCAATCCTTGTCACATGATCACCTTCATGGGAGGAAAAATATATTATTCCCAGTGTGCTTACCCCTTCTCTAATGGTCCTTTTACCATTACTAATGCTCTGTATGAGCCTCTCAATCCAGGTGTCCCACAAGGTCTGAGTCCCACTGAAGCTTTTCTTAAGTTGAGTAAAAGTAACTTGAAAAAACTGATAAGCATTTTTCTTAGTGGAAATCCTTCCTCTGAGCGGTAACCTCTGAATATTATGTATAAAACCATTACATTACTTAATGGATAAGACTCATGTTAAAATTCACCTTTTCTCCACAGAAGATAGACCCAGAGTTTAGTCTTTGCTTTTAGTGGCCACATGTAAAAGTGGTGTACAGTGGAGCTGTATTACTTATTATAGGTCTTGTGTTAACATAGGACAAAGGTAAAATTAGAAACCAGGATGCCAGATTTCAGGTCCCCAGTCTTACAACAAATAAACATGTTTCCTATTTAGGTCCTGTTTGGTCTCTATCCTCCTTATCATCACCATCAGGAGATGCTCAGTGAACACCTCCTATTTGGGTGTGACATCCTGTTGTGTGCTTGTGATGCACAGTTAGAGCCTTCAGATTGTTTATAGTAAGGAAGATGGAGAAGCTTCACAAAATCCCCCTGATGTAAACGCATTTCCTAGATCCCTTGTGGAATTTATTGTAATTCTATACATGCACACAACAAACATCAGAGGGCTTTGAGTAGGTGCCTCATCATCAGGAATGCCCTGTGTCCTCATCTCCCAAACCGTGGCGCAGGGCTGATTCCCCTGTGTTTACTGCCCTAATCTCTGTGCTCTATGGCAACATGGTGTTTTATATGGCTTTTATAGGGTAGTTTGTATTCCTTGTGTGCCTGGCACTTAGTAGTTATTCAGCAATATTTGATGAATATTGAACAAATTAACAAATGAATGGCACATATGAAAGGGAGAGAATTAGAAAGGCAGATGATGGGGTTCAGAATATGCTCCCCAAAATATGTCACCTTGGCATACTCAATGTTTTAAGCTAAAGGAATTTGAAAAACAACATGTGCAGGAAAGACTCGCTGGCCTTCCCCTGAAAGAGCTCATAGAATGCTCATGTGAGAGGTGCCCTCCCATCCCTGGAGGAAAGGAGCATTGTGATCCCTGAAGACAGGGGGACACTGACAGGGATATGAATAAGCAGACCTCGCAAAGTCTCCCCTAGTTTACTGTACTTAGCCCACACCATTTTGTCTTATTGTATTTTTCCATAATTTTCCACTCTTCATCAAACCTGGTATTAAAACAGTCAGGTATAATCATTTCTTGGGGTCTTCATTTCCTTATGAAGGCTCCTGTGTCATATAAAAGTTACACAGGTTAAGCATCCCTAATCCAAAAATCCAAAATCAGGAAATGCTGCAAAATCTGTAACTTTTTGTAATGTGGTATTCAAAGGAAATGCTCATTGGAGCATTTCAGATTTTGGAGTTTTGGATTAGAGATGCTCAAGTGGTGAGTATAACACGAATATTCTCAAATCAAAAAAATCCAAAACACCTCTGCTCCCATGCGTTTTGGATAAAGGATATTTAACCTGAATTAAATAAATCTGTATGTTTTTCTTTTGTTAATTTGTCTTTTGTTATAGAACCACAGCTGAGAACCTGGAAGGGTAAAAGGAAAAGGTTTTTTCCTCCACTACATGGGCAAAATATTACAAGGATGTTCTTAAGGTCCTAAAAAATCTTAAGATTTAACAGTTTTTAGGCAGAAATGTTGTATTTTCCATTTAGAAAGAAGTTGAAGCTCTATATCCAACATTATATATGTTTAACATAATAACAGTTAAAGATACACTTAAAAAAACATGGAGAGAATTTCTAAGGAATAGGATTTCAGGAGCTAGAGGTACTAGGAGTTATGAGTCTCCCAGTTAGATAGGTAGACAATGAAACAAAAGGGCGGGGGGGGGGGGGAAGGGGATGATTTACAGTTTGATGGTAACAGGATCGTTGAGAGCAGCAAAACAGAAGTAAATTGATGCTCATCTCCCAGATTAGTTGAGAACAGCCTAATTAGCTAATGAACAGTTCCAGTCCTATGTTCTGAAAGGCTCTGTTTCTGGGCAAGCCGCAGTGCTTAGCAGCAGCTGCTAAAGCATGTGGACATGCTAACACCAAGCAGAGGAGCACATGTTATGTTTTGACCTGCAAAGACTCGTCTTTTTGAGTCACACATTCTTCAAGGAGTATTAGAAATCTTATTTCTTCATATAACAGAGAAGTAGCAGTCATAGTGGCATGAACTCTGGAGCCAGACTGCCTGGGTTCAAATCTCAGCTTTATCACTTACTAACACAGTGATCACTGCTGCTTGGTCTCTACGTCCTCATGTAGGCCTTTGCTCCCGACCATTGAATCAGGTTTGGTCTGGGTGACCAAGAGAACACGGTAGAAGTGAGGGTGTGGCTTTTGAAGCTAGGTCCTAGCAGACATTGCCACACCTTCCTTGCTCTCTTGGATCACTTGCTTGGTGGGGAAGCAGGTTACCATATCATGAGGACACTCAAGGAGCCCTATGGAAGGTCACATGATCAGGAACTGGAGACTCCTGCCAAAGCCATGAGTAAGCTGTCCTGGAAACCCAGATTAGTCAAGTGTTCAGATTAACTGCAAACCCCAGCTGACAGCTTGACTCCAACTGTGGTTGGTTTCGTGATTGCAACCTCATGAGAGATCTTGAGCAAAAGCCCCCCACAAAAACACTCTCAGATTCCCGACATGCTAATTGTTTTAAGCCACCAAGTTTGCTTTTCAGAAATGTTAATAGGTAATTAAAGCAAAAAACTTTGTAAAGAACTAGTTTAAAGGATGTTGTTAACAACAGACTTGACTTGATGAAGAAATAGTGGCTGATATGGTTTGGCTTTGTGTCTCCACCCAAATCTCATATTGAATTGTAATCTCCACAGTCCCCACGTGTCAAGGGGGAGATCAGGTGGAGGTAATTGAATCATGGGGGCGGTTTCCCCCATGCTGTTCTCATGATAGTGAGTGAGTTCTCACGAGATCTGATGGTTTTATAAGGGGCTCTTCCCCATTGGCCCAGCACTTCTCCTTCCTGCTGCCTTGTGAAGAAAGTATCTTACTTCCCCTTTGCCATGATTCCAAGTTTCCTGAGGCCCCCCCCCAGCCATGCTGAACTGTGAGTCAGTTAAAACTCTTTCCGTTATAAATTACCCAGTCCCGAGCAGTTCTTTATAGCAGTATGAAAACAGACTAATACAGTGGCATGCCTTTTAATTTATTGATTTATGGAATACCTTTAAAGTAATGTTCCCTAAAGTAACTTTTGTGGAACACTAGTCCTGCAAGATGCTCCATATATAAGGGGTTTGATGTGTTTATTAGTTTGGGAAATGCTGCATACTAGATCTCCTTGGAAATACACGTTGCTCATAAGCATATTCAAGAATATAAACAAGTCTTAAGTAAAGGATTTTTTGTTTGTGTAGTCCATTGTTTCCCAAACTCATATTACCAAGAAATTTTTAAAGTCAAATGTCACATAGTAAAATATTAGAGAATACTCTGTAAGAAATGTCCTATAGCACTGATTCTCAGACTTAAGCCTACATCAGAATCATCTGGAAAGCTTAAAACACAGGATTGTTGGGCCCCACTCCCTGTGTTTCTAATTCAGATAACCTGGGGTACGGCTTGAAAATTTGCATTTCTAATAAGATCCCTGCTGATGCTGGTGATGCTGATGGTTGTGTGTGTTGGGAGGGGACCACACTTTGGGAACCACTGTTCACTAGGATTTCAGGTTCCTGAGTAAGAGCTTAAAGAATGAACATGCAAATAGCTAATAAGCACATGAACCGATGTTCATCTGCTATGAACTGAATGTTCCTGTCCACAAATTCATATGTTGAAACCCCAGTCCCCAGTGTGATGATATTTGGAGGTAGGGTTTTGAGGAGCTAATTAGTTCATAAGGGTACAGCCCTTATGATGGGAATAGTGCTCTCAGAACAGCCATAAGAGAGCTTGCTTCATCTCTCTCTGTCATGTGAGAACACAGTAAGAAGATGGTTCTCACCAGGAACCTAAATGGCCAGCACCTTGATCTTGGACATCCCGGCCTCCAAAACTTTGAGAAATAAATTTCTGTTGTTGAGGCCACCCAGCATATGATATTTTTTAAAGCAGCTGGAACTGAGCAAGACAACATCATTAGCCATTAGGGAAATGCAAATAAAAACCACGATAATATACCATCTCACACCCATTAGGATGGTTACAATGAAAAAGACAGACAATAACAAATATTGAGCAGGAATATGGAGAAATTTGGATCCTCACACATTGCTGTTGAGAATGTGAAATGGCACAGCCTCTTTTAAGCTCCTTAAAATGTTAAACATAGACCATATAACCCAGCTATTTCACCCCTAGAAATTTTAAGAGGCATAACATATATCCATGCAAAAGTTGTGCATTAATGTCCATAGCAGCATCATTCACAATAGACAAAAAGTATCCCAAGTGTCCATCAGCTGATGAATGGGTAAACAAAATGCGGCATGTCAGACAATGGAATACTACTTGACAATGAAAAGCAACAAAGTACTGATACTTGCTATAACGTAGGTGGACCTGGAAAACATAAAGAAGTTTCTCACAACAGGCTACATATTTTATGACTCCATTTATATTAACAAGTTCAGAATGAGCAAATCCATAAAGAAAGGATGTACAATAGTTGTTACGAAAGGCTGGTAGAAGTGAGGTGGGGAGTTGACTGGTAATGGGTTTGGAGTTTTTTTTGGAGTGTTAAAAATGTCCTAAAATTAGATAGTGGTGATGGTTGCACAATCCTGAATATACTAAAAAAAACCCCACTGAATTGTATGCTTTAGAAGGGTAAATTTTGTGGTTGTAAATTATAACTCAATAAAGCTGCTATAAAAATGCATATAGCTTCTAAATTAGGATGGCAACAAAAGTACAAATATCCAATTACAGTATACATTGTAACTTTATTGTAACCTATAAGGTGCCAGAGGCATACTACAAATGGTGGCAGTGGTGGGTTGGTGCAAACTGAAAATTTAGATGTAGCTGGCATTTTAGCATCCTTCTCTCCCTCCTTCATTCCCATGAAGATAATAAATGTTTATTGTTGTTTTATTGTGGCCCCGAGTGAGCTGTGGACGTGGTGGAGAAGCAGCAGGCTGACCCCAGATAGTTTGCTACTCAGAGAGAGTGTAAAACCTGTTTCAGAATCTGTCATTTACATGGGGCAGCAAATGACAGATAGCAATTTGAAGGGTCACTCTTCCCAGGGTATGGCTGTTTGTTTTGGTCATTGTGGTTGGTCGTTTTGCATTTTAAGAATGTTTGGAGCCTTAAGCTAACACAGTGGCTCTCCAAGCTTCAGCGTGCATCGAAATCTTCTGAGGTTCTTGTTTAAAATGAAAAATGTGGCCCTACCCCTAGAGGGTAAGGAATCTGCCTGTTTAGCAAGCACTCAGGTAATTCTGATGCAGGTGGCTCATGGACCACGGTGAAAACATTTCAGCTCCAAAAAAAAAAGTCTTGCTATGTTGGGGGTGTACATAAATACGCATGGGGCTGATCTAACCAACCCCAGGAAAGTAGTTACTCCCAGAAGGAGGGGACGAAAACAGGCCGGTTGAAACCTTGCCTGTGTCTGAAATGTCTAGGTTTTTTAAAACATGATTTGAAAGAAATAACAGAAAATATTAACCCCTGTTACATATAAGACCATATTGTGCCTTTTGCCTTATTTTTTGACTATTTGAAATACAGTATCTAAAAGTATTTTGTCATATTTGGCATTTTAGATGTTTGTCCATTCCAGGGACTCAGCGCACTGAGGCAGGGAAGACAGTGGTTCAGTTGGTGGGTTCCCTGTGTCCTGCAGGGCTGTGGGGAGATGGCAGTGCTCCCAGCTTGGAATCCCCCCACACTGAGGTGGGAGATTTCCTTCTCCCACGTGAGGGTGTGGTCTTGACTACTCCTAGCTCCACACAGGCTGTCCCTCAGGGCAGGGGGCAGGAGCTCAAGAAGCTGGAGGATCGAATTTCTCCTGAGAATAGGAAAGAGAGGAGGCATGAGGAAACTGCAGCCTGCCTGCTTTACCCCGATGGACTTCTGTTCAGGGAGTTTAGGTGAATTCCACATTTGGATCACAATAGTTGTTGCCTGCCTTTCTTTTCCCTCATAGCTTTCAAGACCCCTTTCATTTCCCCCTGTCTCCAGGAAAGATGATTTATTTTTTTCTTGGCCCAAGGCTCCCCCAGGGGCCCCAAGTCCAAACACTTTCTTTGCTGTTCCTTCAGGAATGTTCTTTCTGTGATCCCGTTATATTGAAATATATGCAGATGAGAGCATCACTTGTGCCTCTAGGGGGTTGGGGAGGAGCCTAAGGAACCTAGAGAGCCATCCTGAGATGTGGGGAGAGGGTTGGGGTGCTGCAGGAGAGCGGGATGACTGGCCTGTGTTGAGAGGGACACCATAGGGAAGCAGCAGCTGCCCCGACAGTCTTGTAAATGGAGAGTTCACCTCTAGCAGACGTAAGGCATGGTTTGGAAGGGGATGTGTGCCAGGTCGTCAAGTTTCACAGCAGTCTCAGGCCAGTTGGGAAGCCTGGCAGCGTATGCCATCCCTGAGCAAGAGGGAGGCTGGCAGAGAGGACTGTGGTCTGAAAGTTAGGAGCCCTGGGCTCTTGCTCGCTTCTTCCTTCCTCGAACCTCTGCCCTGCTGTGTGAGAGCAGGTAGTGCCGTTCCTCTGCCTTATGGAGTGATGAGAAGGAATTAGGGCACTTGGAAGACGCTGATTTCTAATCCTCTAGTTGCCACCAGGCCTCAGCCCCCTTGACTTTCTTACTCGCCCTCTCACTTTTCCTGCTGCCCTTGAGCTCTTCATAAAAGTCCCTGCTGGGGCCCTGCCTTCTGTTTTCTATCTCAAATTTTCCCCGTTCCCTTCCCAGACCTGCTGTCCTCTATGTTGAAAGTTTCTAAAGTTATGTGAGGGACTGTTTGGGGCTAGAGTGGAAGGGGGCTCTTAGTAGACACCACCACTCACCCATTCTGTGCCAAACATGGAGCCAGCTGCTGTGGTGATAAACACACCCTCTTCTCTACACAAAAAAGCCGTGCAGACAGTGCACATTCATCAGCTCCTGTTCTGCCTCTTCATGACAACTGTTCACCTCTCAGGACATGATGTGCTCTGAATATCGGTGTCGGGCCATTTCATATCCAGGGGATTTGGTGTCTGGTGTTAGCCTGGGGTAAGAAGTAGTGACCCAGGCACTGGGCTCACCCCTTTCCTGCATTCTTTATGCCTGACAGTTTCTCAAGTCATACCTGTCCTTTTAAATCAAGCGATCTGTTCTTCCCTTCGATGTCATCCTCCCGGCCACCAGCATACAATCCTCATTATCTGATATCTTAGATGATTTAAAGCCTCACTGGTTGGCTTCTTGCCATCATTTTCTCCCCAGCTTCAGTCTGTTAACGGCCATGAGAATCTCACTAAAGCCCTTCTACAGCAAGGCACATCCCTAAATGGGAACCCAAAACATCTCCGTCTTTCCCATTGCCCCCTCTGCCCTGTTCTCTGTGGCCTTTGAAGCCTTCCTCGGCACTGATGCCACCTGAACTCTAGCGGTGCTCATGCCTGCCCCCGACTCTGGCCACCGATGCCACCTTAACTCCATCAGTGCTGATGCTTGCCCCTGACTCTCGCCACTGATGCCACCCTAACTCCAGTGGTGCTCATGCCTGTCGCTTTGGATTTCTCACCCCTGTTCATGATCTGCCCTCCTCTGGAATCCTCTATCCTCCCCTCTTTCCTGTGCATCTTTCAAAGCCTTTCACAATGACACGGGCTGGTGTATTTGCATTCAGATCCTCTGTTCACTAGAACTGGAAGGGACCTTGGAAGTCCTTGAGTCCAGCTTCTTTCCAGAGTCCCAGCGAGGGGCAGTAACTTGCCACTGACTACACACCAGGTTATTCCAGGACCAGACCTCTCACTCCTAGTCCAGCGCTCCTTCCACCACACCATGCTGCCCAAAAATGTAGAGGAAGCATTCTCGCCCACAGCTGACTGGGATGTTGTTATCAACAGCCGCGGAGATGCAGGGGGAGTAAATAACAATGTTTGTGGAGGCCTTCTTATTCATTGCATTTGCGATGCAATTAGCACTTTATTATAGCTTGTTCTGATGCTTATTGTCAGTTCCACACATTGAGCCCTTTATTTTATCAGAATATAACACTGCCTCGTTTGCTAATTACCTCATACATAGAAGTAAAAAGTGTCTTAAATATCTTTTTTAGCCCACAGCATCTCCTGCAGTTCTAGGCATAGAGGAGAACTTACTATCTACTTGTTAATTCACTGGGTTTCAAGGACAATTCCAGGCAAGGCTCACATCTGAGCCATTAGTTGTGATGAAGACCTGTCCACTAACAGCATTGTCAGCTTTTCCTTAATTTTCTATCTGAGGCTTCCTAGAGCCTCCTGGTTAGAGATAGGTATACTTTCCCCTCTGTTCCCATAACACTTTTTTTTTTTTTTTTTGAGTCAGGGTGTCATTCTGTCACCCAGGCTGGAGTGAGGTGGTGCGATCTCAGCTAACCGCAACCTTCGCCTTCCTGGCTCAAGCGATTCTCCTGCCTCAACCTCTTGAGTAGCTGGGATTACAGGCGCGTGCCACTACTACCCAGCTAATTTTTGTATTTTTAGTAGATACGGGGTTTCACCATGTTGGCTAGGCTAGTCTTGAACTCCTGACCTCAAATGATCCACCTGCGTTGGCCTCCCAAAGTGCTGGGATTACAGATGTGAGCCACCGTGCCCAGCCTCTATAACACTTTATTAGTATCTTTATTGTTGCTCATGTCATATGGATAATTATGAACAGACTCCTGCCTCCTCCTGTGTTTCTGGGGACAATAAGACGTCTTTCTTTGTATGGCCTGTAGGCTGCTTTGTCCACACAATGTCTTGCACATGGTTGTGCTCATACATGGTTGTTGAATTGAATATTATGAATAATGACAGAGTTAACAGTAGCTTACCCTCATGTGGTTTATCTGCACAACCCAGGGCTTTCTTCCACAGTGTGGCCAAACCCAAGACTGGGACTAAGGCCAGGCTAGGAGGGTTTGGGATGGTTTCCAGATGGGCAAAGATAGTTTTGTGTCTCAGAATGTGTCTCTAACCGCATCTCAAAACCAGATACGATAAATTACTTTCATCTTATCCATCATGTTTAGTTGGCTAAGCCTCTTCCTCTATCAGCCCAGATAATGAAGAGATGGCATTTTTATTGTTTTCTCTGTGGCACAGAGAATAAAGCAAGTTCCCAGGTAACAAGGCACAGCAGCATTTTTCAAGCCCCAAAACTGAGATGGCCTGGGAAGAATAGGCACGTCTAGGAGAAACAGAAAGGAAAAGGCAGCCGGAAAGGGGAATCATTCTTAATCGATCCCAAGCCGCTGAGAGCTGGAAGGTCTGACTGCATTTTACAAATAAAAGAGTCAAAGCCCCATAAAGGAAAGTAGCCTAAAGCCACAGGGATGGTGAAGGAGTGGGGTCAGGAGGGGCAGAAAGAGCTCTGGACTCTTGGGCCACTGCTACAACCACCTGGTGTGGGTTTTCTTAACACCACAGCTCCATCAGGTTCTTAGGAAAAATGTCACACAACCGGGTTGTCAAAAGGGCTTTGAGGGCATTAAGAAAGGAACAGAAGTGGATGGATTAGAATGGGCACGTAGAGTACCAAGGGGCCAGAGTGAGAATGAGGAAGAAGGGCTGAAGAGAGAGGGATCAGTCATATTTGCTTCTGTTTCTGAATACTTTCCCTTTTTGGAAAGAGAAGTAAGTAAGAGAATAGGAGAAGGCTAAAATCATGCCACAGATTGGCAGGGGTGGTTGGATGTAGACACAACAGCTCACCTTCAGGCTGCTTTCACATTCATTCATCTCTTTCCCTTATAATGATTATGATGCTGCCTCCAGTTTTTAGAACTTTCTGGAAACTTCTGAGAAGTGACTGTCTAAAGGGGGATGATGGGAGAGGGGGAGTTGCCCATGGGTTCCCATCGTGCTTGCTGGAGCAATGGGTGTTGGCAGATTTCTTCAGAAAGAGTTTGTCAGCAGTGGGGTGGGGCTGGGAAGAAAGCCACAGTGAGGCAACAGGTGCAGGCATGGAGACCAGAGCAAGCACAGTGTCCGTGGAGAATGGCATGCATGTCACGGCAACCACTGGAGTGAGCATGGCATGGAGCATGGCGGAGACTGGGGGTGAACAGGCAGGCAGGAGCTCTAGGCCTGTGTACTGCGGTGACACATATGGATTCTACTGCGAAGAAAACAGAGAGCCATTAAAAGGCTTAAAGTGAGGGGGTGGTAGAATCCTGGCTACACAGACCTCCCCCCCAGCACTCAGAACCTTGGAATCTTGCCATGGTGGTACGTGTGTGTGTGTTGGGAGTAATTAGGGTGGAAGGGGTGAGGCTGAGCTAGGACGACCAGTTAGGACACTATCTTTACTGTCTAGAATATACTGAGGGCTGTGACCTGGCCTGTGTCAGTGGGACCAGAGGAGGGGACAGATACAAAAAATACTTAGGGGTCTTTAAACTTGGGGGATGAGAGGGAAGAATCCAAGATGAATCCCAAATGTAGGGGAGGGTGACTTTTTTCACCCTGGATGAGGAGCAGTCTGCTATGGAGGGGGGATGAGGGTGGCTGTGGCTTTGGGGGTTGGGTATGTCTTTTGGACTGGGTGTGGTGCCCTGTAGAAGGGCTGGAGCTTGGGACAGGTCTATGTGGACACCTCGATTCATCACTGCATGGTTGGTAGTTGAAACCATAGACATGGGTCAGATTGTCCCAGTGAAATGGCAGAGAAGAGGGCAAGGACAGACTCCAAGAGGCCCTGAATCAAATGGGTATGGACAATATGGAGGGCCTGGGATGGAGGCTGCAAGGGAGCTGGCAGGAGGGGTGGGGGCAGATTGGTTGAGACCATTAGCAGGGAAATGAGGGAGAAAGAGTTTCCAGAAGGGAATGGTTACCAGGTTCAAATATGAGGGAGGAATTCACTGCTGGCATTTGTTCGAGAAGCCCTGACCTTTTTCTGTTCCCTTGGTAGAAATAAATGCTGTGTGTGTGTGTGTGTGTGTGTGTGTGTGTGTGTGTGTGTGTGGTAGCAGACAGTAATGTACTGGAATGGAATCATGATTGTTCCGTGTCTCAGAATCTATATGTAAAGTCCCTTGTCAGATAGCAGGGAAACAGTCATCTTTGGGCAGTTTGTACTGAGAGGGAGGGGAGGCCGAGTGTGAAGGATCGGTGCCTTAATTTTAGCAAGGCTCTGAGCTCCTTGGAAGGCAAGCTTTATTTCTACATAGATAGAAAGTATTATTATTATTACATCCTCACGCTGTATCAGCGCCAAACACTGGAGTCCTCAATACTGTATTTATTTCTCTGGGCTTTTGGAGGGGTGGGGAAGAAACGGGACATTTAGGTTGCTAAGTGATTGTGCTTGCTTCTAAAAATAATGAGATTCCCTAGTGGCTCGTTCTCCTGTGTTTTGCTTAGAGTTAGAGGATGCTGAGGTCAAGTTATAGATGACAGGCCGTGTCTCCAGGTGGTGTCCGAGCATCCTGTTGGGGAAGGACAGGGTAAGCTCTCCCTCTCTGGTCCTCCCACCTGCATCCCCTTAGGGCCCACTACTTTGGGAAATTGCAGGAAAAACTGGGCCTCCCCCTGCTTGGATTGAAGAGCCTCGCCTAGGCAGTCAGCCTCAGTGGTTGCCATGGTGATAGTGGGTGGTTGTTGGGGTGGTGATGCAGCATTTGGCCTGTGCAGCTGAGGTCCCCAGTGCAGGCTGCTTGGAGCCCAGGCTGCTGAAGCTTTTGACAGTTTGTTTAGGATTCCAGAGGGTCACTTGCTGCGGTGTTGAAATCTTCAGACAGACCCGCCAGCTCAGCCAGCTGAAACCTTCATTGTTGAATATGCATCTCACAGGCCAAATTTTGGCAGGCGCTCATGGGATTAGGAGCTCCACAGCAATCTTGATGGGAGAAGGGGTGTGCAAAAAAGTTCTGTGCAGGGGAGAGGGGCTGGGATAATAGACTCTGAGGACAACAGAAGGCCACAGGCCCTTAAGATTGTCCAGTTCATCAACACCTTCAACAGCATCCCTGACAGCTGGTCACCAAGCTTCTGCTTCGACTCTCCTTGTGATGGGGAGCTCACTACTGGGCAAGGCACACCACTCCATTGTTGAATAGGTTTTACGTTTTCTCCTCTCTCCCTCACTTCTTTCGTTCCTCCCTCATTCTCTCCATCTTTCCTTCCCCCCTCCTTTCCTTGCATCCTTTCATTTTTTTGGCAGAATTCTGGCCCCTTCTAATTTGATTCACTGACTCAAGTTATGCCAAGAAGGAAAGCAGTGTAAGCTTTCATCCAAGTGACAACCACTTGCCACCAAACAAAACATTGATACTTTTCTCAGCTACTTCTGACGTTATTTCAAGACCCCTTATTATTTCCCCATCCTCTAAATTTCTCCATATTGCTCTTAAAATATGACACCCAGAATGGACCACGGTACTCGACTGGTCTGACCAATGCAGAGGACTTTAGGGTGACACACATGTTTGTGAACAGTCTGAGATGATTTTGTAGCCCCCTCCTCACACCCTTGGCTGATACGAAGGCTGTGATTTTCTGTCGTTCCCAGATCTTTTACATATGAGCAGCTGATGCTGGGCTCTACATTTGTACTTTTTTGATTTTGTCCTCTAAGCTGTTGAGAAACATGTTGAAATGGACAGAAATGATGATGGAATGCCGTGGCAAAACTCTAGAGGCCTCCCTGCAGGTGGAAATTATAATAGTATTCATAGCTTTTTTTTTCCTGTTTTTATATCCAAGTATCCACTTGTCTAACCAATTAATCACGGTCTTTTTTTTTTCCTTAGAGTATTCCATTCCATTGTATGGATGTGCTACAGTTTGTTTATTCAGCAATGGAAGGACATTTGTTGTTTTCCAGTTTGGGGTGATTATGAATAAAGCTGCTCTAAACATTTTTTTAAATCTTTACATATTTATTTATTATTTTACTTTAAGTTCTGGGATACATGTGCAGAATCTGCAGGTTTGTTACATAGGTATACGTGTGCCATGGTGGCTTGCTGCACCTATTGACCCATCCTCTAAATTCCCTCCCCTCGCCCCCACCCCCCAACAGGCCCCTTTGCAGGGACATGGATATTGTGGTGTTATTTCTGAGGTCTCTGTTCTGTTCCATTGGTCTATATATCTGTTTCGATACCCAGTACCATGGTGTTTTGGTTACTGTAGCCTTGTAGTATAGTTTGAAATCAGGTAGCATGATGCCTCCAGCTTTGTTCTTTTTGCTTAGGATTGTCTTGGCTATACAGGGTCTTCTTTAATTCCGTATGAAATTTAAAGTAGTTTTTTTCTAATTCTGTGAAGAATGTCAATGGTATAACATTGGGAATAGCATTGAATCTAGAAATTACTTTGGGCAGTATGGCCATTTTTACAATGTTGATTCTTCCTATCCATGAAGATGGAATGTTTTTTCCATTTGTTTGTGTCCTTTATTTCCTTGAGCAGTGGTTTATAGTTCTCCTTGAAGAGGTCCTTCACATCCCTTGTTAGCTGTATTCCTAGGTATCTTATTCTTTTTGTAGCGATTGTGAATGGGAGTTCATTCATGATTCGGCTCTCTGCTTGTCTATTATTGGTGTATAGGAATGCTTGTGATTTTTGCACATTGATTTTGTATCCTGAGACTTTGCTGAAGTTGCTTATCAGTTTAAGGAGTTTTTAGGCTGAGATGATTGGGGTTTTCTAAATATACAATCATGTCATCTGCAAACAGAGACAATTTGGCTTCCTTTCTTCCTATGTGAATACCCTTTATTTCTTCCTCTTGCCTGATTGCCCTGGCCAGAACTTCCAATACTATGTTGAATAGGAGTAGTGAGAGAGAGCATCCTTGTCTCGTGCCAGTTTTCAAAGGGAATGCTTCCAGTTTTTGCCCATTCAGTGTGATATTGGCTATGGGTTTGACATAAATAGCTCTCATTATTTTGAGATGGGTTCCATCAATACCTAGTTTATTGAGAGTTTTTAGCATGAAGGGATGTTGAATTTATCAAAGGCCTTTTCTGCATCTATTGAGATAATCATGTGGTTTTTGTCATTGGTTCTGTTTATGTGATGGATTATGTTTATTCATTTGCGTATGTTGAACCAGCCTGGCATCCCAGGGATAAAGCCGACTTGATCGTGGTGGATAAGTTTTTTGATATAGTCACTGGTATTTTGAGATGATTACTATCGTTATCATGATCTTACTAATAAGAAAGCAGAGCCACAGAGAGGTAAAATAAGTTGCTCAAGGTCACACAGGCTCTAAATAGCAAAGTCAGTATTTGAATTTAGTGTTTTTTATTGAGCTAGGGTTTCATTCTGTCATGCAGGCTGGAGTGCAGTGGCGAGATCACAGCCCACTGCAGCCTTGACCTGCTGGGCTCCAGGGATCCACCCCAGCCTCCCTAGTAGCTGGGAATACAGGCACATTCCACTATGCCCAGCTAATTTTTTTAGTTTTGTTTTTTGTGTAGATGAGGTTTTGCCACGTTGCCCAGGCTGGTATCGAACTCCTGAGCTCAAGTGATCCTCTCACCTCCGCCTCCCAAAGTGCTTGGGATTAAAGATGTGAGCCACTGCGCCCAGCCTGAATTTAGTTTTTATTTAGTAATCCATATAATTTGGGAATGATTGTTTAAATGGCACAAACTCTCACAGGGGTTCCATCTACCATTGTGGCAGTGTAGCATATGAGATTTTTGTCAAGGGGCTTGCTGAAATCCAAGGTACCATATCTTTAGCATTTTCCTAGTCTTTTTGTCCAATAACCCTGTTTAAAAAAAGAAACAAGGTTAGCTTGGATCAGTTTATTCCAAGAAATCTCATGCTAATTCCTAATAATAAGAAACAAGGCCAATAGTGATACTAATGGTCTTCACATTTGCTGAGCCCCAGCCTGTGCCAGGCACTGAGCTAAGCTTGTCCCATGCACTCTTTGATCATCCTTCTTTCTCGTTGCTCACACGCTGTGTACTGATGTACTGCTGAATTCTCCTGGGATTGACAATGAGCTTACTGGTTATCACTGTAGAGTCTTCTGTTTGGAATCAAGACATTTGCTCAGGTTTCTAAGGCCTCTGTTTTTATCCAGTTTCTCACAAGCTGCTTGTTTGGATGTCTTATCAGTGCTGGATCTAAGTGAGCATTTAATTTGGGAGCTGCAGGCTGGGTTCAAGTCTGGCTCTATGACAGCTTTTTATCAGTGAGACCAACAGCAAATCACTCAACCTTGAGCTTTGGTCTTCTCCTCTTCCAAATGGAGATTATAATCCCTGTGCAGAGTATTTCCACAGATGCTGAGATGCTCATATAGGAGAATGTTTATGTAAAAGTGATTCTCAGACTTCAGTTGCAGACATACTTGAGCCATTGTTGTTATTTAAAATGGTTAAGTGTTCCTACTAGTATTATCTCCTATCCAAGTTTCACTTTTAACAGAATTTATCCTCCCCCTTTTAGATTTTTAAAAAATATTCATAAGACACTCAGAGGTATGACTGAATGTTGGTAACTAGACCCAGAAAGGGGTATGCCTACCAGCTCTTGCCCACTGAGTTGTGCTTGAGGTGGAAGAAACAGAATTGTAGACTCCAGGAGGAAAAGGTATGCTTCTAGAGGTCTTTCATCCAGAGCGAATCTTTCCTACCTTCTCCTAATCAGCAGAAATCATTACAGGAACAAGACATATCGATCCTGGTCAGAGGGCACCATATACATAGAGTTCTATTTTCTTCTTTTTCTTTCCACCCTCCCCCAGCCTCAGCAGGCTAATCCAGTGCCACCTGCGATTTTTTCTGATGTTACTGTGGAAGGGAGGGCTACATAGAATAACCAGGTTTCCTCCTGTGGCACCTGCAGCCCCATTTTCTCATTGGGAAAACTAAGGCATGAAGGAATAGGTTAGGACTTAATGGTGCATAAACTCAGAGCCAGCAGTCATTCTTCCATCCCTGGTCTTGGCATTTGGAAGATGTGATCCACTACGTTGTAAGCTCTAATGGGCAGGAAATACAAGATGATGTATTTATGTAAATATAATGTAATATGTTGTAATCATATGTGCATGCAGGAATGAATGACTGAATAAGTGAAGGGAGAATTCTTTTCTACTTGAACTGTGGCTCCTGCTAGTCTGAAAGGCACGCAGCCTTTCCTAAGCTTTATGAAGAGGAAGGCTGGAAAGAAGTTCAGAAAAGCTTCTCCCATCTTTATTCTTTAAACTCTATATAAAGGCATGAAATGTTCTGAGACTGATGAAAACATGGGCCTAGACCAGCAAATGATTTTGGGATAACAAAGATGTGCCTAGTTCTCTAGCTATTGTCACCTCCTGTGTTGTGCCAGTGATGGTTACCATGTGTCCTCCTTCACTGGAGGATACAGCCAAAGTGAAGGATGCTGCAGTGTAAGGATGCAGGATGGGTTTTCTGGCTTCAAATTCATTATAGACTAGAGTAGCCCAGGGCATCTTCTTACTAGATGTCTTGCAGCATGGCAGCGACACCCCTGGTCCCTCTGGGGTGGATGGGGTGCAGCACACCTTGGTGAGGGGTTTACACTAAATACTGCTGACCCCAGGACAGCAATTTCTCATACATTTTTATTCCAAAGTATTCCTGAAAGGTACTTTTGCTTCCTCATGTTTCCACAACAACCCCCTCTAGAGCAAGGTCATAAATAAGAAAGCAAAATTTCAGGCTCCCTTTACAATCACAGTAGCTGTTAACTGCTGAAAGGGACTCAGAGAGGGGCCCCTGTGGGAGGGGGAGGCAGAGGGTGGAGCAGGCCAGCCTGTCTCCCTGGGTAGCACAACCCCAAAGAGTCCTCTGAGCATTGATCTTTGATTGTGCCCCTTCTGTGATACCCAGCAGGACCTTCTCCCCTAAAGAGGGGTCACTTTGTATTGAGGATCTCCTTCTTATATTACATTTGCTTAGAGGGTGCATGGCCTCAGACCACATTTTGGGGCTGATGGGAAGAAGTTGGGGCAGGAGGGCACTGTGGTCATAATGAGGTCATGGACTACGAAAGCTTCCAGTTCTGAGGGGCTCAGGTTTCTCAACAGAGTGAAGATCAAAGTGTGTTCAGTGTGGCTGCTGCTGCTGCTACAAAGAGGTGTGAAATGTGGGTTTGGAAAGAGAACCAGGGATAATTTGCTAGTTTATAGCCTTTCCTAGAGTTCACACAGAATTTTTAGTACTTTCTCTCCCTCCCTTTTTTGTAACTGTTTCAGAGAAGGCGTGAGATCAGCAGGCTGCGAACATTGTGCAGTGTGGGAAAGGGGAGCTGAGGCATGGGTCTCCATCTCCTTGGCCCTGGGAGAAGGGATTTTGGTGGGAGCTAGGGGAGTATTTGGGTGTCATCTTGGGGAGCATGTTGGGGAGTGTGTGGGATCAATATTCCCACCACCTTCCTCCCTGTCACCTGGGTGCTGGCTTCTGGAAGGCTCAGCCCTGCAGGTCCATAGCAGGAGTTTCCTGGCTGTGCCGTACAAAGTACCTGACTGTGAGATTGCTTAGAAGGGCATGGGGAGGAGCCAGTGACAGATGTGGTGGGATCCATAGAAAGGGCTGCTGTGGAGCCTCTGCGTGTTACTCAGGAGCACCTACTGAGTTTTCTGTACAGCCTTTGTTATGCCCTCTGGAAAATGCCACCAGGAGCTCTAACCTTACTGTGGTCACCCTTTGCCGTTCAGTGCCTGCCTCCATTCCTTCTGACAGCTTTAGATATTTGAACAGTCCTCTTGCTGACAGCTGTGTGGAGCAGGAGTGTCCTGTTGGCATGCCAAGTACTCAGACTCTGGGAAGACACAGATAATGAACTTCCTTTTCACCCCGGTGATTGCCTCCAAGTTCAGAACTCTGTGGCCTTGCATCAGATCAGGCTGTGGCTGAGCCTCCAGCTTGCTTTGCTCCCTTGGCCCAGCATCTCTCCCCTTCCCGTCTACTTTCTCAACCACTGCTGGGAGACTTTCCTAAAGCATAGCTTTGCTCACGTTATCCGCTGGGCAAAAACCATCCATGGGTCTCAGTGCTCATGAGAGGAGGGGGCAGAGCTGGCTTAGCAGCACTCTATGGGGAAAGGACTCGGGTTATGTTAAGAAAGTGAGATTGCTGCCAAAAGGGATCCCACCCTCTGGGCCTGCTGTGATCGGGGTTCCAGGCCTTGAATAAGATTCAGACCGTCCCACTTTTAAATTCAGCTCTGGCTAGATTGCCTCTGCAGTGTTTTTGAAATGGGTGCTACCTTAGAAGAGCAAAAAGCAGTGGTCTCAGATACAATTGTCCAGAATAACTAGGGTTTGATCTAAAGAGTGAGTTACAGGGAAATGAGAGAGGGAGTGAGGACATAGGCCTGGAGAAGAGAATAATTTCAGGAGCAAATGACATTTGTCTTAGAACACTTGAAGGACAGTCTTGAAGCTACATTAAGAGAGGGTTACTTTGTGTAGCTCCAAGTTCAGGGATGGACTGTGCTGCCCTCACTGCAAGAGTTCATATAGACACTGGGATGAGCTTTGCCCGGGAACACTGTGTTCCTGTAGTTTGGGCTTGATGTTTTCTAAGATCATATCCAACTTGAAGTTTATCAGTTCACCCTTTCCTGCCACATACATTTATTGAGTACCTACTACATGCCAAGCACCTTAGTTTGTATTATACTGGAAAGGTAGCACAGGCTTTGCCCTCAGAGAACTCAGTCTAGTAGGGAAAAGCAGATAAGAAAACTGAATTGTAAGATAGAAGATTGAAGGAAAGGGTGGTTTGGGAAACCTTCCTGAAGCAAGAGCATGCTGAACAGTGTTGCGGTGGAGCAGTTTAAACCTAGCCAGGGTGAGGTGCATGCGAGAGCCCTGAAATGTGAAAGCTGGGCATCTGCAGGAAACCAAAATTAGTTCAGGTGACTGGAGGGTGGCAGGTGGAGGTGTGGCAAGAGGCTGGCAGACAAGGTGGAAGACAGATCATGACATTATTCTAAAGTCAGCATGGAAGGATTGGAGGATTTTAAATGAGAAGCTACAAGCCAGACTTAGATTTTAGAAAGATCACTCTAGTAATGGTCTGGAGAGAAGAATATGGGAGGAAGGGGCAGGGAGGCAGAGAGAAACCAGTAGGTATTCTTGTGAAAAATTATGAGGACGTTGGCAGTAGGGATAGAGAAATGAAGCTATTAATAGAGATAAAGCTATGGAGTTCCTACAAGACGGTCTCTTGGGAAAGACAGAAGAGGTGACATTTAAGTTGAGACCTGGAGGATGAGAATAAAACAGCCACGTGAAGATGTGAGACCAAGAGAGCTCCAAATTGAAGGACTAGCGAAGCCCTTGAAACAGAATTAATCCTGGAACATTCAAGAAACAGAGAAGGCTGTTGTACCAAGATCACAGAGATCAGTGGAGACAGCCTGAATCTTGCAGGGCCTGGGAGAGGTTTGTTCCTGGGAAAGGTTTGGGCTGTTACTGCAAGTGTAATGAGAAGCTAGGGAGCTTTAAGCAAATTGGTCTGACTTACACCCTAGAAATTTCGCTCCACTGTGTAAAGAATGGATTGCACAGAATATGTGCAGGCTGGAGGCCTTGTAGAGAGCTGTTGGAGAGGGGAAATGCCCAGCAGGGTGCCAGGTATGCAAGGAGAGAGGTCTGTCCTGGAGATAAAGACTGGGAGTCATTTGCATCCAAGTAGTAGTTGGACACTTGGTTTCAGTGAGGCCTTTTAGGGAGTGAGTGTGGATTGAAAATTAAAGTGGGGAACGGCAAGTATGAAACTTTAGGAAATGTGGCTTTTAAAGGGAAGTGGAGGAAGAGGAGTAACCAAAGGAGAAAAGGATAACTCAGAAGGAAAGGGAGGAATTTCAAGGAGAGGGTACTAAACACTACAGAATTATTATAAAGTGCTGCAATAAAATATCGACAAGTACATCTTGAATTTGGAGACCTGCGGGCCGCTGATGCCCTGTAATGAGTCATTTTCACGGAGTGAGGAGGACAGCAGCCAGGTGCAGCAGGCTGGGTAGGTAGAGGGTACAAATGTGCACCAGCTTCAGAAGCTGGACAGGGAAGTGAGGAGGCTGAGGAGGGGCCACAGAGATGCAGGGAAGAGCTGTGTCAGCAGAGAGCACACAAAAAGTTGAGGAAACAGGAGAGGGGGTCATCAAAGAGCTGCTGAAGGCGTGGGATGCAGAGCATCGACATTCTCCTGCAATGTGAGAAAAAAGATCACCAGCTTTTAGGAGACTTCAGTCCACATTGGTATTAGAAAGTTTTGATTGTTTAAAATAAGGATCTCTAATGATTATGGAAGAGCTATTTTTTTTCTGTATTTGTTGACATTTAGTCATATTTGAAGTTTAGCAATCAGAACATGTACTACAGCTCTTAATATGAATGTAAACTCACCATCCAGGCCCACCTAGACAGGGTCACAAACAGTTGCTTTTGTGAAGAGCTCTCAATATTTTTGCCAACTTCAGAAGGTTAGGGAGATACTGCAAACAACCTTGCTTTTTTAAGTTTTTTTTTTTTTCTGATTATAAGGAATATATTTCCATTGGAAAAAAATCAGGAAAATACAGATAAACATAAAGAAAATACAGATAACTTGTAATTCCACTACCTAAAGACAATCCCTGTTACCATTTTGGTATATTTCCTTCTAGTCTTTTTTCCTTTTGAATGTATTTTACACTGTTGAATTAATATTTTAGATAAAATATTTTCCCTTTAAAGTTATACTTCTTAAGACTATATGATGCCTTTTCCATTGTATTAAAAGTTTTGTAGAAATAACATTTAATAGCATTTAAAAGGCTGTGTAATATTCCATTCAGTGCACCATACTTTGCTCAACCATTCCCCTATTAAAACACTAAGGACTTTCTGTGGAAAACCAGTATGGCAGTTCCTCAAAAAATTAAATATAATATGATTAACCATATAAAACAAATTAAACCATAAAAATTAAACCATATGATTCAGCAATTCCGCTTCTGGGTATGTACCCAAAGGAATTGAAAGCAGGGACTTGAACAGATTTGTACACCCATGTTCATAGCAGCATTATTCACAATAACCAAAAGGTGGAAGCAACCCAAGTGTTCACTGCTGGAGGAATGGATAAACAAAATGTGGTCTGAACATACAATGGAACAGTATTCAGCCTTAGAAACGAAGGTAGGCCTGACACATGCTACAGCATGGATGAACCTTGGAAACATGATGCCAAGTGAAATAAGCCAGGCACAAAAGGACAAATATTATGTGATTCCACTCATATTAGGTACTTAGAGTGGTCAGATTCACAGGCAGAAAGCAGAAGATGGTTGCCAGGGGCTAGCAGGAGGGGAGAGTTATTGTTTAATGGTACAGAGTTTCAGTTAGGGCAGATGAAAAAGTTCTGGAGATGAGTGGTAGTATGTTTGTACAACAATATGAATGTACTTAATGCCACAGAACTCTACACTAAAAATGGTTTAAAATGGCAAATTTCATGTTATGTATAGTTTACCACAATTAAAAATCTTAATACTGACATTTTTTTGAAGTTGGGTTTATTGGGATATAATTTGCATTTAGCAAAATCCATTCTTTTTAGATATACAACTCTGTGTTTTGACAAATGTATATAGTTGGCTAACTACTACCATAATCAAGATATAGAATATTTCTATCACCCCCCAAATTCCTTCCAGCCTCTTTCCAGTTAATCTTTTCTCTTCATCTACAGCCTCTAGTAACTGCTGATTTTTTTGTTCTTATAGTTTTGCCTTTTCTAGAATGTCATAAATGGGATGAGGAGTCTACAGCCTTTTTGGCTTCTTGCACTTTGCATAATGCTTTTGAGATTCATCCATGTTGCTGCATATATCTGTAGTTCATTTCTCTTTATTTCTGCCTACTATTCAGTGGTATGGATGATCATAATTTGTTTATTCACCAATCGAGGGACATTTCAGTTGTTTTCAGTTTGGGACAATTATGAATGTAGCTGTGATAAATAACTGTTCATTGCTGCGTCAAATGACAAGTATATGTATAACTCTATAAGGAGCTGCCAAACTGTTTTCCAAAATGAGTGTATTATTTTGCATTCCTGTCAGCAATATATGAGAGTTACAGTTGCTCCATGTTCTAAGCAGCATTTAATATTATCAGGCTTTTTATTGTTTTGGTTTGTTTTGTTTTTAGCCTTCTAATAAGTGTGTGGTAATAACTATTGTGGTTTTAATTTGCACTTCTCTAATGATTAATAATGTCCCATCTTTTCATGTGCGTATTTATCCTCCTCATCTCTCATTGCTGAAGTGACTATTCCCTTCTTTTGGCCATTTTTTAGTTAGATTGCTTGTTTTATTATTTAGATGATTTTTAAATTTTTTGCTGTTATAGATAATGCTTCAATGAACAACATTGCATGTGAAAATATTGCCCTCACTTTGGGTCTATACTTATAATAATTTCCTAAAGCTACTAAGTCAAAGAGAGTGAACATCTTCACCATCCTTATATGCCCATAGTCCAACAGCTCTTCAAAACCATTGCACCAATTCACTGTCCTAGTGGTGGCAGTTTAATAGGCATGGCAGGCCATTGTGTTGTCTTAATTGGAATTTGTTTGATTATAATGCTATGGAAATTTTTTTCATATAATTATTAAACAGTCTGTGTTTCTTCTTTTGTGAGTCATCCATCCCTTGCCTTTTTTGATGCTGGATTGACATAGAAATTTGCCATGGCTGTATCTCTACAGGATTAGTTCTAGAGTATGTGATGCTCCATGCCAGAATCAGCAGTTTACAGTATTTTCATAAAATCTTAACTTGGTCTTAGCCTCGTTTCTTTCATTTTCAGAGGTCATGAGATAATTTGCATAGCTGGCAAGGTAAAAATAACTTCAGAGTTGAAGAGAAAGATTTTTGCCCTCAAGTTAAACTTGGACACTGGGCGTCAGCACTTCTGTGAGAGGCAGACATCTCTCTGTTGTTCCTAATAAATAGAAAAAGGTGTTCTCTTAAATTCCTCTCTGAGAAAATGGCCATGCCACTTAGTTTCCCTGTTGGGAGAGTAACCTCATGATTCCTCGAACAACTCAGCATTTTATGTGTTCACAATGAAAGTACAATTAAAAGCACTTACTTCGTGCTTGCATATCTCTATCAAATAGATTTGGGCAGCAAACAGTTCCTGTATGTAGGCACAATTCTTTTTTAATTATTAAAATTGCTTATATTTTATTTTATTCCAAATAGATGGTATGGGATGTGATATGACTCAGAAGTACTAGAATGAATTTTGACTTAATAACTCTAAAAATAAGAAGCATTTTGTTTTCTCTGACAAATAGCTCTCATTCATTTTGATGCTCGACAGACAGCTGATATTTTATAAAACTTTATGGTTGCCTCTTCATCAAGCACTGTAATTGTAGGTTTGTCTTCTATGCAAGTATGGGGAATTGGGTATTTTCTTTAAATACTTGTCATCCTAGGAGGCGGATTGCCTATGCCTGTCATGCAAATCAATTTTTCAGGCATCATAGGCAGAACTAGGAAAGTAGAACAATGAAAAAATATATATTTTTGTCTAAAATTTATGGATCTGTGACTTGTCTGAGTTATTTGAGAAGGTTTTAATAAACTCAAACAGATTCTTTAAACCAGATATTTCCCAGACTGCCCAAAAAAGGGCCCCTGTCCCCCAATACCACACAACACTATGAGAAAGTAGAGTTTTATTGCTTGGGTTTTTCTTTTCCTCATACTTTGAAAGATCTCTTTGGCCAGCTTTCCATTCAATGTTAACCCATACTCGTCAGTGTTTGATGTCATGAGAAGAGGACTCCGGCTTGCTCAAGGATCATGAATGAGTAAATTTTTCAGTCTTCCAGAAGGGGAAAAGGAAGCATCATTTCGGTATCTTAGGGATTAAGACACTTGCTAAGATGACATCAAGAAAAAAGCTTGCACACTCTCTAATTGGTATACTGGCTCCATGCCAGTTACATAGTTTTGGGTTTTTCCTTGTTTTTCATGTACAAGGATACCTCAGAGAATGGTTGTTTGGCTCCAGACCACTGCAGTGAAACAAATATCTCAAGAAAGTCACATAAATTCTTTGGTTTTCCAGTGCATATAAGAGTTATGTTTACACTATAGTGTAACTTATACATATAGTGTAGTCTATTAAGTGTGCAGTAGCATTATGTGAAAAACAATGTACATATCTTAAAAATACTTTATTGCTAAGAAATGCTCATGATCATCTAAGCATTCAGCGAGTTGTAATCATTTTGCTCCTGGTAGATCTTACCTGGATGTTAATAGCTGCTGACTGATTAGGGTGCTGGTTGCTAAAGGGTGGAGTGGCTGTGGAAATTTATTAAAATAAGACAAGAACAAACTTTGCTGTATCCATTGACTCTTCCTTTCATGAAATATTTTTCTGTTGCTTGTGATACTGGTTTATAGCATTTGTCTCACAGTAGAATTTCTTTCAAAACTGGAGTCAATTCTCTCAAACTCTTCTGCTGCTTTATCAACTAATTTCATGTAATATTATAAATCCTTTGTTGTCATTTTAACAATATTCACAGCATCTTCATCAGGAGTAGATTTTACCTCAAGAAACTACTTTCTTTGCTTATTCATAAGAAGCAATTCCTACTGTGAAAGTTTTATGAAACTGCAGCAATTCAGTCACATCTTCAGGCTCCACTTCTGATTCTAGTTCCCTTGCTCTTCTTACCACATCTTCAGTTACTTCCTCCACTGAAGTTTTCAACTCCTCAAAGTCATACATAAGAGTTGGAATCAACTTCTTCCAAATTCTTGTTTATGTTGGTCTTTTGACCTCTTCTTATGAATCATGAATGTTCTTAATGGCATGTAGAATGGTGAGTCCTTTCCAGAAGGTTCCAATTGACTGTGACCAGATCCATCAGAGGAATCATGATCTATGGCAGCTGTAGTCTTCTGAGATGTTATTTCTTAAATAGTATGACTTGCAAGTCAAAATTACTTCTTGATCCATGGACTGCAGAGTGGATGTTGTGTTAGCAGGTATGAAAACCATATTAATCTTTGTTTCCATCAGCGCTCTTGGTACACTGTCAATGAGCTGTAATATTTTGAAAGGAATCTATTTTTTTTTTCTGAGCAGGTCTCAACAGTGGGCTTAAAATATTCAGGAAACCATGCTGTAAAGAGATGTGCTGTCACGTAGGCTTTGCTCTTCCATTTATAGAGCACAGGCAGAGTAGATTTAGCATAATTTTTAAGGGCCCTAGGATTTTTGGAATGGTCGGTGAGCATTGGCATCGCCTTAAGTCACTAACTGCATTTACCCATAACAAGAGTCAGCCTGTCCTTTGAGGCTCTTATAAGTCTAGCCACACCAGTTATACCATCTTTCACTTTGGTTTCTTATCTAGATGGTATTATCTATATAGAATAGGCAAGTGGGTTATTGTGAGTGACAGAAACCTAACTTGGACTAGTTTGAGCAAGGAGGTACTTTTCAGGGAAATGATGTTTCACAAAACTGCCACGCTGCAGGCAGAATTAGAAAATAGGCCTTGGGAACTGCAGAAATAGGGCTTCAGGTCCACCAGAATTCTTTCCTCTTTTCATTCCCCCTTGGCCCTGTAAGATTGGCTTTGTTCTTCTCTCTCACTATAGCCAGTTTTCTTCTGGAAGAGAAAACATGGATAGCGACAGCTCTTGAGCCTTTTAGTTTATGGCTTCAGCTGCTTCAGAAGAGATCAACCAAACTCTATTGGTCCTAACTCCAAACATCCAGGGAAGGAACTTCCTGCCCCTGATCCTGTTAACTGTGGCCAGTAATGCCATGTAAGAGCACTGAAATTTTTGGAAAGACCTTAGGGATGAAGTATTGTTGTCAGAGGAAGAGGAGGGACTGGTAGTAAAAACAATAGGTGTACATTCTTTGTGGGCAGTGCTGGATTATATAGCTAATCGTGGGACTTGGATACTGGAGTTCATTAGTGCATCTTGCAACAAGGCCACTTTTGAAGGTGTGGCTTCCACGTGGATAATTAGCTGGATCCTGGTCTTCAGCTGTGTCCTGCTGTATCCCTGACTAGCCATCTCACAACTGCTTGTTCCTGGTCCTGGGGGATACCTGTGGAGAGAAAGTGTGTGGGTGGTAGATCAACAGAAATCCCTCACCACTACTAGAAAAACAACTCAAAGAACATGTATTTATGTAGATGATTTCTTATAATGTGGGATTTCCCTCTCCAGCAATTTTCCTTTGCCAACTCTCTGAAGCACAGTTTTGGTAACATTCATATGATGCTGCAATCATAGGATACCATAAAGCTCTGCAGAGAGGCAACTCTGGTTGTCCTAGAGAATGCATTTGTCAAATATATGTGCCTTTGGGATATATTACTAGCTATTAGCCATTATCTTTCGTAGCTTTTGAAAGCACTCCAAATTTGGAATCTAAATTTCTGGGTTTGAGTCTCAGCTTGATCGCGTATTATCTCAGTGACCTGGGGCTAGCTAGTTTCTCTCTCTGAACCTTAATTCTCAAACTTATAAAATTGGGATAGTGGTACCTGTATGGAACAGAGCTATGTAAACTGTGAAACAACAATAAGAAATGTTTCTTTTTCTTTTTTCATCACCTGGGCCTGAATGACAGAATTTTTCTCCATCTCTTGGCATTTCTGCTAGCTCTGTCTGAGTGAATAATCAGGGACTTTCTCAGAAAAGAGAAGGAAATCCAGGACCATTGATAGGAACTTGACCTTTGTTTCTATCATACTGAGGTTAAGCAAACAGAACTCTTTATTTCTATATTCTTCATCTGGCATCCTTTGGGGAACCTGTTCTTGAGGTTAAGGTGAGATGAAGGCTTCCTTTGGAGACATGTTTGGGCCAAGCTTCATGCTCTGAGGAGGTGTTTCAGGAAGAAAGCAGAAAGAGGAGCTATGTGTATTTTCTCCTAGTGTGAATAGGGACTAATGTGAAACATATGCCATTGCCTTTAATCAGGCTATTAAGCATTTCTCAGTTTTGAAGGAACCTCTATCTGAGAAGTTCACCTATAGCAGTGGTTCTCAACTAGGGGTGATTTTTGCTTCCCAGAGGACATTTGACAATGTTTGGAGACGTTGTTGGTTGTCATTGCTGGGTGAGGTGGGAGGGGGTTGGCAGGAGGTGTTGCCACAGGTATCTAGTGGTTAGAGGCCAGAGATGCTGCTAAATATACTACTACCATGCATAAGGCAGCTCCCCACCACCAGTTGTCTGTCCCCAAACATCAATACTACCTCTTCTTCTTAGTATGGTGGTTTTGATTGTTGAGCTTTCTTTTGGTGGGGAAGGAGAAAGAGGACTTTTAGGTCATGATTTTTATTCTCATCAAAAGGCATATATTGAGACCACTTCATACCCACTAGGATTTTTCTGAAATTTAATTAGGAATGCCATTTTAAATTCCAGAAGGTGTTGCCTTACTTTTGTTAAATACAGTACTCTTTATTCCTTCCTAGAGATGGCACAGATCTCTCTTGGATAGGGCAAAGTGACTCTACTCCCCTTCTCATCCTCTTAAGAAATATCGGGGCTTCTTACCTGTTATACATTGTCTGTGGTCTTAGAAGGAAGTCCGTGCTCCAGTTGGGCCATAAATTAACTCAGAGCCATATGTATTGAGCAATATACACCACCAAGCTGTAAAACAAATGAACAAATGGAAAACAACAAAAGAAACTCCAAACCAACCAAAAACACATCAGAAACAGGTCACTCTTCCATGACAGTTTTGACGTGTGTGTGAAAGAGGAGAGAGAGAGAGAGCTTTAAGACTGTCCATTCTGGAGGGCAGCAAGATGTTGTTGCTTCAGGTAGCGTAAGAGGGAACAGATTCTCTTCTAGAATGCTGTGTTTGTGGTTCTTGGAAAAGCACAGCAAAACCTTTCAAGGCAAACTGTTTCATCATTCTGGGATAACACCAAGAAGCTGCATGGTGCTATTAAAGCAGCCGTTCATGTTGGTCTGCCTTGTCTTCTGTAGAGGTGGGTTTTTTAGACTGTGGATCAGCTCCTTTGGAGGGTCATGAAATGAATTTAGTTGATTAAAACCTTAAGTAAGGAAGAATTGAAGAGAAAACATGAGTACATCACACAAATAAAGAGTACTGTTTTATGAAACATTATGTAATTTTATGTATGTATATATATACATCTGGCTTGTGATATAAAATATATTGCTTAATGTAGGCTATGATCAAAAAGGCTTGAAAATCACCACTTTATATGCTTTTACCTTTGTTCTAGAACATAGGTCAATTGAAGCCCAAAGTGTATTTTCTGTTCTAACTCACGGGCCTGAGTTTCATTACCTGCTTACCTGCTCATTCCTAAACCAGTCACTACCCAGGACAGTGGATGATTTGCTTACACAAATCTACATTCACCCGCAGGGGAGTCTGGAGAGCTGCCTGGCCTCCCCAGCATGCATGTTGTCAGGGAAGGCTGCTGCAGAGAAGGCAGCCAGCACAGCCACCCCAGGAATGGCCTGTGGGAATAGAGAAGGTGGCATTAGTTTAGGTACAGAGACCAAGGTAAACACCCAGTTATGGCAACTGGGGCTGGGGCTTGGGGAGAAGGTAAAAGACCAATAGTTAATCATGAAAATTCTTTTGAGCTCAGAGTAGCAGTGTGGTTAACCTGGTGTTCCATTGCCAAATTTAAGCCTGGAGTTCTTTGAATACTGCCGGGCTTGGTCCAAAACCTTAACACTGCCTATAAAGTTTTCCTTCTGTGACATTTCCCAGTCTCTCCAGACTCTGTTCATTCATTCATTCATTCATTTTTGAGACAGTCTTTCTTTGCTGCCCAGACTGGAGTGCAGTGGCATGATTGTGATTCACTGCAGGCTCTGTCTCCTGGGGTCGAGTGATTCTCCCACCTCAGCCTCCCAAGTAGCAGGGACTACAGACACATGCCACCATGCCCAGCTTATTTTTATTTATTTTTGTAGAGATTTGTAGAGATAGGTTCTTGTCATGTTGTCCACGCTGGCCTTGAAGTCCTGGGCCCAAGCAATTCCTCCAACTTGGCCTCCATTAAGTGCTGGGATTACAGGTGTGAGCCACTGTGCCTGGCCTTCTTCGGACTCCTTACTGTCTATTCTCCCCTGATTCATTAGATTTCAGCCACACCAGCCTTGTTTCAGTTTTTCAGATATGGTGGTTTCTTTTGTGCCTCAAGACCTTCTGTGCAGGCCTTTTTCTGCATCTGGGATGCTCTTCCCACATTGTTTCCTCTGACCTACTCCAGCTTCACTTTTTAGCTCATCTGCCACTTCCACAGTGAAGCTTCCTTCCCTGACCTTTCTACTTATCCTAATTGAGACCTATTTAGTGTATGTCTCTTTCATTAAGTATCGTGAGGACAGCCATGATCACCATCTTGTTCTCTACTGTAATGCCAGGGCCTGTTGCATGGCATATGGTCAGAAGTATCTCGATTGTAGAGTGAGTCCTGGGCTCTGGGATGGAGCTAAGTCTGATGGCATCAAGGGGCCCCGGCAAAATAGGTGGGGAGGAAGAGGCAGCTTGCAGCCATCTGGGCTGGGCTTGACATCTTTTACACCTTTCTCAGGCTTGTCCTCTTCCCTCAGATATATTTTGGCCAAGTTGATTTTCTTTGGCTTATCTCTATGTGAACAGTTTAATACACAGGGACTTTTTAAAAAATAAAATGAAGTAAAGTCTCCAGAAATTGATTCCCAAATCAAATCACACTTCAGTAATTTAAAAGAAATGGAGAGCAAAACATCATGTGTAATTCAGCAGATTTTTGATAGATCATAATTACTTACACATGTGGCTACACCCCCTTCAATTTGGATATCCAATTATTAGGTGTTGTGGGCCCAGTCACAGCTCCGTGGATGCATCTGTGGATAAGTCCAACTAATCTGCAATTGGAAATGTATTAACACCCACTTCTCCTTGAGTAAAGGGCATTTCTAGAGCATTACTGTTGCATATTGTTCCAGAAGGAGCCATAGTGTGTGGAAATGGGAAAGATGGTTTCTGCCATCAAGGAGCTGGTTTTGAACTGAGTTACGAGGATTTAGCTCATTAATGATCAGACCCATGTTCTAAGATATAAGAACTGTATGTAATTGGGAGTTAAACATAGAGCAGCTCTCCGGATGTTGAGAGGAAGGGAGACTGGTGTGAGCTACAGAAGCATAGCACCATCAGGGCAGGTGTTGGCTCACAGAGTTAGAGCCAGGAGGGGTCTGAGAGGTCCATTTATCTGATCATTTCATTTTATAGATAAGAAAACTGATATATTATTTCTCTTCTTCCTGTGTAACACCTAATTATTTTCTATGAGCCAAACTGTAGTAGACTTTTTTTTTAAAGTTCTTCCTCATTCAGCTTCCCCAGTGGCACCAGTTTTCCCTTTTGGGAGGATCTTATTGTGTGTGTTCCTGGGGCAGGGGGGAGTCTTGCTCACCTTGGAAGTGGTAGGGGATTTGGGTGCAGGGGGACTTAACCTTGACCACATGCTTCTTCTGACTTTACTCTTAAGCTGATGATACTACAACAGCAACACAGTTGATGTTTATATTCATACCAATAGCCACGGTGGCCTAAGAATCAGATTTCCCAGAATCTCTGACCTTTGCCAAGTGTATTAGTTTCCTATAGCTGCTGTAACAAATGACCACAAATTTGGTGGCTTAAAGCAACACACATGTGTTTTCTTACAGTTCTGGAAGTCAGAAGTCTAAAATCACTTTCACTAGGCTAAAATCCAGGGTCGTGCTTCGCATCTCTCCTCCCTGGAGGCTTTAGTTCGTTTCTTTGCCTCTCCCAGCTTCTAGAGCTGCGTTCTTGTGTTCTTTGGCCCTTGGGCCCTTCCTCCATCTTCAGAGCCAGATGCAGAATAACTTGCTTCTGTCCTTACATTGCCTTCTCTCTCTCTAGTCAATCTTCTGCCTTTTTCTTATAAGGGCACCTGTGATTGTGCCTCGAGTCCGCCTGGATAATCCAGCCTATTCTTTCCACCACCAGATCTTTAATCCCATCTGCAAAGTCCCTTTTGCCATAACAGGTAACATTCACAGATTTCTCAATTAGGACCTGGATATCCCTGCCCCAACAATGTTTCTGCTTTCCTCTTTTCCCAGCCTGGTCTTCCAATATCCCCTCAATTCTGTGAGTTCCTGGTATCTTCTCAGTATACCTTTTTGGAGGGAGGGAGCTGATGGGTCTGCAGTTTAAGACAGTTGAAATCCGTTTCTGTTATTTATGACCAGGAACCTCCATGGTAAATCAGTGCTATGTGCAGAACTTTACAAGCATTATTTTTTTAATCCTTGTTTTAACTTTCTTAGGAAGGCACTATCCCCTTTTTCCAGGTAAGAAAACTGTAGCTCAGAGTGGCAATTGCAAACAGCCTGACAGCTAGTATAGGTGATGGAACTGGGATTTGAAACTAGCCAGTGTGACTGGAGATCGTGTGCTTTACCCCTTTCTCAGAATCCTCGTTCAACTAGCTTTTGGTCTTAGACCTTCTCCAAGGACGAAGTAGAATGTCATCTGCGCCCTGAGGTCTGAATTAAATTATTTAAGCAGGGGAGAGAAGGCAAAGGAGAAGCATTCCAGGTAGGAGGGAGGCTGGAGACTAAGAAGTGAATCCAAGAGATTTAAAGGAAGGGACACGACAGGTAAAGTGGAATGACAGATAAAGGAACCAACCACATATGGAATGCTTTTGAATGGACACAGCAACTCATTTATGTCAACTGCCCATGGGAATGATATTCTGACTCAACTTTGTGTTGGAAATTCAGCTTGTATTAGGTCCCTTGCTGCCTCCTCATGGCCTCCTCATCACATGGGCTGGTTAAACATCTAACATCCTTTGCCAGTGTTAGCCTTTTCTCACAGATGCTGATGAACAGCCTGTCTTTCAAAAACTTAACAAGGTTCTCTGTTGGTATCGATATGGGTAATTTCTGGAGCTTGGGAGACATCCTGGACCTAGTGGTCAAAGACCTCTGGCTTGTGTCTCCTTTCAGAAGAGAAATTGGAAATTTTTTTCTAGGGCTGGGGCAATAACTAAGAAGGGAGCTCTTTATCTGGCCTTTTCTGGTTACTACTTAAGTGTAACTGATAGATTTAGCAAATGAAAATATAAGGCATCCAGTTAAATTTGAATTTTAGATTTCAGATAAACAATGAATATTCCATGCATTGTACAAATATTGCACTAAAAATTATTTATCTGAAATTCAAACTTAACTGGGTGTCCTGCATTTTGGCTGGCAACCCTGAACCTATGACCATGTTTCAGGGTATTTTCAGGCATGGACTTGTACAGTGAATGTGCCTGTGAAAAGAGATTATAGACCTGGATTGACAAGGAGGCTAGGAAAGAACCCCAAGTTCAAAGGGAATGCAAGGTTGGAGAATTCTTTGGGTGACTAACTTGGGGAGAGATGATTTGGTTCTCATTGCCCAGAGCATTGCCTCTGTCTTCTGTTCTGCTGTGCCACTGCACCACGGCCACAACGAGAAAGACTTGTGCTGCATCATCAGGATTGTATCAATCTCCATTCTCTTCCTATTTGCTGACACCTAAAAGTAAAAACATTCAAGGTAGGGCTGAGCCATGATCTCTAACAGGAAATAGTTATTGAACTTGACTGTATGCAGAACATGATACCTGTGCTGGTGGTGGTCAGAGGGCTGAGTGTACTTCTCCAACTATCCTCTGTTGTGGGGGCAAAGTGGGCATTAAGCACCCCTCTGTATACCGAGCTTTCCACCAGGCTGTGTGCCTATAGTGACAAAAGAAATGGAAAACACGCTTGTGCTCTTGAGGGGCACAGATATATGCCTCTTGGGACAGCAGAGAGCTTAGGCTTTTATTAACTCAAAATTGGAGTTATTCTCAGTGGCTCCACTCTGATTTTGTGGTGTGTGTATCTCTCCATGTGTGTATATAGAAATATTGCAGCAATCTTCACCTGCCATTAAGCTACTTTTGTACGTAGTAATTAGGAGAGGTGCATGGAGTCTGGTCCTGAGAGTGAGACATGGCAAGTGATCTGTGGCGCTTGGTAATTTATGGCCTTAGAATGAAGGGAAGAATGCTCACTTGCCCGTTTGGGGACCAAAACTAAAAAACTTTGGTATTTTTTAGCAAGTCACTGGACTAAGGAACAGTGGGCCTGCCCAGCACTGGGCAAACATTACACAGCATAATGGCAGGGTGGGGAAAGGACTGGCTTTGACATCAGAAGAGAACTGACTTTAACTCCTGATCTTGCCATTTATTAGCAATTTAATTTTTTCTGAGCTTTGGCTTTCTCTTTTATGAGATGGAGACAATAGCAATATGAGGCAAATTTTGAAGATTTAATGACATACCATTTGAAAATGCTAACTGACAGCAAGCACCTTGTATTTGTCACTGCGGTGTTTCCCATTCTCATAGCACTTTGTAACCAACTCTGTTATAATGCTTCATGGTGTGTTACAATTATTTCTTTTATATGTCTGTCTACTTCCACTAGACTGAGAATCAAGGGCCATTTTCTACTCTTTACTTTTCCAGTAGCCTCCTGATTAAGCCCTGGTACTTACAAGCCCCATAGTTTTGCTGAGCTGTGTGTACTTCAATACTTAAGCTTTGCTAGGAGGCAAGTCTTTAACTTCTGACTCTCCATTCTTTCCTCTTTCTCTCTAGCTCTTTTACTGAGAACTGGGAAGATCCCACAGGACAGGATCTGTCCAGTCCTCAGTAAGAGTCTTTCAAGAATATTACCATCTCAACACCAGTCAGAATGGTGATTATTAAAAAGTCAAGAAAAAACAGATGGTAGAGAAATAGGAATGCTTTTACACTGTTGGTGGGAATGTAAATTAGTTCAACCACTGTGGAAAACAATGTGGTGATTCCTCAAGGACCCAGAACCAGAAATACCATTTGACCCAGCAATCCCATTACTGGGCATATACCCAAAGGAATATAAATCATTCTATTATCAAGATACATACACATGTATGTTCATGGCAGCACTATTCGCAAAAGCAAAGATGTGGAATCAACCCAAATGCCCATCAATGATAGACTGGATAAAGAAGATGTGGTACATATACACCATGGAATGCTATGCAACCATAAAAAGTAATGAGATCATGTCCTTTGCAGGGACATGGATGGAACTGGAAGCCATTATCCTCAGCAAACTAACACAGAAACAGAAAACCAAACACTGCACGTTCTCACTCATAAGTGGGAGCTGAACGATGAGAACACATGGACACAGGGAAGGGAACAACACACACTGGGGCCTCTCAGGGGTAAGGGTGGACAGAGGGGAAGGGAGAAATAACTAATGCATGCTGGGCTTAATACCTAGGTCACAGGTTGGTAGGTGCAGCAAACCACCATGGCACACATTTACCTATGTAACAAACCTGCACATTCTGCACATGTACCTCAGAATTTAAAATTTTTGAAAAAAATTATTAGAAGATCCTCATTAGACTCTAAATGCTTGAGGATAGATTCCCAGTATTCTCCTGTGTACTCAAACACATGTATGTTTGAATAGTATCCCAGCTTGCTACCTTATTCTTTTCAGTAAGTTCTAGGATTTCCTTGATGTTCTCTCTTTTTGACCTCTGCTTCAACAAATTTATTAATTTCATCAGTACAATTCAAGTTCAATTCATCAAGCCTTTATTGAGTTCCTCTTACTGGCCAGTCACTGGGCTAGGTTTTGGGGGTAGAGATGAGTAAAATGGTTCCTCCATTAGAGGTGTTTCAGATTTAGTGGGAGAGACGATGAGAAAACAGAATTTCTCTAGGATATGGTTAGGGCAGTGATGGAGGTGGACACATTATGGGAGCACAGAATAGGGCGATTTTCCTTAGTTGTCTTTTTCCTCTAAGAATCTCATTGTTGGCCGGGTGTGGTGGCTCACACCTGTAATCCCAGCACTTTGGGAGGCCGAGGTGGGCGGATCATGAGGTCAGGAGTTCGAGACCAGCCTGGACAGCATGGTGAAACCCCGTCTCTACTAAAAATACAAAAATCAGCCAGGTGTGGTGGCATATGCCTGTAATCCCAGCTACTCGGGAGGCTGAGGCAAGAGAATCGCTTGGACTCAGGAAGCAGAGGTTGCAGTGAGCTGAGATGGTGCCATTGCACTCCAGCCTGGATGACAGAGCAAGACTCTGTCTCAAAAAAAAAAAAAAAAAAAAGAATCCCATCGTCCCTGCTTTCTAACAGGTGAACGGGGAGCCGGCTGTCATTCCTGCCTCAAGGAGTATTGGTATTGGAACAGTGGGAGTTAGGAAGCAGCCAGTGGCCAATGTGCATCAATTAAAGACCGAGTTGGTAGCCCTCCTGCACTGGAGGACAGAAAAGAATACTTTGAGGGCAAGGACAGCATGAGGCCACAGGCTGCATGGCCCTGGCTGCAGTGTGGTTGGGAGAATTTGGGGAGCAGGTAGTTTCAGCTAAAGACTTACTTGGTGACATGCGCATACCTCATGGCTGGCTCTGTGAGACCCCTGCAACAAATGCCATCTTTTTCTTTCCTTCTTTCAAGTTAGCTTTGCTTTTGTTCTCTTCCCCATTTCTCTGACATTTGCTTCTCCCCCCAGTTCTTATTTATTTCCTTTCTTGTTTATATCCCTGCGTTTTCTTTTACTGCTCACTCTTCTATCATCTTATTTTTCTTTCCCTCTACCATTTTTCCCCTCTACATTTGAGCCTTCTTTGCCTTTTAATTTTATCTTTCTGCCCCTGTCATCATGTTCTGAAACATAACTGTTAAACTCAGGGTTGGAGAGGAAATTTTCATTTCCAACAGGGCTGTTTATGATATGAAAAGAGTGTCTCATGTGTATCTGAGTATCCTAGGAAACAGACGTCTAATTTCTAACTCCTATTCTGCATACTGTGTTTGAAAGACATCATCGTGAAAGGAGAGTCTTCCACCTGGGCAGCACAGGAGACTGTGCTGTGCACCTTACCTTTATTACAAGAACCAGCCAAACAATGATTCCTTCTTTTTTGTGGTTCTCTATCTCCACACCTATCCTTGAAGTTTCTCTTTATCTCTCTCTTTCTCTTTTTCTATTTCTGTCATATTTTTCAGTTCTATTTTCCATATTGCTTCTTGTTCTTTTTTCTCTTTAGTCTTTCCCTACTTATTAGAAATTATATGACCCCCTCCTTAATGTCTTCTCTTGGCCTTGGAAGATAGAGTCAAAAGGAGAGTGGAAGACTCCACTCCCCCAAGTCCCCCCGTTTCTGATGATGGCATAGAAGTGTGACTCAGGAGAGATGGGGAAGATTCAGAAACCTTGTCTGGCTCTTGAGATTCTTTATGAGTAGGATTTCTTTCTGCTTCTTATTTTTAGGTAGTATGAACGTAGACTCAGAGAATCTTAAAGTTGACAGGAATCTCTACTGGTTGTTTAAATAACCTTCACCCCATGTAGGATCCCTCTTTACTTCCTAATGATGCTCTATAGGTAGCTCCCAGATACTTGGAGTTTTGGGAAGGGTGCCAGCACATGAAGCCGTCCACTTGGCTGTTGGCAGCACTAATTGTGTCAGTTACTGCTTGCGATTCTGTTGTTCTGGTCTGTATGATTTGTACCTAATGATTGTACGTCTGCTTCTGAGGGCCATAGGGCATGCACTTTCCATACAGTTCTTTTTCTGAGATTGAAGACATGTCAAATATTGAAGGAACTTCAGGTACCTTCTTTAATACTTGAACTATTTCAGAGAGGTTCCATCAGAAATAAACAAAACAAGCCATTCTTGCCACCCTTTGACTATAGAGGAACCCAGTTTTCTGAATGCCTCATTTCCTGATGGTTCTGAGTAGCTGAGATTGTTCTGGAGGGATCATGAGGGAGAAACTTCCTTTCATTCTTCACAGAAAGAAGAATAAAATGAGCAAGTTTTAAATTAAGATTTTATTAATACTAGTAAGCTTTGCATTAGCCACAATGTCTGTGTGTACATTATAGTTTATAGAACACTCTTAATATTAAATACCATGTCATTTTATTTTTATAACTAGACCACGATACCCCCTCATTTTAGAGATGACAGAAATGGGGTTCATAGAGGTTGAGAGACTTGTGTTGAGTCACCCCATTCTCAACAGAATGAGTCAGACTTAAACTCAGTTCTTCTGCTCTTAATCTTCTGCTATGTCTTTCATAAATACATATATGTCCTTGTCTCTCCAAAGTCCCTGCAATATCATGAGATTATAGGAAATAAGTTGTCTCCTTGGTGTACACAATCTAATAGAATTATGGATTTGTATGTGTGTGTATTTCTGGATTTGGCTGTGGAACATGGAAAAATAGAAAGGAAGAAATCCAATTAGGGTCAAAGAGTGGTTTCGTGCAATTATAAAAATACTGATACTATGTGAAGACCATTGAAATTCTTCTCCAGTTGCAAGCATCAGCGTAATTGATTTGTTTGGGTAAAAATTCTAAGTGTCAAGGTAGAGATGAGTGAGTTACTCTTTTACTGCAGTTAATCCAGAGAAATTTCCTGAAGGAGATAGACAGGGAAACCTAAGAAAATTTTGAAATAAAAAAATACAAGGACCTGGTGGGTTGGAAAGGGGGGGAAGGAGTTGAAACAGGGCAGAGAGGAGAAAGGGGACAAGGTTTGGGGACAGGAATGGGACAGATGTTGTGGACCTTGTGTTTTGCTCGGGATTTGGAACTAGGGTTCTGGTATGATGATAAGTTTTCCTTCTTTGCAAAGTAAAACCCAGATGGCTAAATTTAATTCCACTTGGAGCCACTGGTGATTCACCCAAGCTCAGGTGCACCCACATACAGCTGGCGTCAGCGCTGTGTGCTTTCCAGGCTGAGCTTGCCTCAGCCCCGCTTCCTGCATGGAACAAGAGGGGAAAACCAGACTGGTAACCTTGACCCTTCTGTGTCTCTGTCTGCAGCATCCTGGCCACTGCGGGAACCCACTTCAATACTCATGTGGACCTGAGGACCCTCCGGGCTGTGCGTGTCCTGCGGCCCTTGAAGCTCGTGTCAGGGATACCTAGTGAGCATTCTTTCTGCCATTCTTTCTGCTCTGCTAAGAACTTTTCTTGATGTGTCCTCAGCTGGATCCAGGTCTAAGGGAATTTGGGATAAACAAACAATATTCCTCCTGGGAGGAAGCCTCAGTGGTAATAAATAGTGAAGATGGAGCAATCTGGGGTAACATTTTACTTTACATTTAACTTTTTGCAAATATAAAAGATAATAGAAAATCTTTACAGAAAATGTGGAAAGTAAAGAAAACAACAAAAAAGAAAAGTGCTCTTTATCTTATCACTCAGAAATCACTTTTGTTAAAATTTCAGTATTTTTCATTTTTCCCCTGTGCATTTTAATATAATTGAAATCATTATGTATATTGTAGTTGTATATTCTGAAATAAGTATTTTATTTTCCTAACCTTAAAAATTCTTGGCTGGGTGCAGTGGCTCATGCCTGTAATCCCAGCACCTGGGAGGCTGAGGCGGGCGGATTGCTTGAGTTCAGGAAGAGTTCGAGACCAGTCTGGGCAACATGGTGAAACCCTGTCTCCACAAAAAATAAAAAATCAGCTGAGCATGGTGGCTCACACCTGTAACCCCAACACTTTGGGAGGCTGAGGCAGGCGGATTGCTTGAGTTCAGGAGGAGTTTGAGACCAGCCTGGGCAACATGGTGAAACTCCATCTCCACAAAAAATACAAAAAAGTAAAAAAATTGTAGCTGAGCATGGCGGCTCACTCCTGTAGTCAGGAAGCTGAGGTGGGAGGATCACTTGGGCCTGGGAGGCCAAGGCTGCAGTGAGCCAAGATCACGCCACTGCACTCCAGCCTTGGCGACAGACCGACACTCTGTCTCAAAACAAAAAAATTCTTATATGTGTTATGATTTATTTAGCCATTTTTATGTTTTATGTTGCTGGATGGCATAAAAAATAAAAATAGGCTATTTCCAGTTTTTCTCCAACTATAAATGTGCTGCAACAAACACCTTTTTACTTAAATCTTTATTCAAATCTCTGACTGTTTTCTTGGCTAGAATCCTAGAAGTGCAATGTGTGGGTCAAAGGATATAGTATTTTCTCAATAGTGCTTGTACTAATTGTGTTTCCCCAACAGGGACTGAGAATTGGGTCTGAGATAGAGTGAATGGGAAGATGAACTTTGTCCCAGCTCTTGAAGGATTTACAGCCTAGCAGAGCTGGGCCTAATTTCCTTTAGGAAAGGAGCACATTCTAATAAATTAATCTATCAGAGGCAGAAGGCAGCATGGATGAAACCAATGAGGGAATGAAACTAATCCTGCCCTATCAGATGGTGCTGAGGGACTGCTGCATTGGTCATTCTCTGTCCTTCCTTCTAGGCCTGCAGATTGTGTTGAAGTCCATCATGAAGGCCATGGTACCTCTTCTGCAGATTGGCCTTCTGCTCTTCTTTGCCATCCTGATGTTTGCTATCATTGGCTTGGAGTTCTACAGTGGGAAGTTACATCGAGCATGCTTCATGAACAATTCAGGTAGGGTCGTTCTTTTCTGTCTTCTCCTTTTCCCTTCTCCCCTCTGTTAACTGGGGTAATTTCAGGGCACTTGGGGGCTCATTGGAAAAGTATGTCCTATTCCGACCCTGGAATTAGAATCAGAAGCTTCTAGTCAGCAGCCTTTTGAGGCACAGTTAACTGAGACTAGAGATCCTCACTTGACATTAATTTTGCAAAGCAAATACGTAGTTGGAAGATTTCAAATAGATGGTCTTGGCTCCCCTATCCCATGGTCAAGGGCCATGAGCGTGAACTTGAAAAGCCATCTGTCTGAGCCAGGCATAGTGGCACCCACCTGTAGTTCCAGCTACTCCCTGGAGGCTTGGGCAAGAGGATTGTTGAAGCCCGGGAGTTTGAGGCCAGCCTGGACAACTAGTATCTCTCTGTCCCTATCTCTCTGTCTACAAAAAAAAAGCGCCACCTCTCTGAATATCTGAATCAATACCCCTTGACTCTTTGTAAAGCAGCCTCTGACTGAATAAAGAAGTACTTTTTGTGTAGTGGCCTCTCTGGCCCACAGGCTGGTGAGATCTAGGAGTCCAGAGTCAGAGTTGGGTCCCTCCGGATCTGCAGAGACATTTTCCCTTCATGATCCTTCTCACCATCTTCTCGCTCTCTGTTTTGACCCACACGTGGTGTGGAAGAACTGAAGGAGCTCTGAGCTTGGTTTGCAAGTGTGCTTGGGAGATTGTTAGGGTACACAACCCCAAATTCTCATATCTTTGTATTTCATTTGTTCTTTTCAAGTTGAGTTGAGTATCCTACGAGGAAAGGAGATGGGAGGCAGGCTGAAGAATTCCAAATAGGTACCATGCTTTTTATGAAAAGAACCTTAAAAGAACATCTTCCATCTTGGATTTCTATTTTTTATTTTTATCTTCTATTCAAAACCAGGAATCCATGCTGGAAAAACAAGGAGTTAAACCCCCCTAAAAGGACCATAGTTTATAACTGTCCCCAAGAAACCCAGGAAGAACTCAGGGCTCATCCTGGAGTCTGAAGCCAGAAAACTTCACTTTGCCTTTTCCTCGAAGTGTGCCATGTGATTCAGTCCTCTTAATTCCTGTGGTACTTCAGGTGAGGGTAGAGGATGAAGCTTGCAGAGAGCAGGGGACCATATGGAGGAGAGGCTCCATTTTCAGGAGACTGGGAAACATTGGATTGAACACATGATATGTGAGCTGGGAGATGCAGAGAGGCCAGGGAGGAGAGGGAGCCTGAGACAACAAAGGGCAGGCCTCTTTCCATGGGGAATGGAATTGCTTGCCTGTGGCTCCTGGGGTCATTTCCAGCTCATGTGAAACACCATGTGATTTATCTCCTACTCTCCAAATGTGTCTGCAGGTATTCTAGAAGGATTTGACCCTCCTCACCCATGTGGTGTGCAGGGCTGCCCAGCTGGTTATGAATGCAAGGACTGGATCGGCCCCAATGATGGGATCACCCAGTTTGATAACATCCTTTTTGCTGTGCTGACTGTCTTCCAGTGCATCACCATGGAAGGGTGGACCACCGTGCTGTACAATGTGAGTAGAGCTGGTGGGGACCGGGAAGGAGGAGGGAAGAACCCTGGATGGAGGCTTCTGTGGTTGTTTGGCCTGGCTAGTCTGGGGACAGGGAGGGCTGTGGATATAGGTGTATTGGGGTGGGAGGTGAAGACACAACTGGGATAAGCCTTAGCAGTTCATAACCCTCTTTTGTCTGGCCTCTTGCTAAGTACAAGTACACAGCTTCTTAATACGATTAGGAAATTACATCCTATGTTGGATAGGTAAACAAATTAGTTAAGTCAGATCAACTTAATAGTTACAGAATATGTTGGTTGGATATGGTGGTGAGGTATAGTGAAGGGTACTAATGTATAATACTGGCTGCCCAGTAGAATTAGCTGGAAACTTAAAAAATTTTATCACCCCCTCAGGATCTGGGAGAATTTACTAAAAAAGAACAAAAAGAAAAGAAAAAAAAATTATACCAACTGGGCTCCATCCCAAACCAATTAAGTAGGAATATTTAGGGGTGAAGGTCATTTTAGAAAAGTCATTGACTTTTCTAAAAAGCTTCCTATCTGATTCTTGTATGTAGCCAGTGTCAAGAACTACTGCATTACACACACATAAAAAGCATGCTTAATTGTGAGATTCACCAGGGATGCTTGTTGAAAATTCAGATTCATAGGCCCCTTCTCTGGAGATTCTAATTTTGTGTAGCTTTGTATAGCTAGTGAGCTGTGCTTTTTTCAAGTGCCCTGGTGATTCATATGATCAGACATGTTGAGAAGGTTCTGAGTTTGTCTAGCTGCCTGTCAGGGATGTTGGGGATTCCTGCATGGGGACAGAAGGTAGGGTGATCATGAAGTCTCTTCCACCTTCCAGAGTCTAATTTTAATAAGTTATCAAAGGCTTGGTGCAGACTCTATGCTCAAAAATGAGAGTGAGTTGAGGTATGTGGTTTGATGTACATAGATCCTAGGTGGGTAAAGCAGTTTGGGCAGGTACTTTTGAAGGACTGTACCCTTACCTGCATTCAGCCAGCCCACCCCAAAACAGTAACTTTGGAAGGATCATCCCTCTTATGTACGCTCCCACCGTCTGCCTTTACCTTAAGGTGCCCTCTGTTTCCTTCAGTTCTTCTCTAGATCTTTTTAGCCTGATTCTATCTGTATAAAACTTATTAGGTGGAACATAAGGTGGCTCATACAAAGCACCCTTTAGAAAGAGCTTTGGATACAATTTACACTGGAGGGAAAGGAAATGCTGTTTCTCAGAAGAAACTCGACTAGACTATAATGCCCAAAGAGCAAGGATTGTGTAAGGCCTGTACAAGGAAGTACTTAGTAGAGGTCCATTGCTAACCTGGATCCATTCCCATATAGGATGAGCAAGGCAGGACTGAAGCTTTGCAGAAAATAGTCACTGGCTATTATGCTAAAGCTCTAAAGGGCAGTGAAGAAGTCCCAAGGACCAGCTTACACCCAGCAAGCCCAGGGATGAAGTGTGACCCAGAAAGCCCTAGAGGACACTCTGCAGTTCTCACCAGCTGTGGGAGGCAGCAGGAAGGAGGGGAGGGAGGCAAGGTTGATGCGTGCAGTCACTCCTCATTTGAGATGTAAAGGTTGTCTTGAGGCCATGCCACTCAAATTAGCCAGGTGCCTCTAGGAATTGCAGCACTGACCCTGTAGTGGCTGGTGTCACATGTAGGGCTTTGAGAGTGATGCATTTCAATTATATGTGTAGACTCACCTAAGTGATGTGATAAATGCATTGAAAGCCTGAAAGGAGAAGTGTTGCATTTGAGGATACAGGCATGATTGTTGGTCCTCTTTAGCCAAGATTCAGATGGTACTGAGAGGAGAAGGAGCACAGCTGAAGAACCACTCATTATTTTTTCTTCATTAGTTTCTTTGTTCATTCCTTCATTCTTTCAGTGTTTATTAACTGAGCATCTATTACATGCCAAGCACTGTCCTAGGCACTAGGAAAATGGGGAGAAAAAGATGCCATGATTCCTGCTATCATAGTGCTCTCTTCACATCCCTATCTCTCTCCAGTTACCTGTCAACCATAGGTTTAGAAGTTACACACAGGCAGAGATCTTGCTCCTCTCTCTAGTTTTGCTCACTAAGGAGGGAAGGAGGGAGGGAGGAGATCAAGTTGCAGATACTGTGAAACCTTTTATTGCATGGGTGTCCAGGGCCCATAGACTCACATACTCTGACTTCCAGCCTGTCAGTCATTGAACTTGAGTTTACTGAAGGCCTCCTGCTATTCTGATGGCTGGATTTAGGGCTAAGGGGACTGTCACCCAAAGACTGTCTACCTGTTTGGACTGTCTGCTACCTGTTTGGACTGTTCCTACACACACACACACACACACACACACACACACACACACACACACTTGCATACACTGGTTGGTTGCATACCACGAAGTTAACTATGAACGACTAGTCAGCTTAGTATTATAAATACATGTATACATATATGTGTGTGTGTTTCTGCATATAGAAAAATGACTCACTAAGCATCACCACAACCACCACCGATAAGATGCAAATATAAATATAACTGTATTGATTTTCCTTTCTACCACTCCTCATTCTGGGAAGGCCCAGTTCACCCAGATGCTGAATTTGTTCATGAAGAGCACTAAGAGAGAGGGATCCCCTATTTCCCAGCCCTATGCACCTTCTATTCAGTGGTGCAACAAACATGTAAGATTTATTGTTGTTAGTTACATCCAAACCAGTAGGAGAATCTTCAGGTTTACCCAGTAGGAAGAAGCTCTCAAGCATGTGGGCTCAGTTTAACCTTTTTATATACAATGTAAATGCTTCCCTCATATTTGCCTCCCTTTTCTGTAGCACAGACTCTTCCTAGATGCCTCCCTATGACCTTGTGTTGCTCTGCCATTGATTACTATTAACTTCATTTGCATGTGGCTTTTCTCATTATAATGAATTGTAAGGGAGAGGGTTCCCATTGTCAGGGCAACCTGGAGTCACCTGTGCTTCATTTAGTCTCTATCCAAATGTCAACTGCTTGGTCAAACTCCAACTATATTCTTGGCTTCCTTCCCTCCTCTGGTGGAAGGAATGCAAAACTGTCTACAGTTCTGACTGTTGCTACCTGTTTGCACTGTCTCTCCCAAAGGTCTCCTCGACTTGCAAACTCTCTTCTTTACTTATTTCTCCTAACCTGATAAGTATGTCTTCCACAGTACAATGTGTGGAAGAGCATTCTGATCAATGCTCTTCATTCAACAAATGTTACTGTGGCTCACTAACCCTCTTCACCTGGACTGGAGGTGGCTGAGAGAAGTGACTTTATTCTGATTCCGATCTTAGTCTTATTTCTCTTTGTCATTATAGTTTTATGTTATCTGCTGATTCAGTTAGCTCTTTTATTGTATCAGGACTAATTCCCAGATTGCAGAGGTTCCCAGTCCCTGTCTGCAGTTACTCACATCTTTGCTCTTGAAGTCTAGTATGTTTCATTGTATTTCTGTAATTGGAGTTATTTCTCTTCTTTTTTTTTTTTTTTGAGACAGAGTCTCGCTCTGTCGCCCAGGCTGGAGTGCAGTGGCGCAATCTCTGCTCACTGCAAGCTCCGCCTCCCGGGTTCACGCCATTCTCCTGCCTCAGCCTCTCCGAGTAGCTGGGACTACAGGCGCCTGCCACCACTCCCGGCTAATTTTTTTTGTATTTTTAGTAGAGACGGGGTTTCACCGTGGTCTCGATCTCCTGACCTCGTGATCCGCCTGCCTCGGCCTCCCAAAGTGCTGGGATTACAAGCGTGAGCCACGGCGCCCGGCCTATTTCTCTTCTTACTTACTGTTGATAAACTCATGTAGAGGCAGAAATTTCTTGGAGGTGTACTGTTTCTGCAGCTTTGCAGGTATGCTTTCCGCATCTGTTGTGACTACTTAAGATGCTCCAAGCTGCTATGGTGGAAGGGGTTTTTATGGACCTCATTGGCTTTTGGCAAGAAGAGGCAACTTAAAGTCTGGGTGCTTTCTGAGAGTCTTCCCAACTCCTCAGAAACCTTTTGGTCTATCAACAATTACTGTGGCTCTCTTTTAAGTTGCCTTTTCACAGCTGCATATAGTCAGGATTTATTGAATGGTTAACAGCTATTCACTTTCTGTCTCACTGAGATTTTGCTTTATGGTCATCTATGAGCATGGTGAGACATAACATCCATCTCGCAGTTGATGAAAAACTACCATTCTCTTTATGAAGTTCCTCTGATTTTGTGGTATCTACAGAGAATGCTTTGGATTCTGAGATCCATGAGACTAGGGAATGTGGGTTCCATCTTTGCTTCAGTCTTTTCCTACCACCTCCTCCACATTATGGTAGAACTACTCAAAACTAATTTGACAAATGGGTGGCAGGAGTCTATGATTATCTTATGGTGCTAGAGTGATAAGATGAACCAATTGACCTAGGATCAGGTGTATAGTTCCTAAAATTTGTAGACACTGTAATTGTGAGTGGTATTGTAGATACTGTAAGTGTTACTGTAATTGTAATTGGTATCCAGGATCAGTCATGCTCTGGAATAAACTGTTTCCCCCGACAACCCCATCTGGACTGCCCTGTTCTTATGTCCTTGCATGAGTCTGGGATCCTGTAATATAGGTGATACTTGGAATTGGATACTAGTATCTGTTCATCTGTTACTTATCCATAGAGGGATTGGTAAGTGGATCTTGGAAGTTACTGTTCTTTTTCCCATGACAGCTGGAGGTGAGGTGTGTGTGCTTAGTGAGGAGCTATGATAACTTCCTTTTAATTGGCAGAACATCTTGCTTGTCAGGCTTTTCATGGAAAGGAGAGAGTAGAGGGAGAGGGAAACTCTTTCCTGAACTCATAGTAAAGGCTTTTCCCCTCTGTTTACATTCATACATAAGTATAGATTCGTTCACTAATTTATTCACCAAATAGTTTTTAAGTGGCTATTATGTGCCAAATACTGTTCTAGATGTTGGTGATACAGTAGAGAGTAAAACATAGGAAAGTCCCTGCCCTCATGGAACTTATATTCTAGTGGGAAAATGCATATAGAACATAAGGAAAACGTGGTATATCAGATAGTGATAGATGCTGTGGAGAAAAAAATGTGGGGAAATGGAGAACTTGGTTGCAATTTTAAATGGAGATGTCAGGAGGACCACGTTGAGAAGATGGCATTCAAACAAAGACTTGAAGTGGGTGGGTGAGGGAGTGGGCCATGTGGTTATCTGGGGGAAGAGTCTCCTGAGTCTGGGCCAGCAAGTGCAGAGATCCTGAGATGGGGACAGCCTGGGTGTATTTGAAGAACAGCAAAGAGCACAGTGGGTTGGATTGCAGTGAGTGAGGTGGAAAGCAGGAGATGGAATAGTCAGTCAGATCATGTGGAGCGCTGAAGGCCATTATACAGACTCTGGTTTTTACTCTGAGTGAGATGGGAAAGCAATGGAGGGTTTTGCGGAAAGGAGTGACAAGACCTGACTTGTGTTTGAAAAAGGATCACTCCACCTCCTTTGGTAGAGCAAAAGTAGAAACAGGGAGTCAAATCAAGGTTATGGCAAGGATATAAAAAAAATGATAGAGGCTTGGGCCAGGGAGGTAGCAGTGGAGGAAGTGAAAAGTGGTTGGATTCTGCATATATTTTTAAGTAGAGCTCATGGGATTCTTCGATGGATTGAATATGAGTTTGGGAGAAAGCAGCAAGAAGAGTTGCCATTAACTAAGCTGGGGAAGAACACAGGTAAAGTATGTTGGGAGGAAGAGGAGAATGAGTTTGGATGTGTTAAATTTGCCATGCTCATTTGATACGGTAGTATAGGGAAGGAGGTGAATAAATGAGTTCATGGTAGAAGGCTTGGCTGGAGAAATAAATTTGGGAATTTTCAGTGTATAGATGGTAAAGTATTGAGACTGGCCGAAACCACCAAGGAAGTGAATATAGACAGGGAAGAGAGGAGATTCCAGGACTGAGTTCTGATGTTAAGGTGAAGAGAAAAACGGTTACAGCAAAGAAGACTGAGAAGGAGCAGTAGGGAGGTGAGAGGAAAATTGGAAACCTGGTGTCCTGGGGCCAAGTGAAGAGCGCGCTGCAGAGGGAGAAAGTAGAGGATGATCAAGTCAGTTCTGTGAAGAAGTGTTTTTCCTATCATATGATTATTCAGTTAAAAAAGGTTATTACTAGAGTATCTTGCTAATAATTTCTTGGTCATTTGTATAAATTCATCCACAGATTCTCTTGAATTCACATTCATATTTACTCTTTCAAAGACTTTTATCTATATGCTTTGCTTATTTAAATCGAATGCTTCAGATGGGTCAAGGAAGGTGAAGGCTAAGAACTACTGAATGCCAGGAGCAGTTTGAGTGGAGTAGGAAGGATTTCAGAAAGCAATGGAAACAGCATGGAAGAAATACCACTTACATGCTGATGGGAATGATCCATTTGAGATAAAAATTATTGTTGATGAAGGAGAGGGAGGAGAATTGGTGGAGCGACTTCCTTGAACAGGTGTGTGTGTGGTGTGGGGAGGTCTAGACCACAGATGTAGGGCTTGGCTTAGATAGGAGCTCTAATCATCCATTCATAGTACTAGGAGTAGAGGAAGAACAAGTGGCTGCAGAGGCTGGTACGTGGGTAGATGTGGTGTTGGAATCTTGTAGAAATTCTCTTCCTATTGCTTCTATTTTCTCAATGAAAGAGGAAGTAAGGTCATCAGCTGAGGGTGGGAGGAGGAAAATGTTGAAAGTTTGAGGAGAAGGTATAACATAGTTTTCCAGAAGACTGAGGGAGTAAGTGGAGTAGGAAATGCATTGGGTTGCTGGGCAGCTTTATGGACTCACTTGGAGTTAGTTGTGATGAAGTTCAAGTGAGACCAGTGAGCCTGGTGTGTTTTCCTCTGGTCATTCAGGGGAATCTCAGGTGGGAAGCAGGTGGAGATTTGGCTTTTATAAGAATAGTTTTTCCAGGTGAGCACAATAAAATGAGAGAAGATCAAGAGAGTGACTATAACATAGCCATGGAATTTGAGCTGGATAAAGAGCAAAGAGGTGGGGGAGAAACCGTGAAAAGGGAGGAGAGTACGTGGATTATAGACCCTTTTTGAAATGTGACTCTTAGGGCCGGACGCGGCGGCTCACGCCTGTAATCCCAGCACTTTGGGAGGCCGAGGCGGGAGGATCACTAGGTCAGGAGATCGAGACCATCCTGGCTAACACGGTGAAACCCCGTCTCTACTAAAAATATAAAAAATTACCGGGCACAGTGGCGGGCGCCTGTAGTCCCAGCTACTCAGGAGGCTGAGGCAGGAGAATGGTGTGAACCCAGGAGGCGGAGCTTGCAGTTAGCCTAGATAACGCCACTGCAGTCCGGCCTGGGTGAAAGAGCGAGACTCCGTCTCAAGAAAAAAAAGAAAGAAAGAAATGTGACTCTTGAATCTGCTGGACAAATTCAGTCTGTGGAGTAAGTTGAGAAACCTGTCTCACTGCATAGAAGTAGGGAGTGGGTTTTGAAACCAAATGTTCTGATTTCTAATTTGATGCTCGCACTGCCCCCAGTGGAAGGAGAGTGAGTGTGTGCATGTGCCGCACATGTGCAGAGTAAGCTGTGACTCTGGGCGCCGGCGCACCGCTGGGCCCTCTGTGGCACCGCTCCCAGGGTGTCTGGTCCTGTTTCAGCTCAATTCAGAATGTGAACTTGGGCAACATTTGGGGACTGAAACCCACCAGGCCCGCCCACCTACCTCACTAGCATTGTACTCTGTCATCTTGGTTTCCTCCTCAGAGTGTCTGTCTCTTTTTTTAAACACACTTACGTTGCAGCTTCTGATGCTGACTTTGGCAGCCTGTTCTCCTGTTAATACTTGTCCTCTCTAAACCCTACAGTGCCTTCTTCTTGGACCCTGTCTGCTGGGCTGGGAGCCTGTGGTCCACAGCCTTCTCCCCACCGCTCCCTCCCTGGGAAGAAACCGGCGTTTTCTTTCTCACACTTACTATTTTCCCATCCATAGCTGTCTCCACCCTGAAGTTATTCCTACTCATTGCATTTCTGTCTTGGTTTGTCAAACCAGGATGCCATCATGTTTGGGATTTATTCCAAATGTGCTAAGTGTGCCTCTTGATCTGGTGCCTGAATTTCACACCACAAACCAGGCCAGTCTCCTAGTCTTTTGTCTGTGCATAGCCATTAGGCTGGCTCAGGGTTCCTTTCCTTTTTGTTTCATTTACTCTAATATGCGGTTTAATTTCTAATCCATGGCCAAAGGCCTCAGGTGCCTGATGTGTCACGCAGCTCTGGGCTATGATCTTTCTGTTCTTAGGCAACACCAGGCCTTAGGACTGAGGGGCAGAAATTAGCTGGAGGTGGTGCGTTGGTGACTCAATGGCTGTTTCAGGTACTTTTCACTCTGGGATCCAAATGCTGACAGAATCTCAGCCAGGTGGGGATGGCACAATGCCAGTATATGGCACACTAGGAAAGCCAAGAAGCCTTTATTCACTGTTCCTCAATTCATTATTCACTCGAAAACTTATAAGCAATTTTTTTTCATGCCCCTCAGAGTGTGGTCCATCTTGGAATCATCCAGGGGCAATTATTGTAATTGCAGATTCCCGGGCCCTGCCCCAGATCTGGCGGGCCAGCATCTCTAGAGGTAGGAGGAAGGAATCTGTATTTTCAGCAAGCTCCTATGTGATTCTGAGGCCACACTGAAGGTTGAGAACCACTGTTCTACATCAATGTAATTGCCAGGCAGTAAGAGGGTGACATGGCACATAAATGGGAGAGTACTGAAGAAAAAGGCACACTTCTGCCTTCAGGCTGCATGCCTACTATGTGAATTTCCATGAGGTCATGCTTTATTCAGTGTTTGCCTAACGTAAAGTGATTGACACATGGTGGGCTCTCAGAAAGTAGTTAATTTATGGACTTAGGTCTAGAAGGGGCAATAAGTCAGGTGCATGGGTACATACATATACTTGTAACAACAGGGCAAACTAAATATAGCGAATAATTGGGAGATATACAAGCAGAGATCTCTGGGAGGATTGAGGAGAGAGTGGATAATTTAAAGTGAGCTGCTGAGCCTGGCTTGGTGGTTCACACCTGTAGTCCCAGCTACTTGGAAGGCTGAGGCAGGAGGATCTCTTGAGTCCAGGAGTTCAAGGCCGCAGTATGCTATGATTGACCTATGAATCATAGGTCAGCCTGGGCAACATAGTGAGACCCCATCTCTAAAAATAAAATAAAATAAAGTAAGCTTCTGGACAGCCCATGTAGAAATGTGCAAGCTGGTGAACTCAAGGGGAGCCCATGATACTGGATTGTAGCCTGTTGGACAAAGATGTCAGAGCTCTTGACAACACATCAAAGGCATCATTTACCCACTGGGCACTTAGATGCTACTTTATATTTTTACCTTCCTTTAGGGACAAGACTCAGAAACTGACTTGAAAGTTAGTTTGCCCAACACTTTTGGTGGGAGGGAAGGGTTGGATGTACTAACTTTCCCTTAACCATCCTCTCCTTAGCTGGTCCTCATTCCATGCCTGTTGAAAACAATATGCGTAGATTTACAGACCTTTGCCTGCCTCCAGTTCCCTATGTTGCAGTTAGATGTCAGCTGTTTTGCCACAGCGAAGCTTCAGCTGCAGCCTTCCCTGTTGATTGACACGTGTGCCCTCAATTACACCTCAGTTCCCTCCCAAAGAGGAGGGAAGGATTGAACAGGATCCTTTCTCCTTTAAGGTGCCAGGTACTAGGGGCCCCATTTACACTTCTGGAGAGCTATTTTAAAAGGGATTCCTGAGAACCTCCACTCTCCACTGCCTTCCACCTTGAGCCCCATTGTCTGTCCACAAGAGGAAATAGGATTTTGTGCACTCATGGGGAGGCAGAGTAGTGGAGTTAATTACAGAAAAAAGATACTGTATTTGACTGATGAGTACAGCTTTGGTTTATCATCTGCACTGGAATATCTCTGATGTTCTGAGAAATCACAATACTCAAATCAGATAAAGAAGCCACAGTGACAGGACCAATGCCAGAGGACCTGGGGTATCTTCTGACTTTTGTCCCCTCAGCTTCTCCTAGTGCCCCTTTTCTTGAGAAGCAGTGACCCAAGGCGGGGCCCTTCCTTCCAGTGTGCCATCTTTCTCACCCCAGGAGCTGGTGGGTGGGTCGCAGCACCTGTGATAGAGAGGACCACTTGAATTTCTGTCCTCCTGAGGGTGCCTTGCACCCACCCCTCCCTCCCACTCACCCCACTCACCATCCCCAAGCCATGGCCTTCACTCCGAACCCGGGACTTGTCAGCTGGTATCTGTGGATGGGCTTTGATGGCATCTATAAAATTTGTTGCAAGTTTTGTTTTTAAAATATATCTTTTAACTACCACATTTTCTTGAATCCAAGATGCCATTGATTATATACGCTATCAAAAATTGACTCTTTGGGAGGCCGAGGCGGGCGGATCACGAGGTCAGGAGATCAAGACCACAGTGAAACCCCGTCTCTACTAAAAATACAAAAAAATTAGCCGGGCGTGGTGGCGGGCGCCTGTAGTCCCAGCTACTCGGAGAGGCTGAGGCAGGAGAATGGCGTGAACCCGGGAGGCAGAGCTTGCAGTGAGCCGAGATCGCGCCACTGCACTCCAGCCTGGGCGACAGAGCAAGACTCCGTCTCAAAAAAAAAAAAAAAATTGAATAATTCTGTTAATAAATTTAAGCATTATTAAATGTTGTCGGGGGAAAAGCCACTGCTTTCTGTGCATTATGTATTCATATATTCTGAGTTACAAAACCTTTCACTTTAAAGAAAGGTATATTGTAGAATTGAGGAAATAGAAAATGAAGGAATAAAACTAATTTCAAAAAGCCACATGTAATCCATGTGTTATACAAATTTTCACACTTGAAGACCACCCGCGGTCACACTGGCTTAATTCTTTTCTTTGTGGAGACCTTGGAGTCAAGCTCCCTTTGCTATCTCTGCATTTATTTGAGCTTTGTGTAAATGTGGTATTGATTAGAAAGCTTCTAGTTCTGTGTTAGTCTTTTTAAAAGAATCAGGCCCCAGCTTGTTTGCTTTTATAAAGTGATGTAAGTGATCACACTATTACCTTTCTGTATGATTCAAGATTTTCTCAATACTGTGAAACTAAAATAAAATACAAAAATAAGCTGGATGCCAAAGCTGATTCAAGACTGCAATAGTCATCTGTAACCCTGGTTTCAAATTTTTATCTTCCAGAAAACAACCTCCTGTTTTGAGTGATATTGAATAAATGTTCTGTATTATTAATATATTTATATTAAATATATACAATATATTTATGCCAGAAGATGTCCCATTTTTCTGTTTTATGCATGGATGTTCTGATAAAAGTTTTATTTGAAAAAAGTGATTTCTAATGCCAAAGGTGCTATAACATAGTTGTTAGGAATCCTGGTCTCACTTTACCATCTATGTGACTTTGGGAATTTACTTAATCTCTGTGCCTTTATTTTCCTATCAGTAATGTGAAGATAATTATGGTACCCACCTCACTGAGTTGTTGTAAGAAGTAAGGTAACATGGATAAAGCCTTTGACACATGTCTGGCACATAGCACTCATGAGAAATTATTAGTTGAAAAGTTTTGAAAACCATCTAGGATAGACAAAGCGTCTTCTTCCATTGGCCCACTGTATAAACCTGCTCCTCTCAGACTGGTCCTTCCTGTCTCTCAGTCTAGCCACTTTGCACTTTCCATTTGCATCATTACCAACCTTGAGTGTACATTCTTGGAATTACCTCCAAAACTGATGTCGCCTTCTCCGCAGAGCCTTCTCTGACTATCCCTGAGAAATTCAAAAGAGAGGAGATGCTTCGCTGAGCCTTCTCCCCTAGACCTAAATGTTATTAGCATTCCTTCCCAGATTCTCCTGTATCATTCATCGTCTTCTAGGTGTTTACGTCCCTTTTCCTTATTACATGTTCTGTCTCCTGGCATCAACCACAGTCCCCTAGACATGGCTAAGTGTTCGGTAAATATCCATTGATGGATTGATTTCACAGAGTGGCTGTCGGAACTCACCAAAGATGCCATGGCTTCCAGACTGCGAGGCTGTCGGGAGAGGCAGCACAGGTTCTGCTCTCAGAGTGAGCTGCTGTCCGCAGGGACTATGGCTGCTGCAGCCTCTGCTTGTCCTGCCTCACTCCAGCTCAGCTCCCTCCTCCTGTGACTGGTAGAGGGGGGAAAAAACAATGAAAAGTAGGGGAAAGGTAATTTATTTCAGTGTTTACAGAGGGTTTGCGTGTAATTAGCAGTTTACTTCTGTGACGCAGCTGGCCTCCTCAGCTTGGAACCTGACTTTGAAATGCTCTTAAAGAGACCCATACCTAGGCAATCTGAGGGGTGCTGGGGACTTGGGAAGAGAATGAAGAAAAACGTCATGCCCTGTCTTTGGTGATGATGCTTGACCAAAGACAGCCCCTAAAGTGAAGACTCTCTTGTTCCTTCTTTCCCCAACCCTGCCATGCGTGCACGCATGCACACACACACACACACACACACAAACACACTTTTGTTTCTTGAGTCATATTCTGTTAGTGAATCCACCTTCGACTTAGACCTTTTACAAGGTACATTTTTTTTAACCTTTTGTTCACATCAAAGCTTGGGCTTTGATATCTTTACTGGGGATAGGGGAACAGTCACTGGATCCCCTCCTGCCATGAGCCCCATGATTGCAGGCAAAACACAGTTCTCCTCTTTGTAAGTATTGAATAGATGAATAAATAAATGTGCATCAGTCTTTTCATCAGTAATAGGGGGGTAATACTGCCTGCTATTTCTACCTTGAAAGTTTTATAGCAACTACGTGAGAAAAAGTATATGAAAGTGCTTTGAAAAAGACATTCAGCCCTCACTATATGAATGTACTGTTTTTATGACTTTTTGCTGCTATGAGCTGTGGACTTATAAACTCAATTTTGCTAAGGGAGCAGTTTTTTTGTGCTTATTCAGAGTGGGTGTCTGGTTGCTTCTGGAGCATGTAAGACAAATTCTCCTAACATATTTTCTGCCTCTTAGCATCAGTTTGTTGTGTTTGTTCTGTGTTGTGAGTGTGCTCAGGTCCTGTGATCTTGGTTAGAAATACAGTATTTATATTTTGTACATATTGAAAAACATACCTATATTTGGTGCAAAAGTGGCACTTTAAATTTAATAGTTCTTGCTAACTTGCATAACCTGTGAATAACTGGTGAAACCTACGTTGCAGTTGCTTCCAAATTCAAACATGTTTCAGAACGTTTTTTTTTTTCTTTTTGAGATGGAGTCTCGCTCTGTCACCCAGGCTGGAGTGCAGTGGCATGATCTCGGGCTCACTGCAACTTCCTCCTCTCGGGTTCAAGCAGTTCTTCTGCCTCAGCCTTCTAAGTAGCTGGGACTACAGGCACCCACCACCATGCCCAGCTAATTTTTGTATTTTTAGTAGAGACGGGGTTTCGCCATATTGGCCAGGCTGGTTTCGAACTCCTGACCTTGTGATCTCCCCGCCTCAGCCTCCCAAAGTGCTGGGATTACAGGTGTGAGTTACCGTGCCTGGCCAAGGACATCTTAACCTTTGCAAGTGTTAGGGTAGACCTGACATTCATCTGTGGCAGTGTTCCTGAATGGGCTGGGGCTGAGCCCATGAGAGAGTCTATACCAGAATAGCATAATGGAAAAATAATGGCAATGTAGTTTTCAATGAAACTAAATTTGTTCAACTTGAAACTGGATTTAAACATTGAAAATGTTAGTGTCCTTTCCTGGCAAAATAAAAAGTTAAGAACATCATTGCAAGCATAGATATTTTTGTTTTTGTTTTGTGAAAATTTTGTGATCTGTGAAGGCTAAAAATTTATGCTGATATATATTTTATCTATGTAATAGATATAATAGGTAAATATATTAATATAATTATATAATTTACTTGCAAATGCATAATATTGCTATTAGCAGCTTGAGTTTTCTTTTCCATTCTAGTGATACTGAGATTTTTACATTAATTTTAAGAGAAACTGGTAGTCATTTATGTAACCTGTCATTGAAGAATGAGTATTTTAGAAAACCACATAGGCTGGTATAGTGAATACCATTTCTAAGAATAAAGTAGTATCAGGCATTGGGTTATATTCAGAAGACCTGTGTTTCGGCCAAGTGTTTCACCTAGGCTGGAGTGCAGTGGTATGATCTTGGCTTACTGCAACCTCTACCTCCCAGGTTCAAGTGATTCTTGTGCCTTAGCCTCCTGAGTAGCTAGGATCACAGGACCCTGCTACCATGCCAGACTAATTTTTGTATTTTAATAGAGACGGGGTTTCACCATGTTGGCCGGGCTGGTCTTGAACTCCTGACTGCAAGTGATCCACCTGCCATGGTTTCCCAAAGTGCTGGGATTACAGGTGTGAGCCACCACACCTGGCTGCAAGTTTTGTTTCTTACCCATCCTTCCTGACTCTGCCATGATATTAGGCAAGTCATGTGACCTCAGTTTGACTCATTTTCCACTTCTATTAATTAGGAGCACCAATTCAGTACTTGGTTCATACAATGGTTGTAAGAATTAAAGAAAAATGTATGTGTGAGAGTGCTTTGTGCATCAAGATGTGCCTTATGAAGTTAAGGTATTATAAAAATCCTTTAAAGTTATGAACATTCATGTTAGGAAGATTTCTACTACTGAGATTTACAATACAGGTTTTTCACATATCATTTTTAAACATGTTTTGACAGATACGGTCAATGGTATCCCTCGGAAGAAAAGTAGAATGTATATTCAGAATATTGTTAGGATATTTCTCTTTCCTTTGTGCTCAAAGCATCCTAATATCATGACCTTTTCAAGTGTTTTCTTGATATGAAACAAAGCTGCCACTGCCTGAGTAGTTTGTATAAAAACATCAGATTTCTAGGTGAAGCAGAAAAGAAAGGGAGTGTGGAGCTTGATTCCTTCCCCAGGGGTCTCTATGGTGCCATCCTTGAATGAATGATCAAGATGTGTCCCCCACTGCCTCTGAAGGTACTTCTCGTGGCTGTCACCAGCTGCCTTGACAATTTGGAAGGAAAGGCAGGCCCAAAGGGCAGCAGGCACATGCATACCCAGGTGATCACACCTGCCTCATTCCCTGCACACATTTAAGCTTTTGGCAGCACATGTTCCCCAGGCAGAGGGCTAGCGTAGTCAGCAAGGCTGCCACATCTCTGTCACAAGCTTCCCTTTCTCCTAGTGTTTTCAGCAGGCCTGTATCTCTCCACCATCCTCCTCTTCCCAGGTCTCCCACTCTCCTCTCTCTGTGACAGGTTCTTTTTCCTTGGCAGATTGCACTGGAATGGTGTGACAGTCCCTCAGGGATCATGCCACCCGCACAAGCTGGGGAGGAATAGCAGAGAGGCATCCGTGGCTGGCCAGGTCACCGAGATAACACTCCCCACAGACGAGGGTATCCAGGGCTCCTGGGACTGCAGATTCCATTCCCTCATTGAGCCAGGAGCCTTGGTCTACCCTGTAGGAACTCAGTCCACCCAGGAACACTAAACTTGCCTGCCTGCCACTTGGCGCTACTATAAGCAGCTGTACCTATCAGCACACCATGCCTGGGAAGGTGACCGCAGAGAGTAATTGCCAGTGTTTAGTCTGTGTGTGCATGTGGGTGACAGAGCAAGAAGGAAGGTACGGACCTCTCTTTTATATCCAGGTTATTTATTGCAGTTGTCTTACGACTTCCATTTAGAGCTAAATAAACTGCAAAGTAGGTTATTTAAACTGGATCTTGGGTGCCTTTAGCAAGTGGAGAAGTGGGCGGTGAGAAGGGAGAAAGATGGGAGATTGGGCCGGAGAGATTGAGAGAAAGGGGCCAAAAGAAACACAACGTGGCTTATTTTCCTCCCCTTGGTAGTGGAAGGCATGGTGTGCTATGGCTCACAGACAGAGATCCCCTTTGCTGGGGGATCTTGAAGAGCTTTCTGTCTCAGGCTTTTGGGAAGCAGCCTCCTGTGGACATATCTTGTTTTTACAATTTATAAATAAAAAACTAAGGCACAGCCTAGGAGTGCAGATTGCACAAAGCCTACAGTTACCTACTCCACCTGGAGGGGTAGCTCCCCACTTCTTTGCCTGCTTGCCATGGTCACATGCCCCCTCCACCTGCCTTGGCCTTGTGCAGCCTAATAGAGGGCAGATGTATAAGGAAGAATGTCGTTGGGGCATTTGATCGTCACCCTGTCCAAATGAGGTTTCAGGGAGTCTCATCTCCAGACAGTAGTCTTCCACCCACCATGTACTTGTGTGTGTGTGTGTGTGTGTGTGTGTGTGTGTGTGTGTGTGTGTACACACACATATTTAAGCTCAGATGCCCTGCAGGCCCAGGGAGCTCTTTGTCAAGAGACTCTTGGTCCATCCAGATCACTCATGAATTCTCTTTTGTACAGACTTGATAAAGGTGTTTCTTGAGTACCAGAAGTACTGTACATAATTCATAACACGAAGCAAGATAAAGTAGAAAGAACAAGAAAAGATAATAACTGGGGAATTAAAAGTTTCCAACGTTGTTAGAAGCTGGGAGAGTGAGTCAGCAGTACATATGTCCTTAGGGAGAGCTTTGCACAGGGCTGGTTTTGGGGTAGGGGCCTAGGCATCCAAAAAAGGAGGAAGGAGATGCTCAGGAGGAGCAGAAATAGGGATGTGGAGGAGAAGGGGCTGAGGGCAGGGAGCATGGGTGCAGATTGCAAGTGGGGGTGAATTCTAGCTCTGTCATGCCTCCTCCCCTCCCTCTGAAGGAAAGAGATATCCTGGGGCCTTAATCATCTCCTTATCTCTCATTCCTTTCCTGGTTTAATTAAATTTCTGTTCTAATTCGGAAGAGCTTGCATGTTCTCGACTGCTGTGGCAACCAATCTCTTTTATGAGACCCACCCTGGCACTCAGAGGAGTTTATCACCTCCATGGGACTTGGACCCTCTGTAGCTTTTGCCATCATGGTCAGTTCTGTAGTGAGCAGAGGTGGATTTGAGAGGAGAAAGGGGCTCCCTTATTATTGTCAAAGTCATCTTGTTTACAATGGCTTCAGTCTGCCCCTTCCCCTTCTTCACCAGGGAGTGAAGCCTTTTCTATCCATGTATATTTTTTGTCTTTCGCATTGTGTTACCTCTCCTCTCCCAGGACAAAACACACTTCGTTGGGATCTCTTTGAATGTTAAATAATACCGAAAAGAGAGATGAAAGACAGGAAACGTGGATAAACGTACCATCGGCATTCCTCTTACACGTACTGTGTGCCAGGCACAGTACTGGGCACTCTACACGTGTGACTGCCTTGAAGGTGATGGATTGGTCCTCATTTGATAAATGATGCACTGTATTAGTCCGTTTTCTTGCTGCTATAAAGACATACCTGAGACTGGGCAATTTACAAATGGAAGAGATTTAATTGGACTTACAGTTCCACATGGCTGGGGGAGGCCTCACAATCATGGCGGAAGGCATGGAGGAGCAAGTCACATTTTATGCAGATGGCAGCAGGCAAAATAAGAGCTTGTACAGAAAAACTCCCATTTTTTAAATAATCAGACCTTGTGAGACTCATTCACTATCACAAGAACAGCCCAGGAAAGACCTGCCCCCATAATTCAATCACCTCCCACCGGCTTCCTCCCACAACACCTGGGAATTGTGGGAGTTACAATTCAAGATGAGATTTGGGTGGGGACACAGCCAAACTATATCAGGCGCTTCAGGCTCACAGAGGTTAAAGGATCCTCCCAAGGTCATACAGCTATTAAGGTAGAAAGTCCAACTGGAACCTTGTCTTGTGAGCTAGAAAAGCCCAGGTTGTCCCCACTACTCCCTTTTAGAGGAGGATGTGAGAGGAGATGGATGAATGATTTCATCAATTCACTTCAACTTAACGGACATGCCAAACGTTGGAGTGCTGACCAATTACCAGGGCCTGTGTTAGGCATTGGATGGTGGAAGGGCTTTTGCTTCTGCCCTCAGGGAGACAAGACATGCTTGTGTTCAGTGCATGCCTTGAGGAAGTGTTATGGTCCCTTTAAGCATTATGGACCCACTGCTGTGGGGTATAAAGGCAGTGGCCGTGTTCTGTCTGAGGTAGCCAAGAAAGGCTTCATAGAGAAACCTTGTAGAGATAGAATTTCACCAGGGGGAGAGGGAGATCAGGACCTGGGCAGAAGCGTGGTGGAGGTATGACATTTGTGTGCCGTGTTGAGGAAGTGGCCACAATAAAGGAGTTGGGGTGGAAAATGCCTGGAGATGAGACTGGGGAAGAGATTGGGGGTGAGTGATAAAGGACTGAGTGTCCATTAATGACTACAGAGTTCCTTCTATCAGGGAAATCGTCTCATTACTTGAAATTATCAATGACTTATCCGTACATCTTTTTGTCTGACACTGTCCTTGTTCAGTGCCCCCAGGGCTCAAATGTGGGAATTAGTCTGATGAACCAGAGTTCATCCCTTTCATGCCTCCTTTGGTCTTTTATCGTGGCCCATGTAGCCCTGATAATCTGTCCTCAGACTGCTCTTCTGTCTTACTTCATGCCCTTGCCTCCTCCATTGACTGTGTTCCCTCCACCATGACTGCTAGCTGTCTAGGCTCTTTCTTGCTTCCTGGCTGTGGCCACACTGTTTCTGCCATTTTTTTTTAATTTCTAAATTTTGTTTTAAGTTCAGGGGTATATGTGCAGGATGTGCATGCAGGTTTGTTACACAGGTAAACGTATGCCATGGTGATTTGCTACACAGGTTATCCCATCACCCAGATACCAAGCCCAGCATCCACTAGCTGTTCTTCCTGAGCCTCTCCCCGCTCCCTGCTCTTGCCCTCCGATAGGCCCCAGTGTGTGTTGTTCCCCCCTCCCATGTATCCGTGTGTTCTCATCATTTAGCTCTCACTTATAAGTGAGAACATGGGGTATTTGGTTTTCCGTCCTTGTGTTAGTTTGCTAAGGATAACAGTCTCCAGCTCCATCCATGTCTCTGCAAAGGATATGATCTCATTCCTTTTTATGGCTGCAGAGTATTCCATGGTGTATATGTACCACATTTGCTTTATCCAGTCTATCATTGATGGGCATTTAGGTTGATTCCATGTCTTTGTATTCTTCATCTGGCCAATGCCTACTGATCCTTCAAGCTTCATCTTAACTGCTACTTCCTTAGAGAGCACTCTCCTAATCCCAATCTAAATTGAGTGCTTTTGGTGTAAGTTTTTAAATTGCAATCTTATTTCCTTCATAGCACTTATCACCTCTTGTGTGTGTATTTGTGTGACCATTTATTAAGTTTCTGCTCTGTTAACTACACTGTAAACTCTGTGGGTGCAGGGATGTCTACTATTTCATGACTATTTCCAGAACCTTGCATATTGTGTGGCGTGTAGTAGATGCTTAGTAAAAAATCTGGTGAATTACTGGATGGATGGAGTAATAAATTAGTGAATGATATAGGATCAAGCTATCAGCAGGGAATATTCTTATGCTCGGTGAAAACATAAAGCCTATGTTAAATGAGGCAAATTTGCTGGTATTTCCAATTGCATTTTTTTAATTCAACAAATATTTGTTGAGCACTGATTATAGCTAGGCATTGTGCTAGGAGTTAGGGATATAGTGAAGAACAAGCAAAATACGTCCACCTGGAATTCATATTCTAGTGTGGTGATATCTATTAAACAATTTAAAAAATAAGTGTATACTGTCAGGTAGTGATGAGTCATATGAAGACAAAGCAAAGGAAGGGGCAGAGAATGTTGCGGGGAGGCAGTATGCTTCAGATGAGGTGGTCTGGGAAGGAGGTGATATCTGAGCAGAAATCTGCAGAAGTGGGAGGGAAGGCCCTGGGATATCTGTGGAAGCGCATTCTGGATGGAGAGCCAGCAAGTGCAGTGACCCATAGTGGTTGCTTGGCAGGTTGAGGGAGTGTCCAATAGGCCAGGGAGGCTTGAGCACTCTGAGGGGCAAGAGGTCAGAGACAGGGTCAGGGCTAGATCAGGTTGAGCTTCGTTGACTGTAATTAGGAGTTTGGATTTTACTCTGAGTGTGATGGGAAGTCTTTGAGGTGCTTTGAACAGGTGAGGTAGAAGATCTGATATATGCTGAAAGATCACTCTATCTGCTGTATGGAGAACTGGCCATGGCAGAGTAAGAGTGGAGGCAGGCAGCTGGCAGTGGTGGTGCAGCCTGGAATGGCTGTGCTGGTGGGGCTGAGCAGTGATTAGATTGGGATGTGTTTTGAAGCTGGAGCTGGCAGGACTTGTTAATGGGTTGAATGTGGGGTAGGAGAGATGGGAGAGATCAAGGAGGGCTCTTCAGCTACATTAATCTGTTAATAGTGGTGCCATCTACCAAGATAGGGGAGCTGAGAGAAGGGGCAGGATGGTTGGGCAAGGTCAAGAGTTGAGCTGGGGGCATGTTAAATTGCAGTGGCCTAATTGATGTTTATGAAATAGCCCAGTTAGAGATGTCATAAGAAGTAAGTAGCTGGACATCTGAGTCTGGAGCTGGGTCAGGGCAAGAGATAGATACTTGAGAAACATTAATTTATTAATGGTGTTTTGAATCATGAGATTGACTGATGTCCGTTAGTCTTGAAGAAGGCATAGACAGAGAAGAGGACCAAAGACTTAACTCTGAGAAACTACAGCATAATGTGTATTAGCACTGCAGTAGGTCTATTACTAAGGCCCTGAGAACTTGATCATCTTCTCTTGGGGCTATTTCTTCTGGAATTGAGCCCAAATTTAGTGTTGTTGCTCCTTTTAGGAAGTTATCATGACAGGGGCTACTTTGCCATAGGGGATGAAAATAGGAATTCCCACTACCACCCCATGGGCTAGCTGCAGGTGCAGGGCAGGTAGAGATTCAGGTGTGGAGGGAGCTCTGCAGTCTGAGTCTGTTCTGTTTTGGTTCATTTTCCTTTTGTCTGCTGTTCTTCTCCTGTGAAAATTATTTTCCCTCAAGCTGATGTTTTTAAAGCTTGAATTTTATTTCTGTAACTGTACTCCTTTTCATTCTACAAACCTTTATGGAGGGCCTGCCATGTGCTAGACACTGCTCAGAACTGCTAAGTGCTGGGATGCTCCCTTTCCAAACACACGGCTCCTCCCCGTGATTCTTTTCCTGCTCAAAGCCATCTGTTCTCTCCCACCTGGTCCTCATTTTATTGATGGCTATTACATCATCCACCTGTCCATCATTTTTCATACCTCTTATATCATTATTAGATGTTCTAGCTACCAAGTCTTGGAACCAGTCTTCCCATTTTGTCTTACAACCCACATTTAACTCATCAGTAGCTCCTTTGGCTCTATATTCAATATTTATCCAGAATCTGCCTACCAGTCCTGACCTCCAGCGCTGCACCCTGGTCTAAGCCACCACCATCTCTTGCCTGAGTTAGTGCAGTCTCTCCCTGATTGCATCATTGCCCCACTTCAGATCATACTTATGATCCTGGCAATGTAAATCAGACCATGTCCCCACTCTGAACAGAACCCTCCAGTAGCTCCTCCTCCCTCGCTGAGTAAAAGCCAGAGCCCTTGCAAGGGTCTGCAGGGCCCTCCGTGATCTGCTCTTCCACTGCCTTCTGCTTCTTCCCTTGATCTGCTCCAGCGCAGTAGCCCTCTTGCTGCAGATGACATGTTGGGCATGCTCCTGCCTTGGATGGAACCTTGCTACCATGGGTCTTGCTGGAACATTCTTCCCAGTTATCAGGGTGGGCTCACTCTTTCCCGTCCTCTGGTCTTTACTCGGTGAGTTCTTTCCTGACCATCCTATTTAAAATTGAACCTCCTCCTTCCCAGTACTCTCTTAACTCCCTTTCAGATGTATTTCTCTCTAGAGAGCTTATCACTAGCAACCACAATATATACTTTGCCCATTTATTTTGTCTATTGGCTAAGTGAGCCCACCAGAGTACAAGCTTCATGAGGGCAGGACTTTTGTCTCACACACTGCTGCAAACAGTTGATGCTCGGGTTAATACCTGGCAGAAGATAAGTACAGATTGAGTTACTTCTCATTGGAAATGCTTGGGACAAGAAGTGTTTCAGATTTAGGATTTTTTCAGGTTTTGGAATATTTGTATTATATTGGTTGAGCATCCCAAATCCAAAAATGTGAAATCGGAAATGCTCCAATAAGCATTTCTTGGGGCATCATGTTGGTTCTTAAAAAGTTGTGGATTTTGAAACATTTCAGATTTCAGATTTTTGGATTTGGGATGCTCAACCTGTATTTAATAAATATTTGCTGAATGAATAAATGACAGAACATGAGTTCATGGGATGGGAGGGTGGTCAATGCACTGTATTTGTTCTAGTTACTGTTACTCCCATAGCCTTTGCACTAGGCCCTTTGGTGACCAGTGGGCCGCATTTGTGAGATGGTTGGCTGCCATTAGGGACCTAAGCTGTGCTCTCAGAATAGCATTGCCACACTAGAAGCCAGTTGGCCTTAGCAGGGTTGAACCATTTGCTGGGATGTCCTTAGTATCATTAGGCAAACTGATCATCCAAGGTTTACGGTTAGATGAATCCACAAAAGAGCTCATTGAGATTGTATTAATAAAAGCAACCATTCATTGAGTCCACAAGATCCATATTTATGCATGAAAATTACTCTAGGATCTCTTGCTGGGAGAAAGGTGGGGGATCGGAATTGCCAAGGGTGTCCTCATGAGGAGACCTCCATCCAGGCTCAACAAGCCTTAAACACCTCATTCAGTTGCCATAGCAAGCCTTAAACACCTCTGGGTAGGGTTTGAATCTGTGAATGAATCAGAGGTAAATGAATCTTAAAACCTACTGGCCTTAAGAATTGGAAGGCCCCTTGCTTATATCCTTGGGGATATTTACTGTGGTGAAAGGATGAGGGTAAGGAATGATAGCAAACATTCACAGAGCACATATTATATGCCAGGCACTGTTCTAAGAGTGCTCTGTGCATATAAACCCACTTAATTTTCCCAATAGCCCTGTGAGGTAGAAAGATTATATTCCCATTTTACAGTTGAGAAAACCAAGGCTGCCTGTCTACAGGGTCTTTGCTCTTGTTGACTATGCTACAACCATCTCAAAAGAAGTGTTGTTCTAGGGCCATTTAGGATGATACACTGATGTTTAATACACTTATGTGTTACATTTTGATGTGTGGTATTGTTGTGGGGAGTAGCTAGCTGTGTGTGGAAATGGACTTTTCATGAGGCATGCATGTGTGAACCCTGTAATTAGTATTTCCAAGAGAGAAAAGCAACTCCCCCACCCCCGTCAACACCCCAGCACTGTACCTACCCAGAGACTTGGCTCGTGACACATTTTTTTTTCCCCCATAAGAAAGAATGTTGAAGTAGGGCTATCTCTTAGATGAAAGTCCTAGAGGCTTTGGGACATATGAAGACTGGTCAGATGCTGTTGAGCATTTCTCACCTTTGATCCTCTGCTCTGAGGAATTCTTGATAGCCTAGGACTAATGTATAATTCTCAGAGGGGCCAATGTCTTGTTGCCTCCTGTTCTCGCCTCTGCCTGCCTGTCTCCCTGGCTCTGAGTCTCTGGTGATATGTGCTGGCTCACCGTCAGGTGTTGGGGGATGGGGAGGTGGGTGTGCAGCTGCCGCCGAGCTGCTCACTTTGTAGGAGAAGTGTGCCACTAAGTGAAAATGAGGCTTGGCGACTGCCCTGTGACCCACTGCCCTCTGTGCCTTGCCCTTCCCTGTGGGTGGCAGAGCTAGACAGCCATTCTCATCCTGGAAACGCTGGTTTTAAGGGAGAGGCCAGGCTTCTTGTGTTTGCTGCACTCATCCTGACTTGGAAGGAAGGTCTTTGTTGATTCCATGAATGGCACCCAGGGGTCCAGTCTTCAAGTTCCATTGCTTTCTCTGGCCTGTGGCTCATGACTAATTCTACACCAACCTTGTCTCAGACTGGGGTCCCACTCACCACCAGGGCGTGAGCTTTTGGGGAACCCTCCCTGTTTGTCAGCCCTCCTTTTGGAGGAGTAACCGGGACCCCCAGACCCCACTTTTAGATATCTGGGTTCAATATAACATGCAGAACTTTCCCCTCTTCTTCCGGGAAAGCTGGAGATGGTGTTTTGCATGAAAAGCAGCAGCTGAGGGATCATTTCAGAGGAGAAGCCCAGGTTGGCTACACTTTCCTTAGGATGAGACTGGGACATGGAAAGTGGGAGGAGAAGGAGCAGTTGGGTTTGGCCCTTGCAGGCAGTATTTACCTCTGGACTAGGAGGTTCTCTGCACAGTGCCAGGCCTCACACTGCATGTAATTAGGCTTCTAATGCCATTTTCTATTGACAAGGGCAAGCTGCTGCCAAGTCACTTGAGATGAAATTGGGTCACCTGTCACAATTTCTGTGGGACTGAGGTAGAACTGTGCTTACTACACACTTTGCCCTGTTTTAACCTCTGACTGGATCTGATCCCATATCTTAGCTGGAGGAGGAGATGAGGGAGGAGCGGGGGCCTCTCAGAGCCACTCTGATCCTCATAGGGTGGGAACTTGGCCCAGGGATGCCTTGCTTAACCCAGCAGGGAATTTCTTAACAGAGGTCAGAGTGAATCTTTTATCCCTTTCTAAGTCCAATTTGTAGGACATGGGGAAGACAGTGACCCCAAACTCCCAGTGTGGGAGACATGAGAGAGGCCTCATTTGTCATTCTGAGTCAGGAGGAGGAACAGGTGGTTATTTGTCTTCTCTCAGAAAGCCACGCTGTCTAGTTGATAGCTCTTCTCTGAGAATGGAAATAAGGAGAGCTGTCCAGAGATTGAGTGAGGGAAGAGAGGGAGAGAAAAGGAAGTGCTTTTGAGTGTGTGCATGCATGCTCATACATTCACGTGCTTAGGAGGCAATTTTGGAGGAAACAGAGAGAAATTAGAACAAGCAGAAAGAGTTCCAAGATGGGGGAGAAAGGGGCATAACATGGACAAAAGCCTGCCTAAAGAAGCAGTGAATGGACTGCATGCAAGTGGGGAGACAGAAGCAGAAGAAAAAGGGGAGGGTGGGGTGGGGGAGAAAGCAAGTGGGGGCTGGGAAGTTCTGCCTATGTGCATCGTCTTCCAGGTGCTTTTGTAAGCCAGAGCCATGCCCAGGGCAGCACTGGCAGCTCAAGCTCAGGCCGAACACACACAAGAAAAGAAGAGTATTGTATTGTGTTTTCTTTTCTTCGTGTTTTTGAAACAGTAATAAAAACTACCAAAAGAGAAACACAGGGAAAAAAAAAAAAAAAAAAAAAAACAGAAAGGGAAAAGAATCTATTCAAGGAGGCATGAAGATTTAGTCAACACTCAGTGTTCTTAGCAGGTCGGGAGCAAGCACAAATCGTATTATCTATGCAGCTATTTCTGACACCTCCCAGTGGCCCTCAGAGCAACCTCTGCTACTGCCCAGAGTCTGGGAGGCAGTTCCTGGGTTCCAGTGTCCTGGGCTATCTTGGGTGGGAAGAATTGCTGAGCCAGTCAAGGGAATGGGGTAGAGATGTGTCATCTTCTTGAGGAGCTTCTCAGCATATAGAGATTTCCAGCTTTACATGATAGGTATTTGTCTAGATGGAGATTTTGGCATAGACATTTATCCTAATGTGCTGGATATAAACTTGGGGGTGATTCGGGAATTTAAAACTCAGCCATGTTACCTTCAGTACAGTATATGGATCAATCTCTTCTGCTTTATCTCTCAGTGGCGTTCAACAGGGTTGCTTTCTGTATTTAAAATTCATGACTGTGGTGCCATTACACTGTCCTGTTTCCATCCATCTTTCTGGTTGCGTCTTCTCTTTTGGGGCTCTCATTTATTCTCACTCCCTCTCCTTCTAGGAGATCTTGTTGAAGTCTCTTGACTATACACTAATGAGTCGAATTTCTACTTCCAGCCCAGAACTCTCTTCTGAGCTCCAGACTCATGTCTAATCACCCACTGTTAGCACCGTTCTAAATACCTGAGACTACCAAGCCTTCAACTGAGGGCTTGATCCCTCTGTTGTTGTCTTTCCCACCTGCCTGTCCTAGTAAAACAGCTCTACCACCTATGGAGTTGCCCAAGCCAAAAACCTCACATTGTCCTTCTTTTTCCCTACTCCTTCACCCTCTTATTGTCTGTCTGCCATCAAACAGCAGGTCATATGGATGCTACCTCCAAAATATATCCCCGGCTGCACCCAGTCCTCCCTCCCCATTACATCTACCCTGACCTGGCCACCATCTTCTTTGCCCCTGATGACTGCAGCAGCCTCTTGACTGTCTTTCCAGCTTTCTTCCTTATTTCTCTTCAATCCATTCTCTACTCTGTGGCCAGAAGGATTTTTAAACAATGCAAATGTCCTATGTCACTTCCCTTTTTATAAAACCCTTTACTGGATTCACTTGAAATACAGACCCAAAGCTAACATGGTCCATAAGACGAGTGGCCTCTGCCAGGCTTTCCAGCCTTGCCCTTGTTTTACTCATGCTGGCTTGTGTCAGAATCAGCCCCCAATCCGACTCCATCAACCTCAGAACCTTTGGACATGCTGTCCTGCATGCATGAGGGTTTCTTCCTTCAGTGGCCCCTCCCATTCATGCTAATTCCTACGTATTGTTTCCATCTCAGTGTAAAGGACATATCCTCTGGAAAATCCACCCTGATCATTGACCCTAAACAAAGTCAGTCCCTCTTAGAAATCACACTCATGACCCTTTCAATTTTTCTTTGGAATACTTACCACCATTGTAACACTCCAGTTGTTTCTGGAATGTTTAATGCCATTCTACCTACTAAATGTAAGCTCCATGAGAGCAGGGTCATGTCTGTCCTGTTCACTGTGGTGTCTCCAGGATATGGCACCCTGGATGGTCCATCGTAAAGCTTGAATAAATGAGTGAATCTATCTCAAACACTTTTGTGCCTAGGGCTTTGATTCAAGCACAAGGTGAGAGTGGAGCAGGGTGGGATGTTCTAAAAGACAGAATAAAGAACTCTTGTTCTTAAGGCCCCTCCTACCTAGTCCTGTTCTGTTTTGTGTTATGATTATCAGCTATGTGTATATAAACTTTCACCAAATAAAGATTGTTGCTTTTTGAGGATTATGTCTTAAATTTTGTTGTCACACCCACTAGGTTTCGTTGCCTTGGATGTTTTATAGACACGTATGTACCTTTCAGTCCCTGTCTAGGTAGATGAACCTTCCTCCCCTTCCCACTGGTCTGTATCCTTGCGATCCCAGCATGTGCGGTGGCCTGAACTGCTTGAGTTATGACAGCCTAAGAGCTGGGCGTTCCTGGCCATGGCTCTTATTCTCTAGAAGCTTTAGCTCTCTGCAAAATGCGAATGAGATTATTAATGGTAATAATACCTTGTCTATCTTTCAGGGTTGTTGTGAGGAAAAGATGAGTTCATTTATGTCAAATACCTTGAAAACTACAAAGCTCCATGAGAGTGTTGGAATTAAGTAAGGATGCTGGGGAGTGACGAGAGATGAGCAATTGCTCTTAACTACAGTGGAGAAGAAAGTTTCCTGCAGGAGGTGGAGATTAGGAATGAGGCTGAAAAGACGGTGTTTCAGGCAGGATCCTGGCAGGAAACGGAAGGCAACTTCAGCTGGGTTTTGAAGAGGATTTAGTAATGGTACCATTTCAGGGATGTGGACAGGAATATGGGGCTGAGAAGCCATACTTAGACCCTAGGGATTAGCTATTGTGGGACATCATTTCTACTCCTGGGCCTGAAGGAGCAAGGTGAGGAAATGGGGTTGTTAGAGCCTGGTGAGGAAGGAAGAGGGGCTGCCTGACTGTGGCCACAGAGGGACCTCAACCTGACTGAATTGCCACATTGATGCTTCTGGTGCCACCTCTTAGAAACTAGAGGGCTAGGGACCCGGGTAATGCAGTTTGTAGGGCCTCACATCTCAGGGCACAGAGAAGGGTGGAGAGTAGGTGAGGGAGGGGCAGGTAAGTGGAGAATAACCAGTGTGGATGGGTATGATTCGGGAAGACAGGGAGGAGCGAGGAACAATGAGGATATCCAGGTAAGGATAATGGTGGGAGAAAAAGCAGAAAGGCTGGAGAATACCTATGGAGCAGTTGAAGAAATTAGTGGGAAATAGGATTTAAGTTGGCAGGAATGACCAAACCATGATTGTCAGGCTTGGAAGACTGGGCTTTATCCTGCAGACAAGGGGGGCTGCAGCAAATGTTTCCACAGAGGAGATCCATTATGAAAACTGTCTGGAGAAATGGTTTGGGCAGAGGTATGTGAGTAGAGGGAGGCAAGGAATGACTGGAACACTGTTGTGACCACCAGTTAGAATGGAGAGTGCTGGGTGAACATGAGAACCATTGGGAATGGATGAGACTGAATGCAGGGGCATGTCTACAGGAGACCCCAGGGCACAGAGAAGCCCCAAGCCTGGCATTTCTGAGCAGGATTGCTTTGCTCAATGCCACCTTCTCCCTCTCCTCTATTCTAGTCATGTGCCAGGGCTTTGTGACCAGTGCTTTTCTGTTCTTTTCCTTGGGACATCTCTGCTACTGTCACTGCTGCCTCTTTCCTTATTTCTGAAGGTTTCTTCCACATTTCTCCTTACTGATTGTATATTATTACTGCAACTCATGAATGACCGTCAGAGGTTTCTGAGCCTACAGGGCTGGGGCAGGGGTGTCTCCTGACCATTTCAATCTTCTGCCACAGCCTGGACCACACAGACAGGTTTAGCATCAGAAGAGATGGCCACACCCAGAGCTGGGCCCCCAGTATCCACAAAGGAAAGTTCAGCTTAGGAAGAAGAAATGGGGAGAGAACATTTTTCTTCCTTAGCACCTGAATGAATGCTTTGCCCAGCAGGGCTACCTCCTGCCAGTCTCTACCTTTGTTGTAATGCCAATTCTTATTTAATGTCTGCCAAACACAAAAGGTCCATCAGGGTCACGTGGAAAGAAAGTGAAATGCTGGCGGTGCCCCCTGGGCATAGGCCTGAAATAAGACGAACAGGAAATAAAACATAACCCCAGGGAGGCGGGCCCTAGACAAAGAATGGCAGTGGGCTTACTTGTTCCTCTTCTTTGCTCCCTTCCTTTCAAGCCTCTTGCTTTGAGAGGGAGAGGCTTGTGTGTGTTTTGTATGGGTTGGTAGTGTGGTAGTGTGAGAAGGAAGTCAAGATGTTTGGGAAGCATGAATTTTGAGGGAGGATATTAAACAGAAGAACAGCCACGTATGGGGAAGGATTGGGAATAATGGCCCTAAATGTGGTGGAGTAGAAAGAGAAGGAAAAGAACAGAGTGAAAAGGCACACCAGTTTCAGTGTGGCAGAAGGAGCTCAAACACAGGGTGGGGAGTTTGATGAGGGCTTTGCTTGGCTATTTGTGTGCAAGTTGTGAGAAAATTGCTAATAAACCAATGCAAATCATCATTTATTCATGTCATTAAGCACTATGTTTAGCTCCGTCGTGCATTATCTTATTCTCACAGCAGTTGTGTGAGCTAGAACTCTATTTTCTATGATTTGCCTAGATTTGTAGATGACTAAACTAAGGCTGAACAGGAATAACTTGCCCATACAGCTGACAAGCAGCACGCTGGATCTAAAACTCAAGTGGGCAAAACCAGGATTGTCAAGGGAGTGTTCCTTCTGGACATAGCTCCTAGGCATTAACTCCCAGCATATTGGCTGGAGTTAGAGAAGTATTGCCAGGACAGAACACATCTCCACCTTCCTCTGTCTCCCCATCCCATGTCCTGTCATCCAGTTCTGTGGCCCCTGGACACCAACACAGTATTCATTGGATGGTGAAGAACGGCGGGAAAAGCCTGGTCCGTTTGTCATGCACAAAGTATCTTCCTGACCTCTTACTGTAAAAGCCGTGACAGTTTGCTCCCTATGTTGTACAAGAGAAAGGATAAAAGTCTTTTGCCTCTGGTATTACAGAGAGAGTCTGTAGACTGGGCATACTTCCTGAAGGCAAGTCTTTTCACAGTCCCTGCACATAAGTACCAATTAGATAATTTTTCCAGCCATTTCCTCATTCCCATCCCAATAATAAACCAATAACCTAAACATACTAAGGTTGAGAACAGTCCTCCCAAATATCTTTGGGTAATTGGATGATCTACAGAACGTATATGAGGACTTGTTGGGTGATGCCCAAGTGCTATGTCTTTGTCTGCAGCACTTACTATTTTGCATGGTCTACAAAAGACAGCTACAGAATACAGTGTGGTCTGCCTTTGGCATTGAAGTTGGACATGCTGAATATTATTAACTATTCCTTGCAATACAGCAAAAAGTTCTGATCCAAACATTGTTTCTTATGCTTAAGTTCATTGAAAAATTTGAAATCAGGCCTTGTGAATTTGATCATCTAAGGTCTTATTTGCAGAGACATATACTTACTCAGGTAGTAATGTCAACAGTGATGTCCTGAGGCTCAAGAAATCCCTGTTTGCATTGTGGTGAGCTCCTCAGCCACATTGCAGCATCTTGGCTGATTCCAATGAGGCCTTTTGAGGACCAGCTCAGCCCCATGCACAACAGCATGCAGCTTTGCTCTAATATAAATAAAAACAATGGAAGTAGCTATTTTTATTGGACTTTTATAATATGTGCTAGGCACTATGTAGAGGGCTTAAGTTCATTATTTCCAACTTTTACAACTTTGCAATCTAACATTACTACAATTTTTTTTCTTAAGATGGGGAAACAGAAGAGTTAATAACTCACCAAAGTCACAGCTCAGTCCATGATCTTAGCCTCTGCCAGTTCTGAAAGACATGCCTCCTGCTGTGTAGTAGTTCCAACGGGGCATGGTTCTGATGCTAATCCGTTTCCATGATTATGAGTCTCAGAGCAAGGCCTTGGCTAAATTGTGATATAGTAAGGCATGCCTTCTAGCTGCCAGCCCTTTTGTCCTTTCCCTTAGAACCTTTCGTAAAATTCTCCACCCCCATCACCACCATCAACACACTTCTACCTCTCACTGTCTCCCCTAGCAAATTCTTTTCCCCTTTGATTCATCCATTCATTTCTTCAACTGATCTTTATTGCATGCTGACTATGTGCTAGGTACCATTGTGGGCACTGCTCTAAGGAAAGATTCTAATTTCAGTTACTTTCATTTTTGCTTGATTTTTAAGTCAGTGTTTTTTTTCTCAGAAGCAATTCATCCTGAGTGCTTACCTCTAATCAGAGAATAAAAAACCTTGTCAATTATCAAAAGAATGTGAGACATCAGCAGGCAGATGGTGTGTTTTGGGCAGGTGCACCTCTACTGTCAAGACAGTTGCCATTTCTTCCTCAAGGATAAGATAGATCTGAGGTACATAGAAGTGAGTTCATGTATGATGTGGATGTACCTCCAGAGGCCCTATCCCACTAGATAATTTGTAGATTCAATAGGGGAAGGGTGCTTCCTGACTTAGAAAGCAGATCTCAGCCTCTGACCCTGTCCTTGCACTGTGGCTGAGTTATATTTACTGCCATAGTTACTATAGTGTGTTTAAAGCAACAATATTGAAAGACCCTATGGCTGGCAGATTTCTTCTTGGGCAACTGGCTTATGTTACAGTTCTTAGATGAAGACCACTTGTGTATGGTCATTCTAGTATGCAACCAACTCTCTGTGATCATCTCTGATGAAATTCTAGTTGAGAATAAACTTTTCCCTTGATACATACAGAAGGCAAAATCAGATATTCTCTAAAAAAACACACGAGAGAAGATTTCCATCTGAAGGCCGATGCACCAATGCACCTAAAAGCAGAGACTGTCAAGTCACCCTACAGTGTCTTCCTGTCCCAGGAGAAAGCATGACACTTGAGGAGATTACCATACCCAAACAAAGCATGACCCTCTCATGGCCTGGCCACCTATGGAAGTAAGGGAAAGAGCACCAGAGGAAAGAATAGGTAGGACCCATCCCAACATCTGTAGGGAAGAGGGAGCTCCGTCCAAGGGCTGGACTTTCAGGTCTCTCTGGAGGGGAGCAGGCTGAACCATGCTACTGTAGCCTAATGCCACTGACTATCTCAGTCATGTGATGCACTCTTCTGGCTCTGATCCATCATCCAATCACAAATCGACTTCCCAGGTAGCTTGCCTGTGAGAGGGTGATGGGTTCACCTGAGCTCATGTGGGCCCTGGTCTTTGCAAGGTTTTATTTTTCATTGGAATGCTCAGGTGTGGTGAGTTCAACCTGAGAAACAATCAACTATCAGGGCTGATGAATCAGGTTTCTGAGCAACTGACATTGAGGGCCAGACTCTGGAGTAGATAGAGTTTACTCAGGGAAGCCTCTCACTAGAGGCTTCCTGGGAGAATGCTGTCTGGCCTGTAGGCAATAGTCCTTGACACCATTCCTTTTCCAGTTTGGTGCTACTTGACTCTGAATTTTCTTTAAGACAGCTGGGACAGTTCCATGGAGGGTAGACTCATGCACAGAGATATCACATTCGTAACAGCCCTTCGCTATACAGCTACTGCAATCTACAATCCCACAGAAGATACCCCTTCCTTCAGTTTTTGAGTATACATATAACTGTCAGGTTGACTGAATAAGTTTGCCTATCCTAAGGTCATAAAGACAGTCTCCTGTTTTATTTTCTAGAAGTTTTATTGGTTTATTTTTCACATTTAGTTTCCAATCCACCTGGAAGTGTTTTTTAGGTGTGTTGTGAGCAGGAGTTAAGATTTATTTTTTTATGTGGACATCCAATTGACCTAGCACTATTTATTGACAAGTCTTTATTTTCTCTGTTACTGTCTGTCACCTTTATCATAACCATATCCTGACCATGTGTTTATGAGTTTGCTTCCGGACTCTATTCTATTCCATTCTATCTCTTTGTACCAGATACCACACAGTTTCTTAATAACTGTAGCTTTATCATAAAAGTCATGTGGTGATGTAATTTCTCTAAATTTGTTCTCTATTTTCAGGTTTGTCTTGGTTATTTTTTTTTCTTCTCAGCATCTATGTATACATTTAGCCTTTAAAAAACATGAGGGCTAGGAGTGCTGACCACCTCTTGGTCAAAAATCCACATATAACTTTTGAGACCCCCAAAACTTAACTACTAATAGTCTACTATGGGCTGGAAGCATTACTGATAACATAAGCAGTCCATTAATACATATTTTATATAATATATGTGTTATTACTGTATTCTTAAGATAGAGAAAAGAAAATCTTATTAAGAAAATCATAAGGAAGAGAACATATTTACTATGATTAAGGCTAAGTGGATCATCATAAGTCTTCATTCTCTTCATTTTCACATTGAGTAGGCTGAGGAGGAAGAGGAAGAAAAGGAAGGGTTGGTCTTACTGTCTCAGGGGTCAAAGAGGTGGAGGAGGTGGAAGGGATGGCAGGCACATGTGGTGTAACTTTATGGAAAAACCTCATAATTTCTTTTTTTGTTTTTTCATTTCTTCAAAAATGTTTCTATATGGTACCAATCCTCCTTCCACCATTTGCTTTAGTTTCGGTGCCTGTGTAATAGAAGGGCTCATGTCATAAAAGAAGACAAAATCAGTCTTGAATAATCAGAACCCTTCTGCCAGATTGTCTAATGTCAACTTGTTTTCTGGGACTGCTGCTTCTTTTTTATTTTATTTTATTTTATTTTATTTTATTTTATTTTATTATTACACTTTAGGTTTTAGGGTACATGTGCACAATGTGCAGGTTTGTTACATATGTATCCATGTGCCATGTTGGTTTGCTGCACCCATTAACTCGTCATTTAGCATTAGGTATATCTCCTAATGCTGTCCCTCCCCCCTCCCCCCACCCCACAACAGTCCCCTTCCTGTGTCCATGAGTTCTCATTGTTCAATTCCCACCTATGAGTGAGAACATGCGGTGTTTGGTTTTTTGTCCTTGCGATAGTTTACTGAGAATGATGTTTTCCAGTTTCATCCATGTCCCTACAAAGGACATGAACTCATCGTTTTTTATGGCTGCATAGTATTCCATGGTGTATATGTGCCACATTTTCTTAATCCAGTCTATCGTTGTTGGACATTTGGGTTGGTTCCAAGTCTTTGCTATTGTGAATAGTGCCGCAACAAACATACGTGTGCATGTGTCTTTATAGCAGCATGATTTATAGTCCTTTGGGTATATACCCAGTAATGGGATGGCTGGGTCAAATGGTATTTCTGGTTCTAGATCCCTGAGGAATCGCCACACTGACTTCCACAATGGTTGAACTAGTTTACAGTCCCACCAACAGTGTCAAAGTGTTCCTATTTCTCCACATCCTCTCCAGCACCTGTTGTTTCCTGACTTTTTAATGATGGCCATTCTAACTGGTGTGAGATGGTATCTCATTGTGGTTGTGATTTGCATTTCTCTGATGGCCAGTGATGATGAGCATTTTTTTCATGTGTTTTTTGGCTGCATAAATGTCTTCTTTTGAGAAGTGTCTGTTCATGTCCTTTGCCCACTTTTTGATGGGGTTGTTTGTTTTTTTCTTGTAAATTTGTTTGAGTTCATTGTAGATTCTGGATATTAGCCCTTTGTCAGATGAGTAGGTTGCAAAAATTTTCTCCCATTCTGTAGGTTGCCTGTTCACTCTGATGGTAGTTTCTTTTGCTGTGCAGAAGCTCTTTAGTTTAATTAGATCCCATTCATCAATTTTGGCTTTTGTTGCCATTGCTTTTGGTGTTTTAGACATGAAGTCCTTGCCCACACCTATGTCCTGAATGGTATTGCCTAGGTTTTCTAGGGTTTTTATGGTTTTAGGTCTAACATGTAAGTCTTTCATCCATCTTGAATTAATTTTTGTATAAGGTATAAGGAAGGGATCCAGTTTCAGCTTTCTACATATGGCTAGCCAGTTTTCCCAGCACCATTTATTAAATAGGGAATCCTTTCCCCATTTCTTGTTTTTGTCAGGTTTGTCAAAGATCAGATAGTTGTAGATATGCGGCATTATTTCTGAAGGCTCTATTCTGTTCCATTGATCTATGTCTCTGTTGTGGTACCAGTACCATGCTGTTTTGGTTACTGTAGCCTTGTAGTATAGTTTGAAGTCAGGTAGCACGATGCCTCCAGCTTTGTTCTTTTGGCTTAGGATTGACTTGGTGATGTGGGCTCTTTTTTGGTTCCATATGAACTTTAAAGTAGGACTGCTGCTTCTATATCTTCTTCCTCATGATCTGGCACTGGTTCAGAAGCACTCATCTTCACCAAGTCATCTTCTGTTAGTTCCTCTGATGTGGTGTCTGTTAGCTCTTGATTTTCTCCAAGATTCATATCTTGAAACCCTTCATCCCCAATCTTTTATGCCGTATCCACAATATCTTTCATGATTTCTTTGATTTGCTCTGTCATAAATTCTATGAAGTCATGTACAACATGTGGACACAGTTATCTCCAGTGGATATTTATTGTTTGGGGCATGACTTTCACAGCATTTACTATAATAATGATGGCATCTTCAATGGTATAATCCTTTCAGGCTTCTATATTTTATCTATTGGAATTATCTTCCATAGCATTGAAAATTCTTTCCATAGGGTACTGTGTGTAATGAGCCTTAAAAGTCCTTGTGACCCCCCTGATCTAGAGGCTGAATTAGAGACTGTGTTTGAGGACAAGTAGACCACTTCAACACCTTCAGTGTTGAATTTGTGAGTTTCTGCTTGGCCAGGGGCTTTATGTGATGTCAAAAGAACTTTAAAAGGCAGTCCTTTATTGGCAAGATACTTCCTGACTTCAAGGACAAAGCATTGATGGAACCAATCCAGAAAAGTGGTTCTTGTTGTCTAGGCCTTCTTATTGTACAACCAAAAGACTGGCAGCTGGTGTTTATCTTTTCCCTTCAAGGCTTGGGGATTAGCAACTTTATGGGTAGGGAAGGTCCTGATCATAAACCTAACCGCATTTGCACAAAACAGTAGAGTTAGCCTATTCCTTCCAGCCTTTAATCCTGGTGCTCACTTCTCTCCCTTACTAATAAATGTCCTTTGTGGCATATTTTTTTTCCCAAAATAGGGCACTTTGTCTGCATTAAAACCACTTAAGGTAGACATCTTTCCTCCTCTATGATGTTTTTCAGTGGTGCCTGGGAACTCCTCTGCTGCCTCTTGGTTGGTAGCAGCTGCTTCTCCTGTTAGCTTGACATTTTTTTAAGCCAAATATCTTTCTAAAATTATCAAATCATCCTTTGCTGGCATTAAAGTCTCCAGCTTTAGATAATTCACATTCCTTTTCCTTTGTCATATAATGACTTCAATTTTTCTCAAATCAAATTAGCCTATAGGTATGCCTTGCTTATAGCAATCCTGCACCCATGTAAAAGCTGCATTTTTAATATGAGATAAAAAGATATTTCACAAAAAGTATAAGGTTTTTGTACCTGCTGACATAGCTGCTACAACTACTTCACAATTTTCTTTTCTTTTTTTCTTTTTTACAATGATCCATATGTTGGATTCATTTATCTTGAAATAGCAGGTAGCCACAGCTGTAGGCCTCAATTTATGGCAAATATCAAGCAACTTAACTTTTTCTTATACTGTTACGACTTTTCTCTACTTCTTGGGAACACTTCCAGCATCACTAGTAGTGACATTTCTTATGGGCCTCATGATGTTATTCAAGGTTTATAGTATTGCTCTAAACACAATGAAAACTATGCAGGAACCATGAGAGATCACTTTTTACTACAGCATGCAATTTACTGGAGACAATTGCTCACTCAGAGATGATTATTGTCACATGGTGTTTGAAGCAGATACTTGCAACACTTGAGCTCATTGCAATAGCAACAGGAGGTGGCTACAAAAATATAGCAGTAGTACAGTTACACATGCAGTTAATTTTATTCAGTTATGCTTTAATACTGCATCTTTACATTTGTTTACATTTCTCTTAACTAAATGGTATCACGTACAGTCTGTAAATGTGTGGATAAGTTTTGATACATTTTAACTTTTTATAATCTGTATATTTTATGGTAGTAAATGATATAGATTAATATCTACATATATTTTGTGCATTCATGACATACCTAACTTTTTTTGATATTTCTAGGTTACACAGTTCTGTGAGTTTTTTTCAAATTGTTGCAAATGTCCAAAAATTTTTTCCAATATATTTATTGAAAATAATCTGCATATAAGTGGACCCATGCAGTTCAAACATGTGTTGTTCAAGGATCAGTTGTATATACTTTAGAATTATCCTGTCAATTTTTACGAAAAAAACTCTTGCTAGGGTTTTGATTGGGACTGCATTGAATCTATAGAATATTGGGGAGAATTGACATCTTTATAATAATATTGAGTTTTCTCATTCATGAAGGAAATATAGTCATCCATTCATTATATACTTTTTCTCATTAATGTTTTATACTATTTTGTGTAGAGGTCTGATATATCTTTTATTTTATTTGATTTTTTGAGATGGAGTCTCATTCTGTCACCCAGGCTGGAGTGCAGTGGTGCGATCTTGGCTCACTGCAACCTCTGCCTCCTGGGTTCAAGCAATTCTCTGCCTCAGCCTCTGGAGTAGCTGGGATTACAGGCACCTGCCACCACGCCTGGCTAATTTTTGTATTTTTAGTCGAGATGTGGTTTCACCATCTTGGCCAGGCTGGTCTTGAACTCCTGAGCTCGTGATCTGCTCGCCTCGGCCTCCTAAAGTGCTGGGATTACAGGTGTGAGCCACCATGCCTGGCTGATATATCTTTTATTAAACTCATTTTGATGCTATCGTAATTGGCATTATTTTTAAAGTTCTGTTTTCTAGTTTTTGTTGCCAGTATATAAATATACACATTAATTTAGCCGTACTCAGCTATCTTGATAAATTCACTTACCAATTTTAGTAGTGTATCTGAAGATTCTTTTGGATTTTCTATATATATAATCCTGCTATCAGTGAATAATGGTAGTTTAATTTTTCATTTCCAATTCTTATGCCCTTTTTATTTCTCTTATCTTATTATACTGGCTAGGACCTTGTTATAAATTAAATAGAAGTGGCAATAATGGAATTCTTATCTCATTCACAGTCTCAATGGACAAGTTTCACTGTTTTCTCATTAAACATGATCTTTGCTGTAGGTTTTTTTATAGACACTCTTTTTTAGGATTAAGAAAGTTTCCTTCTATTCCTAATTTGTTAGGTGTTTTTAATAAACACAAGTTGAACTTTACTAAAATTTTTTTCTGCAACTATTGCATTGATCATGATTTTCCTCCTATATTCTTTTAATACAGTGAATCACATTGATTTTTCATTGCAACCTTGGAGTGACATCACCTTTGTTGTGATATGTTTTTTCTATATCCTTGGGTTTGATTTTTTAAGATTGCATTATCTGTTTTCACAATAGAAACTGGCCTATAATTTGTTTTTCTTGCAATGCTCTTGTGAAGTTTTGATATTAAGGTTAGGTTTCCTTAATGAAACAAGCTAGATATGCTGCCTTTTTCTACTCTTTGAAAGATTTTGTAAGATTGAAGTATTTTCTTCCTTAGAGTTCACCCATGGAGATATCTGGGCTTGGAGGTATTTTTTTTATTGGGTTTGGTTTTTTTTTTTTTTTTTTTTTTGGTTTCTACCAAGTTGTAATTTAACACAGTGGAGAATCAATCTGTTATTTACCATATTGAAAGAATAGGCTGGGTGCAGTGGGTCACTCCTATAATCCTAGCACTTTGGGAGCCCAAGGTGGGTGGATCATGAGGCCAAGAGATCGAGACCATCCTGGCCAACATGGTGAAACCCTATCTCTACTAAAAAAATTACAAAAATTAGGTGGGTGTGGTGGTGCACACCCATAGTTCCAGCTACTCGGGAGGCTGAGGCAGGAGAATTGCCTGAACCAGGGAGGCAGAGGTTGCAGTGAGCTGAGATCACGCCACTGCACTCCAGCCTGGTGACAGAGCAAGACTCCATCTCAAAAAAACAAAACCAAACAAAAAAAAGGAGGTGGGGGGAATCATGGAATCAATGCAGAAAAAGATTTAATGAGGTTCAAACTTTGTTTTGTCTTTTTTATGTCTCTTATAAGTTACAGATTTAATTTCTTTGAAAGAGAACCATTAAGCTTTTCTACTTGTATCAATTACCATAAGTTATTTTTTGAAGTAATTTATCCATTGCATTATTATTTTCAAATTTAGTTGCATAAAGCTCATAATATCTCCTTATTATCTTTTAAAACATTCATAGGATCTGTAGTGATGTCCTTTTTTCATTCCTGATAGTGATAATCTCTGCTTTCTCCCTCTTATTTATTTATATCTATTAGTCTTGCTAGAAGTTTATCAAATTCATTGGTCCTTCTCAAAGGACCAATTTTTGGTTTTGTTGATTTTTCTGGATTGTAAATTTATTTTTGTTTTTATTTGTGTTCTTTATTTCCTTCTAAATTTGAGGGGTTTAATATGCTATTCTGTTTCAAACTTTTCCATGCATCTTTATATGTAAGGTGTATTTCTTATGAGCAGCTTTTTTTTTTTTTTTTTTTCCTAGTGGGAGTTTTTAGTGTTTGTTTTGCTCATCATGGTATGTTGTACCTGGAATAGTACCTGGAACATCCTAAGTGGTCCACCAGAAAGTATTGAATGAACGAGAGAATGAGCACTGAGGTCTTTCTCAGGGGCGGAAGTTGGGACAGAGATCATCAGGAATCTGAGTTTGTCCTGCAACAAGTGAATTGGTGCAACTCCCTTGCGGACTTTTGTTCTCTGTGTATTCCCTATCTGACGATGATTTAGCCAGTCTTCATGCTTATCTGTTTCATGCCAATCCCCCTATCAAGGACTTCTGCTTTCCTTCTTCCCACCTCCATCACTCACAATTATAGCAGTGAGGGGTGCCACAAGCTTAAGTATATAGCATGTTCTTTGCCAACATTCCCAACAACCCCTCCTTTTCAATGTTCTCTCACAGAAAGATTGCCTCCCACACCTCTCTTCATTACAAAAGAGCCCAAATGACTCCTGGTATTTTAAGGGGCACAAAGTTATGATAGTGACAGAGCGATGTGGTATTAGCATAATGACTCCGTTGGATGTGCCATTAGGGCTTTGCATGTCATCTGGGTGACTGCTGTTTTGTCCACATTTGGCTGGGTGAGCCCCAGAGCTGAAGGAGTTTATTTTCGGTGTAGGAAGAAAAGCTTTTTGGATTTGCCTGTTGGTTCCTTTTATTTTTTTCAAAGACTCCAAAGTTGATATGGCTTTTCCCCCCTGCCTTGCTTCAGAGGCCCAGAGATGTAGACAATGAGTCTCTGCATGACATTTAATTCGCCTACGGTGCTGTTTTGAATGTTACAGATGAACCAACTATGAATTGGCTCTGTGTCTGTATTTATATGAATATGTGAGATGAGGGGACTAGATAAACTAGAGAGAGGCATTCTTAGGAAGAATAAGAAGACATCAGGAAAGAGATGGTGGTGGGCATGGCAGATGAGAGTCACAGTGGTAGAGGGGACTTCAAGAGATCAGCTGGGCTGGGCGCGGTGACTCATGCCTATAATCCCAGCACTTTGGGAAGCCAAGGCAGGTGGATCACTTGAGGTCAGGAGTGCAAGACCAGCCTGGCCAACATGGTGAAACCTTGTCTCTACTAAAAAATACAAAATTAGCTGGGCATGGTGGTGCATGCCTGTAATCCTGGTTACTCAGGAGGCTGAGGCAGGAGAATCGCTTGAATCTGGGAGGTGGAGGTTTCAGTGAGCCAAGATTGCACCACTGCACTCCAGCCTGGGTGACAGAGCGAGACTCCATCTCAAAAAAAAAAAAAAAAAAGAAAAAAGAAACCATCTGGTTGAGTCTTTTGTCCTTCAGTAGATGAAGTGTCCTCATCCATATTTTATAGACAATACAATTGAAATCCAGGGATGTTTCATTATTTGAAGAAGAAGTTGGAATCTGATTCTGCTAGCCTGTGAATTTCAAAGGTGAAAGACTTTATTTAGGTTGATCGCTGTTGTATTCCCAGCACCTAATTCAGTGAGTAGTACGGGGTAGGTGCTCAATAAATATTTGTTGAGTAAACACCAAATATATACCTACAGCTGCTGAAAATTCCTTTATGTTACACTTTAAGTTGTTCTCCAGAGCATCTGGTTAATCTAGCCCTAAAGTACTACAAAAAATATCAGTTTTTTAAATTCATATATACATGATAACAAGTAAAATAAGTGGATTTCAGTTTATTAGATGAGGGTTCATTCATATAACAAATTTTTGTTGAGTATCTATTAATATTATATACAAAGCACTGGTCTAAATACTGGGGATACATCAGGGAACAAAACAATCCAAATCCCTGCCCTCATGGAACTTACATTGTTTACTATGTAAAAATAAAATAGATAAGTCATATACATAGTGCATTAGATGGTGATACAGTACAAAGGGACGGGGTCGGTTTTGATAGGAGGGCCTGATGTTGTACTTTTATATAGGGTAGTTAGGAAAGGCCTGACAGAGAAGTTGACTTTTGAATAAAGACCTGAAGAAAGCTATGGATTAAGCCATATGGACATCTGGGTAACAAGCATTTTGAGAAAGAACAGCAAGTGTGAAGGCCCTGAGGAAGGATGGTGTCTAGAGAGGTCAGGGAGGAGCTAGGAGAACTGTATGGATGGAGCTTATCAACTAGGGGAGCCAGGTCAGGTAGAATCCTATAGGTCATGATGAGACTTTGACTTTAACTTGTGGTGAGTTAGGAAGCCTTTGGAGAGCTTCGAAGAGGGCAGTGACATGATTCAGCTTACATCTGAATAGGGTCACCCTGGCTGCTTTGTTGAGAATGGACTGAAAGGGGGCAAAGATGGAAGTAAGGAGACCAGTTAGGAGGCAATTGCAATAATATGAGTGAGAGATGATGGTGGCTTAGCCCAGGGGGTAGCAGTATGAATGGTGAGGAGGAGTGAAATTCTGGATAGGTTTTGAAGGAAGGAAAGGCTGATGGATTTATTGATGAACCTGACGTGGGATATGCGAGACAAAGGGGGAGGGTCATGATTATTTGAAGACTTTTGGCCTGAGCAGCTGGTAGGATGGCATTGTAATTAACTAAGCTGTGGAGAATGGTGAGAAGAGCAGGTTTGTGTTTTGTGGGGGAGGGGGGAAGGATCAGGAACTCAGGTTTAAACCTGAAGTTGGAGGTGGCTAGTGGACTTCCACAGAGGATCTTTTGTAGGCAGGTAGAAACATGACTTGAATTCAGAGAAGTTTGTGGTAAAAAAATACATATATATCTGCATTATTGTAGTATATAGTTTTTAAGACCATGAGAATTAGGTGTGAATAAAGCTGATGTCATGAGTTTTATTAGTATATGGCCCAGATAGAGTTTTCTATTATATTCTGGGGGTCATTGATTAGCTTCAGGGCTACTAATCCAAGCTAGCCATGTAGAACAAGTATGTGTTAACTCTACAGGTGAGCTGGTGAGGGAAGTGGGTGGATCAGCTTAAGCCAGCCTCACTGCCAGGAAAGCAGCCTCGGGTGTTGAGTCAGCTCTGCTATCATCCTTTCTGTCAAGGGGAAGACATCCTGATTGCTATTATAGATATGAAGATAAACTCACCTGGATAATGTCATTTCACCATGGAGGCACCCCTCATCCACATGTTGAGACATGGGCATACACGTGCAATTGAATTCATTTCTTGTTTTTCTTGTGATACATTCACCTCAAGGTGAGACTTAGGTAGAGTTGACCAATGGGCTGGAGATCATGTGCTTAGGAAACCCCGAGAACACAGCTGCTCTCAACTTGTCATAAGGTGTTTCTTTCCAAGGAGCCCCAAATGGATTGTGCTATAGTCATAGCATTATGGTTGGTAATGGAGGTGCAAAGAAGTAGAAGACTTGGAGAGTTCCCTTAAGGAACTTATCTGGTGGACTTACATGAAAATTCAAATAGTAATGCAAGATGGAAGGTGCTAGACAACAGAAGCATGAAATAGTTCATATGAGTCATGAGAAATTCTGAGTGAAATCCTAGGTGCCATAAAGTGAGGAAAGGCTCATTCACATAGGAGATGGGGCTTGAGCCGACCTTTGAGGAGTGGGAAGACTTAAATAAGTAAAGAGGAAGAGGACTTCCTAGTGTGGTGGTGCAGGTTGTACATAAACAACTCTAAACAGCACCATAAATATCACAATCCATGTGTATGGCCCCAAGATGGAAAAAAACAAGGAGATAGAGTTACATAATACATGGAAAGTTTATTTGGCTGATGCTAGTCAAATATCCATCTACTTATATAGGAAATATTGTCTGGCATCATTGAGATCATACTGAACAGAGTGGAAGATTCATTTAGGAAAGCAGTGACAAAAATGTGTGGGCTGTTGCTATACAATGTGAGGCCTTGAATGTCAAACCAAGGACTTAGGACTTTGCTCTGTGGGCAATCAGGAGGCATAGAAGGTTTTGGATGAGAGGTTGATGTTTTAAAAATAGTGTTCTAGAAGGATATCTTGGCAATGATGCGCCAGATGGCTTGGGTTATGGGGTGACTTTTGGTGGGGAAGTGAAGGAAGACCATAAACCAGGAAAAGAGTGGAGAGTGTTAAAGGTAATTCTGTATGGGTTAACAGAAAGACATGGAGCCATTTTCAAACGTACAGAGTCGACTCTACATTCGCCAATTAGGTGCTTGGTAAATGCTTATTGTGTCCGTGGTTCTCTAATACATGTAAAAGGGAGACAGGAAAAAATTCAACAGTAATAATCCCAGGTATATCTGTGAATATAAAACACATATCCGCATTACAAGTCAGCCTGTCAATAAGGGAGGACAGAACATAGATAAGCAGAATGAGATATGGTGAATAAATTTAATAACTGCCAAGCTAGTTAGCATTTATGGAGCTCCTTAATGGCTTAAAGCATGACTGTATCACACTTGAGTTTTTTTACTACAACCCTATGAAATTAGTGTTATCACCCATCTTTCAATTTCAGTGAGGAAACCAAGATGCCGAGAGACTGAGTGACGTATTGTGCTACCTAGCCTTGCACTGTGCCAAGCTCAGTATCTCTACAATACATAGGTAGGGGAGCCTCTAGTAACTAAGCCAGCTTTGTCAGCTGTGGCGAGGGTCATACCTGATGCAGCCATGAGTGCATCCCCTCCTCAAGGGGCATACAAGAACCTGCTGAGCTAAGACATCCAGTATGGGGTCTTTGTCACTGCCAAGAATGCCCCTGGCCATAATAACTGTCCTTGAGTAGCAAGAATAGCAGAGTCCCTACTCCCTGCTCCTGGATAAGTTAGGTCAACAGGGACTCCGCCAACTCTCCTTGGCACTGGTCCATCAGAGCTGCCTCATGCCTATTTCCATGCCTAGGTTATGCTGTAGGAAGCATTGGCATATCCAAGGCTAGATCTTTCATTTCCTTCCCCTGCGAGTCTTCTGTAATTGCTTGGAACTCTGGGAAGTCCAGCTTTTGGCTTAGTAGAGGGCTGTTCTTTCACTGAGTCAGAGCCCTTTCATGATGGAACCTCTTCTGATTATGAAGGTAATGTTAGAGTAGTTGGTGGGTATATTTTCTAGGGCTGCCGTAACAAAACACTACAGACTACTGGCTTAAACAGAAATTTACTTTCTCAGTTCTAGAGGCTGGGAGTCCTAGAGCAAGGTGTTGGCAGGTTTGTTTTGTCCTGAGCCTCTCTCCTTGGCTTGCAGATGGCCCCCTTCTTGCTGTGTCCTCACATGTTCTTTTTCTGTGTGCATGCATCTTTTATGTACAAGTTTACTTTTCTTGTAATAATACCAGTAAGATTGGATTAGGACCCACCCCATTGACCTGATTTTTAAACCAAATCACCTCTTTAAAAGGCTCTGTCTCCAAATATAGTGGGGGTTATGGCCTTGGGGTGAATTTTGGTGGGAGACACAATTCCGTTCATAATCCTGGGGAAGCTCTTCCCACTCCACATTTCATTGTTCTGTTGTCCTTGCTCTCCTAATTCCACTTCCCTTCCCTCACCTTTTCTGGAAGTCTATTTGAGCTTGGATCCAGAAGATGCAAGGGAGAGATCTGAAGTGTTGCTTAAAAAAACCGCGACAGCCCACTTATGCCTAGGAGCTTTTTCTGGGCACCTTTCAGCAGCAACACACCCTCACAGTTGGACTTCCTGTGGTGAAGGAGATTTTCTAATTTCTTTTATTAAGCTAATTAGGAAAAGAAAAACAATCATTTTTTCTCAAATCAGATACTATAACTGGGACACAATGATTATTAATCATCATCAGCTGCAACTGAAGTCCATTTGGTCATTCAACAAACATTCCCCAACCCCATTCCCACCTTTCCAATTATGCAACCCCTCAGTTAAATTTGCCATCTCCAGAAGGCTCTCCCTAACTAATTTGGCCCACAGTGATAAACCCCTTTTCAAAATTTATGTAACATTTGACATCTGTATTACTTATTTGATATGTATTATAGTGTACCTTAAAATCTTTTATGTACACATACACCTAACAAAATAAGTTCCTTAAGGACAAAAGACCACACTTTATATAATTTTTGTTTGCTGGAATTTAACAGAGAGTAGGCACAGAAAAAGTTCTCAAATGTTTGCTGAATGATTAAATGATTAAATTAAATAATATGAGGATGGGTATTTTTTGGGTCCATAAATGTAGAAATTACTGTTAAATAAAATAACATTATATAGATTTTGTAGATTATAAATTTTGAAAAAATTGAACAGCAATAAAATACATTTTAAATTCAAACAATATATGGGCATACCTTGGAGCTATTGCAGGTTTGATTTCAGACCACTGCAATAAAGTGAATGACAATAAAGTAAATCACACCAATTTTTGTTTCCCAGTGCATATAAAAGCTATGTTTACACTATATTGTAGTCTATTAAGTGTGCAATAACATTGTGTCGAAAAAACTAATCTACATACCTTAAATAAGAAATATATTGCTAGCAATCATCTGAGCCTTCAGAAAGTCTTCATCTTTAGCTGGTGGAGGGTCTTGCTCAATGTTGATGGCTGTTGACTGATCCGAGTAGTGGTTGCTGAAGGTTGGAATGACTGTGGCAGTGTCTTAAAACATCTTAGTCTGTTTTTCTTGTTATAAAAGAATACCTGAGGCTGGATATTTTATAAAGAAAAGCTTTTTATTTGCCATACAGTTCTGCAATCTATACAAGAAGCATGGCATTGGCGTCTGCATCTGGTGAGGACGTCAAGCTGCTCCCACTCATGGTGGAAGGCGAAGGGGAGCCTGCCACATGGTGACAGCAGGAAGCAAGAGAGTGGGGAGGGAGGTACCAGACTCTTAAAAATTCTAGAGAGAACTAATAGAGCAAGAATGGAGAACTCATCATCATTAGGATGGCACCAGGCATCAAGCTATTCATGGGAGATCCACTCCCATGACCCAAACACCTCCCATCAGGCCCCATCTTCAACCCTAGAGATCCAATTTCAACATGAGATTTGGAAGGTCAAATTTCCAAACTATAGCAATAAGAGAAGAATAATGCTTGCTGCAGCCATTGACTCTTTCGTGAAAGATTTCTCTATAGCATGTAATGCTGTTTGGTAGCATTTTACCAACAGTAGAACTTTTTTTGAAACTGGAGTCAATCCTCTCAAACCCTGCTGCTCTTCTATCAACTAAGTTTATTTAATTTTCTAAATTTTTTGTTGTCATTTCAACAATGTTCACAGCGTCTTTACAGGAGTAGATTTCATCTCAAAAAGTAAAAAGCAACTCCTCATCCATGAAAATTTTATGATGAGATTGCAGCAATTCAGTCACGTCTTCAGGCTTCATTTCTATTTTTAGTTCTCTTGCTGTTTTCACCCCATCTGCAGTTACTTCCTCCACTGAAGTCTTGAACCCCCTCAAAGTCATTCATGAGGGTTGGAGTCAACTTTGTTCAAATGCCTGTTAATATTGATATTTTTACCACTTCCCATGAATCATGAATGTTCTTAATGGCATCTAGAATGATGAATCCTATTCAGAAAGTTTTCTGTTTACTTTGCCTAGATCCATTAGAGGAATCACTATGGCAGCTATAGCCTTATGAAGTACATTTCTTAAGTATTAAGACTTGAAAGTTGAAATTGCTCCTTAATCCATGGGCTACAGAATGGATATTGTGTTATCAGGCATGAAAACAACATTAGTTTCCTTGTGCATGTTCATGAGAGCTCTTGGATGACCAGGTGCATTATCAGTATTTTGAAAGGAATCTTTTTTTTTTTTTTTTTTTTTTGAGAAGCAGATCTCAACAGTGGGCTTAAAATATTAAGGAAACCATGCTGTAAACAGATGTTCTGTCATCCAGGCTTTGTTGTTTCATTTATAGAGCACAAGCAGAGTAGATTTAGCATAACTCCTAAGGGCCCTAGGATTTTTGGAATGGCCAGTGAACATTGGCTTTAACTTAAAGTCACCAGTTGCATTAACCTCCTAACAAGAGAGTTAGCCTGTTCTTTGAGTCTTTGAAGCCAAACGTCATCTTCTTTACTTATGATTTTCTCATCTCTAGTTATGAAAGTCCTAGATGGCAGCTTCTTGCAATATGAAGCTATTTCATCTACATTGAAAATCTGTTGTTTAGTGTACCCATCTTTATCAATTATCTTAGTCTTCTGGAAACCTTGCTGCAGCTTCTGTATCTGCACTTGCTACTTCACCTTGAACTTTCAGGTATGGAAACAGCTTCTTTCCTTCAACCTCGTGGACCAATCTCTGCTAGTTTCCAGCTTCTGCAGCTTTCTCACCTCTATTAGCCTTCACAGAATTGAAGAGACTTAGGTTCTTGCTCTGGATTAGGCTTTGGCTTAAAGGGATGTTGTGACTGGTTTGATCTTCCCTCCAGACCACTCAGACGTTCTCTGTATCAGCAAAAGGTTATTCAGCTTTCTTATTCATGTGTTCACTGGAGTCGCACTTTTAATTTCCTTCAACAACATTTTCTTGCACTCACAAGTTGGCTATTTGGTGCAAGAGGCCTAGCTTTTAGTCTATCTCAGCCTTTGCCATGCCTTCCTCACTAAGCTTAATCATTTCTAGCTTTTGATTTAAAGTCAGAGAAGTGTGACTCTTCCTTTCACTTGAACACTTAGAGGCCATTTTAGGGTTATTAACTCGCCCAATTTCAATATTGTTGTGTCTCAGGGGATAGAGAGGCCAAAAAAGAGGGACAGAAATGGGGGAATGAATGGCAGGTCAATGGTGCAGTCGTAACACACAACATTTATCAATTAAGCATACCAACTTACATAAACATGACTTACTGCACCCCAAAACAATTATAATAGTAACATCAAAGATTGCTGATCACAAATCACCATGACAGATATAATAATAATGAAAAATTTTGAAGTATTGCAAGAATTATCAAAATGTGACACAGAAACTTGAAGCGAGCATGTGCTGTTAGTAAAATAGCATCCATAGTCTTATTGGACTCAGGGTTGTAAAAAACGCAACATTTGTGAAGTGCAGTAAAGTAAAATAAAACGAAGTGCAGTAAAGTACAGTAAAATGAGGTATGCCTGTAGAACTAATCTTGTGTCTTAGATGTGTGAAAAAAAGAAAAGAACACTAAAGCAAGGTTAGAGAGTTCTGCTTTCTGCTGTCCCTTTCACGGACTTTTGGACCTTGGGAAGTTACTCAGCCTCTCTCAGGACCTTTCATCATTTGCAAGGTGAGGCCATGGACTCTCAGATGACATCTAGATTTACCTTGCATGCAGTTTTCAGTGTATGGACATGGTTTCCTGGAGAAAGATTCTGAGACCATGTCCAAACCCATCTATGAAAAGTACCTGGAATTGTTAGTCATGTCAACAAATGCAGAGGAGGAAGTATAGGTAGTGTAAGTGTAGACGTTCTCTGAGGTCACTCTGAGCAGTAAAGCTCTATGAATTTATGATTCACTTTCTCTTTCATGAAGAGAAAGCACTTCAGAAACTTATGGGGCTCTGTAGTCATCGCCAAGAACATTTGCTTTCATTGTACTGTTGATAAGTAGGAGTGCTCATTAGCAGAGATTCTGGTCAACCAAATGCTGGGTTAGTGTAGAGTATGCTACTTGATCTAAATTCAGGAAAACATGCCCAGGGCGTAGGACTTCCATACTACGCAAATTTTCTTAATTGCATTGATGTAAAATGTGCAATTAAAAGGGTAATGAAAGTGGTTATCTCTAGGTAATGATTGTGGGTGATTTTTATTTTCCTGTTTATGCTTTTCTATACTTCTAAATGTTCATGTATTACTTTTATAGTTAGAAGAAACAAATCCTATAAAAAAGAATGATAGATACTCTAGCAAGATGAAAGAACAAGGAAGAATTTCAAAATTCAGTTCATTTCAGTGAATATTTATTCATTTCATTCAATAAATATTTATTTACCACTTACAATGTTACAGGTACTGCAGGGGTTATCAGTAACTGATTCAAGAAGGAGAGCTATCCACAGAGCAAGATGTTTCACAGAAGGGAAAGCTATTGAACTAGGTCTTGTAGGAAGAGTTATCAATTGATAGAATATGAAAATGGGGCATCTTGGGAAGAGGAAATGGCACCTGTATCTGGAAAATGTAATGCATTATCAAAGGACTGTGAAAGGTCAGGTTAATGTTTCTGAGAGGGATCCTCCTTAGGAGTTGGGGGAGATAAGGCTCAGTAAATAGATGAGGCCCAGATGTTGTGTCATGGTGTCTAACTAGTGGGCAAAGTGGAGCCACTGCAGGGTTCTAAGCAGAGGAAGGCCACCATGAGAACAGTGTGCTGGGAACACTGATGTTGGCTTCGGGAGAGTCAGAGGGAATTCACTGGGCAGCACAGTGGTTCAGGGTAAGGGAATGCTGTCTAAGCTCCAGGCTTCTTCCCAAGTGTTCTTAATTACTACAAATTAGGAAGATTAAGGTTTAAATTCTGTCACTAACATGCTTATTCAGTGGGTGAGGCTACAGGTTGCTAAACTTTTTGGAATTGTGATACAATAATCTCCTTGTTTTAGTGTCATGTCTTTTCCACCCACCTCTGCTTTCTCTTTCTAACCTTCTCCCACCCCATGTTATTGGCATTTAGTTCATATTCATTTTAGTATTAAAGTGAAGTAATTATTTCTGTATTGTGAAATTGGCATTTGAGATCATTGGAAATATTCCTTAATGCTGTAAGCTAGAGTTTTAAAAAATAGGGTTAGTTAAGTCATATTTTTTAAAAGAGAAAAAATCACCCAGAAGCTATTGAAGATGATGAGATGTAGATGGACTGTATGTCTCTTGAGTCAATGTCGATAACCTTTGGAACCTGTCCTAGGTGAGAACCTCAATTGCCCTACTGCAAATGCACGTGTTCAGCTGCTGATTCAGGACTGATCACTGGGGGTGCCTCAGGACTTTCCATTTTCTTAGATTCGTCAGCAAACTCATCCTCAGGGACCTTATGAGACCAAGTCAGAGTAAATGTCCAGGGTTTACAGAGTGGATACAGTGGCTCTGTTTCTCAAGAAGGACTCTGTATAATTAGATTATCATTCTTCTATTAAAAAATTGAAATTCTTTCTCCCAGGAGCTCATTGCCAGTGTCTTCTCTGTAGTCTTATAGTCAATTCAAAAATATATCACTTCTGGAAGATGTGAGCTTGAAGTGTGAATGCCATCACATGAATCTTCTTTTTATCATAGAAAAGGCTTTTAGGTGGGGTGTTGATGTCAAGATTAACTCAGAGAAAATTGGCTGCAGTTAGGGCTGAATGATAGTGATCATTCCAAAACTCATTAGGAGTCTAAAAAGTGAATATTTAGACTTTGACCAAAACCCATTTGTCCTAGAGTGAAATATGGTAGCGAGAGAAAGACAGCCCTGCAACCCCGAAGTGTAGGCGGGCCTTTCTTTAGGAACCAGGCATGTTCTTGAAATCTTGTGTGTCAATCAGCTTTTTGTAAATGGAATCCTTTTTTCTCCTTCATTAACTTTCCCTATAATTTCAGCAGTGTTTAACATTCATTACTGATTGATCTTGAGTTGGCAGTTAACTGCTAACATTCAGATTTGGATTTTAGTGCTTCTTTCTTGATTTTCTTGCCTTTTTTTCTTTGATCGCTTTCTTTCAGCAACTACTTAAGGAGTAAATACTATGTCTCAGGCCCAGTGATAGGGACTGGGAATATAAGTAAGAATGACAGGTAAACAATTACCGTAGGAAATGGTAAATGCAAATCCTAGGAGTGCAGAGAAGCTCTGGTAGCACAGAGTCCCTCTGTCTGGGGAGGGCTTCCCAGGGCAGGGGTTATGAAAGGATTTGAAGATGTGAGGAGGAGCTTGCTTGGGCGATGCCCATCCAAGGAAGACCAGGATCAGAGGCAGGTTTGGGATTGACTAACTGGAAGGACTTTGGTGTTGAGGAGTTTCAGTCTCAGGACAAGCAGTGAAGCAGCTGATGATCTTTGCTTAGCCTTCTACATGGAGTGAGTAGTGGGGAAAAGTTGTTTGCAACATTTATTTCCCTAATGGCCAGGGAGGGGTTATTTCACTATTATTTCTCTCTCAACTTTTCTATCAAATACACTTGTGGAGTTTCTGTAGTGTGAATTATCTTACTTCAATCTGTAAGTTCAATCTATATTCATGAAGTAGGAGGGCACCCCTAAATAAGATTGGGAGGGAAAAAACATGAATATTTTCAGTTTTAGTGGGAACTCTCATATTTGACTTAGCAACATTAAAAATGATTATATAGAAATTACAAATTTATTATGGTAAAGGACACCATAAGTAATGTCAACAAATGATTAATACACTGAGAAAAATGACACGTAAAAAAATTCTAATATAAGTATATATAAAGAGCCTCTATAAATTTATAAGAAAAAGACAACATATAGAAATATAGACAAAGGAAGAGAGTAAACGATTCAAAGGAAAGGCAATCCATATGGCCAATAAACACCTGAAATGAGGCTAAAACTCAGAAAAATGCAAATTAAAGCAATAAATCAGACCAATTCTTTATCCATCAGATTGGCTAACATCAGTAGGAAGATTAGTGGAATGTTGCCTACCTGTGATTCTGTACGTCTGTGTGGGTCTACTTTAATGAGTTTAGATCTAGGTGCTTGTCCTGGAGGCACATTCACAATGTGTTTTTTAAATAAGAAAAGCAAGTTACAGAGTAATGTGTATAGTATGATCCCATTCAAAAAAAATAGCAAAATGCAAAGTGTAAGTTTGAATGTGCATGAAGATAGGTGGGAAGAACACACGTCAGGCCATAAGCACTTATCACAGCAGGATGGGAATGGGGGGAGGGTGGGGACAAATAACTTTTTCTGTATACATCTTTGTATGCAGTTGTATACATATTGCGTTTGTAATTTAATGTACAAAGACAAAATAAGTACCTAGAAATTAAGAACAGATTAGTACACTTTTTCTGCTACTGTCTTGCCATAATGTTGTTCAAACCAGCTAGAAAACAATTTTGTGATGCCAGGTGAGATGAACTCTCCACCTCTTCTGGAGGGCTTTGTCTTCATGCATGGGACAAAGCAGTGTAATTAACATGCCCCCCCCCCACCTTAAAACCTAATATTCATTCATCTCTTACTTTGGTTATTATTTAAAAAGAAAACATTTGTCAATTACTTCACATGACAAGCACCATCCCACTGAGGGGGCAGGCAGGAGGTCCATCTCACCACCCAGCTGTATTGCAACAGTGCCCTCTCCATCTGGGAATACGGCCCAGGCACTCCTCTGGAATCCTGAACACACTCCAGGCACCTCTCTTCTTACTGAACACCACCTATGGTTGGAGCACAATGTGAGAGGACACCTCTGGTATCAGGCATCTTCAGATGTATTCAGAGAGATTGGAAACTGCAAGGATTCAAGGCATAACAAATGATACACAGACAAGAAAAAAAGACATTTAGACGGGGGGATAGGGCCTGAAGGCTTGAATGGTCCTACAAGACTTTCTCAAAAGTCATCACCCTGGGACCTGAAACATTAGAGCTCTTTCCCGAGTAAGTCTATTCTCAGCCAGAGGTCTCCAACAGAGGCTGTCCGTGTGTACTGGTTTCAAGTTCTGCTTTCCTCCCAAGTGTTGTTTTTTCTGACCCTGACCTAATTCCTCCCAGGCCAGGCTGGCCAGCACCTTCTGAAATTGCTCTCAGGCAGCTGGAAGGCCTGGCTGGCAGGAGCCCTGGGTTTTTCACCCTCAGCCCCAGGGCTCTTTGGAGGCCTACTCTCCAAGAACAAACAAACCTGGCCTGACGCTGCATAGCTGTAGAATAGGGGAGCTTTCTCGGCCTGGTGCCCAGGGTGGCCGAGCTGCCAGCCAGGTGCGTGATCCTCAGTTAATTAGGTGATTATAGGTAGTCCTGCCGCTCAGGCTGTGTGCTGATTAGTCTGGGCTAATGTTGGAGACCTCTGAGAATAGACTTACTCTGGAAAGGGCTCTGATGTTTCAGGTCCAGGGTGATGACTTTTGAGAAAGTCTTGTAGGACCATTCAAACCTTCAGGCTCTATCCCCCTCTCTAAATGTCTTTTTTTTCTTGTCTATAAATCATCTGCTATGCCTTGAATCCTTGCAGTTTTCAATATCTCCGAATATATCTTAAGTTGCCTGATACCAGAGGTGTCCTCTCACAGTGTGCTCCCCCAGCATTGTGCTCTGAGCATAGGTGGTGTTCAGCAAGAAGAAAGGTGCCTGGAGTGTGTTCAGGATTCCAGAGGAGTGCCTGGGCCATATTCCCAGATGGAGAGGGTGTTGTTGCAGTATGGCTGGGTGGTGAGATAGGCCTCCTGCCTGCCCCCTCAGTGGGATGGTGCTTGTCAGTGTGAAGTAAACCCTGGAGCACCTGAGGGAGGAAGAGGAGAAGGAGAGAGATCTTCAGCTTCCAGGGACTAGACTGAAAGCTCAACTGGCAAAATGCCCATTTTACTCCCTCATTGCAAGCTGAAAGTAGAGAGCTGAGGAACCCCGGGCTTGACCACTTTTTTGCATTGACAGATCCTTCGTGGGAGACACATGATCCACATGGGCATTCCTAGATCCTTTTGAAGGCTCCACAAGCCCAGGGAGATCAGATTTACCTCAGGTTTCAAGTAGATCTCAAGATCCCACTGGAACTCAGATTTTCAGGGGATTTCAGAGTTAGGGCATCAAGTGCAGGAGATAGTATCAACAGCAACAAATCTGCCTGAGATTCTAAAAGAGTTCATCCCAGTGTAGCCCCAAAGACTTCAGACTGAACCAGATTCACCTTGAATTGAATAAGCTGATGCAATATTGGCAGCTACACATTCTTCATATGGCACCTCTTTTCTCAACTTCTCATCACCCTGTAGTCTCCACAGGGATACCCTGAGGGATAGCAAGAGTGGGAAGCTAACCTGTTTATTTGCACTGAATGAGCAATTCATGTGCCTTTCCTCTTTTCTTCTATCCTTACGTTTCCAGAGGAGTCAGTAATAGAGGGTATAGGGTAACCCAAGAATACCAGTTTGGGAGTAAGGGAGCTGGCTTTTATTCCAAGTGCTGACACTGGCTCTCCGTGTCACCCTGGTCCAGGCATGGGGTGGGAGCAGGTGTTGAAAGGAGCCTGCTGCTGGGGATTGGCTGGCCCCCAAGGAGCTTATGCCCCTCTTGCTAGGATGCTGGGGATCAGGTCAGTAACACCTGTCTTTACAGATGTGGGCTTTGTTACATATTTAATATTTAATTAAAAAGAATTAATGACAGTCATAGCCCATGTATAACCCACTTCCTGATGTGATTTGTTTGGCCCAATTTTACAAAGTTATCCTGTCAGAGGAATTTCATTTATAAAGTTCCTTATTGCTGAGCCTCTGTGTGTTCCAGTTATGAGCCACATGTGTCAACACTGTGGAAATGAAATTCGTACCCCCTGGACCCATGCAGATTGATTTGATTCTGGGCTAAATGGAAATAGAACCTGTACAAGTCAAATGTTTCTGGAGCATCTGCCATCTACAGGGTACTTGGAGGAAACATAAAGACATTCAAGACACAATCCATGTATTCAAAGAATGCGCAGTCCAGCCAACAATGTTTTAAAGCTTCCAGTAGTTTCCTAAAAAATACCATAGTCTTTTTGAGTTTGGAGAATATTATTATTGTTGTCAATTACTTTTTATTATCACCCTGTATGATATAGGTACTATCCTAGGTTGGTTTCCCTGGAAGTCAGCTCTGCAAAAGAGAACTGCATGCAGAATGTCTATCGAAGTGTGCTTTGGGAAGATACACCTAAAGATGCAAAAAAGCCAAAGTTGAACAGAGGAAAGGCTGACTCGCACCACCAGAACTGGGTGTCCCTTCAGAGGTGTCTCTAATCGAGGCAAGGGGCAGTTCCCAAGAAAGGGTGCAGCAGCTGGGGAATAAGAGTGCCTGCCCTGAAAGCAGAACCTGAGTGTAATATCATGGTATTCACTCTAGGCATTCAAATTCATTCTTATCACCATAGCTAATACTTACCGAATGCTTTCTGCTTCCATAGCTTGAGCGGAGAGTTTTAGCTGCTCTGTTTCTGATTCATGCAATGTAGAGATGAGGCAGTTAAGGGGCAGAGAAGTGAACTGCACAATGAATACCATGGTAGGCAGAGAGGTGGAGAGGGGAATTATTAATAACTATCAGACTACACTTTTTTATTTTTATGAGATGGAGTCTTGCTCTGTCACCCAGGCTGGAGTGCAGTGCCACCATCTCGGCTCACTGCAACCTCCACCTCCCAGGTTCAAGCGATTCTCATGCTTTAGCCTCCTGAGTAGCTGGGAATATAGATACCTGCCACCACGCCCGGATCAGTTTTGTGTTTTTAGTAGACAGGGTTTCACCAAGTTGGCCATACTGGTTTTGAAATCCTGACCTCAAGTAATCTGCCTGCCTTGGCCTCCCAAAGTGTTGGGATTACAGGCATGAGTCATTGTGCCTGGCCTCAAACTGTACTTCACATGTAATTTTCAAAGTGCTATCCCATGATAGGAATTATTCCCATTGTACAAATTGAGAAACTAAAGCATGGAGAGGTTAAGGGATTTACCCAACGTCACAGAACAAAGAAGAAAGAGGTAAGGCCAGGGTTTTCCTATTAGCCTATGATGTCTCACAGAGATAGCCTGTCCAGTTAGATACCCAGTTTTGGCTGGAGGAGGCATCACAGACCTTGGGTAATTCATGGCCCACCAGTTTGCACCCTTTTCCATTAATGTGGACAGATCATGCCCTTTGTTGTGGGTCAATGAGCATGGTCTTTGAAGTCAGGCAGATGTGGCTTTGAATTCTAGCTCTCATTTTATGACTTAGTGTCACTTCACAACTCTAAGCTCAGTTTGCTCTTCTTTAAAATGGGGGTGATAATGATGACTTCATTGGGTCGTTATGAGGATTAAAAGAAATCAGGTATGAGAAACCTCTCAGCACATTCTCCCCTCCCTGGCAAAAGGGTTCAAGGCTGCACAAAGATTATCTAAGGGCAGATACTCTGAACATAGCCATAGTTTATTGATTCAGCATTTTCTCATTTGCTTCCCTCTCTCAAGAGGCGAGAGAGAAAGCGAGACTGTCTTCCATGCGGTTTGCTCAGAATTCTAACACTAGCCTGTTAGTCTAATCATAACACATTTCTTCTTGGAAACAAACATAGCAACAGCAATTATATCTTACTTTTAATGTCTAATTGGCTGTAAACTCGCTTTTACTAAGTTATTTTCATCGAACATATAGAGCATTGTGCAGTTTGCTTATCTTGATGTCCTCCTCTTGCAGTCCCCATCTTGGTTTTATTTGGGAGGCCAATTATGTGTGTGCTTGCCTTGTGGGTGCCCTGGAAACTCCAGCAAAGGCCAGTGACAGTGTTGTGAGCCTCCTGCTCCTCATTATCCACAGAGGCAGGAGCCTATCAGAGCCTCCAACCTTTAATTTTTGTGTGAGTTCTGCTTCTGTTCTCCTACTCCAGGTATGTCCCCTCACCTGGCTTCTGGAGTAACCCATCCCTGCTCTCTGAACCCCACTTCGCTGTGCCTTCCTCTGCTTCTAACCCTGCCTCTACGATGGGCTCTCTCTCCTTTTCCTCATAAGCCGATCATTCTTTCCTGCAAGTCCCACAGGGCAGCCATGCCATCCTAGCCAGACTTGGTTATGGTATGACCTGGTGTTCAGAGGACACACCCCAGCACCTCTACACTGGCTTTCAGCCAGATATGTCTTCACCACTTGTCGAGACAGAACAGCTTTCTCCTACCTTTATGGTATGAAGCAGCCTTTCCAGGAGCCCCACTGGGGCTAGAGCCCATGTGGGAAGAACCTCCCTTAAGCTTTCCCCTCTGTTTTTCCAACTCCTGAAACTTACGTCCTTCTGTAGGGTTCAGGACTCAGCGTAGGTGTGTCTGATGCCTGGTCATCCTAGAGAAGGGGTTGTGGGAGGGGCTGTACCTGTTGCTATGGCAGCACCCAGTTGAGATCATGAACCCATTTGATGCAGAGGCAATTGCAAGGTGAATCAATCTCCTTCTCACCCACTCCTCTTCTCCTCCCTCTCCATCTCTCCCGACAGCCTTCTGTCATCTTTCCTCCTCCCCACTCAACCTCAAGCTTTCTCCTTCCTCAGATCTCTCTCTCTCTCTTTTTTTACTCCTAGATATGATACATCAATGTAGCAGCTAAAGCTACTCATGGTAGACGTCTTATTTTTTCCTAGAACAGTAGTTCCCAAACTTTAGCAAGCATCACCTAAAGGGCTTATTAAAACACAGATTGCTGAGCTTCTCCTAGAGTTCTGATCTGGACTCTGCACCGGGACCCAAGAAAGTGCATTTCTGACAAGGTCCCAAATGATGCCGACACTGCAGGTCCAGGGGCCACACTCTGAGAACCACTGCTCTAGACTATGTTTACCCAGTTTGATTTGGTTGTGGCTGGAATATTCCTCTGAATTTTGATTCTAAATTATTTGATTAGCTCATTCATCCATTCATAGAACAGATGTTTATTGAGCACCTATTCAGTGTGAAACACTGTGCTAGGTACTAGCTATTTAGAGAAACACAAAACCTTGCCCTCTAAGAGTTCAAAGATCTGTACAAAAGACACAGTAAATAATTATTATATGGGGTGATAAGTATTGTAATAACCTGCAAATAATAAGAGATTTAAAAGTATACAACCGACTCCTCGCTCATGGCAAGTAAAATATTTAGATGATAGGAATATAAATAATAATGACCTATTCATTTATTTTTCTTTCTTTGCCAAGAATTGCCTAAAGGGAACTGAGCTTAACCTATTTAAATAATAATATTAACATCTAATGTTTGTGGAACATTTACTATGTTTCAGATACTGTACCACATACAAGGCATATTGGTTAAGAGTGCTGGGGTCAGACTGCTAGGGATATAGTCCTGACTTGTCATTATCTGTGCAACCTCAGGCAAGTTACTTAACCACTCTGCCTCAGTTTCCTCATCAGAGGAAAAGGTTATAGTACTAGTTTCTGCTTCAGCAGATTACTGAGAAGATGAAATGTGATAATGTGTCAAAACATATATAGTAATTACTCCAAACATGTTGACTCTTATTACCAACATATTTTGACCTGATGCTGAATATCACAGAATTGGCCTAGAGAAATTGATATCTTCCAGACTAAATAAATCTCCAGGATTTTGTCAAGAGAATGGATGGGGGCTGGACCTCAATGTGAGGATTAGAGAATTCCAAAGCAGGCCTGAAAACCCCTTGGAGCACCAGTCAGAGGAAGCAGCCCTACTTGGCTGTCAGAGAATCAGTGCACCCCAATGGGATATAAGAAAGGCCCTGATGGATGGCCAGGATTTGGACCATGCAACTTGTTTTGGAGGAGGGAGGGGGATTGTCAAGACTGAGGCTTTACAGTCTCTGGTTGACACAGCTGAGGAAGGCAGAACCCTCAGGCTGGGGTGTGAGAGTTTCAAGCTTAGCCTTGCCCAGTCTTGCCATCTAGAAAACCAGGGTCAATTTCAGGCCCAAATGCCATGGGGATGGTGTTGTCAGCATTAACAGAGTGTTTCCTAGCAATGCCCATCAGCAAAGAGGCTGTGTTTTCTGAACCTTCTCCAAAGAGGCTGCCCTCTCCCCTCTTCGATATGCACTCCCATCCCTGAGAGAAGTGGTTTCCTCTTGTTATTTGGAAATCAGGGAGAGTTTCCCAATCTTTGTCTGGGGCTCTACAGGGACCACAGTCCACATTCATGTTGAGTCAAGTCTCTCTTTTCTGTTTCTTAGACCCAGCTTCACAGCTGAGACTGTAGCTATATGAGAAACCAGAATCTACCAGTTTTGTTTTAATCTTTTCCTGAGCTCATCAGAGATAAGAGTGATAGAGACTTTCTTCTTCTTACAGAGAGGATTAGAAGTTCTTTGTGACAAGATATACCTGGGAAGGGCTTATTAAGTGATAATCCCTGATAAAGCCCCTCTAATCATCTACTAGTTTTGCCATTTTAGTGGTGGGAAAAAAAACACAAAACCCTAGGCACTTAATTAACTCTTGGGGAAATCTTTCTAATCCCTGCCTCCCTTCCCTCCCTCCCTCCCTCCCTCCCTGCCTCCCTCCCTTCCTTCCTTCCTTCCTTCCTTCCTTCCTTCCTTCCTTCCTTCCTTCCTTCCTTCCTTCCTGTGTGTCTTTCTGTCTTTCATCCTTTCTGCTTGTCTCAGATTTAATCAGAGCCATATATTCAGCTTATTCACTTATTTGTTTATTCATTCAGCAAACACTTGCTGAGCACCTACTGAGAGCTAAGTTGGGTTCTGGGCCAGAAACAGACAAAGCAAACCTGCTTCTTGTTCTTGAGGGTATCAAATATTGCAGAAGTGAACAACATACCAGCCCACAATGATTATGTTGCAGTTAAGTGGTATGGTGGAATTCAGTGCAGGGCATAAGGGACTGACTGACTCTGGGAAGGTTTTTTAGTGAAGGTAACATTCAGTCAGGGCTTGAGCGGAGGCTTTTCAGGTGGAAAAGGTAGGAAAGGCATTATTGGCAGTGGGGACAACATGAGCAATAGTGTAGACATAGGAAAGAACGTGGCACAGAATTGGAAGAAGCTGGATGTAGCTGTGTGACTTGGTATACAGGTAGGCAGATGCTGTGAGAGACAAATGAGCTAGAGAGGCTAGGTTGGGTCAGTCATGGTAGCGGATTTGGCATGGGCAAATCCCCATTGCAAAGTATTAAGCAGGGGAGAGACAGGGCAAGATGTGTTGGCTAGAAATGACAACTCTTCCCTGCTCTGAAGAATGAAACCAGCTGTGCCTGGGAATCACTTGCCCCACTTTACAAGATCTCCCTGGCAACAGAATGGCTGTTGTACAACTAGCCAGGGAATTTGCTGTGACAGTCTTCCAACCTTATCTGACATCCAGAGCAGAGAAGGAATTGCCAAGTTAGGGTATAGATATCAAAGGAATTGAAGCAACACAACATTGGAATAGGATTGCAATATGAAATTAGAAACTATTTTCTCTGCTGGCATTGTTGTAAATACCAGCATCCATAGCTCCCTTCTCAAATATATTGTAAGTTAAAACATTGCTATTTTTATCTCTAACCCCCTTGCCCTCTAACCCAGGCAATACAATATAGCTTCTTGAGGAGAGGCCCAACCTGGGTGTGGATTCTGAATCTTCGATATGCTTACTGTGGAAGCTTGGGCACATCCCTGTGCCTTCTGAGCCTGGGTTGTGTTGTTATTGTTGCTTGTTGGTTTGTGATATGGTTTGGCTGTGTCCCCGCCCAAAATCTCATCTTGAGTTGTAATCCCTATAATCCTCACAATCTCCACGTGTCAAGGGAGAGACCAGGTGGAGGTGATTGACTCATGGGGGCAGTTTCCCCCATGCTGTTCTCATGCTAGTGAGTGAGTTCTCACAAGATCTGCTGGTTTTATAAGTGTTTGGTAGTTCCTCCTACATTCATTCTCCATCCTGCCTCCTTGTGAAGAAGGTGCCTTGCTTCCCCTTCTGCCATGATTGTAAGTTTCTTGAGGCTTCCCCAGCCATGCTGAACTGTGAGTCAATTAAACCTCTTTCCTTATAAATTGCCTAGTCTTGGGCAGTTCTTTATAGCAGTGTGAAAACAAACTAATACAGTTTGTTACATGTACAATTGCAATAGCACCTCTCTTGCATGTGGTTGTGAAGATTGATGTATGCTATGCACCTGGTCCAATGTCCAGCTTAGAGTAGAGTAGATGCCTTTTTTTTTGAGATGGAGTCTCACTATGTCTCCCAGGCTGGAGTGCAGTGGCATGATCTTGGCTCACTGCAAGCCCCGCTGACCAGGTTCACGCCATTCTCCTGCCTCAGCCTCCCGAGTAGCTGGGACTACAGGTGCCTGCCACCACGCCCAGCTAATTTTTTTGTATTTTTAGTAGAGACGGGATTTCACTGTGTTAGCCAGGATGGTCTCAATCTCCTGACCTCATGATCCGCCCGCCTCGGCCTACCAAAGTGCTGGGATTACAGGTGTTAGCCACCACGCCCAGCCGAGTAGATGCTTAACAAATGGAAACCATTATTATTTTTCTCCCCTTTGATACATGGAGCCTTAGGGTCTAAGTGACAGGAAAATGTTCAGATAAAGATGTTTTAATTATGTCTTCTTAGTACTTCCAGAAAGAGGTCTGCATGGGTTTATGTCAGCTCTGCCTTCCGACAGCTTATGTGCATTCTTGTGTTGCTCTCCCATCTTCACTGCTCTTCCTACATTCCACCCTAATGAACGGCAGAGAGAGCTATGCAAAGTGGTCAAAGTAAAAAGGGATTCTTTCCGATGTTTCCCAGATTGGAGAAACAATGAACATGATTACTTTATTATCTCTGTTTTGTTTTAACCTTTTTGTGCCCCAAACTAATTGGCATGCTCATTTGGAATGAGCTTTGTATATCTTTGGGCAAAGAGGAAAACCAAGATGAATTTCTAGGAGGGCTGCAGGAGAGTGAATAAGAGAGTACAAATCATCACAAATCAAGAGATGAGAAGAGGGTTGGGAATGGCAGAATTGGAACCTGAGAGTTAGAGTCCATGAGAGAGAGGAGAAGCAAAATGAGAAATATGGAATCTGAGTGGGAAGGAACCCCACATCTGTTGTCTGATACGGCACCTACTCAAGGGAGGAATTCAGCATCAGTGTCCCTCACAGATGGTGGCCTGACACAGTGATTTCTATAAATAACAATTATATGGCACTAAGGGAAGTGGATGAGGCTACTTACAAGTGGAGCTGACCAGCCTGGAGACAGACTGTCCCCAGGGTCTGTCAAAGAGGTGATGGGAAGATAGCTCAGTGTGCTATGAGAAACTGACCTCGTAGGGCCATCTTGGAGTGACTCACTCATGTACCCTCAGGCCTTCAGGTGATTAATAGGCATGTAGGACTGACATTTCATTATCACTCCATCAATGCTGATGTAGACTTATTGAGCATGTCTTCCATCGATGCTGTCTTGGGTTCTGGAGATACAAAGACTTAGAAGCCATGGTTCCTTGCTTTCAACCTGTTTTTATTAAGGAATAGGAGTGTTTCCTGTGGCCACAGAATAAACGAAACTAACTGTCCTGGGGCTTCTTCAGGAAACCAGTGGGGCTAACCAGACTTACATAGTGTTTGATACACAATCATTAATTAAAACAGAGATGTTCAATGATAAATTAATTTACCTTCTGCTCAGAATTCATTGAAGAGGGAAGAATGAAAGCCAAGAAAAGTGATTATCTGAAGCTTTTTTCTTGAGCATCTGCTCTTATAGGTTGTGCTGAATATTTGAGTGAGCTAAGTGTACTTGCTGTATGTCAACAGAAATGACATTTTACAGGTGATATATTTATTTCCAGAAAAGGAAACTTATATAGGCTTGTGAAGCAGAAGAATGCCAGCAGGTTTCTAATCCCCGATTAGTAAACAACATTATCGAGAATCTCCTGTTTGTGGAGTAATATTCTAGGCATTTGTAGAGTGAACACAGAAATAAAGATGCAGTTCTGTGTTTAAGAAACATTCAGCCCTAATGGGAATGGAGGACCAATATGTAAAAGAGACAGAACACATATAAAGAAGGTCCATAAATAAGTGCAAATAAATGCCTGAGTGCAGCACTTAATGTTCTGTTTTCTATTATAGGTATTTGTACTCACGACTTAGCCTTCTTGTGGATAAAGCCCTTGAGAACTGTTTTCCTTTCTCATTCGTCTTGTGCAGGGTACACACTCAAAAGCGTTGAATGAATATGTATGCTACTGTGAGGTGTGCCTAATTGCTGGGGGAATTCTGGAGTGAAGTAGAATGACATGTTTAGGGGAAGCCTTATAGCGGCTTAGCAGTGTTTTCAAGTATGAGAAGACTTGTAATTGGTGGAGTAAGGGGACAGGAGAGAGAAAAAAGAAGGAAGAGTTCACGGGGACTGAACAAATCCAAACAATTTATGCCATCATTCAAGGTCCTCCATGATCTGATCCTTCAGGTCTTACCTTGCCTTGCTTGCTGCCACCAAAGGCAGCCCTCTGTGGCCTTAGCATTCCCACCTCTTTCTCTCTCCTTGGAATGTCTTCCTCTGTTGATTGGCCAAACTGAATCCACCTTCCACTTCATTTCTGGGTGAAAGTACAGTCTCAGGAAGCCTTACATGACATCTCTATCCTTGCTCCTATCTTCATTAAATGGCAGTGTTTGCAGGTCTGATTTCAGTGGTCTTAACCTTCAGAAGAAATGAGAGACAATCATGGTCTTCAACCTTGGGTAGCTTTCAAATGAGATCATGAGGCAACACGAATTTTTTTTTTTGAGATGGAGTCTCGCTCTGTCACCCAGGCTGGAGTGTAGTGGTGCGATCTCGGCTTACTGCAACCTCCGTCTCCTGGATTCAAGCGATTCTTCTGCCTCAGCCTCCTGAGTAGCTGGGACTATAGGCATGCGTCACCACACCCGGCTAATTTTTGTATTTTTAGTAGAGACTGGGTTTCACCATCTTGGCCAGGCTGGTCTTGAACTCCTGACCTTGTGATCTGCTCGCCTCTGCTTCCCAAAGTGCTGGGATTACAGGCATGAGCCACTGCACCTGGCCTGAGGCAACACTAATTATATACAAAATAATGAGAGGGAGCAGGGCTGTATATAATTAGGTGCTAAACAGAGTGGACAGAAGAGAAGAGCTGTGCAGAGTTGATTGGAGGTCAGAAGTCCTGCATTCTGGTTCTACTTCTGCAACCAATGAGTGGAGTACCTTTTGGCAGTCACTTGGCTTTTGAACCTTGGTTCTTCTGTAAAATGAGGAGTTTGTGCAAGATGCTGTGATTCCTTCCAGTTCTAGAATCTGTAAGATGACAAAGGTTAGAGTACTCATATTAGACTGAGCGGGAAATAGTGATTTGTTAGTAAGAGGGGAGAGGGGAACATCAGGAAAAGCAATAAATGATGGCGACCAGAAGGATGGATTCCTGACAACCATAGGACAAAGTGGAGAATCAGAGAGGGACTGGTTGAAGAGCGGTTACCTTGGTATTATCCAGCATGTTCTTTCTGGAATAGGATGGGCACTGCACAAAACGTTCACAATAGAGGATATATGAAGCCTCCTGTACTCTTTTGCCTTTCTGATACTCACCTCCCCTCTTGTTCTCAGAGCCCTTTCTGGTGCTTGCCCCTCTTTAAAGAATACAAATCTCTCATCAGCAAGCCCTGTAGAAGGGGCAAAGGGGTGATGCACTTTAGCTCACCACCACTGGGCACGTTCTCTTTAATCCTCTCTTAAATTCACCTGCTTTGGCTGATCTGCAGACAGTGGGAGTGGTGTCAGAGCAACACACTGGACTTCTCCCAAAGCAAAGTGGGATCCCAGCCTGGATGGCCCAGCACAGGGTCAGCTGCCTGCATCCTGGCCTCCCAGAGCATCTGTCTCCCCAGCACCCTGGGCTGCAGTTGCAGAGGCCTTCTTTTTAATTTTTTTCTAATAATCATTGTTTTTTCAAACCCTAAAACAACACTTTGTTATTGCATGAAAGTTGCAAAAATATAAAAATAATTTTTAAGAATAACTCATTTCTACCCCCTCACTCCCCCCACAGGTTATCATCACTATTATTAATAACATTTTTCACTGTTTTGACTAAAAAAGGATTTCTTTTAAAATTCACCCATGACCCAGAACTATTTAAATAAACTAATTTTATTTTGGAGAAAAACCCTAAAACTTTTATTATAGGGATTTTCAGTCATGCACAAAAGTAGAGAGAATAAGATATTGAAACCCTATGTAACCCACATCAGCCCCAGCAGTTACAAGAAGACCTTAAAGTCTTTAAAGGATCCAGCATCTCCCTGTTGGGCTTCTGTGTCAGAGTTCAGAAAGGGAGAGGGGAGGGGCAGGATAAATATCACATGATATCAATGTTGGAATTACTAGGATTTAACCAGAGGGATTTTAAGCACAGCAGGACCCTGAGCCCTGCCCATATTGGAGGTGCCCACATTTGCAGACCCTGCCACGGCAGCCTTTGTAGTCCTATGTGGCACCGCTCTTTGCTCTTGAATTGTCCTCCCAGGAGCGTGGATGGGTTTTCACTGACACATGGGTACCTGCCTGCCCAGTGCCAGTGGTGAGGGCTGCCCACCTCTGGGGTGGGCCATGCCAGCCCTTGCAGCTGCCCGGCCAGAGCTCCTGACCCTGGTCTCGGTAGCGTCATATGGCTGCTTGTGGGTTGGGTGGAGGAGTGTTTGTTTCTGTGCTCCTCCTCCTTGCCAAACACTCTGCTGCATTTTCCCACTGGCAAAAGAAGGGGAAGAATAGGTGGTGAAATGTGGTTCTGGACTAAGGCACTGCTTCATCCTCGGTGACAATCACTGACATTCTGGGCAGCGGGGAGATGGTGGCTGCCTGAAGTCCAGAGGATTCTGAATGACCAGAATGTGTGGGAAGCCTTGCTTACTCATAACGGCCCCTGGCCAAGCCAGATGCTGCCTCCGGAGATTGTTTGTGTGGGGAGACTTAGTATGTTTATTAAATATACTCAGGGCTCCAAGTTACAGTGAAATGCCCTGCACCTGGGCCTGACAGTCTCAGCCTCCTGGCTGGGTGGCAGCAGGTGCCTATGTTTCACTTGGAGCTCTAGGTCCTCATTCTTTCCCCTACTCCCCAACCTTTGCCTCTTGCCTGGGGGCTGAGAAGACAGCTTTCATTTTTCTGGCTGCAAGATCCTGGTGGTGACTGTCCTATCTGTCTTTTGTTCTGCCCTAGAAGGTAGTAATAGTATGGGTAGGATTGCTTTTAAGAGTTCTGGAACTAAAGCAGACATGAAGAGTCAAGGGTTTGCAAGAAGTTGACCCATTTTGGTTCTAGATTGTGGCCCCAGATCTGCCGATAAGTTACTTGGATCCTCAGGGAAGTCGCTTTGCTTCCTTGGGGCTCAGTTTCCTCTCCTATGGAATGGTGAGTTGGATAACTTGTTCTCATCATCCTCTTCCAAGAGTACGACTGGATTTCCTAGTCTGCAGGAAACCCGTTATAGGCATTTAATTGCCCAATGATGTGTGGGGTATGCTGTACATTGTATCCTTTTCCTAAAATGTGGGTGTGGTCAGAGGAATCACACAGTGGCTTTGAGGTAGAAACACCATCCAACTGGTGTGACTCAGGGGAGGGGTGTTGCCAGCTTTGTATGGTGGGTCAAAACCCTGATAAGAATGCCTTAAATCAAATTCCCTAGAAACTGATTGTGAAACTGAGCTTCTTGTGGCAGTGTTTTAATGAGGGACTGCTCTTAGGATTTACCCATAGGTATGTGAGGGAAGCAGGATAGGTCAAGGGAAAAACTAGGCAAAGCCTCAGCCTGGTTCCATGGGCAGCCCAAAGTGTGAATTCCACCACAGCAATTGTCTTACCCAGTGGCAAAATGGCCGGGCCATTGATAACTCCTACATTAGGTGGTTATCTGTTATAGCCTCCCCCATCATCACCAGCAGGGGCAGGAATAACATTCCAGGTGAAGCTGGTCTGTCAGGTAAGGGCAAACATCTGAAAATCGTACAGGAGTGAGGCAGGTGTGAGTTATTAGCAGCCAACAGTTATGTAGCAGCTGGGGGATGAGACATGGGCGAGAGTGCCACAGAGCCTGCCATGTCTTTACTGGTGACAGCTGCACAGGGAGGGAGGCAGGAGTAGGGTGGGAGAGGGCTGTCCTGGGTGGCTGATTCCTGTGGATGGCTCGGCACATGCAGGAAAGTGTTCAGATGGGATTTCCAATTAGGCCAATCTAAGTGATTGTTCTAAAAGTTGGGATGATGTTACATATGGGGTGGGGGATAGAGTGCCTAGGAAGGGACATGAGGAAGACCTTAAGGTTATCTAGAGGCTGGTTGTCCAGTGATATATATTTTGACAAAATCAGGGGTACCTTTATGACTTGCATTTCAGCATAACATCCACACAGAGCTCCGGGGGGCTGCTACTGCAAGGTAGTAGCAGGTCATTCTGAGAGGGTGTTCCCCACCCTCCTTTTCCTTCTTATAGGTCCCCCACTTCTTGGCATGTCTTCATCTTAATCTTTTTATCCACCTTTCTTCTACCTCCATAATTCACCTTTTCACTGCCTTTCTGGCTTCTGCCGTCTCAGCCAAGGTAGTTTCTTAGACTCCTGTGTGATTGTTTTCCCTGAAAGCTTCAGCACATCCTTTTCTGACCTCCTGGACCCATGCAGGCCCACCTGCCCCAGTGCCCTGTGCTCCCTTCATAGCACTGACCACACTCCAGAGTTAAAGTTACATTTGTGTGCTCACTTGCTTCATGGGCGTCTCACCCATTAGATCACAAGTTTCAAAGAGCTGGGACTGAGACTTTCTCATCATCCTGAACACATAGAAAAGTATCTGTCACATAGTAGGTGGCCCATGAATGTGTTGAATAAAAAATATGGCATTTCGGCTCCAAGACATGGAATCCAAGTCCCTCAGGGTGGGACAGGAGCTGTCACACTTGGTGCTGGAGGAAATGGGAGCCTAGGGGAGGGTGTGTTGGCTTGTGAGGTGCAGGAGGCCGGGTGTGTGGCTGTGAGGGGGAAGGTGTGAAGCAGTTGAATCAGTCCCTGGCCTCTTTCCTTCCCCACTCACTGCTCTGTGAATTTTCCTTTCCCTGGGAGTGGTCAGCAGAGGCTTTGGACAGATGCTTCTGCAGAGATGAATGGCCTGGCTTTTTTGCTAGCCTATGTTGGCTGCTCCAACTATCTCCTGACCTGAGCTCAGTTAATAATTAAGGAAGCCGAAGAACTCTCCTTGAGGTGGAGCCTTGAGTCCAGCAGTTCTTAATCAAAAGTAATCTTGCCCCCCAGAACATTTGGCAATTTTTGATTGTTGCATCTGGAGAAGTACTAGTGGCCTCTAATGGGTAGAGGCCAGGAATGCTGCTAAGGCACACGCAGGAGAGCCCCAACCACACAGAACTGTCTGTCCACAGGTGCTGGCAGTGCTGCAGTGGAGGAAGCCCTGCCTAGGCCAGCCCTGCTCTAACCAGCAGGTGCTCCTGACAGCCTCTGGAGCAGGTGTTCCCCAGAGACCCTTTGCTTCTGAAAGGACCATGGAATCAACATCTGCCTTACTCCCAGCCCCAACACACTCAGCCTCCCCACTCAATCATAGGCAATTCAGCCTCCCAGGTTACAGCTGCTCTGTGAAGAGGGTGCACAGACAGGGAGAATGTTTTCCATGGAGCCCTGGGGAACCCTGTTAGAGACCTGTCTCTGGGGCTGGGGGCTGGGCCCTGCCTGCATAGCCTCAGCTCAGGGGACCCATGGGGCCCCTTTCCTCCTGCTTGCTCTACCCCCATCTTTCTCTCCAATCCTCCTCCCACCCCACCTTGCAGCATCTCCCCCAATCCCCTGGAGATTAATGTGATAATTACCATGTGTGCCTGTTTACGCAGGGAGTGGGTGAGCTCGCCACCCCCATCAGTCAGGCTCCCAAAGAAACACATTCCCACAATGTCAGGACTGGTACCCACTGAGCACTCCTGTGCAGGTGGGCTGCCGCCCCCGAACAGCTTTCTCTGTCTGTCATCACCCTCGTCGTGCGCACATGTGCATGTGTGTGTCACTCAGGGGATCGACAGGTGAGGAAGATGGAGAGCAGCCAGGGTGCCAGTCTAGGGAAGGGCTGGGTGGGGAGGGTGTTGGGAAATGGGAGGAGCATCAGTGCCCCATGTAAGAGGACACTGACCAAAGAGAAGCGCTCTCCTGTGATGCCTGACTGATAGTAGGTGTTGCATGAGTGGTGTGGGATGGAGGGGCTGGCGTTTTCTGGGCAGCATTCTTTGCAGGGAGGGCCCTGGTTTCCCTTAGCTGCTCCACAATAGAGGTCTGGGCTGTGAATGTTCTCCTGGGGCCAGGATCTTGATTGGAGTACTTAGCATGGCTGTCCCGTGTTCCTGAAGGAAGAGTCTCTGGGGAAAATAGAGTGCAAGTCTTACATGAAAGAAGCTTGCCAGAGCTGCCACTCTGTCACAGAAGCCGGGGGGGATGCTGTAGAGAGAGAATGAGTGATTCTCCCTCTCACAGGCAACCCTCCTCTCTCACACCTCCTGCTGAGACAGACACGTGCACACCATGAGAGAGAAAACAGTCACAACTCCTCTGTTGAACTGGCAGCTTCACCCTGACTTCCACTTCACGTGCTTTCTGGGTACTTGCTGCCTTGAGTTGTCGGTTGCTGCTGCTTTAATCTCAAAGGACACTTGAGTCGTTGTCTCTCCTACACTGGGCAATTTTGTTTTAATAATGATGAATCAGAAGGAGATTGAAGCCCCAACTGGCATCAGAAAGAACCGTGCCATTTTGTAAAGGGGAAGCATGCATTCCTTTGCTAGCCTGCTTCCTGTCGAGGTGTGTCCCTTTGTCCTACCGGGTGTGTCACTGACCCATGGACAAACATGCAAGGGGAGTGGAAGCCAGTTGGCCAGGAAGAAAGAAACAGGAGGGAGAGGAGCAAGGTGTGGAGAGGGTGGGGCAAGCCTATTAAAAGGCGTGTGAATAACCTACAGGAGCTGTCAAGCTGCTTTCTCCAGAAGAACCTTTTAAGCTGTCAGTCATCTTCAAGAACCCCCAGGGCCTTGCTGGTGCTGGTGTCTTCCCAGCTATGCTTTTTCTCCTTCTAGTTCCCATCCTCCTCTTTTTTCATCCAGCAGGCCCCACTGTGGTGGATAATGTTTGCAGCAATTCAGAGAAATCTCCACAGATTGCGAGGGGGCTATCAGAATGAATTGTATCAGTGTATTTTTAACAGGAGAATCTTCATATTAGAATTGTGGATGTTTTTTGATCAGTCGACCATCTATGCATGCCAAACCCTTTGTTAGGTGCCAGATACAGAAATGAGCAGACAGTTAAGGTTTCTGCCTGAATATAGGTTGAAGCAACACCAAAACATACTCACAAAATGCTGAATCAAACGACACTGCTCGTCATTGGTTTTTTATAGAATTGAGAAACACATTCCAGATTCTGACCCACTGTAGTTCCTACATTTCATAGACTATATTCTTTGATGTGTTACTAGATTTTCTCTGAAAATAAGGGTTTCACTATGATCAAAAGTGTTTATGAAATGATGGAATAAACAAGGTAAATAATGTTCTTTTTTTGTGGATCTTCTCACAGGCTCAGAAGAAAATATAATCTGCTGTGTTTCCCAAATTTCTTTGGTTACAGAAGCCCCTTTTCCACAAAATACATTAACTTCTTACAGATCTTTAGCAATGAGAACAATGCAATTTTGGACATCCTCTTTACAACATCCCTGGCAAGTAGTCAACCAAGTGAAATTGCTCTGAGCCACCCTCAAACTGTAGCTCAATTATTTAAGAACAAAATTATCTTAAAAGTCACAATTTCATCATTGCTATTGCTGATACCTGCTGATGTTTGTTGGCAACAAAGTCCTATCTGGGTGCTGGGTGTAGACTCAGTTTTTGTTGCCAAGGAATGTTGGGGTGCTGGGGGGTTTGGCCACTGGCTAAGCCATAGAGTGAATAAACCCCGTTAATCTGGAGCTCTACTGGTGAACCAGAGCTAGCCAGCCTTACAGAAGGACTGATTTGTAATCACGAATAAACACAGAGCTAGCTATACAAATATCATTGCAATTCATTTTTCAGCTCATAGGGAAGGTCCATGTCAACAATATCAGAGAAAACGGCTTCCTACCTCTCTTAAAACCCTCAACAACTCTTGGCATCCAGTTGCTTTGGATCTTTCTACTAATACTCAGGAACAGTTTTCTTTGAGGTCTGGCCCACATCTTCCCTGATTGTATTTAACTGACCAGACTTGATTGAACCAAAGAGCTCCATCTTACACACTGAAATTGGCAGGTCCCTGCATCTGTCCCTTCCCATTCAGAAAGTGTTTTCTTGTTTACTTTTAACTTTTATTCTGCTTCAATTGCAATTATCTCTCTCTGAATAGTGTAGGGGCAAAACAAAAGACACAAGTTTGGTGAAAGGAGATTGCCTTAGAAGCTGTTTTAGTGGGGTGATTCCTCAAATACCCCAAAACAGAACTAGCATTCAACCCTGCAATCCCATTACTGGGTTTGCTTACAACCCAAAGGAATATAAATCATTCTGTTATAAAAACACATGCATGCATATGCTCATTGCAGCACTATTCATGATAGCAAAGACACGGAATCAACCTAAATGCCCATCAATGACAGAATGGTTAAAGAAAATGCAATACATATACACCATGGAATACTATGTAGCCTTAAAAAAATGGGAACATGTTCTTTGCAGGAACATGGATGAAGCTGGAGGCCATTATCCTTAGCAAACCAACACAGGAATAGACAACCAAATACTGCATGTTCTCACTTATAAGTGGGGGCTAAATGATGAGAACACATGGACACATAGAGAGGAACAACACACTGGAGTCTTTTGGAGGGTGAGGGAAGGAAGAGGATCAAGAAAAAAGCAGCTATTGGGTACTAGGCTTAATACCTGGGTGACGAAATAATCTGTACAACAAACCCCTGTGACATGAATTTACCTATATAACAAACCTGCACATGTACCCCTGAACTTAAAAGTTAAGCTGTTTTTAGTGGATGAATCAACTATACAGTGATAGCTTCCATGACTGGTAAGAGGCTATGTTCTGTGGACTGGAATATTTGAATGGGAGACAGAAATGAGATAATTTGGAAGAAAATAAGAGAATGTCACAGAAGTCCACAGGAAGCACGAGGACAAGGAATCAAAATATGTTTTCAGAATTTAGTAGTGAGAGGGGGAAAAGGTAAATTGGAGGCACAAGAAATACTTTGCTATAGAAATTGAGTTCTGGTCTTAATTTTACTAATTTAGCTTGTGAGTTTTAGGCATGGCATTTGACTTTGGCCTTGTTCTTCCAGTGAAGTAAAGATAAAATATCTGTTATAAGTTGCAAATGGGTCTTAGAGTTTGTGTGTGAGAGAGTGGAGTGGGGGTTGAAGGGATTTCAAAGCCCTGCATATGTGAAATGCAATTCAGGAAGACCATTTGGAAAGACTTGGACGTGCTGTCAGGGGAGGAAGAGTCAAAGGGAAGACTGAGAACCCTTAGTTGAGTGGTACAGCTTTTAGAGAGGCTCCCAAGCTCTATTTCAAGGTTCTAATGAGACATCCTGCTAAGAATTGCTTCTTTTGTTTAAGTCATGAGATATAATTCTTCCTCAATCCCTGATCATTCAAGGGTCTTGCATCCGATTCATGATTTGAGAATCCAGAATATGGATTTGCAGGCATTTTTTAATTCACTGAATGTTAACATTAGAGTGCAAGTGATCACTCTTCAAATCTAGATTTATTCCTTGTTCTGGCCAGAGCCTTGCTGGGGCCAGGCCTGGGCCAGCTCTGTACTATTGTACTATGATGGAAGAAAGCAAGCTGAGCCTGCTTTCTTCCATCAAGGGCTGAACAAGATGCAGAAGACCCTAAAATGTCTTCCAAATAACCCTGTCAAGGCCTTTGCTAGCATCCGTGGAATAGATTGGGCACAGTTCAAGGGCTGAACAAGACGCAGAAGACCCTAAAATGTCTTCCAAATAACCCCGTCAAGGCCTTTGCTAGCATCCGTGGAATAGATTGGGCACAGTCTGCCTTTGTCTTTTTGAGAATTTGCCCAATTTTGTGTGCAGAGGCTCAGAACCCACATTACCAAATGCTATAAAACCAGTGGTTGTTTGCATTACCTTGGAAAAGTATCTGACCTTTCTGTATTGTCTTCTCATGTGCTAAGCGAGGGTGTGAGAATATTCCAACTCAGTATATTATGGTGTGGCTGATGCTATGTTCTTCATTATGTACATGGGAGATTGTGAGCTAACTCACGGTAATACCAAATTGGGAATGGAGTAAGGCAATATTTAACTGTATTGCATTGTGGTTGTTACATCACCCTCTGTGAAGCTGCACGAATGTAAGCTTTACTTATGGAAGATGGCTTTAAGTATTAAGGAACCATTTTTCTTTCTTTCAGACCAATGATGCCTTAGGAGCCACCTGGAATTGGCTGTACTTCATTCCCCTCATCATCATTGGATCCTTCTTTGTTCTCAACCTAGTCCTGGGAGTGCTTTCCGGGTGAGCCAGTTGTTTCTCTCTTCTTAACTCATTTGCTGACTGCTAACTGTAAACTAATGCCTCCTGACTCATGGCAGATTCATTCATTTAACCTTCATTTAGAAGACACTTACCGAGCAGTTCCTCTGTGCCAAATGCTTTCTAGATGCTGGGAATGCAGTGCAGTAGTGAACCATCGTTCTAATAATCTTGATTATTCTCAGGAACTAAAAAGTCTTGACATCAGGCACAACACTGAACACAGTATGTAGTGAGAGTTCATTTATTCATCCACACTTTCATTCAGTAACTCAGCAGTCAGAGACCTATGTCAAACACTGTGCTGGTTGTTAGGGAAATAAAATTGAATTAGACACAGGCTGTCCCTCAAAAGTTTCTTACTCTGTAGTGTATTGGGCATCAAGTCTCATATTTGTGGCTTGAATTAATTTATACAAATCTGCAACTATTTGGGGTCCAATACCATGGTAAGCATCGCCAGGAGCACACAAAGTATAAGGTGTGGGTCCTCTCCTTAGGAAACATGTTTTGCCAAGAAGATGATACACATGAAATGGAGAATAAGAGTTCTTTTACTGACTTATACAAGATATAATCATTTGTTTTGAGGAAAGGACAAATCTATGTAATCTGAAGTCATCAGGGATAGTTTCATGAAGGATTGGGATTTTGCTTGGGTTATGAAATATGTAGTAGGATTACATAGACTATATGGGAGTGAACATTTCAGGAAGGCGAACATCACACCATAAGCAAAGATGAAAAAATGAGACTTGTCATGGAGTGTGAAGAAATTATAATGTAACATCTTAGGATAGCTGAGACGGGGATATATTTTAGAGATTCTTATATTTTTCTAAGCAAAACTGAACTTAATTTTTTGTCAGAGTGGCATACGTTCTTCAAATGAAAATTTATAAGGTGGCACTTCTGTTTAAACATGGCAGATTGAACTAAGTTGGTCATTTCTTGAAACTCCACTAACACAGAAAATAAATTTTAAGAAGGGCACTAGGACAAAGAGAACAAGAGGAATGACAAGAGATGAAAGATGTCAACAACATTTTTGAACATAGAAAAAATTGGCAACAGTGATAGGAAAGCTGAAGTTTAATTGTTTAGGGAATACCAGTAAAAAAGCAAACTGATTGTTCTTCAGAGTCCTAGAAAGGCTCAGGAATTGGAGACACCAGGTAGGTCGGAGAGCTGGGGTAGGTGTGGTGCTAAAAACAAAAGGATTGATGCAAAGTCCTTGTAAAGAACATTAGACTCCCTGCCCCAGCCCACTATAACCTCCAGGCAATGCTGACATATATCTGCTTCACCCAACTCCCATCCTAGCAAAAGTTAGGAGACTTAATCTCTGTAGATGTGGAATCAGAGAAGCTTGGAATTGTACCATCAGATACACCTGAGGGTAGTGTTGATATGTTGGTACTGAAAACAGGAGGGCTAAATGAAAGTCTACAAATTGAATGTGCATAGTCCAGCCCACTTCTCCTGCTTGACTCTTAAAAACATAGCAGTCTGGTAGGAGTTGAGAGGATTCCTCTTTTGGGAAACTGTCTGTAGAGAAGGGACAAATTTATACGGATATTTGGGGGAGACCAGAGAAACAGATTCCTACCTCGTCACCTTCGGTGAGACTCACTGTATTAATTACCTATGGCTGCTTTCAACTAATTACCATAGCTCTGCGGCTTAAAACTGTGAAAGAAACTTCATTCTCTTATAGTTCTGAAGGGTAGAGGCCCAAAATCTGGCAGGGCCGTTGATATAGTTTGGCTGTGTCCCCACCCAAATCTCATCTTGAATTATAGCTCCCACAATTCCCAGGTGTTGTGGGAGGGGCCTGGTGGGAGGTAATTGAATCATGGAGGTGGGTCTTTCCTGTGCTGTTCTCATGATTGTCATGAGACCTGATGATTTTATAAAAGGGAGTTTCCCTGCACAAGCTCTCTTCTCTTGTCTGCTGCCAAGTTAGATGTGCCTTTCACCTTCTGCCATGATTGTGAGGCCTCCCCAGCCATGTGGAACTGTGAGTCCATGAAACGTCTTTCTTTTGTAAATGTCTCAGTCTTGTGTATGTCTTTATTAGCAGCATGAAAATGGACTAATACAGCTGTGCTCCCTCCAATGGCTCTAAAAGAGAATTGATTTTCTTCCTCTTCCAGCTTCTGGAAGCCCCAGGCATTCCTTGGCTTATAGCCACGTCACTGTAGTCTCTGCCTCTGTGATCATATTGCCTCTTCTTCAATGTCTGTGCAGTTTTATAAAGCCACTTGTCATTGGATTTAGGGTCATTCTGATAAGCCAGGGTGATCTCTTATTTGAACATCCTTAACTTAGTAATCTGCAAAGATTACTTTTCCAAATAAAGTAACATTCACATGTTCCAGGACTTAGGATGTGAACAAATCTTTTGGGGGGCTCCCAGTCATCCCATTACATTCACCATTCCACAAGCTCCAAGCTTGCATACAGAGTTGCCAGTGAGCTTTTGTGCCGTTCTTTTAAATATGAACACACAGCTAGGGATCATCAGCATTTGAGGAAGATGCCCAACACGAAAGAACAAAAAACAAAATCATGAATTATAAAAAGGTAATTGAGGGAATATGAACAATGCAAGGAGTAGAAGACAACTTTAAAAGCTGTATTTGCTATTAGAGATAGAAGAGAAACCATTTCATTTACAGAATAACAGGCCAATAAATTTAAAAAGAAATTTAAAGGTTAAGGGCTCTTGGAGATTAATGTAAAATGTACATTCATTTTACAAAGTAATATATATATACTTATATATTTACATTAAATATAAAAATGAAATAATGTAAAAATATAAGAATGTAATAAAAATATAAAGATAATAAATGTTTGGAATATACAATTGATGAAATTACCTACAAAACAGAACAGCAAAATAGGATTGATCCAGCTTTTAACTATAATAGGAGTTCTATAAAAAGAACAGAGAAATGGAAAGGAAGAAATTAACAAAAATCTAAGAAATGTTCCCAGAACCAAAAGACTCACATTGCCAGATTAAAAGATGTGTTGAGACAGATGCAAGGATGTTCTTTCCAGCATTATTTCATGGTAGTGGGGAGTTGGAGGCAACTTGGATGTCCATAACTGGGAAATTATATAGGTAAAATATTGGATGTATACCATGGCATAGTATGTAGCAGTATGTACTGTGGCATCCTATGTAGCACAGAGCAACAAATACTGCGTACACATGAAACATAAGATATCTTAAGAACAGATTTTAGTGAAAACAAGAATCACTGTGATATGATACCATTTACATAAAACTACATGCACACAAAATATACAGTTTGTGAAAATACATTCAAATCAAAGGCACATTTTGAATATATTATAATTTTTTAAATTTTTATTTTACTTTAATGATTTTTATAGCAGGGTGATAGAAGGTACGTATGGAGGTAAAAGAGAACAAATGAGTTTAATTAGTAATGAAATACACACTGAAAACTCAGCATGACTAATGGAAAGTGAGCACCCCAAGGTGAATCATCATGAAATTTCAGAACATCAGATTAAAAAGTATTCTGAAAGTGCCTGGTAATTAGGAAGGAGATAGAATTCATCTACAAAGAAATAGGAATCAGGATAGCTTTAGGCTTCTCAATGGCAACACTGAAAGTTAGTAACAAATACATAAGCTCTTAAAACTTTCATAAGGAAAATAATTTCCAAGATAGAATTCTATACCTAGCTCGAATACCAATTGTTTTTTAGGATGGAATCACAATGTTTTTAGATATCCATTTTGAAAAAGTTACTGGTGAATGTGAGTCACTAAAAATAAGGAAGTAATTGAAGAAAGAAAGGAAGTAATTGAAGAATGTGATACTCATGGAAACAAGGGATTCCACAGAGGAGAGAAGAAAGAGGAATTGATTCCCAGGGTGATGAAGGGAAGTCTAGGATGACAGAAGCCTAGAGAGTATCAAGCAGTATCAAGATTTGAGTAGGGTGACAGAGGCCTCTAAAAATGCTATCTGTAAGAAAAAAATAAAACTAATGTATTCCCCAAAGTGTGTTATTATTTTCAAAAGAGCTTATGGTTTTGCCAAAACTATATATAGTCATGTGCTACATAATGACATTTCAGTCAATGACTGATGTATATGCAACAGTGGTCCCATAAGATTTAGTGGAGCTGAAAAATTCCTGTGGCTTAGTGACGTCATAGTCATCTTAACATCATAGTGCAATGCATTACTCACATGGTTGTGGTGATGCTGGTGTAAAAAAATCTGAATTATGAATCATATAACAGTAGAACATATACAATTATGTACAGTATATAGTACTCGACAGTAAATGACTATGTTACTAATTTATGTATTTACTTTTAATTGTTATTTTACAATTTATTCCTACTTATTTTTTAAAAAGTTATCTGTAAAACAGTCTCAGGCAAGTTCTTCAGGAGGTATTCCAGAGGAAGGCATTGTCATCATAGGAGATGACAGCTCCGTGTGTGTTATTGCTCCTGAAGACCTTCCAGTGGGACAAGATACGGAGGTGGAAGACAATGATATTGATGATCCTGACCCTGTGCAGGCCTAGGCTAGTGTGTGTGTTTGTGTCTTAGCTTTTAACAAAAGAATTTAAAAAGTAAAAAATAAAAATAAAAAGTTATAGAATAAGGATGTAAGGAAAGAAAATATATTTGTACAGCTGTACAATGTGTGTTTTAAGCTACGCATTATTGCCAAAGAGTCTAAGTTAAATTTTTCTGAGTTTATAAGGTAAAGTTACAGTATGTGAAGATTAATTTATTGAAATAAAAATATTTTTAATAAATTTAGTGTAGCTTAAGTGTCCAGTGTTGATAAAGTCTATAGTGCCATACAGTAATGTCCTAGGCCTTCACATTCACTCACCACTCACTTTCTGACTCACCCAGAGCAACTTCCTGCAAACTCCATTCATGGTAAGTGCCCTATACAGTGTATCATTTAAAAAAATCTTTTATGCCATATTTTTACTATCCCTTTTCTATGTTTAGATATATTTAGGTGTACAAATACTTAATGTTGTGTTATAATTGCCCATAGTATTTAGTATAGTAACATGCTGTACAGGTTTACAGCCTAGGAGCAATAGGTTACAGCATATAGCCTAGGTATGTAGTTGGCTATACCATCTAGGTCTGTGTAAGTACACATTCTGGTGTTCACACAACAACAACATTGCCTAGCAATGTATTTCTCAGAATGTATCTCTTTTGTTAAGCGATACATGACTGTATGAATATATATGTATGTATTTGTATATACACATATACACAAACACTCTAAGCATTTAATTCCATGAAATATGAAATTGTTACCAGTAAGAAATATAAGCATAGTAAGTAGGTTCTCTATTCAGCTCTGTTGTCAACCAAATTTATGTTGCTGATGCCGAATTTTGAGATAGCCCCTTACAGTGCTGTGATTACCTTAAGTGGTTGGAGGAGGCTGAATATGGGGAGGGGAAGGAGATGTCAAAGACTGAAATCTTAGGTTCCACAGTAAGGAAGTATTTAGGCAATATCTGAAATGGAAAGATAAAGACATTTCCGTTTTTAAGTGTAATATTTAGAAATTTGGAAATGAATACCAGAAGAAACAGGTAAAAGAGTTGAAAGTGGTTGCCTCTGGGGAGTGAGATTCAGGGGTTAGGAGAGGTAAAGCAGAGGGCTGCCAGTTTTTCATTAGAAGTCTTTCAAAATTATTTGACTTTTTCAATTCTACATGTGTTACTTTGAAAAAATAGAAATTAAATTTTAAAGTAAAAATATTGCACACACACAAAAGTGTAGGACGAAAGGCGTATATAAGAATATTCATCTAACATCCGTGGGGGAAGGATTGGCATGGAGAGAGACCATATTCAGTAGGATTAAGTAGGAAACAACCATAGTAATCCAACTACATGGTACTAAGAGCCTGTGGTGGTAATTTGTGAGATGGATATGAGGGAAAAACTGAAGACACCGTAAAGAAGAACTTTAATAATTATTTTGAGTGGAGAGTCTTAAGACATAAGAGATTTCTTCTATATTTACTCATTCAGTGAGTGTTTGTTGGCATTCTTTGTTTGTGCCCAAGCACTGCTAGACGTTACTGTCTCCAGCCAGCCAGTACCTACAACTCCAATGTGCACCCTCCGTAACTCTGGCCCCCAGAGAAGCCTGACCCACAGGCTCTCCTCTTGTATTTCTACTGAGAGGATAATGTCATGTTTGTGTAATCTTATCTGATATTCTTTGTCCTAAGTGTGTATATATTTTAGTTTGGAAAATTTAAGACAGATTCTTACTATATATTTGGGGAGAAAAGTAGATGCTGTGCTAACAAAAGCCACTGGTGTTCTGGATGAGGCTCCAGTATAGGTTCGAGTTGTGTTTTAACAGAGCTGGAAATGGAACAGAACACTACCCTACCGGACAGTGCCTTGTGTCTGACCACATGGACTCTCTTTGGTTTGGAATCACGTCTTTTCATTCTCTTACATCTTTCTCTGCATGGGAAACAGTTGTACATTGGAAGAGGCATGGGCGTTAGCATCTGACATTCATGGGTGAGAAGCCTAACCCTGTAAGAAACCACTTATTAGCATTGCAAATTTGGATAAGTTACTCTGAGCCTGCTTCCTCCTCTGTAAAATGGGATAGCAATAGCTCTCTCATATACAAAACCCTAGCCTAGGGTCTGGCATGGAGTAGCCCTTAGCTCTTATTAGCTACCTATATCCTTCGATAATATTAACATACATTTTCTCAGCCTCTTAAGTCCAGGTGGCATCACCTGCTTAACGGCCTGTGGATGTTCGATTGAGCCAGCTGTGGGGCCATGGGCTCCTCTGGGAGATGGCCTGCACAGATTATATGTCATGGAACTGGGATGGCAGATGCCTTCTTAGCACTTCTGGAGAAGCCTAGGAAGTGACAGTGGCAGCTGGGAACAGCTGGTATGAATAAATTTTGACATTTAAAGGAGTGTTCACAATAGGGGCATTATAGGCTGGGACTGAAATCATTCTGACCTGGTTTATTTTTCTCATTCTGAAGCTCAGCACAGTTTGGGGTGGGCTTTATTGGTGTCTGCAGGGGGTTCAGCAGCAGCCAGTCCTGTGTACAGGAGGGGCCATGGGTTCTCACTTCTGCTTGGTTGTCTCTCACATGCCTTTGGAAAGATTGTAAGCTTTCTCCTTAGAGTGGGGGTTTAGTTGGGATTTAATTCAGAAGCAACCTGGGAAATAGCTTGGAAACCTAGGGAGCAGGTTTCTTGTGACCTGCAGGCAGCTGAATGTTATGTACCAAGGCTGTTCCCAGAGCAGAGAGAGACAGAAATTAAAGAGGGAACACACATGGCTCCCAGGTTGGGCAAGTGAGGAAGAGAGTCCACGTGAGAGGGGGCAGGCCGCATCCACTGGTGCTTAGGGAACCTGGGATGCCAAGTGTGGAAATGACTGAGGCACCTGCCTCTGGGGCACAGGCATTGGTGGGAGGAAGGCTGTGAGGCATGTTTGTTGGCTCATATTTAAAGAGGAAGTATGGATGGAAGCATTGTAGCATTTTTACTTGTCTCAAAGGAAATGGGATTTGATGAAAACCATTAGCTTAGGCATGAAGAGAAGCAGAGCTTCCTGTCTCCATGGAAACAAAGCAGGGCTGCATAAGCACATCCTGAAATGCCGTCAGGGGCTACAGGGCAGAGGCTAACACAAGCAGAAATGACCCTGAGGCATCCCACTGTCTCCATCCATTGTTCCCTGGGCTTCTGGATAGGGGAAGGTAAATATGGGGAAGCAGTTGAGCTGTCTCAAAACCAGAGCAGGGGCAGTCAGACCAGAGACTGCATCCATATATGTGTGGGGAGCAATGTGAGCTCTCTTGTGTAAAGCATGCCATAGTTTTCAAAGCACCTTTGCTTCTGTGATCATGTTTGTTCTTTGCAGTGACTCCATGCAGTAGGTGGACAGTATCTTTATTTGGAAATGAGAAGAGGGAGGTTTGGTTAATCTCCAACTAGTTACTGGCAGAGGTGGGGCCAGAGGTTACAATTTCTCAACTTCTAGTTAGTGCTTATTTTAGTGTACACTACATAGCCTCTATTCAGGGATACTGACACCTGAGGTGGCATACCGAGAGATATGCTGCCAGTGGTAAGCCTGGAATATCATCTTGACCATATAGATTTGCTGCAAGTTTTAATGTGTATGTGCATTGATGTATACACTTATTCACACACACTGATGTTCACGTATACAATATGACCCGGTATGTGTACAGGGCAGAAGATGCCAAGACCCACTGTCAAGGTCCTGTTGCCCTAAGACTAATGAGAAGTGGTGAAGTGTCCATAGTAGAGGAGGAATTCTTCTGGTTGCATCTCATGAATGCATAGAGTGGCTCCCACGACAAGCAAAACTACAGCTGTCTGCCTTGCTAGCAACTCATGTGCAAGCTGATTCTGTGCGATTCAGTAAGTGTTTATTGAGTGTCTACTATGCAAAAGATACCTGGCTAGACATTTAGAATACAAAGATGGGTAAAATAAGGAGATTGTACACTAATTATGGAAATATTTCAAAAATACATGTAATGGGACTCTAAGTTCAAATAGTCCAGAATGCTAGTCCCTCCCCAAAGCTGTTTTTTTTTGAGATTCATATATGCAGGTCACTAATTTTGAGTTCCTACTATCTTGCAAGGCATTGTTGAGGATAAAAAGATAAATGAGACGTAGGTCTGGGACACAGTGGGCATATTAACAACTATAACTTCAGTGTTAAACCTTGCATCTCCTGTTGGATGTGCCATTGCATCTTAGGAGGTGGTTCCTGAGTGTTTCCCACGCCTGACCTGAGACAGGAATGGCTGCTGGTCTTAAGAAGGAAATTATTCATGCCCAGCTCAGTGTTCCAGATGAGATCTCTGAGGGGAGTTGGTGGGTATTAGTTTGACGTATATCTGCTCCTCCCAAGGCTGGCTGACATTGAAGGTGACTGGCTAAGATAAGGGAGAGTAATTCTGCTGGGATTCTAACACTGGAATCAACCAGTAGAAAGTCAATGACTGACTCACACAACAGTTACTAACTATTTGTCGTATGTGACTCACTGCTAGGGGCTAGGGATACCAGGTCAAACAAGGACAGAGAGCTCCTACCCCTCAAGGGGTTTGAGTCTAGGAAGAGATAGCAACAGGAGGGCATTTAAATTAGAAGGGGCAAGGATCAGGTAAGGCCAACTGAAGCAGGTGACAGTGGTGTGTGCCTTTGAAGAGCCAGTGATAGTTTGCGAGCACAAGGGAGAAGCACATTCTAGCATGCAGGCACAGGCAAAGGCTCATCGAGAAGGGCTTCTTGGGCTAAGCTGGTAAGTTTAAGCTTGATCCTATAAGCTTGTGGGAGGTTTTAGATTGTTAGATAAGAAGATGGCTAGATTTGCATTTGAAGATGATCACCCTGGAGAAGGTACATAGAGAAGCAAGACTGGAAGCAAACAGAGGAGCAGCAGTTCAGGGGAGAAGCAGAGAAGCAGTGGGGCTGAAGTACAGTGGTGGGGACGGAAAGGACAGGACAGCTCCGGGAGGTGTTGGGGGCTGGGTGTTGGATCTGCAGGACTCAGGACTGTGTGGGTATGTCTGAGTGGGTTTGGTGTGGAAATCAGAGGGAAGTCTTCTGGATTGCTTTTAGGTTTCTGAATTGAGACTGTAGGTGGCTGGGGGAGAACACAGGCCAAAGCGTAGGTCTTAAGGGAAAAGGGCAGGTTTTGGACCTGTTGAGTATGGGAAAGCGTAACACACTTCATGGCTTTTGGCCAGTTCACAGGAGTAGAGTAGGGTTTGTTTTAAGTTGTTTTTATTGTAAGCTATAATTTTTTGAGACTGTGCTGCCCATCAAGCATTGTGCCAATCACATGACACATATTATCTCATTTAATCCGCACAGTGACCATATGAGGAAGTACTAACTTCCTTTTATAAATAGAGATACTGTGGGATGCTTGGTAATTTGCCAAAGTAAACAAAGCTCATGAGCAGTAGATTCAGAATTTGGACCGAGATCTACTAGGCACAAACACCTATGCTTTTAAGCAGATCGTCCAGATAGTTTAAATGTCCTTTATGGAAGGAAATTATCTGTCATCTAGTACAGCAGAACTTAATGAAAATGAACAGGTCCTCCATGACGGCCATGGCACATGGAACTTCCCAGTCCTGTGGACAGAAATTTCCTGTATGATACCCTGCTATGATGACCAGAGTCGGGTGTTCATAATTCCTACACTGACAAGAAGGACTTTTCCTGGGTGAGTTGTGTGACCATGGGGGTCACATAAAAAGCTTATGGGAGCTTGCTGAGAGAATATGCATTTCCCCAAGACACTGCTTAGTGTATCAGTTGTGAAAATTGTATCCTAGGGTGAGATAAAAATTATTTGAGGAAGACAAGACTCTAAATGTTGTTTGTGCCTGCCTCCTTGTTACAGTGGAGGAAACTTGGCTGGAGAGTGAAATGACTCGCTCAGTTTGTAGACAGCTATTTAGTGTTAGACGTTGGCTAGAAGCTAGCTGCCCTGGCTCCCTGTCTGGGGTGCTTTTTCCTCCGTGCCCTATGTATAGCCTAGTAGTAAAATACAGACTCTCTAGACAGTCTAGCTGGGTTTGAGTTCTGTTCCTATCACTTGCCAGCTATGACAATGATGTTAGGTAAATTATTTCACTTTTCTATACTTTCAGTTACCCAATTGTGAATAAGGATATTGGTGTTTGTCATATAAGATTACTGGGGAAATGAAATCAGATAATACATGTTAAGTGTTTAATACCTGGGTGATAGTAATTACTTAATAAATGTTAGCTGTTAGTAGCAGATTTCTTCTCTCAAGAGCCTGGTTTACACTCAGTAGGTGGGGCTGGGAAAGAGCCATTCTTACCTACCAAGTACTCCCATTGAGTCAATTAGCATGAGCTCAGATGTTTTCAGATACCACTGGTAGAGCTGACCATCCATCACACCCTACAGGGAACAGCAAAGACAGACTGTGCTCTTGGGCCCCACATGAGGCCATCAACTTGGACACTCCACCATTTGAAGTTCGTTGGAGTACCTGGGCCTTTCTATTCTCTGCTCATGTGGTCTGGAGTAAGCCTCTAATTTTCTTTGTTAAATTCCTGCTCATCCCTCTCAGCTTGTTTTAACTTTGGCTTCTTTCATGAGATCTTTCCAGGTCTATACCCCCCACTCTCATTTTACAATTAGTGTTAAAATCTTTCTCCCACATGTTCCCATAGCACTATGTGCCTGTTATAGAATCTGTCACTCATAGTAACGTCACGGAATTGTTATATAATTTAATACTACTAAAGATAAGATCTAATATTTATTGAAACCTTGTCATCTGCCCAATAGCATGCTAAATGCTTTATATACATTATTTCAATTAATTTTTGTAACAGCCTCATGAGTCAGGTACTGTTGTTAACCCCATTTTATAATTGAGGAAATGGAGACTGAGAGTGGCTAAGAGTCTTGCCTAATGGTGCACAGTCTAATGAGGGGCAGAGCTCTCCTGCCTTCTCCTGGATGCACTATCTTCCTGTGCTTTGGAGTCACAGATGTCTCTGTCACTCATTCAGTTTTGTTTCTTCTGCTGAGGATGTCTTTCCATGTAGTTGGATCGCTCCTGATATCTTAGTGCCTTGTTTTTGTGTTCAAGAAATGATTGATGAATTGAAGGGAAACCGAGTAACATCAGGACCCTCTTAGGGGATGCCATGCCCCCCTATGACCTCCTGGAGGATAGTATTGCAGAGAACTGAGGAAGAGGCTGGCATCTTAAAAGTCAGGAGCATAATCACTGGTACTGGAGATCCTCGAAAAACCTCCAGAGAAGCTGTCTGCTTTCTGGAATGATGATCCCAGCTTACAAGCATTACAGACAAGTAATTATGACAGGTTGGACATTTTTACACTTGGCCATTGCTAATATATTTTTCTTCGAGTTAATTCCTCATACCCTTTGCCCATTTTCCCATAAATTGGCATATTTATCTTTTTCATATGAATTTAGATTATTTGCATAGTAAGGATATTAACCTTTTATATCATATATGGTACATGTTTTCAGAATAATCACTTCTAAAGGATTGTTAAAGCTGTTATCCTATAGGCAATTGTGGGCAAATAAGGCTGTTGGAAGCAGAAAAAGACAAAACAGTTATTCTTTTTTACTTTAGAGCATTTGGTTTATAAAGCATTTCATGTGTTTGATTCTCACAATAATCCTAAGAAGTATATTAGTATTTTACAAACAAGGAGATTGCAGCTCGAAGTGAGCAAGTGACATGCTCTAAATGACAAATGTAACTGTGATTTTAGGACTCTCAGTCCAGTGCTCTTGTTCCCCAAAGCAGTGCTTCCCCTATGGAGTGGACATTTGCAATGGGACCTTTGCTGCTTAGCTGCTACTCACAACAGAGATGTGATTTACACACATGCCACAGCACAACAACAAAGTGCTCTTTTGAGTTGATTAATTGAACAGATAGTTCGTGCCAAACACTGTTCTCTAGATGCTGGGGATTCAAAAATCCCTCCCTCCACGGAGCTTATATTTTTCTGTTGCACATGTAATCTATATTTTATGTAATATTACCCCCATTTTAGGACTTTATTATTAGGAAGAAGTACAATCAGCACCAACACCCTGAAATTGCCCTGTGTTGATAACGCTATGGGCTGTGAAATGTGAATGTGAAATGTAATGCAGCTGCTTTTGGGGGGAAAAAGGCTCTGATTTTCTTGTATTAATTAAAATTCTGTCTCCTTTCAAAAATTAATCTCTAGTGTCTCTTGCTGTTATCTACCTTGAGAAACAGAGGCAGTGTCAGGATAGGTGGTTCTGGGGGCTCAGCCAAGGTGAGAGCATCCTTGGCTGCAGAGGTATGGCGGGGGTGGAGAGGTGAAGTCATAGCTGGGAGAAGCCAAGAATCCTATCCAGAAAGGTTGCATGTGAGAGGCAGGGTGAAGGTGTTGAGGGAAAAGGAATAGAGAAATCAGTAAGTAGAACTATCAACATAAATAATCAAAACAAAGTACTGTTTTACAAGCATTTATCCTTTTTAAAGCGAACTGTTGACAGTTAGATTGGGACTTCATTAGGTGCCTTTTTGGATATGAAGACAATAACCAAATATAAAAATGCCTCCATTCTCTGTTGAATTTTTCACACGTGAAATTTCTGGTTGACCAAGTTCTTAGATAACTGGAACATCCTTGTAGCTCCTCAGCCATGCTCTAACTTAGTATAGGTAAATCTTCTAACACTCTGATACCTATATACCTATACACACACGCACACACACACACATATATATACACACACATACACATATATACATCTACACATACGTACATATCTGTGTATATATACACCCATATATGCATATATACACACATACTTTCACACATGTATATGATGTTTTCTATTCATGTGCAAACTCCAATCCATATACTCCAGGATTTGTCCCTTCATTTAGTACTTAAGGAACCCAGTAGATGATTGTACCATTCTCTGAATTCGCCTTGCACAGTGACTACATTTAAACTTATTTCAAGAATGTTCCATTTTAAACTCTAGTTTTGTTTTTCAGAGGAGGAGATAACTTTTACTTAGTAAAATATAACATGAAGTCACATTTAAGAAGATGGCTTTTTAGATAGATGACATAAGTTCTGGTGTTCTATTGCATAGTAGGTGATGGTGGTTAACAGTAAGGCATTGTGTATTACAAAGTAGCTTGAAGAGAGGCTTTTAATTGTCCTCACCACAAAGAAATGATACATGCATGAAGTGATAGATATGCTAAATACCCTGATTTAATCATTAAACAACATATTTATGTATCAAAACATCAGATTGTACCCCATAAATATGTACAATTACAATGTGCCAATTAAAAAATAAAAATAAATGAAAAAAATTAAAAAATATGGCTTTGCTAAGAGACAGACCTGGATTTAATGTTCTGATCTGCTACTAAGCTCTGAAGTGTACATATTCACTTAGATATCCCTTAGGTGTCTTAAGCTTAGGATGCCCCAAACAGAATTCATTATTTAACTTCCTTTCCTCATCACTAAGCACACTCTCTATTCTTTCTATATTCTCTGGTTTTCTTTTACTCTTTCTGTGATCCTTTTATCACATTTGTTATCCAAGATAGAAACCTGAGTTAATCCTGGTATCTTCTCCTCACTTATTCTCTGGGCTTAATTACTCATCAAGACCTACTGATTAAGTTTCATAAAACTATGTCCTGGACTATAGCAATTGTCTCTGTAAATGTTCTCCCTGCTGTAACGCATCCTGCTATTCACGAGAAAACAGTCTTTACAAACTAGACATTTAATTGTAGAATTTATATACCTTAGTTATTTATAATGGGATCCCATTACCTAAATGATAGAATCACTTATGTATTCACTTAACCAGTTTTCAATAGATGCTGAGCTTCTGTGTGCCAGGCAGTATTCTAGATGCTGGGAATACAGCAGGGAACAAAACAAAAATCCCTTCCCTCATAAAACTTGCTTTCCCATATGGGGAGAGTCTAAGGACATATATTCTGATTTAGGTAAATGAAAAGACAAACCCTGCTCTTGAAAAAGAATACTTCAAATTACAAAGATGTCTGCTTTCTCCACTTTAGTCTTTAATGTGATATTGATAAATATAAACAATGTTTTTACTAAATTATATTAAAATTTATCTGAAAATATAAATGTATAAGAGTAGCCAAGACATTTCCTTAAAGAACAATGAGGAACAGGAACTTTTTGTATAGGGAGCAAAATATATTCTAAAGCTACAATAATTGAAATGATGTGATATAGGAATTCAGGAACCAAATATATATTATATATTATATATTATATAATATATAATTTATAATATATAATATTATATATAATATATATTATATAATATAATTATATAATTTATAATCTATAATATATTATATAATTTATAATATCATAATATATAATATAATTATATAATTTATAATATAATATATACACACACACGACATATATTGTGTATATGTGTGTGTATATATATGAATTTACAGTATATATAAGTGTAAAGTGTCATTTCAAATCATTGAAGATGAATCAGTGAATTGTGTGACTGGCTAGTTACTTGGCAGGACAAAAATTGAGTTGGAGCCCCATCTTATATCTTATATCAAAATAAATTGCAGGTGGAGCTAGTACATGCATTTTAAAAATTAAATCATAAAAGGATTCAAAGAAAACACAGACAATTTGAAAACTTCAAGGGAGAAGACCTTTCTAAGCATTATGCAAATCAATAAGCCATAAAGGAAATAACTGATACGTTTGAATTTGTAAAAATAAAAATACACTGACCACTATAATTTATTAATAACTTCCAAAAACAAACGAGTTAGTTTTGAATTTTAGATTGATTATATAGAGGATTCAGCAAGGTGATAAAAAGATGATTGATAAGTAATAAGATTGTAATAAAGCTCTAGTTCCAGGCAGAAAATGTAAAGTGAAAAATAGCCGAAGATTTTAAGTGGTAAAATAGGACATGACGAATGACTGGCTGTAAGCAGTAGGGAAGATCACCTAGTATATGATCCCAAGATTCAGTTGCAAATGTTTTGGAGAACTTTGGTTCCATTTACTGATATGAATAATAGAAGAAGAAAAAAAAGCTCTTATTCTGAGAGAAAGGTTTGTTTAATTTTAGACATAGAAAGTTTGAAGTTCAAGAGGCCTGAACAAGTAGATAGGATCATCCAATATCTGTGTCTTAAGAAAAGAGGGAGGAAAAATATGATACACAATAGAGAAAATGGTACAAATACATAAGGTTATCCATGGAAGGGAGGTAGAGAAGAAAAAACAGCCACAGATAGAGGTTTCTAGAAACACCATGTAAGAGAATATTAAGATTTTCAAAAGGACATACCAGAAACATCACATCATAGAGGATGAAGAAGTACAGGGTTTCAAAAAGGAATGAGAAGACCCCAAGTGCTGAATGAGTCATAGAGATCCAATACACAGTTGACTAAAAACTAGCTGTTGAAGCTGGCAATGTGGAGGACGTGTCTCTTTTTTTTTTTTTTTGCTTTGTTTTTTGAAATAATTATAGAATCAACAGGAAGTTGTAAAAAAAAATTACAGAAAGGTCTTATGTGTTCTTCTCCCAGTTTCTCCCAATGGTAACATCTTGCATAACTGTAGCACAATACCAAAACCAGAAAATTGACATTGGTGCAATCCATAGAGCTTCAGATTTCACCAGTTTCACATATACTCGTTTGTGTGTGTAGTTCCATGTAATTTTATCACGTGTAAATTTGTGTAACCACTGCCACAATCAAGATACAGGTATCCTATCACCATAAGACCCCTTGTGCTACCCATTATAGCCACACCTACTATCCTCTACCCTCGCCAACGCATTCTTCTAATTTTGTCATTTAAGAATGTTAAATAAATGGAATCATAGGATACAAAACTTTTTGAAATGGACCTTTCTTCACTTAGCATAGTAACCTTGAAGTCTGTCCAGGTTTTCCATATATCAGTTGTTCATTCCTTTTTATTTCTGAATAGTATTCCATGGTATGGATATACCACGGTTTGTTTCCATGCACTCCTTGGAGGACATGTGAATTTTTTTCAGTTTGGGTTACTACAAGTAAGGCTGCTATGAAGAACATTTGTGTACAAGTTTTTGTGTGAACATAAATTTTCCTTTCTCTGGGAAAAAATGCTCAAGAGTGCAGTTGCTGGGCCATATGGTAAGTGCATGTTTAGTTTTATAAGAAACTGCCTACCTGTCTTCCAGAGTGGCTGTTCCATTTTACATTCTTGCTAGCAATGCATAAGACTTCTGGTTTTTCCATATTCTTACCTGTGGGCTTAAAAAAATAATATACAATGAACATTAATAAGTATCTTATTAATTAACAAATTTATCTTGAAGTTATAAGACAATAATGTAGACCCAGGCTGGGCATGGTGGCTCATGCCTGTAATCCCAGCACTTTGAGAGGTCGAGGCAGGAGGATTGCTTGAGCCCAGGAGTTTGAGACTAGCCTGGGCAACAAGGCGAGACTCAGTCTCTTAAAAAAAAAAATTAGCTGGGTGTGGTGGCATGTGCCTGTAGTCCCAGCTACTGAGGAGGCTGAAGCAGGAGGATCACTTGAACCCAGGAGGTCGAGGCTGCAGTGAGCTGTATTTGTGCCACTATGTTCCAGCCTGGGCAACAAAGTGAGACCCTGTCTCAAACAAAATTATAATAAGGTAGACCAATGATTATTAAATCATGTTTTTAAAATTATGGACTAGTAAATTCTCAGGAAAAAAATAAACAACAAAACCAACATTGGTTGGGTAGAAAAGATGAATACAGAGTTAATAACTTTTAATTTTAGCAGTTAAAGACTTTAAAACAAATAGATTAATCACAAAAACTCAACTGCTAGCTTCACTCACCATCAATTCATTAAGGAAAAGGTCCAAATTAATGTTCTTTGTTTTGTAAGACCTCTCAAAGCTTTGCTGCAACCTACTTTTCTTTTCTTTTTTTTAATTATTATACTTTAGGTTTTAGGGTACATGTGCACAATGTGCAGGTTTGTTACATATGTATCCATGTGCCATGTTGTTTTGCTGCACCCATTAACTCGTCATTTAGCATTAGGTGTATCTCCTAATGCTGTCCCTCCCCCCACCCCACAACAGTCCCCGGAGTGTGATGTTCCCCTTCCTGTGTCCGTGAGTTCTCATTGTTCAATTCCCACCTACGAGTGAGAACATGCGGTGTTTGGTTTTTTTGTCCTTGCGATAGTTTACTGAGAATGATGGTTTCCAGTTCCATCCATGTCCCTACAAAGGACATGAACTCATCATTTTTTATGGCTGCATAGTATTCCATGGTGTATATGTGCCACATTTTCTTAATCCAGTCTATCGTTGTTGGACATTTGGGTTGGTTCCAACTCTTTGCTATTGTGAATAGTGCCACAATAAACATACAGACATGTAGACACATGCACACGTATGTTTATTGCGGCTGCAACCTACTTTTCTAGCCTCAATTCAAAGATTCTTCTGCCTTAGCCTGGCCACACAGCTCACTGTTCCCGGTTTTCCCAGGTAATCGCTTATTTGGCTAGAAATAACCAACCCCCACAGCCACTTCCACCCACTGCTGTATTTGACTGGGGAACGCTGACTTATCCTTCAAGGTCAAGTTTCTTCATCTGGGTTCCCATTGCACTATATATACTCCTCTATTAGAGCACTTGTTACATTATTTTATAGTTATTTGTGGAGGTCTTTGTCCCTTTCACAGGATTATGAAGAATGACATCATGGTGAGTTCACTTTCTTTTCCCCAGCATTTAGCAAGCATAATTAACAAGCACACAGTAAGCTCCCAGTAAATGCCCTCAAGTGAACAAATCAAAGGCCAACTTCCTGTTTGTGATGTCTGTGTTCATCAGAAATTTTCCTGAGATTTTGAGCATTGTTTTCAGTGTGTATAATTCCCCTGAAACCCAAGTTTAATATTAGCTGAATAGCAGAGCACAGGGCACTTGTAGTAGGACTCCAACAAGTGTGCTACTCTAAGAACGTCTCCATTACATCGAGAAAGAGGGAATATTTGTTATCAGCATGATGGACATGATCTCAGTGTAATTGTTGCTGCTGTGAAGGCCTTTTGAATGATTTTCCCCCTCCCCATGATAATTTATCTTGTACGTTCACTTCACTATAGCTTTGATACCAAAATCTTGGGCTTTTCCAGATTAGAAAAAAATCTGTTTTTGTTTAAACTTGTCTCTTTTTCTGGTCTATAGAACCTCATAATAATTGGCTTTGCCACATGGAAATTTGTAATAACATTAGAGCCCCGCGTCATTGTGAGGTTATAGTCCATAGTCGAGCTCCTATAATTAGACATGTTTTCTGTGCACTTGCAGACACGTATACACTGAGGTGGCTGAAATAATACCTCCCAATTTCCCCGGCTGATAATCAGAGTCTTTACAATTTGGTTATATACTGGGTGCTTGGCATTTCTAGCTGTTAAGTTGAGAAGCTGTTAGAGTTGTAGTTGAATTAAAAGTTATTTTCCCCTTGGTGTCAAGTGTATCACTACATTCTCAACACTTAATTATCGTTGTGTCCCAAAATATTCTTCATTTAGCAAAATATTGAAATTACTCTTTCCTGTTGAAGAAGCTAACTCTACTACACGAGAGAGCACTGAGATGCCGTGTTCCACAGAGAACTCAGGAAATGAATGGCATTTGAAGGCATTTGGGGCAACTGGAGGAGCCCCAAAACCTGTTAAAGGGGCCACATACTCTTATCTATATTAGACTCAACTTGATAGCTAATCTTTTTAGCAGCTGACAAGTCCTCAGGCTGAAGCTGACCAGACCAAAAGAGGCCTCCCCACCCTCGGCAGAGTTGACTCTCCTTCCCCATGCCCCCACCCCACTACCTTTTGTGTTGTTCACAGAGAAGCTTCTCCTCCATCCTCTTGTCACTGTGTTTTCACATTTTATGTTCTATTTAGATCAAGGTACCCAGTGACCAAATATAATATGGGGAAGGGATGATCTAATTATGAGCAATTAATACCTTAGTGAGCAGGAGCTGAAGGAGGAAGGTACAGACTAATTTTTTAAAGTAAAAGGTGGTAAGGGGGAGAAATACTTCTTTGATCACTTACTAAAATATCTAATCACAAACATTTATTCATTTATTATTATTATTATTATTGAGACGCAGTCTTGCTCTGTCACCCATGCTGGAGTGCAGTGGTGCAGTCATAGCTCACTGTAGCCTTGACCTCCCGGGTTTAAGGGATCCTCCCACCTCAACCTCCCCAGTAGCTGAGACTACAGGTGTGTATCACCACACTTGGCTAATTTTTTGTAGAGATGGGATCTCACTTTGTTGCCCAGGCTGGTCTCAAACTCCTCAGCTCCAGCAATCTTCCTGCCTTGGCCTCCCAAAGTGCTGGGATTACAGGTGTGAGCTACTGCGTCCAGCCAGCAAACATTTGTTAAGCACCAATATGTCAGGCACTCTGAGTTTGATAGTGAACAAGAAGATGCAGTCCCTTGCTCTTATGAACTTTATTTTTCTCATGGCGGAGACAGAAAACAAGCAAGCAAATAACACAAATATTGGGAAATGTTATGAAGAAAATGAGCATGCTTTGGATAGCAACCTTGATTCCTGTCTTAGAAAGAAAAAACAATCAGACTTGAGAGAATTGCTGCCAAACTTCTACAGTCTGCATTGATCTGACCCTGTGTGATTCTATGGATATGCTTCCCTCATCTGACGTAAAGCCTCCCACACTGTTTCCCTACAGGAGAAATGATGCTTGTGTTTCTCTAGTGGCCAGTGTCAGTTACTCTGAAGATGTGATTTGCCAACCAACTGGGCTAAACAAACAAAAACCGGAGCAATAGGACCTTGAATGCATAATTAACTTGTGTGGAAGACTTCGTTCTTCACTCAGGGGTGTTAAAAAGGATGTCTTTGTGAGCTAAAAGCAGAACTACCATTTGACCCAGCATTCCCATTACTGGGTATATACCTAGAGGAATATAAATCATTCTACTGTAAAGACACATGCATGTGAATGTTCACCGCAGCACTATTTACAATAGCAAAGACATGGAATCAACTTAAATGCTCATCAGTGACAGATTGGATAAAGAAAATGTGGTACATATACATCATGGAATACTATGCAGCCATAAAAAGAACAAGATTATATCATTTGCAATAACATGGATGAAGCTGGAGGCAGTTATCCTTAGCAAACTAATGCAGGAACAGAAAACCAAATACCTCATGTTCTCACTTATAAGTGGGAGCTAAATGATGAGAATTCATGAGCACAAAGAGGAGAACAACAGACACCGGGCTCTACTTGAGTGTGGAGGGTGGGAGGAGGGAGAGGAGCAGAAAAGATAACTATTGGGCACTAAGTTTAATACCTGGGTGATGAAATAATCTACAACAAATGCCTGTGACATGAGTTAACAAACCTGTACATGTACCCCAAACCTAAAATAAAGTAACTTTTCAATAAAAGGATGTCTTTGCGTTAACTAGTGGGGTAAGTTGCCCTAGTGGATTAAATAATATTTCTTCCAAAGATAATGATCTGGAAACCAAGACTGTGCTTTTATTGATATTTTCACCTTCTAAATTCCCTCTGTAAACACCTGTGAATAGGAGGGAAGAAAGGACCTAAAATGGTCATAGGGAACCTCAAGGCCAAGGCCAAGCTGTATCCCAGACTGTTTGGCTCCAGAGAGGAAGGTCTTCCTTCAGTCATTCATTTCTGGCCCCCTTTCCTCTGCACCACCCTCAGAGACAGTAGCAGATACCTATTGCAAGGTTGCGCTGTGCTGGTCATGTTCACGGACCAGGTAAACATTTTCCCTCCTTTCTGTGCGTTTCTTATCCATATAGTCTTTCAACCCTGGTCAAGGTTTTCTCCTGGCAAAATTTGAGAAGTTGGTGGCATTTGTATTTGAGATCATGCACCTTTGTTGTCCCTTAGTTTAATGTTCCCCTTTTCTCTTCCCTGTCCTTTGGTCAGGGAGGAGTTATTTGATGGACTTAACTAGCTCACATATGGGATTTTGGCCTGGGTTCCCTGAAAGATGACCCCAAGAAAAGAATTGGCTGCCAAAGGGAGCAAGTGAGAAAATTGAGGCAGAGAAGGGGAAAAAGCCAAAGAGTTATGTGTTAATTGAGAGGGTTGTCAGTATGAACTGCTGAGGCTTAATCCGCTGGGAACCCTTGAAGGAACCATGTAGAATGTACCTCAGCCCTGCTCCACCAAGCAACCGGGAAACTGGGACATAGATACATGTATCTGTATGTTTATGTATGCATGTGTATGAGTACGTGTGTGTGTGTGTGTGTGTGTGTGTGTGTATTTTTCCCCCATCCATCAATCCCTGTCCATCCTTGAGTGATGACACTTTGGGGCTGTCCTGTTTGTGGACTGAACAGTGCCTGGAGAAATTCCATGGGTGGAGAAGCAGGAAGATGTAGGACTCAAAGTGGGCACTGTCACACACCTGTGTGAGTGTTTAAGGCCTGCCCATTGCAGCTGCAGAACCCAGAGGTGGCCCAGGGGGATATGGGGTGGCATCCAGAGCATATGCTCTTGCTCCAAATTCAAGGAGTAGATCATTCATTCAACATTTGTGGAGCACCTACTATGTGCCAAGAACAGCTTTTCCAAGGTTAGTGAGTTAGAAGAAGCAGAGTGACAACAGAATTCAGGACTAGAGTGAGCCGGAGAGCAGATGGTCCACTGCCCAGAAAGAGGACATCCCTTATAGGGCCAGGGGATGGAAGCCATGGGCTGGGCAGGACACTCCTGTCCCAACCCACATGGCAGCTAGAGTCCTGGAAATTACAGTCGACATGACCCCACCCCTCTCCCAAAACACAGTTTCCTCCTCCCAGCCCCACCCAGCAGCGCACACCCCAACACCCGCTCTGCCAGCTCTCCTTCGTTGCCTGTTTCTCCTCAATATAACCACCATTTTATTTTATCCCAGTTCCCAGCGTGCATTTGTCCTGCACAGCCTTGCTGCCCTTCACCCTGCTCCTCAGTGTAGAGTACCATGTTCCCATTATCATTGTTCAGTTCCCCAGCCACACAGCTAATCCTGTTAGGGCCAATTTAGGCAATACAAGAGTCTGGAGCTTTTATGACCTAAGCAGGTGGGGCTCTCCTTATGCTACCAATGATGAATGATAGAATAAGTAAGCAGAGGGCTGGGCGTGGTGGCTCATGCCTGTAATCCCAGCACCTTTGGAGGCCAAGGCGGGCGGATCACAAGGTCAGGAGATCGAGACCATCCTGGTTAACACGGTAAAACCCCGTCTCTACTAAAATTACAAAAAAAAAAAAAAAAAAAAAAAAAAACCAGGCAGGGCAGTGTGCCCCTGTAGTCCCAACTGCTGGGGAGGCTGAGGCAGCAGAATGGCATGAACCTGGGAGGCGGAGCTTACAGTGAGCCGAGATCGTGTCACTGCACTCCAGCTTGGGTGACAGAGCAAGACTCCATCTCAAAAAAAGAATAAGCAGAGTCTCAATTAAAATACTCATTGATCATGTCTGATGTCACAGAGTTTAATCTTAAATTCAGTAGACCCATAAATTAAAAATACTGGATCTCAGTAGCCAGAGGGTCATTCTATCTTAGAGCCCCTGGACACTGTCCCCCCAATACAGACCAGGCCCCATCTGAATGTTCCATGCCCCCTCAGCTGCGAAGTCCCATGTTTTCTGGGCCAGTTATCTCACCTATTCCTGCGAGGGCAGTGCAGCAGGGGCGTGGGCTGTTGGGGACAGAGGGACTCTGCCACAGACTTGACCTGACCATCTCTCTCAAGTCTCTCTCTGCACCCCAGCACAGAGAGCCAGAGCAGAGGTCTGCAGAGTGCCACCCCTCTAGCAGCTCTGTGGACCAAACAAGCATTTCTCCTCAGGTGCCAGCTCAGCATGCCAGGGCATGAGTGTCCCCCAGGTGGCAAGGCGACTGTCTTTCTTAGGTGGCTTGTGTTCAGTGTGGAAGTTCAGGCTCTCTCATTCCTGTTTCGATTCCTTTTCCCTCTCTGTCTCACCTAGTCTTTTATAGCAAAGTTTAGTGTTATAATTAAACAATCAATTTAGCAAATTTTCTTTGGGGATTTCCTTTCCTTTTGTTTTGCCAACTGTAATTCCTCCGGTCTCCAGAGAGATCCCCTGTGAAGTGCATCTGAGGTGTTTTCACTTTCCCTCATCCACAGTTGTTGTTGTTTTCAGGGACTAACAAATGACAAATAAGACACAGCATGTTCGTGGTTTATATAAGCAGGAAGGAATATATCTGCTTCTCTCTGCAGGAAGAGAGGAGGAGGAAAAGAGGAGGAGGCACAGCTGATGGCTGCTACCCAAGGCCTTGCTCCGAAACATCACGGGTGATTGGGAGTCTAAGAATATTAATTGGAGACAGTGGGAACAGGGGTAATTTCACGTACCCAGTAGGGACATGCTGTGCTAAGAGCATGTGAGAAAATAGCATGTGAGAAAAATTTACCTGATGGTGCTATAGGTCTTATTTTCTTCCATGTTTTGTTTCTTATGCAAAACATATATGTGTTAAGAGGAGGGGATGGGGAAGGAGAGTTCATGGAGGAGAGAAGAGGAGGAGAAATAAACTTTGAAAATTCTAGTTGCCATGACAACATAATGAGCTCCAAAAGTGGCATCTCTGAACCAGTTTTGCATGGGAAGGCAGAGAAGCTCAAAAGGGAAAGAATTAAAATAATAAAAATAATAAAACAGTGATCATGAAGCAAAGGATACATCTGAAGAGGCTGTGAGCCCCTCTTGTCACCCTCTGTGTGTTGGGAGTGTCAAAGCTGCTTGCTCCTGGCTGACCTTGGCAGAGCCTGCAGGATTGCTGTCAGGGGTTAGAATGCCTTTGCAGCCTCCCGGGCTCTGGACAATGCGCAGCTAAGGGATTCTGACAAAAGAGACCTCATGCATTGTGTGTGAAGTGCATTGTGCTTGAGAACCCATTGCAAGCCAGGCTGTCTTCCTGCTCTGTTTCTCCTCCCTTTCCTCCCTCCCACCCGCCCTTTCTTATAGCTCAGCTTTACTCTTTTCAATGAATTTCACTGTAGCCCAAGTGACAGTGTGTGCTGTGTCACTCTTACCACCACAGTATAGAATGTAAAATCCCCATTATTGGACACTCATTAGAACTATAAGGCTCTTCTCCCCAGCAAAGTGTCCCAGAGCTGTGCGAGGCTTATACAAAAGAAGGAAGCACTGAGAAGTGCAAAATGTGAAAGTCAAGAAGGATTTGTAGGTAATCATGTTTTTGCCCACCATACTCAAATTGGAAATGCAGCCAGAGCATCTTAGAATTATTTATTATTAAAAATGTATTTTAATGAAGATAACCCTTGGTATCCCTTGTCCTGGTTCAAGTCGTGTTCATGTTTTCCTCATTAGAATGGCCAGGACATTGCATTACATATGTTCCCATAATATAATCGGTGCTTAACAGCATCTGAGCCAATCCATCAGTTAAGGCGCTTGTTCTGAGAACTGGTTGAATGTGGGGATCCTGCTGCCCCCTTGTGCTTGTTTGATATTGTTGCCCACAAGACTATCTAGGGTGTACATTATGATGTCTCTACCACCAAGCTCTGTGCCTGGCGCACAGTAATTAATATATGTTGAATGAATGAGTGCTTAGTTCCAGCTGAAGCACGAAGCCCTCCTTAGTATATATGTGCTCCGGCTAGACTCCAACGAATAGCTGTTTGGCAATAATCCATGTCAAGTTGAATGGATGATGTATAAGTGAACAAATATCCCCTATGGAGGACAGCAATTCTCAGTGAAATAAGCAAATCATTGTGTGAGTTCTGTGTATCAGCAAAGATTAAATCTATTAAGTTTCTAGCTTCTTTCAGATGTTAACCACTTAAGTAGTTAATATTTGCATAATGCTTCCTATAGTTTAGAATCATTAGTCAGTGAGGGGAACCTCCTTTTCTCTGGCATTATGTTTCCTGGTGGAAGAACTTCCTCCAGAAAACACTTTTTAGCCCTTTGTCTTCATCCTTTGCTTATTCCTCCTGAATTGTAGTAGATGAATTTAGAAGAACTGGCCGGCCCTCCAGAAACATGTCTTCTCTACTCACTTTTGCTTGTAGCTTCTGGAACAGTGCTCTGTAATAGGGTAGGCCTGGGCTTCTGTGGTTGTTCCTATGACTGGATGGTTCAAAATTCTGGGGTATACATTGAGGATAGATCGAAAAGATAGATGATAGATCTAAAGTCATGTTCTCCAACTTGCTTTATCAGAAATGAAACTGATTATTTTTTGTCTTTATTTATCTAACTCCAGTATACCCTGCGTCTCAGCTGGTTCCATAATCAGGAGGGGAATAAAAGGACAATTGTATATTGATCCCCACAGCACTGCTATACATGATTAGAAAGTCTTTTCCTCCTTTAAACATGTAATTTTAAATGATGCAATACAATCTCAGATGTGATTTTTGTCACCTTCAAGACGTCCAGCAATTCTAGCACCTTAGATATTTACATCGCAGGTCAGTTGGAAAAGAATAGTCACAAAACACAAATTATGCTCATAGCACACTTGGCTAGTGTGCAATCTTCTGATCACCAAACACAGGAGAATTCAAAAGAAATATGAAACCTGGTCCTTTCTCTTGGGGGCTTATTTCCTCCCACAGAAAGCTAAAACCCGCCACATCTTTTCATACGGGTGATCCCTGAAATAGACATTCTGGACTGGAGATACCACTGTGGTTTCTATCATGTAAGAGCAGTTTTGTAGAAGAGGTGAGATTTGAACAGAGCTTTGAAAGGTAGCTGGAACTTATATAAGCCCAGGGGTGTCATGGAGTGGGTTTTGGGGGAGAAGTTTTAGGAAGAACAGGATGATCCCCAGCTTTGAGACAGGCCCTAATTTATTTATAGGATAAAAAGGATATTGAATATGAGAGTGGTGAGAGCATCACTGGTTTAGTTAGGTCTGGTTAGATCGTGGTGGGCCTCACAGCAGAGGGAATTAAGGCAGGAGAGTTACTGTGGGTGCTGGATGGAGGGGGCAGGATGACCATGCGGGACATGGTATTTGGGGAAGATTAGCTTGCAGGCCTGTTCTGTGGGCGAGGACACTTGCTTGTCTGGGTTCTCTGCTGCCTCTTCAACTTTAATCTTCTAGGAACTCTGAGTGGCCCCAGCATGAGGGCTATAGTGGTGCCCCTCTGTCAGCCACTCTGAACTGTGGCAGACTTGCCCAGCACGGAAGTTAGGATAGGCTGTCTCTAAAAGAGGACTGAGAGAGTGTTTATTCTACCCAGACCATGGCTTTGAGACTGGATATCAGGATGCATGTTATTTTTTTAAAAGAGCTTTTTTGTTATTATCTTCTAGATAAATGAGAAATCAGAAATAAAGTCACCATTCACCTGAAAAGGCACCACTGTCTGGGAGCAGTAGCAATGAGCTATATATCATAACAATAATGATAATAAAAACAGGTACTGTTTATAAAGTGTTGACCGCCTGTTAGGACTTTTCTTATTGTATTGCTGCACATCTGTCTATCTAACATGTATGTATCTAACAAGTACATACTGAACTAACAAGGACCACTGAATACTGGTATTAGGATTTGAAAAGGCTGGGGTAAATACAGACATACAAAAACAACCCTGATTTGAAGGTTTTGGAAGGACCTCTCAGGAAAAGAGGGAGGCAATTTAGCATTGTTTTGGATTACAGGGCTCAAATCCTAGTTCTTCATTTAATTAGCTGTGTCACCTTGGGCACATTTTCTAACCTTTCTCAGACTTAGTTTCTCCACCTGGAAAGTGGGGATCATAATATTTCATGGAGTTTTTGTTGATTAAATGATGTAATGAATACAAAGAACTTAGCACAGTGCCTGGCACATAAGAGATGTTCAATAACACAAAACTGTTAAGAACCTATTAAACTAGCCTCCTGTGAAACATGAATTTTCTATTTTTATCTTTAAGGCTTTTTAAGGGCCTCTAGATGACTACAAATATGATATCTGGTGAAAGTTCCACATTTTCTTCCTCATGGTCTTTCACACCTTTGCATGACTCACTTACTGGCACCTAAGGATGACAGAGTCCCAGGAGAGAGGTACTCAGACAGGACAGAGTCATTTTAATAGATAGGGAGTAGAGTTGTAAACGATAAAGAAATATGGAAAAGAATAGCTGGAAAGTTAACAAAATGTATTGGATAACTACAATGTGCTAGGAAAAGTTTTGTATATTATCTCTTCCTTACAACAATTCAGTAAGACAGGCTGTGTTTCTCCATATTACCCATGGTGGAATGTGAACTGCAGGAGCCTTGCATATTTGCCCAAGGATCCCCAGTTAGTAAGTTGGGGACTAGGATTTTTCACTTGGGTCTCTCTTAATCCAAAGCTCACGTGCTTTGTCCTACACTCTGCTGCCCCTTGGAAAATGCACAGAGCAATGGTCCTATTAGAAGAAGGCCAGGGCTCCTGGGCAGCCAGGGGGCGGATAAGGACATAATGCCAGGGAGCTCCATGTAAACACGTGAAAGAGGGAAATGGGTGACAAAGTATCCTTTCACAAACGGTTACTTCCAGTGTCCTTAGAGCTGGCTTGGTCTCAGGAGGACAGAGAGGCCACACTCATAAGGCATATTACTCATCAGGATGGCACTGCAGTGATGGGATTCTGAGATCTTTGTCCTCCTCCTATCAGTGGCTGGGCTAAGAGCAGGCCAGGCTGGACAGTGGCCTGGGAACATAGGGCAGGCAGGCAACCTGTTACTTGCCATAGAAGTGTGCAGAATTGACAAATCCATGTTCAGAAAGGCATCAAAGTCTGGGTGAGGCTGATCTTCTAAAGTTAAGTCCACCTGTAATTCCAGTGCTTTGGGAGGCTGAGGTGGGAGAATCACTTGAGCACACTGGGCAACATTGTGGAACCTCATTTTGATAAGAAACTTTAAAAATAAAAAATACTAGCAGAGCGTGGTGGTGTGTACCTGTAGTCCTAGCTACTCGGGAGGCTGAGACAGGCAGGTTGCTTGAGCCCAGGATTTCAAGGCTGCAGTGGTTGCATCACTGAAGTCCAGCCTGCGTGACAGAGCGAGACCTTGTCTCAAAAAAAAAAAAAAAAAAAAAAGAGAGTCCCCAATCTCAGCAGCTAGACAGAGAGCAAGAGTCAAGACCCAGGAGAAACCAGTGGGTTGAAGGGAAGCAGTGAATGAGGGGAATCAAAATGGGCATTTGGGAGATGTCACTAGAGGTATTCTCTGGGCAGAGAATGGGCTGTTAGTGTGGTTCCTATGTCCTCCTTGTGACAGTGGCTAGGCACTTTCAAGGAGCCGGGTCTGACGTGCTATGATGCATGAGCCTCCAACCATTAGGGTGAAGGATGTGATCTGGGGTGAGAGCACAAGCCAACGATGTGACAACCACATGGGCTTGAGTGAGTGAAAACTGCCACAGTGAGCAGCGAGTAGGCTGCCAACCCACAGGGCTGGGAAAGTCAAGAACTGTGTGTTCCGCCCGCACATGTTCTCTCATGCACATGCCGACCAGCCCAGCCCACCCTGCTTCTCACACGCCCTGCCTCCGGAAACGAAGAGCCAAAAAGGGAAAACTTCCCGAGAGTGCTTTTTACATCTTGCCAGACATCGGTCCACGCAGCAGCACACTTCACCACACCCCATCCCTGTCCTTAGTTATCCTCTGTGTTCCTAGTCAGTGGTCTCTCAGCCTTGAAGCTCTTTCACCTCCTTGGGGCGCTTGAAAACGTTGGCCAGTTCCTTGAGACCTTCCTTCTCCCCTAGATTTCTCATTTCTCACTTCCTATGTATCTGACCACTCCCTCTCAGCATCAGTAGGAGAAACCTTCAGCCCTGTTGCCATAGGTGCTAGGTCAGAGTTGCTTCCCAGGTGTCACACACGGACTCAGGCTGAGGAACACTCCACTGTCTTCCAATGCCACCTTTTCAACAAGCACCGGTGCAGTTGCCCTGGAAGAAGGGAAAGGCTGCAGAGGGAGCACTGTCAGTTTAATGCTTTAGGGCGGAAGTGCCGTGTGACAGTTCTACTCACATTTCATTAGGGAATGAGTCACGTGGCTGTGCCTCCCCTCAAGGTGAAGAAGAACAGTTGAGAACCGGATGTGTTCTTTTTCTCTGGGTTCTCGGTGGTTCTCCACAGGGAGCCGTTCCGAGTGTGATTGCCTACCACTGCTCTAAGCCTTCTGTGTCCTTGTGACCCTCAGATCCATGTCCCCAACTTCTGCCTCTCCTGTGCTGCAAAGCCGTATTTTCAACTGTGTGGTAGATTCGAATGAAGTACTTCAAGCTTAGCATCCCACAAACCAAATTAATTTCCCCTACCAAAAACCCACTTGGCCATCTTGGGGGGCCTTTGGAATTCCTGGAGCATCCTTATCTGGTCTGCAAATTCCTTTTTATTCTGTGAAATGTCTGTTGCTCTCCCCATCCTCCTGTTTATTTCCAGTATCCTTGATCCTGTCACACCCAGGTTTCTGCTATAGCCTACCAAATGGTGTCCCTTCCTCCTCTTTAGTTTTTGGCAAAAACATAGCTATTTTCCTAAAAATAGACCTAATCATGTTACTCCCTTATGTAAAAACCTTAGACTATTTCCTACAACCCACAGAATGAAGTAAATCACATCAAGTCATTGGGGGAATGGGGTTGTATTTGAACAGAACCAGACAAGGATCTGAATGCTGGTGTACCACCTACCAGCTGTGAGTAAGTTATTTAACTTCATTGACTCTGTTTTTCAATCTATAAAAGGAAGATAATGATACCTACCTCACAGCGTTGCTTTATTTTTTGCTGTGTTCTGTGCCTATCATCTGGTTGGCTGGGGGCTTTGGGCAAGTCATTTTCTTCCTCTAGAACCAGGGATGTGGAAGCAGCTTCTCTCTGACCTCATCACTTCCTACTCTCTTGCCTACTTCTCTTCAGCCACACTTTCTATAACTGTGAAAGGGGAAAGAGAGCCCTGGAGGTCCTTACCCTGGCAATGAAATATTCGCCCTTAAAGGTATTTGCCAGAACTGGTCGTGTGGCCACATCCAATGTTGGGGGCCAAGAAGGTAGGGAGCCAAAAGTATTATGTGAGCAGCGTTAATGACTATCCCATTAACGATGACCCCATAGTGGGTATAGACCCTTGCCCTTTGGAGCACCTCTTGCCTGGTCAAGGTCTGACACTGGGACCCCGTGTGGCCATAGTTCAGTTGACCTTGTCAGGTTTTTCTTAGCTTCCTTCCAAAGAGGATGGGATACACAGTACTTTTAAGTACATTTAGGACTTGAAGATAAAAACTGACCCTCCAAGATGCTCTGACTAGAAGGAATGCTGACTATCTTCTTGTCGGTTTTGCTTATCACAGGTGAGGAAACTGGAGGACCAAGAAGGGTGAGACATTCCCGCCAAGCTGGTTGATGGCATCTCAGACTCAGTATGGCCACCTCTGAACTCTCATTGTCCCTCCTAGCAAATCCCGCCCTCCAGCCTATATTCCCTCAATGGCTGGTTGTATTAGTCCATTCTCACATTGCTATAAAGAAATACCCGAGACTGGGTAATTTATGTAGAAAAGAGTTTTAATTGGCATATGGTTCTGCAGACTGTGCAGTAAGCATGATTCTGGTATCTGCTGAACTTCTGGGGAGGCCTCAGGAAACTTACAATTGTGGCAGAAAAAGCAGGAGCTGGCACGTCTTACATGACAGGAGCAGTAGCAAGAGAGTGAGTGAGGGGGGAGGTGCTACACACTTCTAAACAACCAGATGTCATGAGAACTTACTATAACGAGAGCAGCACCAAGGGGATGCTGCTAAATCATTCATGAGAAACACCTCCATGATCCAGTCACCTTCCACCAGGCCCCACCTCCAGTGTTGGGGATTAAAACTTGACATGAGATTTGGGCGGGAACACAGATCCAAACCATATCACTAGTATTGCCACTGATCTCTACTTATCCCTTAACATGCAGTGTCCTCTTACCTGAATACCTTCCCCAGTTCCTTCCATAGAATTGGAGCCCCTCCCCTCCCTATGTTATCCATGTCCCATTTATGGCATATGACATTTTATATTGGTTTACTTGTCTGGCTCCTTGGTAGATAAGATTGACTTGAGTACAGCAAGGGCATCTTACGCATCTTTGCATTTTCCAGTCTAGCAAGTGGCACTTTATGCAATGGCACTGGATAGAATTCTTGTCTGAATTATTGGAAAAAAAAACCAGTTCCCACAGGTACACAAACAGGCAGTGGAAGAGTTGGTACCAAAATCTGGAACTTCTGATTTTTGTTCTCAGTCACTTACTACTGAATTGTATTTAGCTTGCAGTTTTTCAGTCTCCTGCAGCATTGTGTTCCGTGCTCTTATGCTTGGGTTTAAGAGACTTTTTTAAGATCAGATTTTATTTATTTCTTCTAACTTTTATTTTAGGTTCAAGGAGGTATGTGTGCAAGTTTGTTACATAGGTAAATTGCATGTCACTGAGGTTTGGTGTACAAATGATTTCATCACCCAGATAGTGAGCGTAGTACCCAATAGGGAGTTTATCATTCCTCACTCTCCTCTGATCCTTCATCCTCAAGTTTGCCCTCATGTCTATTGTTAACCTTTTTCTGTCCATGTGTACTCAATGTTTAGTTCCCGCTTATAAGTGAGAACATGCAGTATTTGGTTTACTGTTTCTGCATTAAGTCGCTTAGGATAATGTCCTCCAATTGCAACATGTTGCTGCAAAGGACGTGATTTCGTTCTTTTTTGTGTCTGCATACTATTCCATGGTGTATATGCACCACAATTTCTTTATGCAGTCCACTGTTGATGGGCATCTAGGTTGATTTCATGTCTTTACTGTTGTAAATAGTGCTGCAATGAACATATGTATGCCTGTGTTTTTATCGTAGAACAATTTATATTCCTTTGGGTATATACACAGATTGCTCCTTCAGGCTAGGTTCTAGGGGAAGTATGACAATGACTTGCCCAGGTTTGCTAGGTCAAATGGTAGTTCTGTTTTAAATTCTTTGAGAAATCTCCAAACTGCTTTCCACAGTGGCTGAACTGATTTACATTCTCATCAACAGTGTATACGCGTTCCCTTTTCTCTGCAACTTTGTCAAATCTTTTATTTTTTGATTTTTAATAATGGCCATTATGACTGGTGTGAGATGGTATCTCATTGTGGTTTTGATTTGCATTTCTCTAATGATTAGTGATGTTGAACATTTTTTCATATGCTTTGTTGGGCATGTGTATGTCTTCTTTTGAGGAGTGCTTGTTCATGTCTTTTGCCCATTTTTAAAGGGCTTGTTTGGTTTTCACTGTTGATTTAAGTTCCTTATAGATTCTGGATATTAGATCTTTGTTGGATGCATAGATTGCAAATATTTTCTCCCACTCTGTAGGTTGTCTGTTTACTCTTTTGTTAGTTTCTTTTGCTGTGCAGAAGCTCTTTCATTTAATTAGGTCCTACTTGTCAATTTTTGTTTTTGTTGCAATTGCTTTTGGAGTCTACATCATGAAATCTTTGCCAAGGCCAATGTCCAGAATGGTATTTCCTAGGTTTTCTCCTAGGGTTTTCATAGTTTTAAGTTTTTCATTTAAGTCTTTAATCCATTTTGAGTTGTTTTTTGTGTATGGTGAAAGGAAGGGGTCCAGTTTCAATCTTTTGCATATGGCTAACCAGCTATCCCAACACCATTTATTGAGTATGGAGTCTTTCCCTATTGCTTCTTATTGTCAACTTTCTCTCTTGTCTTCATTTGGTTTGCTGATTTGCTTTGTTTCATGTTTGGTGATAATGCCATATTCCCATTCAAGATGGATGTTCTTCCTAAATAAAGGATTTTTTAAATCGTGTTTTTGTTTTTTTTTGTTGTTGTTGTTTTTGCCTTGTTAGTGACATGCTACAGAAAATAAACAGGGTAATTCTGATTTGTGATTGGACAGGCTTTGAATTAAAGGAGTACATATTGCTTTGGGGAGCTTAATATAGTGTAAAGGCTGAGTTACTCTTGAGATTCTCTGTAAGTTTTTCAAACTGTAAAGTGGCTGACATTTGAAAGTATTATATGTAACATCCAGCATCATGTCTGCTGCATAGTATATGCTAATTAGGAGAATTTGATGAACAAATGGAGAATTTTTCCTCCCAGGAGCGTGCCTACAAAGGAAACATTTTTTTTTTTTTTTTTTTTGCCTTGCCTAGGTAGCACATAGCCCACCTTTAAGTTTTTTCTTTTTTTGAGACGGAGTTAAGTTTTTAAATGATTTGTATATGTGTTATTTCATGTCCTCATAACAAGTTGTTGTGCAACCGTATATTATACCTCTCAAGTCAAGTATTATGTTATGAATGCCTTGTATAAGTGTTGAGGGAACCGAGTTGGAATGTGAATAACTAACCCAGTGTGGTCTATCTTCTGTCAGTAACAGGTTCATTGCACCATCTTCCTTACTGGAGGTCAGTCACCTTACCCCACTGACTTGGCCCCTCTTGGAGTATCTCCTTTTTACTTTTGGAAGGGTCTCAGAACTTTCTCAATAATATTTCAAATTGCCATGTTTTGGCCAGATGTTTTCAGTTGTGCAAATCTTAAACCCATTTCTAGAAGATGTTCTCAGTCCTGGTCTCACCTATTCAATAAACATAAAGTTTATTCAGTGAGTTAAGTGCTCTGTTAATTTTGGTGGGGAAAGCACAAACAGACCTATTGTTAAGGGACACTCTCAAACTTTGTCTGGAAGACCTTTTGGAATACTTCACCTGTATCTCATAGTTTTATTATTTCTGATTTCTCAGTACTTACTCATTTGTACCCCACTTGTTTCCTATGTTGTATATAAAATGACCCTGTCCTTTATATTTTTTATCTCCTGCATCCTAGTTCTCTAAGTTTTACTTCCTGAAAGCAATCAAATGTAACTAACATTGGGTTTCATTTGAGTTAGACCTGTAGAGTGCTTGGGCTAGAAAGGCTCTCAAGGAGCACTTTGCAGTTAAAATGAAGCCACCCCCACCCCCCAACTCCCTGCCTCCCCAGGGTAGTCTTGACCAAGACCTAGAGACAGTGAGGGGTAGATTAGGGCCAGAATCCAGGCCCCTGACTCGTAGTCAGTACCCTTTGTCTACCTTATCCTTGTCTGGTGAACCTTTTGATATTTGATTTCCATCCTTATTATCCCTTTCTCTTTATTTGGTGCTAAGCTATTGTTGTCATTCCTCATTAGATCCAATTACAGAGGCTTGGAGGCCAGTAAGAACCAAGTTTTTTGTTTTTTTTGGGTTTTTTTTTGTTTTTTTTTGAGATGGAGTTTCACTCTTGTTGCCCAGGCTGGAGTGCAATGACGCAATCTTGGCTCACTGCAACCTCCACCTCCTGGGTTTAAGCTATTCTCCTGCCTCAGCCTCCTGAGTAGCTGGGATTACAGGCATGTGCCACCACGCCTGGCTAATTTTGTGTTTTTAGTAGAGATGGGGTTTCTCCATGTTTGGTCAGGCTGGTCTTGAACCCCTGACCTCAGGTGATCCGCCTGCCACAGCCTCCCAAAGTGCTGGGATTACAGGCGTGAGCCACTGCACCTGGCCAGAACCAAGTTTTTTAAGGGATGGCTTCACGTCTGAGTTTTGGCCTTTCACACTTACTTGCTATGGCTGGTAGCAAGGTGATGAGGCTCTTTTAATCTTCATGGATATCCAGATAATACAGCTTGGATCACTGATAGTAGGAATTACAAGGCCTTCCTAATCCAGTGAGGACATGGTGTTCAGAGGCCAAGACAAGGTGGGGATGCTTGCAGCACCTTCATGTGAAGTTACCCTGCATGGAGGTGTTTGGAAAACAGGCTTGTGGGTGAGGGGCAAAGAGAGATCTAAAAAGACTGCATTGACCTTTTGGATTTTTCTGTAGCTCACCTCAAAGACAGACAGAAATCCTGGGTGACATGTGGTGCTAATTTTTATTGTATTCCTACTGGCTCTGTAGATACTGTCTTTTGTTATGTCCTTGGCAAGAGAAATGTGATTGATGTGATTGGGAACATGAGACTGGCGGGGTGGGGGTGGTTCTCAAGCTCCCCATAATTCACAGATTTCAAGAGAGGAGCACAGAAGGACTTCATTTGAAGGGAGGAGTGAACCATCTAACCTCCAGTGGCAGATGGGAGTCGAGACCCTGGAGTCATTGGGGCAACAGGTGCCTGAGCAAGGGGAATAACAGCAGTTTCCCACCAAAAGTCTTCTATTGGGATTTTCATGTTTTCTGTCCTGCCTTTTAATGTTTTTTAATGAACAATAGGATCTATGACTATTTATGCTTTGGGGAGTCACTCAGGACAAGTTTCATACCCCTACTTGGAGTTGGGATTATTATTTACTGATTTAGACTGCTTCGGGGGCTGTCACCATACTTCTGTCTTGTCCAGTTCACCCCTCAGCTGGCTAAGTCTGAGAAGGTGTTACACGCACAGCTCAGGAAGAAGGCATGCCTAAGTTTCTAACTAAGTGAATGCAAGGCAGCAGGGTCTGAGAGCCCCAGAGACTCACCTCTGCACATGGTCAGGGAAAAATGAAGATGGCTTCTGAGTGATTTTATGACTTTTGAAAGAAGGGGCATTGGGACAAGTAAAAGGATACAGCCAATGGGCACACAGTTCTTTGGACTGGAAGAAAAATTATAACCTGTTTGCTTTTAGGGTCTTTGTATTCATCTAAATAGTATATGGTTTGTTACAGATTCCAGGGCATTTTCCATATATATATTTTATTTTTTTTCCTACTATAACTTGAAAAGAAATTATTTCCCCCATTATTTAAATTAATAAACAAGGGCTTATTAATGATTTACTTAGAACCACATAGAATATGCCAGAGTCAGAACTTGAAACCAGCTTTATTCCTTCTGGTTCAGTGTTTTTTCTCTTATTATTCAATATAATTCAATTCCCTCATAACCATGAAGCGTTGTGTTTTCGTGACTTATGGTTCATTGACTTACAAACATCATTTTGTCTGAAATATTTCATATACACAAAAGAATATATATATGTATATAACATATGATTTGTTCCATATATGTGGGACAAATGAAAATGAAATGAGTATCTGGGCACTAACAATGAAGCTTAAGTGATAGAACATTACACTGATGCCAGGGAAACCCAATTGCTTTTCCTGTATCTCTCACCCTGCCACTCAAGGGTAGTATTTATTATCCTGTTGCTTATCATTTAGTTTTACCACTTGTGTATATTTCCCTATGCAATATATCACTAAATGTTATATGAATTGTAAAATACAGTGTATGTTTTTATAGAGGTTGGTTCATTCACTTCACTTTCGCTGCTGTGCAGAATTCTACACAGCAGAAGTGTAAGTGTATTGCAAGTTATTTATCCCTTCTCCACTTCTAGAATTTTGCTAATGCAAGTGACACTGCTATGAAGATTCTGGAAATTTTCTGGGGCTATAGGACATTTGCATGCTTAACTCTACAAGATAATGCCCAATTGCTCTTTTCCCCTATCCTTTTTAAGTTACGATTGACAAAATTTGTACGTATTTACAAGGTACAAAGTGATGTTTTGATATATGTATATATTGTGAAATGATTAAATCAAGCTAATTAGTCTATCACCTCAAATACTTATCATTTATTTGTGGTAAGAACATTTGCTATCTACTCTCAGTAATTGTCAAATATAAAATACATTGATATTAATTAGTCACCATGCTATATAATAGACCCCTAGAATTTATCCTGTTTAACTGCAACTTTTACCATTTGGCTAACATCTCTCCATTTCCCCTTCCTACTCCAGCACCTGGTAACCAGCAGGTGCTGCTGGTCTACTCCTTGCTTCTATGAGTTCTACTTTTTTAGATTCTACATATAAATGACATAATGCAATATTTTTCTTCTTGTGCTTAGCTTATTCTATTTAGCATAATGTCTTTGAGGTTCACTTATGTTGTCATGAATGACAGAATTTTGACTTTTTTAACTTCTGAGATACATATGCAGAACGTGTATGTTTGTTACATAGGTATACACATGACATGGTGGTTTGCTGCACCCATCAACCCATCATCTACATTAGGTATTTCTCCTAATGCTATCCCTCCCCTACCCACCCCCGACTCCTTGACAGGCCCCAGTATGTGATGTTCCCCTCCCTGTGTCCATGTGTTCTCATTGTTCAACTCCCACTTATGAGTGAGAACATGCAGTGTTTGGTTTTCTGTTCTTGTGTTAGTTTGCTGAGAATGATGGTTTCCAGCTTCATCCATGTCCCTGCAAAGGACATGAACTCATCCTTTTTTATAGCAGCATAGTATTCCATGGTATATATGTGCCACATTTTCTTTATCCAGTCTATCATTGATGGGCATTTGAGTTGGTTCCAAGTCTTTGCTATTGTGAATAGTGCTGCAGTAAACATGTGTGCATATGTCTTTATAGTAGAATGATTTATAATCCTTTGGGTATATACCCAGTAATGGGATTGCTGGGTCAAATGGTACTTCTGGTTCTAGATCCTTGAGGAATTGCCACACTGCCTTCCACAACAGTTGAACTAATTGACAGTTCCACCAACAGTGTAAAAGCATTGCTGTTTCTCCACATCCTCTCCAGCATCTGTTGTTTCCTGACTTTTTAATGATTGCCATTCTAACTGGCGTGAGATGGTATCTCATTGTAGTTTTGATTTGCATTTATCTAATGACTAGTGATGATGAACTTTTTTTCATATGTTTCTTGGTCATATAAACGTCTTCTTTTGAGAAGTGTCTGTTCATATCCTTTGGTCATTTTTTCATGGTGTTGTTTCTCTTTTCTTGTAAATGTGTTTAAGTTCTTTGTAGATTCTGGATATTAGCCCTTTGTCAGATGGATAGATTGCCAAAATTTTCTCCCATTCTGCAGGTTGCCCATTCACTAGCTATTGATGCAGCATATCTCAAAATAATAAGGGCTATTTACGACAAACCTGCAGCCAATATCATAGTGAATGGGCAAAAACTGGAAGCATTCCCTTTGGAAACCAGCACAAGACAAGGATGCCCTCTCTCACCACTCCCATTCAACATAGTATTGGAAATTCTGGCCAGGGCAATCAGGCAACAGAAAGAAATAAAGAGTATTCAAATAGGAGAGAAGAAGTTAAATTATCTCTGTTTGCAGATGATGTGATTGGATATTTAGAAAACCCCATCATCTCAGCCCAAAATCTCCTTAGGCTGATAAGCAACTTCAGCAAAGTCTCAGGATATAAAATCAATGTGCAAAAATCACAAGCATCCCTATACATCAATAATGGACAGAGAGCCAATACATGAGTGAACTCCCATTCACAATTACTACAAAAATAATAAAATACCTAGGAATACAACTTACAAGGGATGTGAAGGACCTCTTCAAGGAGAACTACAAACCACTGCTCAAGGAAATAAGAGGGGAAACAAACAAATGGAAAAAGATTCCATGCTCATAGATAGGAATAATCAATATTATGAAAATGGCCATACTGCCAAGGTAATTTATAGATTCAATGCTATCCCCATCAAGCTACCATTGACTTTCTTCACAGAATTAGAAAAAACTACTTTAAATTTCATATGGAACCAAAAAAGAGCCCTTATGGCCAAGACGATTCTAAGCAAAAAGAACAAAGCTAGAGGCATCATGCTACCTGACTTCAAACTATACTACAAGGTTACAGTAACCAAAGCAACATGGTACTGGTACCAAAACAGATATATAGACCAATGGAACAGAATGGAGGCCTCAGAAATAACGCCACACATCTACAACCATCTGATCTTTGACAAACCTGACAAAAACAAGCAATGGGGAAAGGAATCCTTATTTAATAAATGGTGTTGGGAAAACTGGCTAGCCATATGCAGAAAACTGAAACTGGACCCCTTCCTTACATCTTAAAAAAAAATTAACTCAAGATGGATGAAAGACTTAAACGTGAGACCCCAAACCATAAAAGCCCTATAAGAAGACCTAGGCAATACCATTCAGGACATAGGCATGAGCAAAGACTTCATGTCTAAAACACCAAAAGCAATGGCAACAAAAATCAAAATTGACAAATGGGATCTAATTAAACTGAAAAGCTTCTGCACAGCAAAAGAATTTTATTGTTTTAAAGGCTGAATAGTATTCTGTTGTATGTATACCACATTTTCTTTGTCCATTTGTGGGCTCTTAGATTGATTCCATATTTTGGCTATTGTGAATAATGCTTCAATGAACATGTGAGTGTAGATAACTCTCAGATATACCGATTTCATTTCCTTTGAATATACACCCAGAAGTGGGATTGCTGGTCCATATGGTAGTTATATTTTTAATTTTTTGAGGAACCTTAATACTCTTTCCATAGTAGCTGTACTAATTTATATTCCCATCATTAGTGTACAATAGCTCTCTTTTCTCCATATCCTCGCCATTTTGGCTTTTTGATAATAGCCATTCTAACAGTTGTGAGATGATATCTCATTGTGGCTTTAACCTGGGTTTCCCTGATGGTCAATTATATTGAACCTTTTTTCATATACCCATTGTCCATTTGTATGTCTTCTTTTGGGAAATGTCTATTCAGATCTTTTGGCCAATTTTTAGTCATGTTATTTGTTTTCTTGCTATTGAGTTGCTTGAGTTTCCCATATATTTTGGATATTAACCCCTGCATTAGGCCATTGTTACATTGCTATAAAGAAATACCTGAAACTGGGTAATTTATAAAGAAAAAGTTTAATTGGCTTACGGTTCTGAAGGCTGTGTGGGAAGTATAACATCAACATCTGCTTCTGGAGAGGCCTCTGGAATCTTACAATCATGGTGGAAGGTGAAGTGGGAGCTTGCATGTTACATGGTGAAAGTAGGCACAAAAGAGCAGGTTGGGGGTCTTACATGCTTTTAAATGACCAGATCTCACAACAACTAACTCGCTATGGTGAGGACAGTACCAAGAGGGATGGTAGTAAACCATTCATGAGAAATCTATCTCTGTGATATAGTCACCTCCTACCAGGCCCCACTCCAACATTGGGGAATTACATTTCAATATGAGATTTGGGCAGGAACACACATCCAAACTATATCAGATGTGCAGTTTGCAGATATTTTCACCCATTCTGTAAGTTGTCTCCTCTGTTGAATGTTTCAGAAGCTTTTTAGTTTGATGCAATCCTATTTGTATATTTTTGCTTTGGTTGCTGGTGCTTTTGGGGTCATATTCAAAAAAATCATTGCTAGACCAGTGCAAAATATCTTTTCCCCTGTGTTTTCTTCTAGTAATTTTACAGTTTCAGGTCTTATGTGTAAGTCTTTAATCCATTTTGAGTTTATTTTTACATATGGTGTGTATAAGGGTCCAGTTTAATTCTTCCACATGTGGATATCTATCCAGTTTTCCCAATGCCATTTACTGAAGAGGCTGTCCTTTCCTTATTGCATGTTCTTGGAACCTTTGTTGAAGATCACTTGGCTGTAAATATGCAAATTTATTTCTGGGCTTGAAATAAGGTAATGCGATGCCTCTAGCTTTGTTCTTTTTGCTCAAGATTGCTTTGGCTATTCTGGGTATTTACGGTAAAAATTAATTTTTCTTTTTTTTATTATACTTTAAGTTTTAGGGTACATGTGCACAACATGCAGGTTTGTTACATATATATACATGTGCCATGTTGGTGTGCTGCACCCATTAATGATAGACTGGATTAAGAAAATGTGGCACATATACACCGTGGAATACTATGCAGCCATAAAAAATGATGAGTTCATGTCCTTTGTAGGGACATGGAAAAATTAATTTTTCTATTTCTGTGAAACGTGTCATTGGAATTTTAGTAGGAATTACATTGAATGTGTAGATCACTTTAAGTAATATGAGTAGATTAACAGTATTAATCATTCCAGTTGATGAACATGGGATATCTTTTCATTTATTTATGTCTTCTTCATTTCTTTCATCAATGTTGTATACAGAGCTTTTGCTTCCTTGGTTAAATTTATTCCTAAGTATTTTATTTTTTTGATGCTATTGTAAATGGGATTTAAATTCTTTTTCAGACAGTTGTTAGTGTATACATACACTACTCATTTTTATGTTGATTTTGTATCCTGTTACTTTACTGAATTTATTAGTTCTAATAGTTTTTTTGGTTGAGCCTTTACGGTTTTCTGTATATAACATCATGTCATCTGCAAACGAAGACAATTTTACTTATTTCTTTCCAATTTGGATGCCTTTTGTTTCTTTTTCTTCCGAAATTGCTCTGGCTGAGACTTCCAGTAATATATTGAAAATAAGTGGCAAAAGTATGGGTATCCTTGTCTTGTTACTGATCTTCAAGGAAAAGCTTTCAGTTTTTTGCCATTGAGTATGATGATAGCTGTGGGCTTGTCACATATGGCCTTTATTATATTGTGATACATTTCTTCCACACCTAATTTTTGAGAGGGTTTATTATGAAAAAATGTTGAGTTTTGTCGAATAGTGTTTATGCATCTATTGACATGATCATATGATTTTATCTTTCATCCTGTTAATGTGGTGTATCACACTTATTGATTTGTATATGTTGAATCATCCTTATGTTCCAAGGATAATTTCCACTTGATCATGGTGAATGGTCCTTTTAATTGCTCTTAAATTTGGTAATTAATAAATAATAGAAATGTATTTCTCACAGTTCCAGAGGCTGGGAATTTCAAGATCAAGGCTCCTATAGATTTGATGTCTGCTGAGGGGTCTCTTTTCCCAGGATGGAGCCTTGTTGCTGCATTCTCACATGGCAGAAAGTGCTAACACTGTGTTATCACATGGTACAAAGACAAAAAGAAAAAAATGAGATGAATACTATATCCTTACATGGCAGAAGGTATGAAAGGACAAAGGGACTTAGCTAGTTCCCTCTAGCTCTTTATAAGGTTGCTAATCCCATTCATGAGGGTAGATCCCTAATGGCTTAGTCACCTCCTAAAGGCTCCACCTCAATACTGTTGCATTGGGGATTAAGTTTCAGCATGAAGTTTGGAGGGGGCACAAACATTCAAATCATAGTATCTATAATACATTGTGAGTTAATTTTTGTGAAGGGTGTAAGTTCTGTGTCTGGATTCATTTTTGTTATATGTGGATATCCACTTGTTCCAGCACCATAGAGAAGAAAGTATCTCTATTCAATTGTATTACCATTGCTCCTTTGTCAAAGATCAGCTGCCTATATTTATGTGGATCTTTTTCTGGGATCTTTATTCTCTTTCATTGGTCTATTTGTTCCATTGATCTATTTCATCAATACCACATCATCTTGATTGCTGTAGATTTATAATAAGCCTTGAAGTCAGGTTGTGTGAGTTCTTCAACTGTGTTCTTCTTTAATGTTGTGTTAACTATTCTGAGTCTTTTGTCTCTCCTTATAAACTTTAGAATCAGTTTGTCAGTATCTATAAGGTTACTTGCTGGAATTTGGGTTAGAATTGTATTGAATCTATAGATCAAGTTGGGAAGAACTGACATGTTGACCATATTAAGTCTTCCTATTCAAGAACATGAAATGTCTCACCATGTATTTAATTCTTGATTTTATTTATCAGAGTTTTGTAGTTTTCCTTATGTAGATCTTCTACATATTTGGTTAGATTTTTACTTATTTAATTGTTTAGGTACAAATGAAAATGATACTGTGTTTTTAATTTCTTTTTTTGCATATAATTTTTTATTGTACTTTAAGTTCTGGGGTACATGTGCAGAACGCGCAGGTTTGTTACATAGTTATACACCTGACATGGTGGTTTGCTGCACCCATTAACCCATCATCCACATAAGGTATCTCTCCTAATGCTATCCCTCCCCTAGCCCCCCACCCCCTGACAGGCCCCAGTGTGTGATGTTCCCCTCCCTGTGTCCATATGTTCTCATTGTTCAACTCCCACTTATGAGTGAGAACATGTGGTGTTTAGTTTTCTGTTCTTGTGTTTGCTGAGAATTATGGTTTCCAGCTTCATCCATGTCCCTGCAAAGGGCATGAACTCATCCTTTTTTATGGCCGCATAGTATTCCATGGTATATATGTGCCACATTTTCTTTACCCAGTCTATCATTGGTGGGCATTTGTGTTGGTTCCAAGTCTTTGCTATTGTGAACAGTGCCCCAATAAACATACATGTGCATGTGTCTTTATAGTAGAATGATTTATAATCCTTCGGGTATATACCCAGTAATGGGATTGCTGGGTCAAATGGTATTTTTGATTCTAGATCCTTGAGGAATTGCCACATGATCTTCCACAACAGTTTAACTAATTTACACTCCCACAAACCATGTAAAAGTGTTCCTATTTCTCCACATCCTCTCCAGCATCTGTTGTTTCCTGACATTTTAATGATTGCCATTCTAACTGGCATAAGATGGTATCTAATTGTGGTTTTGATTTGCATTTCTCTAATGACCAGTGATGATGAGCTTTTTTTCGTATGTTTGTTGGCTGCATAAATGTCTTCTTTTGAGAAGTGTCTGTTCATATCCTTTGATCATTTTTTATGGGTTTTTTTTTTCTTGTAAATTTGTTTGAGTTCTTTGTAGATTCTGAATATTAGCCCTTTGTCAGATGGATAGATTGCCAAAGTTTTCTCCTGTTCTGTATGTTGCCTTTTTACTCTGATGATAGTTTCTTTTGCTGTGCAGGAGCTCTTTAGTTTAATTAGATCCCATTTGTCAATTTTGGCTTTTGTTGCCATTGCTTTTGGTGTTTTAGTCATGAAGTCTTTGCTCGTGCCTATATCCTGAATGGTATTGCCTAGGTTTTCTTATAGGGTTCTTATGGTTTGGGGTCTTACATTTAAGTCTTTCATCCATCTTGAGTTAATTTTTGTATAAGGTGTAAGGAAGGGGTCCAGTTTCAGTTTTCTGCATATGACTAGCCAGTTTTCCCAACACCATTTATTAAATAGGGAATCCTTTCCCTATTGCTTGTTTTTGTCAGATTTGTCAAAGATCAGATGGTTGTAGATGTGTGGCATTATTTCTGAGGCCTCTGTTCTGTTCCATTGGTCTATCTATCTGTTTTGGTACCAGTAGCATGCTGTTTTGGTTACTGTAGCCTTATAGTATAGTTTGAAGTCAGGTAGCGTGATGCCTCTAGCTTTGTTCTTTTTGCTTAGAATTGTGTTGGCTATAAGGGCTCCTTTTTAGTTCCATATGAAATTTAAAGTAGTTTTTTCCAATTCTGTGAAGAAAGCCAATGGTAGCTTGATGGGTATAGCATTGAATCTGTAATTTACTTTGTTCAGTATGGCCATTTTCATGATACTGATTCTTCCTATCCATGAGCATGGAATGTTTTTTCATTTGTTTGTGTCCTCTCTTATTTCCTTGAGCAGTGGTTTGTAGTTCTCCTTGAAGAGGTCCTTCACATCCCTTGTAAGTTGTATTCCTAGGTACTTTATTATTTTTGTAGTAATTGTGAATGGGCGTTCACTCATTTGGCTCTCTATTATTGGTGTATAGGAATGCTTGTGATTTTTGCACATTGATTTTGTATCCTGAGACTTTGCTGAAGTTGCTTATCAGCTTAAGGAGATTTTGGGCTGAGACGATGGGGTTTTCTAAATATACAATCATGTCATCTGCAAACAGAGGCAATTTAACTTCCTCTCTTCCTATTTGAATACGGTTTATTTCTTTCTGTTGCCTGATTGCCCTGGCCAGAACTTCTAATAGTATGTTGAATATGAGTGGTGAGAGAGGGCATCCTTGTCTTGTGCCAGTTTTCAAAGGGAATGTTTCCAGTTTTTGCACATTCAGTATAATATTGGCTGTGTTTTTAATTTCAAATTCCATTGTTCATTGCTGATATATAGGAAAGTGATTGACTTTTGTATACTAACTTGTACCCTGCAACCTTTTTATAGTCAGTTATTAGTTCTAGTTTTTTTAATCAAGTATTTTGGATTTTCTACATAGATGACTTCTTTAAATTTCTTAGGCTTCTTTAAAGACTTTGTCTTGGTGTTATGGAGTTTAATGGTGCTAGTTATGGGTTTCCTTTTAGCTATCCTGCTTTTATATGCATGGTGCTCACTGTATCTACGTATCTGAATATTTCATTCTTGAAAAATCAAGTTTTATCTTTTCAAATATTTCCTCTCATCATTTGTCTCTTCTCATTTTATGAAACTCTGACTTGATTTATTTAAGATCTTCAACCTAACATTTCTATTAGCCTCACTTTGTTTTCTCATCTATTTCTATGCACTGCATTAAAAATATATATGTGTATATGTATATTTATTTAGTTCTTTGATTTTATTTATCAGAGTTTTGTAGTTTTCCTTATGTAGATCTTGTACATATTTGGTCAGATTTTTACTTATTTAATTTTTTTAGGTACTACATTTTACATACATTTTCTGTTCTGCTATCTGCTCTGTCCTGTAACCTATTTTTGAAATTTAAATTTTAAAGGAAAAACAACACAAATGATCAAAATCTGGAATGAAAAGGGGGCATCACTATAGATCCTACAGAAATTAGATAATTAAGGTTATATTATGAATAATGTTGTGCCAGTAAATTCAATAACTTAGATAAAATGGCAAGTTCCTTGAAAACCAAAATACCAAAACATTGCCAAAAAACCATATGATTATCTTAATAGATACAGAAAAAGCCTTTGATAAAATCCACCACTGCTTTATGATAAAAGCCCTCAACAAACTAGACATCAAAGAAACATACCTCGAAATAATAAGAGCCAGCTGTGACAAACTCACAGCCAACATCATACTGAATGGGCAAAAGCTGGAAGCATTCCTCTTGAGAACTGATACAAGACAAGGATGCCCACTCTCACCACTTCTATTCAACATACTACTGGAAGTCCTAGCTGGAGTAATCAGGTAAGAGAAAGAAATGAAAGGTATTCAAATAGGAAAAGAAGTCAAACTATCTCTCTTTGCTAACAATAACAATTCTACATCTAGAAAACTCTAAAGACTTCACGAAAAGTTTCCTGGAACTGATAAACAACTTCAGTGAAGTTTCAGGATACAAAATCAATATAAAATTCAGTAGCATTTCTATACATCAGTAGTGTTCAAACTGAGAGCCAGATCAAGAACACAATCCCATTTACAATTGCCACAACAAATAAATACTAGGAATACATCTGCCAAGGAGATGAAAGATCTCTACCAACAAGAAAAACTACAAAACACTGCTGAAAGAAATCATAGATGACAAAAAACTGGAAAAATATTTTATGCTCGCAAATTGGAAGAGTCAGTATTGTTAAAATGGCCATACTGCCCAAAGCAACACTATTTCAACCAAACTACAAATGTCACTTTTCACAGAATTAGAAAAAACTATTCTAAAATTTATATGGAGCCAAAAAAGGGCCCAAATAGCCAAAGCAATCCTAAGCAGCAGGAACAAAGCCAGCAGCATCACACTACCTGACTTCAAACTATACTATAAGACTATAGTAACCCAAACAGCGTGGTATTGGTACAGAAACAGAAACATAGACCAGTGAAACAGAATAGGGAACCCAGGCATAAGGCTGCAAACCTACAGCCATCTGATCTTCAACAAAGTTGACAGAATTAAGCAATGGGGAAAGGAATCCCTGTTCAATAAATAATGCTGGGAATAGCTGGTTAGCTAGATGCAGAAAAATGAAACTAGGCCCTTACCTCTCCATATATACAAACATTAAGATGGATTAAAAATTTGAATATAAGACCTCAAACTATGAGAATCCAAGAAGTACACCTAGGAAACACCATTTTGGACATCAGCCTTGAGAAAGATTTATGACTAAGTCCTCAAAAGCAATTGCAATGAAAAAAAAATAGACAAGTGGGACCTAATTAAACTCAAGAGCTCTGTATGGCAAAAGAAGTTATCAACAGAGTAAACAGACAACCTACAGAATGAGAATGCAAAATATTTGCAAACTATGCATCCAACAAAGGTCTAATATCCAGAATCTCTAGGAACATAATTCAACAAGCAAAAAACAAACAACCCCATTTAAAAATGGGCAAAGGACATGAACAAGCACTTTTTAAAAGATACACAAGCAACAAACAAACGTGAAAAAAGTGCTCAACATTACTAATTATTGGAGAAATACAAATCAAAACCACAATGAGATACCATCTCACACCAGTCAGAATGGCTATTACTAAAGTAAAAAAAAACAACAGATGCTAGAAAGGCTGCAGAGAGAAGGGAATGTTTATACTCTGTTGGTGGGAATGTAAATTAGTTCAGCCCCTGTGGAAAGCAGTTTGGAGATTTCTCAAAGAATTTAAAAGAAAACTAGCATTCAACCCAGCAATCCCATTACTGGGTATATAATTCCAAAGAAAATAAATTGTTCTACCCAAATGACACATGCACTTATATGTTCATTGCAGCACTATTCACAACAGCAAAGACATGGAGTCAGTCTAGATGCCCATCAATGGTGGATTGGATAAAGAAAATGTGGTACATATACACCATGGAATACTATGTATCCATAAAAAGGAATGACATCATCTCCTTTGGAGCAACATGAATGCAGCTGGAGGCCATTAACTTAAATGAATTAATGCAGGAACAGAAAACCAAATACCAAATGTTCTCACTTATAAGTGGGAGCTAAATAATTGGGCACTCATGGACATAAGGATGGCAACGATAGACACTGGGTACTACTGGAGGTGGTAGAGGGTTGAAAAACTGTTGGGCACTATACTCACTACCTGGGCAACAGGATCATTCATATCCCACACTTCAGCATCACACAATATACTCATGTAACAAATCTGCACATGTACCCTCTGAATCTAAAATAAAAGTTGAAATAAAAAAAATTACCAAAACTAAGAGAAGAAATTTAAAATCTAAATAAACACAGATCTGTTAAAGAAATTTAATTCATATTCTAAAACTTCCCACAAAGAAAACTGTAGGCCACATTGTTTTACCAGTCAATTCTACCAAACATTAAAGAAGAAGTAATGCTGATCCTTCACAAACCCCTTTAGGATATGGGGGCAGGGGGAAAAACACTTCTCAACTCATTTGATGTGATCAGCATAACCCCAGTACTTAAACCTGACAAATATATAATGAGAAAAGAACAATGTCCATTATGAATGTAAATGCAAATTTCCTTGAAAATATTATTAAATCTGGCAAAATATAAAGGATAATATGTCATTACCATGTGATGTTTAATTCATGAATGCAAGGTTGATTTAGCATTTGAAAATCAGTCAAGTTAATGTACTACATTAGCAGTAAAAGAGGGAGAAAGCATACAGCACCTTAACACGTGCAAAAATAACCTAAAACTTACTAGTCCTTTATAATAAAGACTTGCAGTAAGTTAATAATAGAAAAGAACTTTCTCAGTCTGATAAAATGGCATTGCTATTGTTTTAATGTGTTTTCCAAAGTTTATGTGTTATAATCCCCAGTGCAACAGAGTTGAGAGGTGGGACCCTTAAGAGGTGATTAGGTCATGACAGCTCTGCCCTCGTGAATGGATTATTGCCATTATTGTGGGAGTGGGTTCCTGATAAAAGGATGAATTCATCCCACTTTCCCATGCTCTGTTGCATAGTCTTTGCCATTGCACCCTTCTGCCATGAGATGATGCAGCAAGAAGGCCCTTGCAAGATACAACCCATTGATCTTGGACTTCTCAGCCACCAGAACCATGAGCCATGTAAATTTTGGTTTATTATAAATTACCCAGTCTCAAGTATTCTGTTATAGTGGCACAAAATGGCTTAGGACAGGCATCTATAAAAAACCTACAGCCAGCATCATACTTAATGAAATATTAATCCCTTTTCCCTGTAATCTGGATATGGTCAAGGACTTTCACTTTCACCACTTGTCTTTAACATTGTTATGTAAATCTGAGCCATATTAATAAGGAAAGGAAAGAAAATAAAGGGTACATAAATTGGAAAGGAAAAATAAAAACCAATTTTTTCACAGATAACATGATTATGTATTTTGAAAATCTAACAGTAGATTCTAAACTACAAGAGCTAATTAAGTGAATTCAGCCAGGTCACAGGATACAAGATCAACATACAAAAATTAATTGGGTTATATATGCTTGCAATGACCAAGTTAAATTTAAATTTAAATTAGCTAAAAATGGATGTTAAATATTTAAGGAATAACAAAAAAATCAAATATCTAGAAATCTGACAAAAGATGTCAAGACCTTTCTACTGAAAACTACAGAACATTGCTGAAGTAAATTAGTCTTTTGAAAAATGGAGGGACATGGTATCTTTATGGATTGAAAAACTTAATATTATTAAGATATCCATTATCTCTAAATCAATATGGAGATTAAATAAAATCCTTATCAAAATTCTAGCAGGTTAATTTGAAGAACTAGACAGATGATTCAAAACTTGATACGGAAAGGCAAAGGCTTTAGAGAGCCCAGAACAATTCTAAAAAGAACAAAATTGTAGGACTTACGCTACTTGATTTTAAGATCCGCTGTAAAGCTACTGTAATCAAGACAATACGGTATTGCTGTCAACAGACAAATAGACCACTGGAACAGATTAGAGAGCCCCTCATGTATATTGGTGGTTGATTTGTGACAAAGATGCAAGATCAATTTAGAGGGGGAAAGGAAAGTCTTTTAATAAATTTTGCTATATCCACTGTATATTCACATAAAAAAGTGAATCTACAGCTGGGCATGGTGGCTCATGCCTGTAATCCAAGCACTTTGGGAGGCTGAGGTGGGCGAATCACTTGAGGTCAGGAGTTCGAGACCAGCCAACATGGCGAAACCCCATCTCTACAAAAAAATACAAAAATAACCCGGGTGTGGTGGTGTGTGCCTGTAGTCCCAGCTACTCGGGAGGCTGAGACATGACAATTGCTTGAATCTAGGAGGCAGAGGTTGCAGTGAGTCGAGGTTGTGCCACTGCACTCCAGCTTGGGCGTCAGAGCAAGACCCTGTCTCTAATAAATAAATTAATAAATAAGAATCTAGACCTTTATCTCTCTGTGTAGATTAAAATTAATTTGAGAATATCTTTGTGAATTCAGGCTAGACAAATGTTTCTTGGACATAATACAATATAAAAAGCATAAACAATAAAATCAAAACAATTGATAAGTTGGGCTTTGTCAAAATAAACAATTTCTTTTTATCAAAAGATCCCATTAAGAAAATGAATATAAACAAGACACAGACTAGGAGATAATATTTACATAACATATATCTTTTTTTTTTTTCGACCTTGGAGATTTCCATCACTTTTTTGTAAGCTTAGGAATGCATTAATTATCATGCTTGTCAATCTAGCATCTGGGTGTTTTGTGTAAAAGGTATTTCAGAACACTGGTGCTTTGACTTTTCAGATTCTCTGCAAAATATAACATTTTTCTGAGCAGCATTAGGTAGAAATATAGTATCATAGTGATTACCTTATTTCACACAAACAGAATTATATAACCAAATTCTCTATAGTTACCCCTTCAGAAGTAAAGCCTATACTTAACTAGTTTCCCAGGGAGGAGTCATTATTGCAAAGGAGTAGATAAACCTGTGGGAAAAAAATGCTGGCCTGGTGTATCTTTTTAGGCATCAGCCTTCCTGTAAGTGGAGCTGTGGCCAGGTGTATGTATACACATGTGTATGCACGTACATTTTCATGACTGCAGATGTAGACACGTGTATGCACAGATAATGTTTGCAGATAAGATGTATTTTCAGATAAGAATGGAGTAATATTTTAATGTGGGTTCATTGTAATGTTTGGATATAAGATATCTAAGAAAAGATCAGTGTTTATTGGCAGAGCATGATTACTTGCAAAAGAATTTGACTATTTTATTTATGCTAGTGACAACTAATGTTTTTCATAGGAATCCATTTCTAGTAATTACTGTTTGATAATATAAGGGTAATGTGAATTTCCTGCTTCCTGCACATAATGAGAATGTGAATTTAATGCCTTCTTTATAGCCTCGTTTCTCAACTCCATAGAGCAGGATGAGGAAGAGATACTCTGTAGTGGAGTTCAGGGGCTTTTCTGACCTCGGGTCCTATCCTTTCATCTGAGTACATCCTCAGAGACAAGAGGCAGAAGAGAATACAGAAGGGGAAAAATAGGATGAAAAAGAATAGCAAAAGCAGGGGAGGAAACACACAGGAAGAAAGATGAGGAAAATACACTGAAAAGCTGTGGTGAAATGTTGCTTATGTAATCCTAAGGGCCTCAGGTGGCACAGGTCCCCTGGCTTCTATTTGCCTCTCTAGACCTATTTGCGGTCAGAAGAACCTTGTTCTGTCAGTACTTAGATGTACGACCTTGAACAGATTCTTCAACATCCTTTGGCTTCGTTTAAAAAGTGAGCTAGCATCATGTATTTTGTGGTTTTGTGAAAATTAAAGCAGATAGTGCTTACAAACTTCAGCAGAGCATCTGGTACATCATAAACACAAAATAAGTGGTCATTAGTATGATGATCTCAATACCACATCTTCCAGCTGCAAAGAAATGGTTTTACTTCAGAGAGTGCTTTTCAAACTATCCATGTTGAAGAATCACTTCTGAACATTACCAGTCTACTGTGTGTTTATACTTTTGTAAAATGCATTTGTTTATAAAATGAATTACCTGAAAACTGAAATGAAAAATATAAACATATAAAATACAGCCATCAATTTTTATTCTTATATTTGGTAGACATCAAGTATCTGTAAAATTATTATAGAAGTTACTAGTGCTTTTAATTTCTGCATTTATCTTATGGACTGGAAATAGTTTGCAGATAGGCATTGGTCCATGGTTCACACTTTGACCGATACTTCATACACTGCTCTGTGAGGAGCAGATCTACTGTTGCCTATAAATACATAAGGGTGCACTTTGCTAAGGCAAGGGACTTAGGAGTGTTTAGAAGTCTATGCTGGGGTGGGGGTTATGGTCCAAGCTGGAAGCTTCCACCCTCATGCATGTCGCTGATGGCTCCAAACTCTGGAGAGTCTGCTTTGAAGGAAATCTTCACATAAAAGGTCCTATGTAAAAATGTCTTCTCCTGAAGGTGGTAGAGTTATTTAGAATCTATGAGGTGAACAGCTAGAGTTCAGAAGTTGTCTAACAGTCTACACATGTTCAGTAACATAGACTTTATCAAAAGATGCACTCTCCTCCTCTCTAAACCTCACCAGTATTCCTTCTCTTCCAATGTTGATTTGTATTATCCTTGATGCAAATGTCTGATTTGAGTTAATATTTCAAGGTCACAAAATAACAGGAGTTGTCAGCTGACAGTGCTTTGTACTTTAAGAGAGCAGCTCCTTAGGAATTTCAGAGTCCACTCTTATCTATTGAAGATCTACCATACTAGGCACCATGACTGGTGCCTTGGTTCACATGGGCTTGCTGATGCAGCAGCTCAGTTAAGTTGCAGTTTTTATCAATGCCATTTATTAGGAAATTGAACTTCAGAAAGCTTCAATAACTTGCCTGTGGTCTGATTCAAAGACAGGTGTAATGAGTCCAAATACAGTTTTTATTTTTACAATACCACAGGTTTAATCATCTTTCATGGCATTTTGTCACTGTCATTGTATATGTATTGTTACGAATCCTCATGGAAAAGTGCATAGCCTACCACAGCCCTAGGCACTGGTGTCTATGACAGGCCAGCCATCTAGTAAGAAAATGTCTTTGCTTGTATGTCACCAGCTTTTGTTTCATTTATGTCTAATAGATAAGGATATTTTCAATAAGGTAATAATTAATTGCATTTTAATGAATAACTTAGGTTAACTGTAAGACAGGCTAAAGAAGTTGGTGATTTATTAAATATCCTCAATTTAAGAAAGACTTCTAAGTAAGGGATGGTAACAGTCAACTTAAATGATACTGAGACTACAGAAGGACAAAGTCTCAATTGCAGCAGAAAATATTTAAGCTGAATATAGTGAAGAATTTCCTGCCATGATGTTGCTTTACAGCTTTGAAATGGTCTTGAAAGTTCATATAGAGTGTCAAAGAATAGGTATATAGCTTGTTTTCAGAAGGTCCCGGTTGAGAATTCTTAGATTGACTACATTACCAGTAGATATGATCTGCAGTGGTTGTGACTCATAGAGGTAACCTCCAGAAGAAAGAATATGTACTTCTGAATGTTCTGATGCCTTTATCCATTAATGCAACAAATATTTCTTGAATTCTTTCTAGGCACCAGGCATTGTTCTGAGGATATGATGGTGAACATGGCAGAAGAGATCCTTTTCTTGTGTAGCTTATATTCTTGAGGAAAGACAAAAAACCAAATAGTTGAACAAGGTAGCTTTTAGGGACAGATGTTATTAATGAAATAAACAGGTTAATGTGGTAGAGTGCAGCAGGTAATTGGGCCATTAATTTTAATTTTGTGATCAGGGAAGTTCCCTCATCCCATGCCTGTAGTCAGGAAGAGAGACAGAGCAGATCTATGGAGGGTCTCATAGGCCACAATAAAGGATTTGTATTTTAACAATGAGAAGCCAGAAGAAAGTCTTAAACAGAAGGATAGCATGATGTATTTTGAATTCATAAGTCACCCCGTTTTCCTGCTATGGAGGAAATAGGGAGATTGAGACAAAGATGGAAACGTGAAGTCAGTAAGGGAGGCTACTGTGCTATTGCAGCCAACTGAAGGCAAGAAGCATCCAGGCAGGAGACAGCAGTAGCCTGGACTAGGGTGACAGCAGTGGGTTTGGAGAAAAGGGGTAAGACTGCCAGCAATTGCTTATGGATTGGGCTGAGGTTGGGATGAGAAATGAAGAATGGAAAATGACCCCTAATTTGGGTGGTTTTATTTACTGAGGTGGGAGAGACTAGAGGAGGAGCAGTTTGGGGAGAAATCACTTGGCCATGTTACATCCGAGATGCCTATTTGACATCCAAGTAGCTGATGCCAAGTTGACAGTTATATAATTGGGTTTCAAGCTCAGTGGTGAATTTGGGCTGGAGACAAAAATTCGGTAGCTTTCAGCATAGAGATGATGTTGGAAGTCTCCATGGGCCTGTGCAACGTCACCTGGAGGGAGAATGTTTTAGAAGAGAGGACCTATGCCTGGGCCCTGGGGCACTCCAATGTCTAGAGGAGGAATGAAGGAGATTGAGAAGAATCAAACCAAAGAGTGGGTGTCATGGAAGCCCAAGAGAAGAGGCCTCTCCTGGAAGGATAAGCTGAAGTCTAAAGATCCCCACTGAGCCCCAAACCCCTGTTGAGTCCACAGTCCCTGGACCCACACAGCTTCAGGACTGACCTGGAATTGAGCTAACCTCAGTTGTTTTAGGTCAAGGCACAGGGTGTGTGCCCCCTCCACTCCATTCTCTCCTGTTGTCCCCAAATCTGAACTGCTTCTTGTCTGGTGGCTGCCTGTAGTGTGTGGTGCACTTTCACGATGTAAACAGTTGCCAGACAGCCTGTCTGTGCTGGGACTTCAGGCGTAACCATGAACAAGAGCAATCTACACCGTTTCTGCCCTCACAGAGCTTACAGCATCATAGGGTCACCAACGAGAAATGAGACAATTCCAAGAAATGGAAATAGTTGAGGTACAGCTGCTTCTAGTACAGACTGTGTGATATGGGTAAGTCAAGTTGCTGTTCTAAGCCTGGATTTTCCTGCCTGAAAAATAGAACTAAGTCTGAGAGACTTTCTAAGATACCCTGAAGATGTGAATTAATGTCTGTGTGAATCAAAACTCCTATACATCCTGTCCCATTTTAATTGCATACCTGGAAAGGACAGCGAGTGGAAAGGCCAGGCTAGTCCTTCTGTGTATTGAGTCACGTTTGGTGAATTAGCCCACACCGAGCCTCTAAACTTCCTTCCACTCACTTCGAGTCTCTCCTCAGGAGCTCCCCCTTGTCCATTTTCCCTCATATTTTGGCTCTTCTTTCCCATCTCCACCATCCCGTTTCTGTCAGCTTTGGGCCTTCTCTTTGGTTCCACTTGACCGTCCCAAAGCATATAAAAGGACTTGTTTTCACAAGGAAGAACCTTTTGGTGATGAACCATGACATTTTGCCTTCCTGAGAGGAATCTTTGATGTTTAAATTATCTGGGGATGTTGAACAAAGGAATGTGGGAAATGCAAAACTTTTTACAAGGGGGAAAAATGCCCACACAGGGCGAAGTGTACAAAGCTTCAACCTGGTAATAAACTCTCAGTTTCTTCCTTGAACACAGCCGCACCTCTCCTCAGACACCTCCAAAGCTTTTGGGGAGGGAGCTGGTTGCTGTGCCTTCTCAGAGGAGTGCGAAATGTGTCTCTGAAAAGAACACAGCCATTTGTTCTCTGTCAGGATGCCTCTTTCAGACTGTAATTAGAGTGCTGTGGGGGGTGTAGATGGAGGAGAAAGAATATGAAATGCTCTTACTTCCCTGTGGCTCATTCTTCCTGCACCACGGGGCTTTGAACCCACTGAAATATTGTGACTGAAACGTACACTATTATATGCAGAGACAGAGAAAAGCAGAATGTACAGCTCTGAGTTCATGCCTTGATAGTATCTGTGTGCCACAATGAGGTGGCGCAGACTGGTGGAGAATTAAACAGAGTAGATCTGAATTCTGCTGTGTAACTCTTTGTCTTTCAACACTCCTGAAAGCCTTTATTTTTCCAAACTGCAAAACAGATGAAAGTGTGGTCCCTTAGTCCTTTTCTTAAAAGGTTTTAAGGACCACTCTGTGAGAACTCATAACTTTTCAATATTCATAGTACATGCTATTCTGTGATCATCCCACTCATGGGAGGGATTCTTGAAGCAGTTATAATGAAATAGTGTAGCATCCAAGAATATTTGTGGGTTTTTTGGTTTTGTTTTAAACTTTATTTGCAGCAATATCAACAGCAATTTATTGACGATGTTTTACTGAATAATCAGTTAACATCTTTCTAGCATGTGCCAGCAGAGGGGAAGGAGGGTGGCAGAGAAAGAGCATCCAGGATGGTTCTGTTTCATTCACAGCAGATAATCCTTGAAGCAGCTGGCACGTATTGTGTGGATGACAGAGAATTTGGTGCTATTGAGCTTAATGATCTTTAATATAAACGTGTCAGGATATCCAGCTGACTTATATACACAGCTGAATTCCTGATCCTCCCTCTTCCCAAACCTGCTCCATTATCTTTTCCATCCCGGTTCGTTTAACTCCATTCTTCTGGTTGCTGTAGCTTAAAACTTTGGGATCATCTTGGATGCATGTCTCTCTTACACTCCTCGTCCACCAGCCAGCAAGTCCTCCTAGCTGTGTCTTCACAGTCTATCCAGAGCCCCACTGTTTCTCATGAGCTATACTCTACCACTCTGGCCAAGGCCACCATCATCTGGATATAACCTGGAAGATCTCCCTGCTTCCACCCTTAATCCCCTTCAGTCTCTTCTCAACAGCACAACCAGAGACATTCTTTGCAAACTTAAGTTGTGGGACTCCTCTGCTGCAACCCACCAATGGTTTCCCAATCACACCAAGTAAAACTCAAATCTTTATAGGGTCTCTATGGCCCTACATGAGGGCCCTCCACTTCCCCACTGCCTGCTACCACTTTGACCTTTTTCCATGTATTCAGTCCACTCTACTCACATTGGCCCTTTTCTGTTCTTCAAAAGCTCCTTCAAGATGCTTCTGCCCCATGGCTTTGCCCTGGTCATCACCTCTGCCTGGAATCCTCCTCCCCGATGTCTGCATGGCTCACTTCCTCACATCTCTCATATCATTCCTCAAGTCGCCTCAGTGAGGCCCTTCCTGGCCACTCAACCAAACATTCCAGCTCCCCGACACCCAATACTTACTATACTTCTCTGCTTTATTTTTCCCTGAGGAATTATCAGTTTATAACATTCTGTTTATTGTGCTTATTTATCTTGTTTATTGTTTTTCTCCTGCAGTATAATGTAAGCTCTGTTGAGGACAAAAATTTGCTTCTTTTTTTGAGAAGGGGGTCTTATTCTCTGGCCCAGGCTGGTCTTGAACTCTTGGCCTCAAGCCATCCTCCTTCCTCTGCCTTTCAAGTATCTGAGATTACAGGTGCATACCCGCATGCCCAATTATACTTGCTGCTATATCCTCATATTCTAAAACAATACCTACCGTGTAGTAGGCACTCAATAAATTGTATTTTGGAGGTGGAATGAATATATAAAATAAAGGCCTTGATAATAGGTTATCTGTATTATGATGCATTCTCAGAAATGTCAGTAATATAACAGCTACTTGGAGCACCTACTATACCTTTCACTTTCTGTCATTTAATCCTCACAACAACCTTTTGAGATAGGTATGATCATTATTCCTAATTTTATGAATGAGGAAACTAAGATTTAGTTTAAGAACTTGCCCCAGATCACACCACGATGGAGCTAGGATTCAAACCCAGGTCTGTACAACTTCAGAATTTTAATCATTATACTTTAACATTCTGGATTCCACCAACTTCAAGGTTAAAAACCGAAACAGGAAACATATTCCAGTTCCTTCATTACCTCCCTTACATTAATTGTCATGCTTTTCTTCCCCTGTGTCTACTCAAACAAATAAATGAGATCTCAATATTGAGAAGAGAAAGAAAAAAGACCAGTCATTCCCTGAGCTCCTAAAAGAATAATCTTCTTTGAGTTCTCATAACTGAAATGTCATGAAGCTGTGGAATAGCACTGGCTTTGGAACGTAATGCTCCAGGTCTGCTGCCACCACCCTAATCCTTGGAAATGGCAAGTCATCTGACCTCTCTCTATGCCTTAGTTTCCCTGCTTGTGGAAAGCTGATCTTGGACAGGTGATCTGTCAGGTTCCCCTCGCCCAATATCCTGGTCTGTGAGACTCCTGGTCTGTCTTCCATTGCCGTGGACATAAGGTGGTGGAGTAGGAGTGGGATATAGCCCTTCATGTAATGCCATTTATTTGCATTAACCACTTAAGGGAAGGATTTCTGCTCATAGGAGAGCCTTCTGAAAGCTCCAGATTCTAAGGAAGAATGACCCCATATGATGTCGTTGAGCATTTGCATCACCCATCCTTCTTATTAGAGTCAATAATGGATAGGATTTAGAGGGCTAGCTTCTGTTTTGGCCTTTATTGACAATCTAAGTCTCCTTAAATCCTTTCTGGAACAAGTCAAGGGATAAAGCATACATAACTTTAATACTGCTGAACTCTATGACCTTCAGTAAGGTGTTTACCTTCTCTGGGGCTGTGTTTGCTTCTCTGAAAAATGGGAGAAATGGTTCCCCAGGCTCGTAAGAACACTGAAAATATAGAAACATTGAAGAGGCTCACCCCAACCCCAACCCACTTTCCAATGGCACTGAAATGAAACCACTGCCAACACAGAATTGCCAATCTTGCTTCCAATTTCTCTGTTAGTTTCAGAACATTTAGGGTTGAAGAGGTTTTTCTTGATGTCTAACCCAAATTCCTCCTTCCTAAAGCAAAGACTTTACAGGAACCTTGGCAAGGTTTCCCTATGGGTAGTAAAGCTCTCTGAAACATGGACTCTGAAGATTAATAGGAATATGACCATGTTGCCATTTGTGTGCTTGGCAGAGTGTGTGTACATATGCTGCTTGTGCCAGGATGAGTGTGTTTATCCATGCCAATGTGTGTGATGAAGCATGCAAGTGTGTACAGGAGTGTGGATAAACAGATCTTTGAGTCACACAGGCCAGCCCACCCTGGCACTTTGTCTTCCTTTTGGTTGTCATGACAGCAGCGAGGGGTTGTGCATCAGTAAACAAAGCTCCCTGCATGGAGCAGGGAGGAGAGGTCTGGAGCGAGAGGCTAAAACATGAGTCAAGCAGTCCTCCAACCGAGGCTTTCTTACCCCAGCCGACCTACCAGAACATCTTCATCACTAGACAAGCATCAAGATACCTGTCCAGGTGCCCTGTGACTGACTCTGGGGTCACATAACGTGGGCAGACATTTCAGGCTGGAGCTAGGCTTTCATCAACCTCACTTCTAATCCCCAAGAGTTAGCAACAGCATAATAAAGTCTAGAAATGTGAATGACCGAAGTCCCTTCTAGTATCAGCCTATGGGCTAAAACCAGTTACTTCATTAAGGAAGAAATTAGCCACTTTGTGATTTGTCTGTAGCAATGGCTCCTTATAGGTTCATACATTCATAAAATACTAATTTTAATAATAACCTAAAATGATTTCAAAGAAGTCTTTGTCTTCTCTCCCCTCATCCCTCCAGGCACACATGATAAATGTTTTGGGCATTCTACCTTGTAGGAGATTATGTAATTCTTCCACTTCATCTTATTGATTAATTATATAGAATTAGCTGTGTATGAATAGTTGATTTTTACAATTTATATTTCTCATGTAAACTGCTGCAGAAAAAAAGCAGTCACAAATACAAATGTAGTAACCAGGATAAAAGAAGAAAACTGTGCTCAACCATGCAGTGCAGAGATCCACCTTGTTCTTAGTTTCCATGACTGAAATTTAGACCTTGCATACATATGTAGCATCCAGAGTAGAGGCTCATCCATGCTTAACTCCAATTAACCTTACTTCCCTGTATGCGAGAGCCATATGTGAGGGGAGCTACAAGTTATCCTCCCTCAGAGGAGCCAGGTTTGGGGCTGGAGGAGCAACCTAAAATTAAGGATAACAATTAGGTAAGGAGAAGTATCTGGAATGAAACACGACTTGGATTTGTGTCACTGTACAATCTCTATGGGAATCTAGTCAGGATTCTCAGAGTCAACCAGATCTATCCCTGCCTCTGGTTATGAGCCTAGGGTTTATATGGGTCCTAATGTCATCTCTGACTGATGAGGAAATTGAGACAGCAAGGTGACTGTCCAGTTTGTAAGCATCAGAGGATCCCTAGATAGTCAGCTCTGAAAATAGACTGGTGGTGTTTCTGCTGCATCACATGGGGATTTATTTTTGTTCCCCTTGTTTTGAATTCTGAAATCTAGATGCATCCCTTCTTGATTTCTGTTGCATCTCTTGGTGTAGAAACCCTGGATAGAACAAATGAAAAGGAGCCAATTACCTGTCCTCTTACCTTAGGCCACAGGCTGTTGCCAAGGGGCCTTAGAGAATATGAACACTCTTCTTCCATAGGCCAGATTCCCCCTCTTACATTTTCTATGCCTTGCTCCAAGGGAACGGGATAAATTAAGATATTCATACTGCCCTGCTTTCAGCTGCCTTTCAGTGGAGGAATTCAGCAGTCATCTGGTAAACTAAATAACGGTAATATGCATCATCATCTGAATAACCCCAGGATCCTCTGTGAAGAGGACAGGGAACTCAGATCCTCAGAGGAGAGAGGGACCAGTTAATGGAGTATGCTTTGTTTCCCAGGTCTGGCCACATATATACTCATGAGCCTGATGGGCATGTTAAATCTAAGGTTTATGAAGCTGAATCTTATTTGCTCCTGTTCTCTCCAGAATGCAATATGTGTGTGAATAAATGGACACAAAATCAAGCAATATATCACTAGCTTGACTAACGCTATGAATTTTATTCTAGATCTTTAATAACCCAACACAGAGCAATGGATTTTTATGCTACTGTCTCAATGAAAAGGATAGTCCCTTAAAGAAAAACAAAACCTGTCTGTTTTTATATCCTTATTTTCCTCAACCTTGGGCTGAAATGAAATCCCTCTTGTAGATTTTAAATGTTAACTTCTAGATAGCAGGGAAGACAGCTAAGGCATTGTAGAAACAGCACGTAACCTGGAAGAAGACATTAGTTTGAATTTTGTCTCTGCTTCTTGCTAATTGGATTATCTCGGGCAAGTAATCTTTTTGAACCTCGCAGGGCTTTTGAAACTATAAATGAAATAATTTACATGAAAATGATTTGTAAATTTAACAAGTTTAAATGTGTTACATGAACATTAGCTGTTCTTGATATTTTATTTCTATAATCTACGGAATTTATCATACCAGACACTGGGTTAAGCTTCGCTGACCCTTGTTGGAATGTGATACTTGACCTCATGAAGCCTGCAGACTAGTCAGGGAGACAGGCCATGGGTACTAACAATTACAGCAGCGAGGGCAGAGGGGCTATAAGAGTTAGGAAAGACACAGGTGCCGGACTTGCTACCCAGGTTCCCAATGAAAGAACAAAACAGAAAAGGCCACTTGATAAAGCGTCATAAAGAAGGTCCTCCACATCCTCCATTAAGGTGCTGGAGCTGCTTAAGAGGTACCCCCAGTGGTGCACATTCGTTGCTTTACTTTTTTAGCCAAGAGCCTTGGCCAAATTTGTTGGGCTCTGGGACTGTGAGTTCCAGCTAGGATGCCAGGTGGGAGGGTGGGAGGAAAGGGAGCCTACAATGGTGAAGAAGAGCAGGGAACCCCGCGAGTGAGACCTGGATCCAGGAAACTTCCAAACACAAGGAAGCATGTGGAAACAGCGCTTAACCTGGAATCAGAAGAGGTTAGATAAAGGGAGGTTAGACGGGGGTTTGTTGGCCTATCCTACCAGAAATCAAGCTACATCGCCATTCTGGGGGCCATATAGAGATGACATACCCCGTTCTTCATAGTCTAATTTACACTGATTATAGTGGAGTCAAATGAAGAGAAACTGGTGGCAGTGTGCAGGAGTTGCTGCTAGTTCACCTGCTCCCTTTGAGTCAGTGCAGAGATGGAGTACTCCTTCTTTTAAGCTTCTGGGAGTCAGGGAAGAGCTATGACTTCTCCTAGTTAGCCTGGATATTTTTCATAAAAAAAATCTATTGAACGTATACTATGTGGTAGGCCTATTCTAGTCTAGGGAGATAGAAAGTTGAGTAAGGCACAGAATGTTTTTGCAAAAAGCTCACATAGAAGGAGAGACATACAGCTGACCATAGCAAAAGTCTGACTGCAAGATGAGCTCTAAAGGGATGGAGAAGAGGTAGACTGGAGGCGAGAAGGTTGGGGTGCAGTGATGATGGGACCCAAACAGAAGAGGCAACATTTCAGCCTGGCTTTGAAGAAGAATTTTGACTCAGGCAGATAAGAAGGAATTCCAGGCGGATAAGCATTGTGCACTAGCCTTGAACGCTCATCCTGCCTTTTCAGGAAGTGTGGGAAATGTACTGTAGTTGAAGCGTGGCTGTGGTGGGCTGTAGGCAGGCAGGGGGTGGATAGGGATGGCAGGAGGAGATAAGGCTTGAAGAGAAAGGTTTGGCTCCAACTGTGTAAGACTTTGAACGTCACGCTTGAAGGCTTCATCCTCTTCATTGAGCAGAGGGTGATGGAAGCCATAGAAGAGGGGCTAATAGAGTAGAAAGAGATGAAATTTGGAAGATCTGAGAGTTGTGGTTCCTCTGAGGGGCTATGTGTCCTTGGACACTTGCCCTCTCAAAGGGCCACTTAAGTCCCTTTAGATTCAGTTTTCTGAACTGGAAAATGGATATGTTGGTTATAATGCTTATCCTAGATGCTCAAGGATGATTACGTTCCTCTGGTCATAGCCTGCTTCAATTCTCCTCTTTCAAGGTCTTGCTCAAAATATCACCTTCTTATTAAACCTCCCTGGATTCCCCCAGGGTTGAGAAATCAAGACACAGACCTATGAAAAGGTAAAGTAGCATATAAAAATGCCATTGGGCTAGGCAAATATGTGGTGCATGAAGGACTTGGGCTTTTACAAGAGAAAGGCCTGGGTTCTAATCTTGGCTCTGTTTCTTACTTAAACTCCATCAAGTTGCATAACTTTTAAGTTAAGGATGAAAATACCTATTCTACCTTCTCAGAATGGTTGTAAAGATTAAATGAGCAAAATGTATGAAGGTGCTTGGTAAATTAAGATGTGCTCTACACATGTTACTTCCTATGGTTAGTACTGGAGGTTTGGAAGTGGTAAGATCCAGTGAATGACCTTTTAAAAAGATAACGTTGATAGTGTGAGATGGGTGAAAGGAGGAGAAAGAGACAGGAGGTTGAGAGACCAGCCGGGTGCTATTGCAGTGGTCCAGGCGGGGAAGGATGAGATCATGGACCAAGATAGTGAGGATGGAGAGGCAGGGTGAATTCAGGTGCTTTTATGAAGGTAGAACCAACAGGACAATGGTACTAATTGGACAGGAGGGACTGAAAGAAGCAAAAATCCAAAGGTAAGACTTTTGGTAGATGGTGATGCCATGAACCAAGCCAGCCCCTTGTTACTTTCAAATTTCTGAAATTCAGAAAGTAGAAAAGAGTCATCCCAGGGCTTGAATTCAGTTACCCTGGCCCTCACTGGCCCTGGTCGCTCTTCATTTTGACTCTCTCCTTCCCTTCCCCCATAGCACCTTTAGTAGAACCCAGTGAACCTGAAGCCAAGCACAGGAGAATTTCTCCTTCCAATGTGCCTTTCCCTACACCTTCTGCCTGATTGTAAGCAGATGGCTGTACCCAAGGACACCAGTTCTATTTTGGCAGAAGGGCCAGGTGAGGCACAAGCAGGTGTCTGTTGGCATTATGGTAGACTGGCGTCTCCCCTTTCCCTGCACTGTAGCTGGGGCCCATCCCCCAGCCCCTCATTCATTTCTTCTTTCCTAGACATGAGAGAGAAACTGGCAGGACTTACAGTGGGTGCTGGACTCCCTCAGATTCAGGCTGCAGCTCTATTTTTTTTTTTTTTTTTTTTGAAAAAACGTCTTGCTCTGTCGCCCAGGCTGGAGTGCAGTGGCAGGATCACAGCTCACTGTAACCTCGAATTCCTGGGCTCAAGCAGTCCTTCCAGCTCAGCTTCCCAAAGTGCTGGGATTACATGCATGAGCCACTGTGCCTGGCCTGCAGCTCTTTATGGGGATCACATTTAATAAGTAGAACAGCTTCCCAGGTAGTAGGAGAACACCTGAGCCACGGCTGGGAGGCACGGCACTGGTAAGGGGCATCCTAGTCTGGAAGGGTGTTTGGTGATGAGAGAGGCATTGCTAGAGGTGGCTTCTAGAGGAACCTGTTAGCAAACTATGATTTATTTATCCCCATTCTCTCATCCATTAAATTTGATCCTCCTCTTCTCTACCAGGGAGCCCTTAGTCTTCTTCTCTCCTCTTTCTCCCATGGAGCTGTAGCCTTCTCATTCCTGTTGTCACACCGAGTGGCATTGGTCCCCTGAGCCTGTCATGGGCTCTATCTTCTTCCTGACCCTGACCCTCACCTGAGTGTTCCCTCTGCCTCATGATCTCCCCTCCACCCTACCCCCACCACCTTCCCACTGGCTTCATGGGAGTCAGGTGTCCTTCTCATGTCCCTTCCTTTCTTATTTAACTGACATCAGTCACCTTCGAATAGCATTTTAGCCTTTGAAGTCATTAGGCTCATTGATCTTCAGTGGCAGCTTTTATTGAGCACCAGAGTACAGGACAGCAGAGGCAACACAGCATTGTGGTTAGAGTTCAAATCCCAGCAAGGTATTTCACCTCAATAAACCTTGGCTTCCCCATCTGTTAAATGGGAATTTTAATAGTATTAATACTTCATAGGATGGTTTTGAGGACGAAATGAGTTAGTGGGTGTAAAAACCTTGATACAGGGCCAACACATCATAATTGGTCAATATACATTAATCACTATTGTTATCAAAAGGAGAAAGAGTAGCTGTGCCCTTCAGAGGGTTAAGGGTTTTCGTTGTAGCTGAAGAGGTGGAACATGGCATTTTGAAACCTAGTTTCTCACATGGCTAAGAACATACCTTTCAAAACAGAGCAAGCAATCAGTTAGTCCTGACTGGAATGCAGCTAGTCTGGGAAGGCTTCCTTTGTGAGGCCGAATGAGGTGTGTTTCTGTGTAACATTGTAAGGAGGTCATATTTGCAGCCTGGGTCAGAGGAAAGGGTACATGGGCTTAATAGAGGTACTTGCTCAGATGCTCTCTCTCTGTTGCTTGATTCACCATTTCCCTTAGTCATGGCCCTATCCAAACCCAGTGAATCTTATCCTTCTTGTCCACAGGGAATTTGCCAAAGAGAGAGAGAGAGTGGAGAACCGAAGGGCTTTCATGAAGCTGCGGCGCCAGCAGCAGATTGAGCGTGAGCTGAATGGCTACCGTGCCTGGATAGACAAAGCAGGTAGGCCTGGGAGGCTGCAGGAGGCTGGTGAGTGGGCTGCAGAGACATCAGGGCCGGCCCCTCACTCCCAATGCTCCCATGCAAGGGGCAGCCTAGACAAGACAACAGAGACCCTCTGGATGCCTGGTTGGCTGTTAAGGTTCCCTGCTCATCCCACTTTCTTCCTCTGGGGTCGAACTGTCCTGTCTATCAAACTGTCCCAACACCTTAAGGCAGGCACATTAGCAAGATGAACTGAGTAAAAGTAACATAACCCAATCCTGGAGCTGAGACTAGGCTGATGGTGTTTTATAATACTGTTCTTGGTGCTCACAGCAATCCATTCATTCAGCAAATATTTATTGAGTGCCTACTTTGTGCCAGACCCTGTTCTAAGCACTTGGGATACAGCAGTGAGCCAAACGATCAACCAGCTCACCAAAGCTCTTCTCTTGTAAAGCTCTCTAGTTGGGTAAGGCAACAATAAACAAAATAATAAATGAGTAACTTATAAGACAATGATAAGGTGGTAAGTATGATGGGAAAACTGATCGAGTTAGGGTTATGGGGTATAGAATGTGCCACAGTTTTAAATAGGAGGTCAGGGTGGGCCCACTGGTGTGTAGACTTGAAGAGATGAAGGAGTGAGCCAGAAGAAGATCTGGGAGAGGAGTATTTCAGTGCCAAGTACCTAACATGGGAGTGAGCCAGGGGTGCCCAAAGAGCAGAAGGGGGAAGGAATAGGGAGGAGGAATAGGGGACAGAGTGACGGCTGTCATGGGGGAAGTGGGCAGCAATCATGTTTGACCTTATGGGGCATTGTAAGGGCTATGGGCTTCACTCTGAGTGACACAAGAACCACGGAAGGGTTTTGAGCAGAGGACTGACGTGCTCTGACTTTAGACCATAAAGGAGCACATGCTGGCCGCATTGAGAATAGACCATAGAAGGACAAGGCTGGAAGCAGAGGGACTAGTAGTGCCACCATCCAGGGAGGAGATAATGGTGAGAATAGGTGTTTTCCTAAGCCTTGAGCTGTCATCAGTTCTCACCCTGTGACTCAACATTAGGAATAGTTCTTAGCTGCCTGTGAGAATAGGTCCAAACCTATCATGACTTCATTAACCCACAGAGCCACCAGGTTTAAGTTTGGCTGTGGCTCAGATGCTTATGAGGGGCATCAATCACCCCCATACTGGTCAATAAAAGGGACAGGTTTGTTTTCTTTATTATTTTAAAGGTTGGTTTGCATTAGTATTATATATTTTCATTTTATTCCAGAGGAACAAGTGATTTCTTAAATAAAAACTACACGTAAGACAGTATCTTTTCTCTATTCCTAATAGAAAACAGCACAAAAGTGAGGTCACAGAGGAAAAATTTGTAGTATGATTTAGTGCTTAGTTGCTTGGGCCTTATTCTTCTGTAGGAGCTTTGGATTGACACTATGACACTTACTGTAACTGCCAACACACAAAAACCCTCTCTAAGCTCTGCAGTCAACTTTTGGTGACCTCCAAGGGTTGAGAGAGTACATGTATGATTGCGATCTGCACTCCCTTGTAGCCTCTGGAAACATGAGCAATGTGTATTGACTACACTTGCATTTTGCCCTTTCTCCTCCAAGGCTGTTGTGTAGGGATGAAGCAGACACGAATATCCCCTACTGCTTCCCAGAATGGTAACTCAGGCTTACCATGGGAGGTCAAGCAGATTTGCCTCTAGGCCAGGCAGGCAGCTTGATGGTCCCAGCTGTCCTTGGCTTTCTTGGCGGAGGAGCCATCTGACAGACCACTAAGAGAGCTGGCAGCAGACCCAGGAAGGAGCCCTCCCAGCCCTGGCCACCCCACACAGGTCAGGTGGCAGGGTATGCTGCTCGCCGGGGCTCTGCTTTTCAAATACTTGCAGAATTCCAAGGCTTCCCTTTCTTCTAGTTGGCAAAGCCAGCTCTCTCCTCCTTCTAAGAAAAAAGACGCACTGCGACGTCAAAGTGTGCTTCCTGGCCCTTCCCTTTACAAATGGAGCGCCAGTGAATCAGAGACAGATGGGTTACATTTCCCTGGAAAGACACTCAAATTCTAAAGCGAACTTGGCAAAAGGCATGGGGTGGGGAGGAAGGGGGGTGGCTTCAGCAAATCCAGAGCCCTTGAGTGCTTCCCAGAGATCTCGGCAGCACCAAACACCTTCCATCTGTCCTGGGGGGTCCCCAGATCTGCCCACCCCAAAGCCCAGACACTGCACAGCAAAAGTGACTGGCTAAGATAATTAAAGTTGCTATGAGGTATTTTAACAAGTTCCTAATTTTTAAATGATGCCTTCCAAACATGTGCTATAAAATGACTTAAAAACCCTTTATGTCTGCAGGAAGGAGTGCCCCACCAAATAACACTTAACCTGTTAACTTAGCGTTTTGCCAGAGGCTATACTTAAAAAAGAAAGCAAACATTTATGACTTGGTAATAATGGCCATCCGGTGAGTACCATCCTAGCCTTAAAATGTTCCCCTCCCTAGGAAATACATTATGTACTCTCAGTTTTATCAGTGGCTGGAATTATGGTAATGACTTTAACCTCTCCTACTGTCCTTTTACTTGTTAAAAGTGTTTAAATTAAACCATTGTTTAGTAGGGTCTGAGGCTAGCTTTCTCTCAGCAGCTGGGATCTTAGGGAATGTTTACCGAGGCCTCCGGCTCCCTGGCCTATGGGTTGAGCTCAAAACTCATCCCGTCACTCCTCATAGAGCATGCAGGATCCCACCAGACTTGGGAGAGAAGGGCTATTTTGTTGGTGCACTTGGAGGGATGCTAGTGAGGTTTGGTCTAACAAGTCTTAGCAGAAAATATTCCCCTTCAGATGATGACACCTCAGTAGAGTATGGGACTGCTCCTGGGGGCACCAAGTGGGAAGAGTACAGGAGACTATCTGGTGTCATTTTAGAACTGCAACAAGCAAATATATTATTTAATCATCAACTAGTCCTTCAGTTCTCTAACACCAACTAGGTGTTCAACAATCAGTTAAATCCTAACACTAAATACTACCTCAAACTAGCACAGACCCCACAGGTTAAAGGCTTGGTTCCACAGGACTGCCCCCACTTTAGATGGCAGTCAAAAGTGGGGTCTCCAGGCAACCAACATATCTGCCTGGCTGACTACAAATATGGGGTTCCCACAACTGTCCCCCCACTCCCCACTGGTTCAGTAATTTGCTAGAATGACTCACAGAACTTTGGAAAAACTATACTGTATTATAAAGGATACAACTCAGGAACAGCTCAATGGAAGAGGTGTATAGGGCAGGGTATGGTGGTGGGGGGCGCAGAGCTTCATGTCCTCTCTGGGAACACCACCCTCCCAGCTCATTGATGTGTTTACCAACCCAGATGCCTCCTGAACCCCAATATGCTGAACCCCAACATTTAGCATGCCCATCATTACATAGGCATGCTCGATTAAACCACCGGCCATTGGCAATTAAACTCATCTCTAGTGTCCCCTCCTCCCTAGAAATGGGAGTAGGGGGAGGCTGAAAGTTCTAGCCTCCAGTCCTGTGGCTGTTTGTTCTGGCTACAAGCTACCTCTAACCTATCCAGGGCCCCTCTCTCCTCCATGAGTCATTTCATTAGCATACGAAAGACTGCCAGGAATCAGAGACAAAAACCAAATACTTACTTTTTATTTTATCTTTGGGACAAATTCATGATTGGCCCAAGCCTCTTTGGCTCAGGCTCTGGTCAACCAAGAAAGGATGGAAGCTATGGGGACAGGAGAAAGCCCACAAGCCCCCCTCCTGTCCCCGAGGACCTATGGGCATCTTCCTCTGACTCCTCCTCAGAGACATAGAATAAAGCCCAAAACATGGGCTCAGCTCCAGAATGAGCGTGTAGATGTTATAACCCATGGCCACTGGCAAGAGAAGCTAAGGAAGTTGTTGCTGCTAGAAGTTCAAGGAGTTAAGAAAGACAGGAAGCTGGGTGGAATTAAAAACAGAAATGGAAATTTTTCGTTCCTATCAAGGATTTTTGCCTCTTCCTCTCTTCTCACAGGTATCCTCCTGAACAGGGGTATCAGACACAGAGCCGATTGTTACCCCAAGCACCCCTTCCCCGAGGCTTCCTTTCTGTTCTCAGGAGCTCTCTGTGCACCCTCTGTGACACTTGCTTTTTTTCTGATGCTGGTGCCTGTGATAGGCTCTGAATTCTGCTCTCTCTCTGTTGCCCTGAGCTGGAGTTGTCCCTGAGGGATTTTCATCTTGCAGAATAATTTGGCATTTACAGATAATTTACCAAACCATTTGTTTCCATATAGAGGAAGTCATGCTCGCTGAAGAAAATAAAAATGCTGGAACATCCGCCTTAGAAGGTAAGGAAATGTTCTGATGCCTTATTCCAGTTGCATTTGCCCCCTCTTAGGCGATGGCAATCTCTTGATCAAAAGGGGAGAAAGAAATAAAAGACGGTGCTCTGGGATTTGAAATGAGAGTCTTTCTGTCATAAAATCCCTCATGCTTTAAAATGAAGGGAATTGAGTCACAGATTTAAATGCCTTTTAAAGTGATGAAAATGAAACCCAAGAGTTGCTTTGTTCCAGGGTATGTGATTGATACGGAGCAAGGAAAAGGCCATCCTACAACCAATGCTATCTAAACGGACCTTCTCTTAAAATGTGTGGGGATCACCTTGAGACCACTTTCATTACCAGGAAGTGGCATTGTAGATGAAGAGCCAGGACAGATGGATACAGAGTGCCTGTTTACCTCCTGCATTTAAATGGGCTGTAGCATGGCTTCCAGAGCCCTTGTGTTGCAGGAAGGTGCTGGTGAGCACAGCATTTGTGGTCCAGTAGACACCCTTGATTTCTATTACCCTGGCTCAGGTATTAAAGGCAGACAGATGCCTGTGTTACAGGGGCCTCACACAAGGCCTCTTGCCTGCATTCCTCAAAATTTTGTCCAGAATGGTCTGGGTGTACTTGTGGCCTCTCACTGGCCTTCCCTTTCCCTGGTGCAGTGCTTCGAAGGGCAACCATCAAGAGGAGCCGGACAGAGGCCATGACCCGAGACTCCAGTGATGAGCACTGTGTTGATATCTCCTCTGTGGGTGAGTGGAACCAGTTAGATCTTTTTCTTCTCTGAATCTCCCATGAAAAGGAAGATCCTGTCTTTTGAGAAGCACCACAAGGAGGGAAAGAATCCAAAGAGTCCAGAATTTAGGAATGTAATTAAGGAAAAGGGTGGAAATCGAATCTAGATTACAATGATTTATTAAAAAAAAAAAATAGGACCTGGGGATGCTGCTCACATGAAACGTGGGATTTAGGGCTAAGAATCCAACCCAAGTTTTTCAGGTGTGGCAGATGTATTCCATTTGCAGAAGTATCTGCCCTCTCCTGGGAGTGATGATGAGAACCCACTTTGGGACATTGTTCAAAGGATCCTGAGGACCTGTTGCTTCCAGGGACACGGATGTGAGATCTTGAAGCCATTTGCTTAATAACAGTAGCCCCCACCTACTTCCATCATGTGAAATTTAAACTAATTCTGATTGGCAATTCTTTAACATTATGTGTTCCATCTCAGGTGCTCCTAGAGATTCTGGCTGATGGCAGGTTTTTCCTCTCCAGAAAAAGGGAAAGGTCTTGTTCCATCCTCAAAAGCAGAAGAGACTTACAAAGCTCATTGCTGTTTTGTGCCACCAGTGGTAGAAATATCACCAGTGTAGCAGAAGGATTCTAGTGCTTGAAGCTATTTAAAAGGAAAGGGCAGAAAGAAGCCCAGTCGGTTGCAAACATAAACACGATCCTATTAAGATTCAAGATGCTGGTGTCCTGCCTGGGGAATCTTTCCATTTCTTAGGACTGAGAGTGCCCAGAGAGGAAAAACAGGGTCACTGCCTATAGAGACTACTGAGCCCATAAGATGGGGATTCCCCACACCTGCAATGTGCATTCACCTTGCCCTGGGACTAGAGCAGCCCATCTTGCCGTTCCAATGCTCCCTGGCCCGGACCGCAGGATATTTTGCAGCCTTACTTTTCCTTACTTCTCCCCCTTAGGCACACCTCTGGCCCGAGCCAGTATCAAAAGTGCAAAGGTAGACGGGGTCTCTTATTTCCGGCACAAGGAAAGGCTTCTGCGCATCTCCATTCGCCACATGGTTAAATCCCAGGTGTTTTACTGGATTGTGCTGAGCCTTGTGGCACTCAACACTGCCTGTGTGGCCATTGTCCATCACAACCAGCCCCAGTGGCTCACCCACCTCCTCTGTAAGTAAAGCCTCTCTCTAAAGCCTCCTCTGCTGGTCCCCATGTGGGGCAGCTTGATGTGTGTGTGTGAATGCAAGACAGCAAAGCACCCTGCTAGGAGAGGTTCTACCTCTTCACGCTTGAGGGAGGCCACATCGTCCTCAAGGGGGCTGGAGTATCTCATGACTGTTTCCAGCTTTCATTCTTTAGGTAAACAGATCATTGTTGAGGAATCAACAAGATGCATAGTGTTATACCTTTGGGTACCATAAACCCTTCACTTCCTTTCTTAAGGAGGCTCAGTGATCGGGAATTTTGATCATTGAAATCCTGAGCAGGAAGTTCTCAGGGCAATGGAGATCTCAAATAGACCAGAAGAAGAGCTTATAGGTCAGCTCCAGATTAGACTGCCACTGGGTGTGAGTGAGGGTCAGGGGCCTGTCCCTGCCGGGCTTGTGGGGAGGAATCCAGCTCTTTGATCAAAGCCGTAGTAAGTCCTCTCTTTCCTCCCTGAGGGCCCTCTACCATAGAAAGGCCAGTGACAGGCCTATCTATTGAAAGAGAGCAATGCTGATCTCTTGAGTGCACCTGGTACTCAGCCTGGGTCAGAGGGTACTCGGACATCATTAGGCTCTGTCCAGCCCTGGCCTGATGTGGCCACCGAATGTCCTGACATGTGTTGTTGTGAGATCCTCTCTAGGTGGGTGGGTTAGCTGAGAAGTGCATGAGCCCACCCCACATGTGGAACCAATGCTCTACTTTTAATACTTCCAGACTATGCAGAATTTCTGTTTCTGGGACTCTTCCTCTTGGAGATGTCCCTGAAGATGTACGGCATGGGGCCTCGCCTTTATTTTCACTCTTCATTCAACTGCTTTGATTTTGGGGTAAGTCCTCAGAAGCCTGCCTCTGCTCCTGCTTCATGTTAATAGGCCCTGGTTTTAGATAAGCAGCGTGCTCCTTACTCAGCATGAGGCACTGAAATCAGAATATGTAAAAGGGGAATAGATAAGATTACCTAAAGGGAATTCAGAAGTGAGTGAATCCTTCCCATGCAAGGTTTGTTTGTTTTTCTGAGCTCTTTGATTTTCAATATTTTTATTAAAATGTAACATGTACATTACAGAGGGTACACTTAAGTGTATAGCTCCGTGAGAGTTTACAAAGCTACCCATAGCCAGAGTTTTGAACCACTTATTATCTTGGGGGAAGCCTGAAAAGGACAAAGGACTTGATTTTAGAGGTGGTTCCATAGGAAAGAGAAGCTTATATATTTGTTTTTCTACTTCAGTTTAAAATTGGGATAATTATCTAGACAGACCCTCATTCAAACACACACACACACACACACACACACCCTTATATTAGCAAGTCCCCACAGAGAATATCTCAGTCAGCTGTTTACTTTCTACATAGTATGGATATCTAAATGTATACGTTGTGCTAACACTTCAAGGTGCTTTCACGTATCTTTTATTTTTGTCCCCTGCCACTTACAGGAGTCCTATGAACTATATTACATTTCAGGAGTTAGCCTTCCCATTTACACAAGAATAAATAGAAGCTACCATGCCCAAGTTCATATACCCAGTTAGCAGCAGAACTGGGTCGCAGAACTTTGGGCTCCTAAACCACTTCTCTTTCTGCCAATCCCATTACTTTTTCTGCCAAAGCTTCAGTTAGGTGCTAAAGATTTTGAGCACTTGCTAATCTACATTTTAACTTGGAACATATGGTTCTGATTATGGGCAATTTTCAGGCATAACAGCTAGTGAGAGATCACTTTAACCTCAGTTTCTTTGTGTCCGTACCTTTCGGCATTGCTGTCAGGATTAATAGTTGTTGTTTCTTCTAGCACTGTATCTAGAACATAGTGGACATTCAATAAATATATAATTAAAGGAAATTGAAATGTGCATCTGAAATTGCTGCATCTTGTAGCAATCAGATCCTCCATCACCATATACTGTCACATTGCGGGACACAAGACCTCCATGACTGAAAGATGTTTATTATATCAAGGACTGAAACGTTCTTGTTAGCACTAAATTTTAGGATGATGAGAGAATGTAGACCTCTGAGATTTCTGTATTGAGAAGCAACTTGTACTAATCCAGATCAGTTTCCTTGGTTTGAGTACCGCTCCTTTGTCAGAGCAGCAGGAGCAGCAACTAGCTGTTGTAGTTTTCACCAAGGACAGGAGTCAGTAAGCCAATCTACAGTATGAAGGATTAAAGTTAGGAAGGGGATTGGAGAGCAATGGGAGAGAGGTGGCAGCTTCCCACACAGGTAGTTCTACTGAAGGTAGGGCTGGTGGGAGAGGAGAGTTTTTATTTCCCCATCCCCTACTGAGAGCTGTTGATGGTGTGCTGGGCGCTAGAATGCCACCTCTTCTCCTCCTCCTCCTCCTCCTCTCACTGTGGCTGGCATTGCCTCTCTAGGTCACAGTGGGCAGTATCTTTGAAGTGGTCTGGGCAATCTTCAGACCTGGTACGTCTTTTGGAATCAGTGTCTTGCGAGCCCTCCGACTTCTAAGAATATTTAAAATAACCAAGTAAGTGATCAGAATTTGGACTTTTCCCAATGACTTTGAGAGTAGAACTTTTTTTGCCTTATATTTTCTTCCATCTTCTCTTTCCCCCTTAGGGGGAAAGTATCCCTTCCCTGCCCCACCCCTTTTCTATTCTTTAGCTCTTCCTTCTTCTCCAAAGATTAAACTGAAAATATCTATGGTGCCACATTCTCAAGGGGAGCAATAGGTTGCTGCCCTCTTTACTTCCTACAAATATACAAATGCAGCTTATTTCATAGACTACCAGGCAGATGCTGAGCTGGGCTTGGGGGTGACTTGGTATGCAGTGTTCACAGCTGTCACATTGTCTGGGTTTTGTAGGTATTGGGCTTCCCTGCGGAATTTGGTGGTCTCCTTGATGAGCTCAATGAAGTCTATCATCAGTTTACTTTTCCTTCTCTTCCTCTTCATCGTTGTCTTTGCTCTCCTAGGAATGCAGTTATTTGGAGGCAGGTAAGTGCCCAGAAGCTTTCCATCCAAAGGAGGCTCAAAATCCAGTCGTAGCCTGTGTTGGGCTAGGGTCATTAACTCGATCACCATGTTATTATCCTGTCTGCCTTTGCCCATGGCCTGAATTGACCACTGAGTGAGTTCATATGTGGAGTAAAGGTCTCTGCTTTTATTCCTTTCATGCTGTACAGGGTTCTCGTTCCGGGGACCCATTTCTTTGGTGTTGTCCCTGAAATGTGCAGCGTGGGCACATCCTTCAAAGTGCATAGTTTGTCATTAGTAGTCACTGTTACAGTCTTTATAAGTTATGTGGAATGGGGAAAAAGTAGGGAAGAGGGGGGTTGTAGAAGAAAGGAGAAAAGAAGTGATGAAAGCTGTGATCCTGGGGAATGGAAAACTTGGTATGTGAGATTTTCATTTCATTATTTTCTCTAATTTTGTTTTTCAGGTTTAACTTTAATGATGGGACTCCTTCGGCAAATTTTGACACCTTCCCTGCAGCCATCATGACCGTGTTCCAGGTATGAGGCCAGCTGATGGTTCACAAGTGCTGCATGGGGTCCCTTGGACTGCACACTGCAAGACAAGGATGAGTTTCAGGATAATTCTGCTTTTCCTTTCCAGGCTCCTCCCAGGGGATTGAGGCACTCTTTCTAGTTGAGCAGTCATTACTACAGTAATCCCTAGAACTTCTGTGGCTTTGTTCTTACCAATAATGAGAGAGCTCTGTTGGGACCATCTCACTGTCCTTCTCTCACACCTGTGAGTTTGCAGGAGACATTGAGTCTGAGGCATTCAGCCAAGAATCACATCTATGGTTTTCTGAAATCTAGGGGCATCTTCTAACCCATTTAATGAGGTATCCATTAAATGGTGTTTATTTAACAAGGTCTCTTTTCCACCCCTACTCCCCCCAAAACTCAACTGTTTAAATCATGGGGAAAACTCAAAATCAATAGTGTCTTAGACCTAAAGGAAAATACTATTTGGCCAGAATCTGAGGTTGGACCACAACCCAAGTTTCCTGAACTGCAGCCCACAAGGCTCTTTCCAATCATGCTGCTGTTCCAGACCCTGTGTCTGGGCAGCTCTGAGGATAGTTAGGTAATCACCAGACCACCTGATCTGTGTCATTTCCACAAGGACCTTGCAAAACTGGAGGTGGGAGACACTCTGTAGTTGGAGGAACAGAACCTTTCCCTTTGATGCTCTCCTTCCATTTTCAATGCCTAAAATTCTCTTCCATATCAAAAGAAAGTTTAGGGTTATTTATGGGAATGACTTTTTTTTTTTTTTAACTCCCTGGCGAGATTGTCAAGCAAGGGGGTAGATGCAAAAGACCCAGGCCCAGAATTTGCCCTTGGCATTGGCCCTATTTTCTCCTCCAGCCAATGTTTCTGATGTGCCTGTCATTTGCTTTGTGTAGATCCTGACGGGTGAGGACTGGAATGAGGTGATGTACAATGGGATCCGCTCCCAGGGCGGGGTCAGCTCAGGCATGTGGTCTGCCATCTACTTCATTGTGCTCACCTTGTTTGGCAACTGTATCCTTTTTAAGATGCACCTCCTCAAGCTGCCCGCCTTCCTGGACCAGCATTTGAGGAGGCATTGGTGGTGGTGGTGCTAGAGCTTGGGTTGGTGGGACAGGAGCGTGGACATTGTTTGGTGTACTAAAGTAAATAAGTATACTGATCTGAAGGACTTTATGTACTAGTTGGGTAAAGAATACAAACATAAACAAGATAGAGTATTATCCAAATCTGTCGTGTATGCAAAGAATAACATAGGAGGCTGTTACATTGAATGGTTGGAGGTACTATGAGCTGGGGAACATTAGACAAAGCAGAGATCACTGTAGGCTGAAATAGGCACATTATACCACTAATGAATTAATTACATGCTAATGTAGAACAGAGTCTGCCACATAGTAAGGTCTCAAAAAATTAGTGTTAGGATTAATGCTATTACTGCTAATTATAGCAAATATGTATTGTATTTGGGCTATACATGAGACCTTAAACTAAGTGCTTCATAGGCACTATTTCATCGAATCCTTACAAGACAGAGAAAAAAATATCTCGAGTAAAATAACTACTAAATTGTAAAGGGATACTAAAGTCCAGTTGCATCTAACTCCAGTGCCCTATCCAATCACAAGATCTAGAACAGGAGATTCAGGTTTTAATCCCAGCAACTCTGTGTATCAGCTGTGTGGCCTTGGGAAAGTTACTTAATCACTCCAAGCTTCTATTTTTTACAACCGAAAAGAGAATAATAATATTTATCTCCTTTGTTTGTGGTGAATACTAAATGAGATAATTTATTTGCATGTGATTTATAATTACAAACTTCTGTACAACTGTTAGATGCTTTTGGGGAGTCGGGTTGGCCGTGAATTGGGATTAGTAGACCAGAAAGGGAGAAGAACCATGGGATGCAGGTGTATTTTTGCATTTTCCATAGTTTCTTAGAGAAGACATGCTGTTTTATGTTTTCTGCCCTGAAAACGTCTAGAGGTTTGGGCAGACTAGAAGCTCAATACGAGAAACTCATGAAAAGAACACTAGGCAACAAGTCACAGACATGGAAGCTCCATGTGTCCCAATGGCACCATCATTTTCCTGATATTCTGGGGGTAGTCAAAGCAGGGCTTTGATGCTAGAACAGTTCTATGTTCCACAACACATAGGCTTTGAAGACAGTTGGAAATTGAGACTTCAGGTGCTAGAGTATGGCATAGGAATAGATTTCATAGTGAATCATGTCTGCTGTGTGACATTTTGTTAAATGAAATGTGGAACTCTTCAGGACCCTCACAAGAAGCATGGGAGAAGTTAGCATCTCATTATTGGGAGATGCTCAGTAACAGGGGCTCTGGAATTTCATTCTTTTTGTCTTTAAGGACAGAATGGTGTGACGCCCATGGGTCTAGGTAGGATTCAATTCCAGCCTCCCAGAATGGGGAGATGAGCTCCCACACTGAGCTCCCTACACATCTTGTTCAGTGATTCTCTTAGTCGTTATTGCTATGGGTAGAGGCCACAGCTATCTAAAGACCTTTTGAATGTGGCTGAACAAACTCAAAGTGCTTTTTCTGTTCCCTTACTCATCAACAATTAATGCAGAAGACTTCTGTAACCAAATGTGTGGGTTTTTTTACCCACCAACAAGCAAGCAATCCTGCAGCGGATACTAGTTGGTGTCGTCTAATTCAATTCTGACGCTGTCTACCTGGAGATAGCATCAGATCCCACAGGTCGATGGCTCAATCCCCAAGACTGCCCCTGCCTTATGATGACAACTGCATGCCTCAGGTTACTTTACCTGTATTTTGAAGGCTATAATTCAGGGTTCCCACAACCCCCTTCCTGGGTTTGGTTAATTTGCTAGAATGGCTCACGGAACTCAGGAAAACACATTTACCGGTTTATTATAAAGGATATTACAAAGGATGCAGTTGAAGAGGGGCAGAGGGAAAGGCATGGGGGATGGGCACAGAACTTTCATATCCTCTCTGGGAGTGCCAGTCTCCAGGAACCTCCACATGTTCGGCTATCCAGAAGCTCTCCGAACCCTGTCCTTTTGGATTGTTATGGAGTCTTCATTACATAGGCATGATTGATTAAGCCATTGGTCATTGGTGATCAACTTAACCTTCAGCCCCTCTCCCCTCCCCAGGGGTTGTGGGGGTAGGGCTGAAAGTTCCAACTCTCTAATCATGCCTTGGTTTGGTGACCAGCCCCCATCCAGAAGCTACCTAGGGGCTACCAGATAACACTTTGGAGTTTCTAAGGATTTTAAGAGTTGTATGCCAGGAAACACAGTTAAAGACCAAATAATAATTTTTCACAGTATCATAATTTTCCTCACCCCATCTGGCCCCCAGATGGTTTGATTCAGGTATTTCTTTATCCTGGGTAAAGAGATGATAATGCAGAAGGAGGGAAGATATATCCTCTTTCTCCTTTCAACAGAGTTGTACAGTATCTCCCTCCCTGTTCTCACAGCCCCTGCTTAAGTGACTCTTCAGGGTAGCTTCTGTTCCTGTTAGTGTCCCAGGCAGGAAAGATCATCAGGTGGCCTCTCAGCCTTGCTGAAGGCTTTGCTTTTCTTATTTGCCCAACCTTAATTCATCACCCCAGACACGCTACTGAATGTGTTCTTAGCTATTGCTGTGGATAATCTGGCCAATGCCCAGGAGCTGACCAAGGTAAGCATTGTTTTCTGGGGATCTGATGTTTCTCTAGTGCCATTGGGTACCCTTTGGCCTTTCGAACTCTCTCCAAAAGTCTATATTGTCTGACTCAGACCTGCCAGGAAGGCCCTTTCTGGAAACTTCTGGACAGTTGGATAGCCACACACCCATGACGGAAGGCTGGTTCACTTTTATTGAGTTTGGTGAGCCTCAACCTAGCCTAGGGGGCCTCAAGGAACACAGAAAATAACATCTTAATTTCTGTGAGCCCTCAAAGGAGTCCTTTCCAGGATTATCATGGAGAGTCAAGAAAATTCTAAAGCCCTGGTTTTAAGTTCCACCTCTGCTACTGCAACCTATGGCTGTGTGACCTGAATCACATGACTTAACCCTTCTGGGTTTTGGTGGGAGAGAGATCAGGGCCATCACAGTTCCTGGGCTATGGCTGTTGGGATATTCCAGTAGGCAAAGGTCATTTTGGGGAAATTTCAATGAAGCCAGATACTAAATTTCTCACAGAACTGTTCCCTTCTTTTCTCTGATTAATTTCCCCAGTGTGGGGAGGCAATATTAACAGCAGTGGGATGGTCTACAGAGATGAATAAAAACCCTTCTCTCCACAGAGGATGCCAATTTGGTTTTGGGCAGAGATGCATAGCATCCTGCCGACATTTCTGAGCTTCTTCCATGCATTCTCTGATGATCTTTCTACATCCTTGAGGGTCTTCTTATCTGTATATATTGGTAGGAAAAATACCAGCTTTAGTAGCTGAGAAACTGGGTCTGAGTCCCACACCTGCCATTGGCTGTGTTGGCTTTGCTTGGACTCCTGATCTCCATTAGCATTGGTTTCTTCATGCGTGAGACAGGAATGCCATATCTGCATTGTGTACCTCACAGGATTACTGTGAGGATCAAGTAAAATAATGTCTGTGAAAACCATAGCATGTTCTGAAGATGTATGTGCTTTTATTAGCTCTAGTCATTTTACCTGAGCTGGTTTTCCTTGGGTTCATCACATAGAGGGGACACTTGAGGAATGCTGCTGAAGGGATGAGATCTCTGCCTAAGCACCCACTTAGCTGTGCAGAGAAGACACTACAATGGGGCACTCAGCCTCAGCACTTTACTCAGTGGGGTCCTTGCCTGGAAGGCCCCTGCTCCATCACTTCCAGACACTGTAGGACATCTGAGAAGTGTCAGCTCCTGCCACTGACCTCCACAGCCATAGCCAGCTCCACTGAGGGCTAGGGGTTGGGCTAGACTTCTCCTGGTTCTTATGAGCAGCCTGTGGATGGATCCAGGATGGAGACAAGGATTGCTGGCCACGCTGGAGCTGTGAGGCTACTGACTCCCAAGGGGCCTGGACTCTGGCCATCGAGGTCTCTGAGCCAACCTAACATCTCGCTGCCTTATCTATCCTTTTCCTGTGTCTTCCTCACTTCACTTGGTATTCAGAACTCCTCCTTAGGAGAGCCAAGGGAAGCTACTGTCCTTCCTGGGGATCCCAGGCAAAGCCATCTCTGCTTTGTGTCTAGGATGAACAGGAGGAAGAAGAGGCCTTCAACCAGAAACATGCACTGCAGAAGGCCAAGGAGGTCAGCCCGATGTCTGCACCCAACATGCCTTCGATCGAGTGAGTCAGCTGCCCCCTTCACCGATCCCTGAGCTCCTGTGCTAACAGCCAGTTCATCAACTCACAGAACTATTGGTTATAGGAGTGTACCTACTCCATGCTGGGAACTGTTCCTGAGAATACAGCAGTGAGCAAGACAGAGTCTGTTTTCATGGAACTGTTATTTCAGTGAGCGAGGTAGATAATAAACATGCACATCATTTCAGATAGTGACAGGTGCTATAAGTAAATGAAACAGGGTCATATGGTGGAGAAATACAGGAGCTGGGTGGGAGCAGCTTATGTCAAGCCAGAAGGGATTCTCTGAAGGGGAGCTGTTTAAGCCGAGACCTAAGTGTGTAGATGACAGTCATGTGACATTTTGAAGGAAGAGTGTTCCCCAGCAAAGTCCAGTCTGGCTGGTGTGTAATTAATGAGGGAAAATAGAGACAGGGCCGGGAAGGGGGAGCAGGGTCCAACTCTGAGGTCCTTAAAGTCCAGGTGGAAGAGTTTAGCTTTTATTCTAGCTGAAATCACAAGAGGACTTCAAGTGGAAGGATGAATAGGATATGATTTACACTTTTAAAAGGGTCACTCTGTTCCATGGAGCATAATGGACTGTAGGGGCCAGAGTGGAGGCAGGGAAAGAGTCTGCTCTCAGAGTAAAGTAGGTGAGAGGTAATGGGGGTTTAGACTAGGGTGGGGGAAATGGAGGAGATGAGTAATCCCATTCAGTCTGTAGTTTGGAGAGAGAGCCAATAGGATGAGCTCATGGATTAAATGTGGCAGGGGCGAGGATGAATAAAAGGGAAGAAACAAAAATTGATCCCAGGTTTTAAGGTTTTGCAGACTAAGCAATGGGTTGGGGAGTGGTGGTAGTTACTGGATCCCTGGAAACTGGTGGAAATCTAAAGTTCATTTTGAGATACTTCTAAGGCATCCAAGTGTTGAATAGGCTACTGGTTACCTGCATCAGGAGCTCAGAAAAGTCAGAATTAAAACAATGATTGAGGAAGGTTATTCGCATTTAGATGGTATTTAAGTCATCAGTATGGGTCAGATGACCCAGAGACCCAGCTGCTGAGGACAGAGGCTGACAGTGCTCCTCCTGCTTAAGAGGAGAAACCAGCTAAGGAGACCAAGGGAGTGCAGCCAGGAGGCAAGAGAAAGAACAGGAGGTATAGTGTGCTGGAAACCTGTGAAAGAAAACTGCAGGAAGGAGGAGTGGGTGCCGGTGCTACATACTGTAGAAAAATCACATACAATGAGGAACAGAAAAGGGACCACTGCATATGGCAAAATGAAAGCTGTTAGTAACCTTACAAGAGCCATTTCCGTGGCCAGGTTGGAACAGAACCCAGTTGAAGTGGACTAGGGAGAGAACAGGATGTGATAAAGGAGAGTGGTGAGTCCACTGCTTCAGGATCTAGCCTGGACCTGTGGTGGAGCTACAGGTAGTCAGCCTGGGCCCTGCGTGGCCTGGTCTCTGCGTGGTGACACAGGGGGGTGTTGGAGGAGAGGCTGGGAAGTGACCGTAGAACAACATAACTCCTGTTGTTGCGTCCGGGCCTGCATGAGGACTGTGTGAGTGGTGAGTGGTGCTGGGGCATCTGTGGGAGGGTCCGAGACCCCCAAGGAGGTGGAAGTCTATCCTGGCAATAACCCTGTCATTGTTACTTGAAGCTAATAAGGGAAGAGCCCTTGGTTGGCTAGAGCTCCAGTGAAGGGCTCCCAGGCAGCCTCTTCCTTGCCTTGTGGGGCGTGCCAGGGTTGTGTGTGTGTAGGCGGGGGGACCTCCCTCCTGCACGGCCATCATCTTGCCTTTGCCTTTAGAAACTAAAGGCCTGGCCCCTGGATCCCTCTTCTGTGAGTGAAAGAGAAAAATTCCCTTCCAAATCGTTAAAGGTTGATAGGGAAATACCAAAGATTGATAGGGAATATTCCTCTCTGGAATATTCTCTGCGCCTTGAGTAATTTCTACTCCACCTTCCCTGAACTCATGAGTTTGGGTTAAAAACACATACACACAGGTATCCAAAAATGTGGATGGGTAGGACTGGCTGTCACTTAGGAGTGGGTGGTTCTATTTACTGAGATGAGGAAGCCTGGGGGAGAAGTGGGTTTAGAGAGATGTGAGTTGGGACGACGCTTGGCCTAGAGTAGAAACTCACTATTTCTGGAATGAAAGAATGAATGAAATGTGGGTAGGCACAGGCAGGGCTGTGGGAATTGAGCAGAGTGTGCATCAGGGCACAGAGAGGTGGAAGGACGTGCTGCAAACATCCAAGACCAGCAGAGACCCAGGCTTTGGTGCTGTACATGTGCTGTGAGGTTGGTGTTGCTGGTGTGAGCCACCTCCGGGTGTGTGTGCCCTGCTCAGCTGTGTGCACTCTGCACAGGTATGTGTACCCTGCACAGATGTGTGTGCCCTGCAAAGATGTGTGCACCCTGCTCGTGTGTACTCTGCCCAGGTGTACGTGCCCTGCACAGGTGTGTCTACATTGCTTAGGTGTGTGTGTCCTACATAGGTGTGTGTCCTCTGCCCAGGTGTGTGCCCTACACAGGTGTGTGTGCTCTGCACAGGTATGTGTACAATGCTCAGGTGTGTGTGCATTTTGCTCGGGTGTGTGTGCCCTGCTCAGCTGTGTGTGCCCTGCACAGATGTGTGTACACTGCTCAGGTGTATCTGCCCTGCTCAGGTGTGTGTGCTCTGCACAGATGTGTGTGCCCTGCACCAGTGTGTGTACATTGCTCAGGTGTGTGTGCTCTGCTCAATTGTATATGCCTTGCTCAGGTGTTCATGCCCTGCTTGGGTGTTAAGGCAAAACTGCTGATTTCGGACTATACTTTAAGTGCAAACATGGCTGTCCATGGAGAAACACAGAAGAAGCACTGTTAAAAAGCAAAGTGCCTGAGTGCTAGTTATATTTCTCTCACTAATATAGCCTGTGACCTCAGAGAGACAACCACTCCGATCTCAGAACCTCTATTTCCTCATCTTTGAAATGAGAAGAATGCCACCTGCCCTTCCTATCCCACAAGGCTATTGTGAGGTGTACACAAGGTCTCATTCATATGAGTTGGAGACATGTGGATGCTGCTCTGTATGATTTTAGGTATGAATGTAAGTTTGAATCTGTGAATATGTGAGTAGAGAGAATGCTCATGCTTGTGTGTGTGAGAGAGAGAATCCTTCCACGTACGTACACTCTTACACACATGCTTCTGGATAGCTGGTATTTGAATATTTGAGAATTTGCAAATAGATGGTGTGATGTGCTTTTCCTAACAGGTGTGCATGCTGCCTGTCTAAAGCGTGTGTTTCTACTTCTGTATCTACCCATGCTTCTTGGCTCTCCCGCCCCCACCTGTGCCTTGTTGCATTGCAGGCCACTGATGCTGAGGGTTGTATTCAGTTGAGGAGCTCACAGGCTTCTCCACAATGATGTCTGCATCAGTGGGTGCTCCTGGGTGGCCACACACATGTGCACTGTGCATCTTCCAGACACCCAGAGTGGGCCTCAGACCAACTGCCTCTGCTCCCTCAGCCCCACCCTTGTGTGGGGCTCTTCTGCAGACATGTGAGAGATGGCAGTTGAGGGGGATTAATTTGCCTAGCATGTTCTCCATGGGTGGGCATCAGCTTTATCAGGAAAGGAACAGCATTTGCCAACATCCCAGGTCCAAGCAGGGCCCATTGGGCTGGACTGAGTTCATCAGGCCAGTAACTGGGGCGGGCTCACTGCAAGGATAGCCCAGATGTGGTGTCCTCTAGCTGAGCATTGAACCTGTGCTGACAGCTTATTTACCAGGCATCCTGTCTGTTTTTGTGGGCACAGTTCATACGTTGCCATTCTAACCTTGTGTTTGTAAGGACACAATATGCATATGGAAGAGAGTTTTCTCTGTACAAGGCTAAGAAGGTCAATACTGTGCTCTGCCCAGCTGAACATAGAACAGGGTCTATGGCCAGGGCCTCTGCATTGCTCAAAGGCAGAGGTCACTGCTCACATCCTGGAGTACATGGATGGTGGCCTACGGAAAGATGGTGCTGCCTCTGACCATGGACCACTTCATAGCCTTGACATCGTGCATGGCAGAGCACTTGCTCCCCTGCATGTTTTGTGAAGCTGGGTCAGGGTCTGCTACGGGAGTCATGAGCTGGGGAGCCACACCCAATGAATGTGCTGTGCTAGCCCTAGAAATGACCCGGGGGAGGGGAAGAAAACTACTCAGCAACATCTACAGGATTTCCAAAATAGGAATCTGAAGGATGTGTAGGTGGAAGTTTGCGTGCCTGTGGGGCATGGTATTTGAGCATCTGGAGCTGTGGATCATGTGAAATGGCATAACCTGTGTGCCTCTGCATGTGTGCTTCAAAAAGTAGATCCATGTATTTGCACATAGCAAGGAATGGAAAGTCACTCCATTGGAGAGTCGAATGTGGGGAGTCTACAGAAGGCAAGCAGGCACATGGAGACCCGATGGCCACGCAGAGGACTCTGTGTCTCCCTCCAGAAATCCGCTGGTGGCTGTGGGGCTTGAGGTTCCTAGAGGTTGGGGTGAACTGAACCTGTTCGTTTTTCTTCCCCAGAAGAGACAGAAGGAGAAGACACCACATGTCGATGTGGGAGCCACGCAGCAGCCACCTGTATGTGTGTACCAGTTTGCGTGTTTGTGAGTGGTTATGTGTGGGCGTGGGACAATGTGTCATTGTCCTTGCCATAGACAAAGTGGCAGTGGGTGTGCATGTCAGTGTGTGGCTTGGTGTGTGTGTGTGTGTGTTCCATTCACATGATCTGTGGATATGCCCTCTGCACCTCTCAACATTTGCTTATATCAGTGTGTGTCTACCTTTGTGACCTGTGTGTTTTTCGCTCTTCAGTCTGGCCTGTGAGTGGGTATATGTTGTGTTAGTGTTGGTGGGTATACCTCTCACGTAGGCAGTTGTGTACAGCTATGTGTGGGCCTCAGCGAGGGTGCGTGTGGGTACATGTGCGTGTCCCCTTCACAGTTTGTAGGTGTGCACCCACAGGCGCGGGGAGGAGGTAACTCCCCTTCCGCCCAGCGAGCCCTCTCCCGTGTGCTCTCCTGCACTTGTCATGTTCATGTGTTCCTGCTGCCCCGTGAATGCTCCTCTAGGCCCCTGGGCCTAAATGCTCGATCTCAGTTTTGAATATGAGCTGCTGGTGGTCTCTTCCCTTAGCCTTCTGTGGCTTTTATTAGCTATTGTGGAAGAGACTCCTAGCACTCTTACTTTTGAGGGTGATATCAAGACTTTTTGTAATAAGTCTGCCTGGCACTCTTCTCACCCTTCAATGGTATCTGACCATTTCAGCCCTCATTATCCCAGACTGTAACCTGAGAGGGAAGGGAGATGAGGGGGAGAGGAGGAGGAAAGACCTCTGACCTTGAATCAAGGGCCATTGAGTGTGTACAAGCAGATGCCCCGAAAGCAAGGAGAGCAGGGGAGTGAAGACTTGGTAAGCCTGTGGATGGCTGCCCTAGCAGGCCCTGGGGACTTGGAACTCCTCCCAGGGTTGATGCCTACCCACCTCTCAGCTACTATAAAGCAGGGATTGGAGTGGAAAGTGCCCGGGCTGGGAGGCACCTGCCCGATGAGCTCCTCACATGTGGCCCGCCTGCTCCTCGCATCTTTCTGTGCTTCCTGTCTGCAGGTCCTGGGCGCTCCCATTTGCCCCCACCATGTGTTCTGCCCTCTCACATGGCCCCTGTGGCCACCCTCCCTGCCTGCAGCTTCCGGGCTCTGACCGCGGCCCTGCCCTTTCCCCTTGGCAGGAGGGAGCGGAGGCGCCGGCACCACATGTCCGTGTGGGAGCAGCGTACCAGCCAGCTGAGGAAGCACATGCAGATGTCCAGCCAGGAGGCCCTCAACAGAGAGGAGGCGCCGCCCATGAACCCACTCAACCCCCTCAACCCGCTCAGCGCCCTCAACCCGCTCAAAGCCCACCCCAGCCTTTATCGGAGACCCAGGGCCATCGAGGGCCTGGCCCTGGGCCTGGCCCTGGAGAATTTCGAGGAGGAGCGCATCAGCCGTGGGGGGTCCCTCAAGGGGGATGGAGGGGACCGATCCAGTGCTCTGGACAACCAGAGGACCCCCTTGTCCCTGGGTCAGCGGGAGCCACCGTGGCTGGCTAGGCCCTGTCATGGAAACTGTGACCCAACTCAGCAGGAGGCAGGGGGAGGAGAGGCTGTGGTGACCTTTGAGGACCGGGCCAGGCACAGGCAGAGCCAGCGGCGCAGCCGGCATCGCCGCGTCAGGACAGAAGGCAAGGAGTCCTCCTCGGCCTCCCGGAGCAGGTCTGCCAGCCAGGAACGCAGTCTGGATGAAGCCATGCCCAGTGAAGGGGAGAAGGACCATGAGCTCAGGGGCAACCATGGTGCCAAGGAGCCAACGATCCAAGAAGAGAGAGCCCAGGATTTAAGGAGGTGAGTGAGTCACAGGGCTCCCAGACGGATGGCACACAGGCTGCTGTTAGTTGTTCCTCAATATAAGCCTTTCTGAGCTCCAGTTTCCCCTATTATAAAATGGAAATGATGCTGACACACACTTTGTGAGGTATGAATAAACATAACAGGCAGTGGGCTCTGTTCCCCCGAAAATGAGGGCCTGTTAGAAGTAGGTCATGGATAGAAGGACGGGAATAAGGCAGTGGTCATGGCGTGTGGGTCTTAGCACCTCTCCGCCTGTCTGGGTGGGGTGGAAGGCGGTGGTGGCCTTGTACCTTCCAGGCTGCCTGAGCTTCCCCACCTTCCCCTCGTGCCAGGCACACCCGCCATTTGAGGACAGCGTCTGAGCACCAGCTCTCTCTTCCTCTCTCTTCACAGGACCAACAGTCTGATGGTGTCCAGAGGCTCCGGGCTGGCAGGAGGCCTTGATGAGGCTGACACCCCCCTAGTCCTGCCCCATCCTGAGCTGGAAGTGGGGAAGCATGCGGTGCCGACAGAGCAGGAGCCGGAAGGCAGCAGCGAGCAGGCCCTACTGGGGAATGTGCAGCTAGACATGGGCCGAGTCATCAGCCAGAGTGAGCCTGACCTCTCCTGCATCACGGCCAACACGGACAAGGCCACCACCAAGAGCACCAGTGTCACCGTCGCCATCCCCGACGTGGACCCCTTGATGGACTCAACCGTGGTGCACAGTGAGAGCACAGTCCCTGTTCCCCTCCACCCCCACCTCCTGTCCCATCTGGGGCTGGGGCCATTCCAATAAAGCCACATGGAAAGCACCACCAGGAGGAGTAAATCATCCTTCAAGAAGTAAAAATGAGTGGCAGTTTTCTCCCAGTGTGCAGAACAAAAATAAGCTAGCGTTCTCTTCATCTTAAATTTTTCCCATAAAATTTCCCCAAGCTTGTTCCTGTGACCACCCTCGAGTCTTCAGAGTGATCACTCGTGACTTTGTGCCCAGTTAGATATTCAGCTGTTTGCTTCGGTGTATGAATATTTGATGGTGTTGTCTAGGGTCTCCCAGGTGCTCTGCTGCCCCAGCAAGTTAGGGAGCCTTTGATGGAGTGGACCATGGCTGTGCTCACTGAGTGATCTTGGAAAAACCTCTGCATCTCTTGAGACCTCAGTTTGTCATCTGTAAAGTGAGAGCATTGTACTAGATGATCTCTGAGGCCTTTCCCTGTACTAATATTTTATATGATTCTATTGCTTTTATCAACTCTTTTTCTCCTAGGAGCTTTTAGCCACAAGTTCTCCCCATCACAGTTCCCTTAGGCAACAAATGTTAATCAATGATGTCCTAAAGGGAAACACAGCAAAAAAAAAAAAAAAAAAGCACTTCCCCATCCCTGCCCTGACTCTACATCCCATCCCCGTATTCATCCTACCCCTTATCCTTGCCCTGACCCCATACCCCATCCCTGCCCTGACCCCACACCTCATCCCTGCATTATGAATTCCACACCCTATCCTTGCTCTGACCCCATACCCCATCCCTGCTCTGGCCTCATGCTCTCCCTGCATTAATCCCACCTGCTGCCCCGCGATCACTGAATTGTGACCACAGGGTTCCAGCCTTGCTGTTTTCCTCTACTTTTTCTGTATTTACTCTTTCACATGACAATCTTTCCCCTCCCTGTTTTTCTTTCTTCCACGGCTCCCTCTCCATTTCCACATGTTCTCTATAGTCAACGTGCCACTACTGCTTCAGAAGTGCATTCTCCCATGTCCAGTGCCTGCTTCAGTTGACTTAGGCATGTCTCAGGATCCCAGACCCACAGCTCTTTTGGTGTTTGTTTGCTTTAATACCTAAGAAGTGTTTGGGGCCTTCTTTTATGAGAAAGAACATAAAGAAAGCTTTACTCTCCCTCTGTTGTAATTCCAGAGCTAGTCTTTGGTCTTGGTCATAGGTAAAAGCATGTGATAGGAAGGCTTTTGGATACTTCTTATGACTTACTCTTTAGGAGGCCCAGGCATGGGCCAGGACCACCGAGGTCCACTGCTGACACATGGTTCCAGGGTGGAGTCATTCAATGAGCAGGGAGCAGTGGGTGAGGGTGACTGGGGCCCTTTCCCTACTGTGACAGCTTCAGGCTCCTGCCAGTTTAACCTACACCACGTCTTAAGTATGGAAACAGAGCAGCAGCTGAGAGCTCCCCTCGATCTCTGGCTCCTTTGTCCTCCCAATCCTGGGATGCAGTCGTGGACCTATACTCACATGAATATTGCATTCCCATTTCTACATTAATCATGGCCGAAAAAAGCACAGCCAGAAAGCCTGCTGCAAACAGTCATGATTTCTTGAAATCTTCCTTTGCAGGGTGATTCACTGAAAGGCTATAGGATTTTGAATTGGGAACCCAAACTAGTGTATGACCTTAGGAAAGGTACTTAAATTGCCAGAACTTTAGTTTTCCCATCTGTATCATGGGAGTAATAATACGTGCCACTGAGGGTATACTGATGGGAAAATTCAGTGAGTATGTACAAAGAATCCAGAGTTTAGATATAAAATCTAAACCTTGTGAATTTTGTAACAGAAACACCATGTTGTTTATCAGACTGTAAAAGTTCAACCTTAAAAGGGGAAACATGATCATAGTCATTTATATGACATAGAAGGTTATTTCTCATAACATTTGGGGAGGGTAAAAATAAGAAGAGAAGAGGAGTTTAACTCAATGTCAGGTAGTAAATACCCCCAGTGCCTGCAGGGCACCTTATTAGGGACATCCCTGGAGCCCTTTCTCCTCCTCTCCTTTCATCCCCAACTAAACACAAATGGTGCCATTTTCACATGCCACATGGTTTCTGAAGATTTCAACGTGTTCCTCTTGCAGTTAGCAACAAGACGGATGGAGAAGCCAGTCCCTTGAAGGAGGCAGAGATCAGAGAGGATGAGGAGGAGGTGGAGAAGAAGAAGCAGAAGAAGGAGAAGCGTGAGACAGGCAAAGCCATGGTGCCCCACAGCTCAATGTTCATCTTTAGCACCACCAACCCGTAAGCCACCCTTGCGTTGCTCCCTCTTTAGTGCTAGGGTAAACGGCCGGGTGTGAGGCAGGGCAGGGTGAAGGGGAGAGGAAGGATGGGGGCCCAGCCATCTTCTTAAGCCTTCCTGGTGGAGCATGGCCAGACATTGAGCATCTGGGGTGCCCCCTAAGTGAGGTGGGTTGGTAAATTAGTCAGCCTCTGAACTTGCCCATAGCTGAAAGCGTAACATTGGACAGGAGAGCATGAGAAATGTCATTGGAAAGGAACTCTTTACCAGTCTGTGGTCAGTAGGTAGCTTGGAGGGAGGAAGGAAATCTACTTGAGATTGTGCCACCAAATATTCCAGAAGTGGATAGAGCCAAGAATGTGGAGCCTAGAATGACCAGATCACCTGTTGGAGTTGGGAGGTTTGGTCACACTGCTCTACATGTGGAGTTTTGAAATGGTCTGCTCTGAGCATGCTACTCAGAGCAGAGGCAAGGACATGAAGTGGGGGTGACAGAGCGGAGTCTGGAAGGTTAGACTCAGGAAAGATGGAATTTGGGAAGAGCATTCCAGCAGGGCTCTGGGAAGGGAGCAACCTGGGTTAAGGCATGTGAGCCAGCCATTTTTATGTTTCTTGGTTCTTTGTAATTTCCTTGGGATGTCCCAGTTTCCTTACAGTGGGAGAGTAGACATCGAGATACAGCAGAGGGTGCTATGCAGCTGCCCTGAGTTGGTAGGCTGATGCTGGCTGCTTCCCATGGCTCAGACGTGTCTGCGGATAATGTATCTTGGCTTGCGTGTTGCAGCCTCTAACCAATCTGATTACTTTCCTCCACTGGGGCTTTAAATCAAGGGTGGTGGCTGAGAAATTAAATTGCTCTCCCTGGCGGCTTCCTTTGGCAAGGGCCTGGCTGTCTGGAAAGGGCCGATATGTGTATGTGGGAGTGAGGAGTAAGGGCATGGGCATGGTGGGGAGTGGGCCAGCTCAGCCGTGCCCACTATCCGCAGGATCCGGAGGGCCTGCCACTACATCGTGAACCTGCGCTACTTTGAGATGTGCATCCTCCTGGTGATCGCAGCCAGCAGCATCGCCCTGGCAGCAGAGGACCCCGTCCTGACCAACTCGGAGCGCAACAAAGTGGGTACACAGGGGCCATGTGCCCGTCTCCATAGTGCTCTGGTGCTCACCCCATCCCAGTACTGGAGGTGAACCGAGATGGCAGCAAGGTTCCTGGGGAATGAGCAAGGGTTGGAAATTGCCCACTCCTGTTCCTCAGGGCGAAGTATGAACCATTCCCAGACAAGCCCCTTCTCAGCCCAACACACTACAAGGCTCTGCAGGGCTCTGCAGCCACCCATGGATTTGGATGTGGGTCTAATATAGGGTCATGGATGGTGTGTGTGAAGCTGGCAGCTGCAGCTCCACCACAGGGGGCCAAGGCCTCTCCTGGGGTCCCACGGGTATATGTCAGGAGACATGAGGGACGTGAGGAGGACAGGAGCTGACAAGGATTTCAGGTCCCGAGCCTGAACTAAGGGACAGGTATGTGGGCAATTCAGACCCAAAAAGCTAAGTTCTGGCCAACGAGAGGGAGCAGCCTAGGAGTGGCCACTGGGTCACATGGCTCCAGCAGGGCCCATGCCCCTTCTTCTGGCATTTCTCCCTCAGTCCAGCTAGTGGCTCTAATTCCAAGCCTTTGTTCTGAGGGTGCAGTGGGTGAGGGCCAGGGTGGGCGTGCATGAGTGCATGTGTCCTGGCAGGTGGGAGCTCATGTAGTAGCCTGTTGGCCACACATGGTCATTTCCTTCTGCCATATGTGTCTTTCAGGTCCTGAGGTATTTTGACTATGTGTTCACTGGCGTGTTCACCTTTGAGATGGTTATAAAGGTAAAAACTTCTAGAGAAAACCTGGGCTCTTGGGTTTAGATGGATCACCTGTCTGCTCCTTAGGCTAGAGCCCTTCCTCAGTGTTACCACCTACCAGCCAATGGCAGCCCTCAGTAGAGCTTCTGCCACCCCTTTCTGGCCTCAGAACCCTGAAGAAATCTGTCTCAGCAAGACAGGGCTGCATGGATATGTTTGTGCTGCTGCAGGCCTGTGGACATGGCCCAAGTAGGAGGCAGGCAACAGATGTGCAGACAGGCTTGGGGGCTGCACTCCCCTCCCCATTGCTTGTCTTGGCTGAGCCTGGGTGTGTGCCAAGGCAAAGGGCTAGGTAGAGATGAGTCTTCCTGGGCTTCATCTAGTCCCAGCCACCACAACACTCCATAGTCTGTCTTGTTCCCAGCCTCATCCATCCAGGATTTTACCCATCTGTGCATATGTGGCAATGCCCAGTGCTCTGAGCCATAAATGAAAGGAGGAGTGTGGCAGGGTTCTGTGACAACCAAGGAGTCTAGTGAACCCTAGGTGACTATGAGATGGGGGCCTCAGGACTCAGTTATGTGGAGAAAGCCTGCTGGACCTAACCTCTCATTCTCCAGGTCCTAGCATAGGGTTGGTTGCGGAGATAGTGGCAGTGGGGGTACTGCCATGATGAACAGAGCTCAGGTCAAGTGTTGCCCACACTTTCTTGGCTCACTGTGGCTGTTCATATCCTTCTGCAGATGATAGACCAAGGCTTGATCCTGCAGGATGGGTCCTACTTCCGAGACCTGTGGAACATCCTGGACTTTGTGGTGGTCGTTGGCGCATTGGTGGCCTTTGCTCTGGCGTAAGTGACTCTTTTCTTATTTGCTTCCCTTCCTTCCCCTCTTCCTGGAGACTCCAGTTGATTTGAAGCCCTTTCCAGAAATGCAACATGCAGGGTGATGCCAAAAAATGCCCCCCCCCGGAAATCTGCTCCCCAGTCGCCCCCAGCAGCGCTCCTGAGCGCCTTGCAGCTCCAGCTCACATGACCTGAGTGGCAGAATGGGGGAAGCAGGAGTAGGGAGTGTCAGGAGGAAGAAGTCAGAGGCCCTGGGAATTCCTTTCCTGGAGACAAGTAAGCATGGGCCGGCACTCACAGTGTGGACAGTGCTTCCATGCATTCAGCAATGGACCCAGGAACAGCTTATGGGCCCTTTCTTTCTTGAGTGTGTCAATCAAGGAAGCAGCTTGAAAGAAAGATGCAGAGGGTAGAGCAAAGTTGAGGATCACAGAATCCTAGGCATGGTGAGGTTTTCTGTTCATAGCAGGTATAAACGAGAGCTCTTCCAGGGATGCAAGAACCATGCTTTTGCACAAACCTAATAATATGTTTAATCTCCAAAAGGAAAGGCTTTCCAAACTTTCCTTGATAACATACCTAGGAAAACAGTCTTAAACCATTCAGCCAACTAAATCGTGTTCATTATATTTGTGGGATTTTTTTTCCCTGCACATAGACCCAGCTCTAGCCAGTTTTCAATCACATTCTGACATTTCCTGTGGAATCTAGCCAAGGAAAGGGCTCTTCTAGCCCTCCTGGGTTTAACTAGGAAATGGGATGCATTCAGGGCCTTTTTCCTAACCCAGTGTGTAGAGTGCCCCAGTAGGATGAATGACAGCCTCGGGGCTCTGTCTGTACCTTGTTCACCCTGAGCAGCTTCAGCCTCTTCCAGGAAGCACAACAGAATTCTCAGAGCCATCCCTCAAGTCTCTCTGAGTACAAGTGGAAGCCTCATCTTTAGTCTAAGCAAGGCTAGCTACACTGTGTAGTGAGGCAGGAGAGCTTTCAGGAGCTGCTGTCATTGATGGCAGCTGCAGAAGGAACACAGTATCTTCATACGTTTACCCTTCTGAGTGGTTTTCCCTCCAAGGGTTTGCCCTTCCAAGTGTATAGAAAGAGATCACCCTTGGAAGGGTCTGCCCTTCTAAATGTTTAGAAAGACAGGGAAGCTGACAGTGCTTCTCCCCAAGCTTCTCTTCAAGCACTGTCAGCTTCTGTCTCTTATCGTTTCTGGCAGAAAAATAGGTGGGATAAAAATTACGAGATGTTTCTCAAGTGGCCTGGTGGGGGTGGGAATAGTGGAGGGCTCTCTGTCTTAAGGAGAGGTACAAGGTACACTCTCAGCTGTGCTAGGAGTGTAGGATCTCCCAGACCCTGGAAGTGGACTGTGTCCACTGCTCCCTCAGCCATGAGAGACCCTTCAAAAGCAAACCACATTGAGCATAGTTTGTGACCCTAAAATGGGCTGGTGATCAAGGTAACTCCAGTGTCCCTTGTCCCCTTGTGCACATGTTAATTCCATTGTGTGCAGTCACCTTTGCCCCCCACAAAAAGAAAGCTTTCTGTCACATGTGGCTGGACTGTTCTTGAGGAAATTTTACAGAAGCATGGGGTATTTTCTCAAGCATCTGGGCCCTGTCTGGATTCTCATGGTGCAGTGAAAGGAAAGGCAGCTCTGGCTCCATCAGAGGGACTTCCAGCTCCTCTTCCATCTTCTTGGAAAGATGGATTAAAGTCTGCCTTTGCCCTAAGGAGACCCACCTTTTTTGTTAGAGATAAATATTATCCTTAGGTTTTTAAAAGGTCAAGTTCCCTTTTCATTTTACTAATTCATTTGCATAGATTTTTCACTGTGTCGTTCTTCTTATTTTGATCTCTAAAAATCATGTGTCTCTCTTTGAAGTATAAAGGACAAGGAGATAGAAGCATATAGGAAAGAACCCACCCCATCTTTAGGAAGAACAGAGCCCACTGGCATAACAGGACAGAGTGGCAGGAAAGGTTGGGCTGTGGAACCAGACGGGCCCTTGTTTGAATCCCAGCCCCTCTACTTTCCAGCTTTGTGTCCTTGAGCCACACAACAAAATATTAACCCTCCTAACCTCAGTTCTCATCTCTGAAATGCAGATAAAATAATGTGTGTAAAGTGCTTAGGACGGGGCCTGATGTAGTGTGAACAATCAATACATGTTAATTCCCCCCCTCATCCTTCCATTCTCTTATCACATCATGAAATCCAAATATAGGAGCAAGTACGTAATGATGCACAATGTATACAGATACGTGTGTGCAGGCTGGCCCAAGACCTAGTTGTTTTATACGTACACACCCCCCTCGCCTGTGCCTGTGTGCCTGGTAACCAGGCTGGCGTGTTGGTGCCAGTGTGGGAGGAGGTGTGTTTTAGAAGAAGCTCCTGCATGCCTGCCCATTGTCCACAGTCCAGACATCTCTCCTGAGACCCAGAGCAGTGATGATGTGTGGTAGAGCTGTCATCTGTCTTGTTCTTTCTTTGTGCCCTTTGAAATGTGGTGGTGGCTTTGGTGCTGGTGGCAGGGGAAGCCTTAACAGCCCCGGAGCTGAAGCCTCTCTGTTGCTCCTCAGACCAGGTACAGTGCAGGGGCCCCCAGGAACCCCCTCGTTCTGGGGTCCACAATTATGTGATGGATTGAGAGTTATGATCCATCACTTGCTTTTAGTCATATCACTTCTTGAACTCTCTCTTCGTTTTCTCTGAAACATAGATGATACTTGCTCACACTTCTCCATCCATTTTCTCTTTTGCCTTCAACTTCCCAAGCTTGCCATGCCCATTCCCTCCCCTTTCTCCACTCATGGAGCAGGCTCCCACTCCCCCTCCTTTGGCCTTCGTCACATTTGCCGAGCGAGGTCCAGGTAATGCTTTCTCTCACTCATGCACCCATGCTTTCTAACTCTGCCCTGTTCCTTTCCTCATTAATGGTACCAGAGAATTCAGCTCTCCTATGACTTTGATGGAGTTAGCCAGAGTCCCACCTGCCAGAAGAGAGAGGGCCTGGCCTGGGGCAGAGAGTGAAAGAAGTCACTGAGCCTATATTCCTCATGGTCAGGGGCTCAAGCCAGCAGAAAGCCAAACGTGGGGTTGTCTGCAGGCTTGTCAAGTATCTCTCTCCTTGTGTTTACAACTTTCATTATCATATCACATATATTTGCCCCGTAATGTGCACCATTCAAATAGCCTATTCCTGTCCCAGTCTCTTTCTGTCCTTCCTGAAATTGAACCGTGACTTACTGAGGAGGCTTCTGTGAAGCCTATTGCTTAATAGACTTGAGCTACTCTTGGTGATTGCCATGGTAGCATCTTTCTGTGGCTCCTCAGAAACCAGGGCTGACATGGCATTCCTTCCACCACCCAGCCAGAGCCTTCTCAGACCCTGGCCCAACTCCCAGGAGCAAAGCCCCTCACCAAGTGAGGGGAATGACCTCTAGCTGAATTCTCAAAGAAAGCTGCGGTGTTCCCTGAGCCCTCCTGCCGAGGCGTGTGCCTGCCACCATGTATGTTTTCTACAAGCATATATGTTTATGCAGTGGCTGAAGAGAAGACTGTTCTCCACAGCTGCATACATCAAGTTAAGGGAACGTTTATAATGTAAACCTGGAAAATTCCATTGGGGAACTTTATTGACTTTTGAGGAGGAAGGGAAGGGGATTTTTTCATTTATTTATTTTTCTTCTTGGATTTATTTTAAGTGTGGGCAGAGCAGTGGATAAAAAAATCAATGGAAAGATACCCACATTGCAACTTTTCTGTTCTTTCCACATTCACTTTTACATTATAAGGCATTTATAAGAACACTCAGGTCTCCTTCCTTAAGCCCAGCGTCCCTGCAGGGAGGTGGGCAGAGTTTTGGCAAAGGTTGGGTTCAGGGCTTCATTATTCCGCTGCCCTCACAACACCCACTTTCTGGGCCACATGGAGACAGAGTGTTTGCTGACTACAAATGTCCAGAGCTGTGTCTTCTGTACTTTGAGGTTTCAAGAAAAGTCTGGTGAGTGGCTGGATCTATGAAACCTTCCTCTTTTATGTTTTTCTTTCCAAAGAAGAGGGATTCTTTTGTGTGATTTTATGTGAAAGGACCAGAAACCGCTTTGTCTAGTTTCCACACACCCTGTTGCCATCGCTGCTGCTTCCCAGCCTCCTGCAGGGAAGGCAAAGATGGTTACAGCCTTGGCATTTCTGGGCATCTGCACATGAGGCACATTCCCCTGCTTTGGGGGACGCTGTTCCCCAACCAAAGTCAGCTGCCTTGTAGGGAGGTCACGCAACCACTACACAGATTACATTCGTGAACCTCACAGAACCCTCATGTTTCATGTGTTTCATGTTTAGTGAAGTGACTTGGGCAAACAGGTGGGCAGGGACAGCATCCCTGGAGAAATGTAGGAGAGGACCAGAACACCTGTGCATGTGTGTCTTTCTGTGTGTGACACCTGCACTCCAACCCAGGACCCTCACCCTCTCCATTTCCACTGCTCTACAACACGTTACTTGACTAGCTCGATTCACATGAGCAGGTGAGCTCTCCTGGATTGGATTCTAGGTAGTCATCTCACAGCTTATAATTGCTCATCAGCACAGATGGTTTAATAGAAAAATAACTAGCAATTCTGCTCCCATCTCCTCCAGCACCTCGGAATTTACCATGGCCTGTGCATGAGTCAGTTACACAGGCTCTCCGGCGGCTGACGCCAAAGCTTCCCATTGCCATTTGCTGTTGTAGCAGGGCATGGGGTGAGGTCCCTGGCACTCAGGAGATTTGGCTCACAGCCACACTTGGCCTTTCGTTATTCAGTCCTTAGCCAGAAACGAAAAACATGAGTCAATCTGCCTCTTGATGCCAGAAGGAACTGGAGTTCCCACATTAGCTTTTATTACATTCTTTTCATTGAAGTATGTCACTTTCCTGACACTTGACGCTCTGCCCTAGTCGCTGAGATGGATAAGGTCCATTGAATGCATTCAGCATTAGCTGTAGCAGCAGAGTTATATACACAGGCACGGACAATTTTAGATTTGGAAGGATGCTAAGGAGCCACGTAATATGTTCCTCTGGGAGCTGGGCGTGGTGGCTCACGCCTGTAACCCCAACGAGTCGGGAGGCTGAGATGAGAATATTGTTTAAGGCTGGGAGTTTGAGAATATGGTCCTCTGGTTCTGGATTTGCTTGTGGGATTTTGTGTTTTAGAAGGTGAGAATGTGCACATGTAAGAAAGAGGTGGCTGTTCAGCACCAAAATGCTCGCACGCACTCACGCTCAGCACAGCATAGAAACCAACAGACAAACATTTCACCCTAAACCTGGCTGTTTCTTTCTCCTATTTTTCACTACCTGCCTGTGTCTGAGGCAGTCCCCTCAAACCTCCAGCGTTGCCTATGGGACTTCTTTCTTGACAGAACTTCCCTCTTTTCAAACTGAAAGGGGAGTCTCCCAAAGGAAGCAGTGACTGCACATTAATCTTGGAGGCAAGAAAAGTGGACGAAGTCCTGCTTCACGCAAAGAAGACCCATTTACCACTGAGCCAGACAGGCCATCCAGTTCCCCTGTTCTGTGGAAGAGAACGAAGCATTAAAATTAAATTTAGCCGTCAAGTAGCCCATTAACTGTGGATTTAGGAGGCCAGCTGAAAAGGAATTGGAAATTTCCAACTGTAAGCAGATAGGAGGATGTTGTTCCCTGAGACTCCAGTTTAAAAGTCACCTCAAGAATGACTACATCTGATTTTTGTGCCCAGACAAGGACACTAAAGATGATCAATGCCCATGGACTTTTGAGGTGCCTACTACTATATCATAGCTGTCTTGAAAATGGAGTTTGGGAGAGAGTAAGGAGGGACAAAGTGGCAGCCACATGGAGGGAGGGAGTGTCTAAAAGGAGATAAGTCCTCAGTCTACCTACTCTTGGCATTAAGTCTCAGCATGCATATTTTTTAGTGAACGCTGGAAAATGTGTTGTCTGCTGCATGTGACGTTGGTACTGCCGAGGAACTGCCTGTAGAATATTCACTCTGAGACCTTTATCTTATGGAGGCAATGGGTGTGAACACCCAAGTTTTTTTTTTTTAATCAACAGCATGAAATTGGGAGATGGTTGGTTGTAAATGGGATCTCAGCCCATGGCCACAGACCCAAGCAAAATGAAATGATCCAATCAGGGAACACTGCCCCATCCACACGGTAACCAACAACCAACCAGACCCAGATATAAAATGCACCCTGTGAGCCTTCACAACCATGGGAAGAGCCCAGTACTGCCAGATTAGTGGAAACTCCTCATAGTGCCCTCCAGATTTAAAAGTAGATTTTAGAGTAACTTGAGTCGGAAGACTTCGTAATGGGACTTGGGGACCATCAACACAGATCATGCCAGCCACCTTCCTAATCCACATGAACAGGGGCACAGCCTAGCATTTCAAATCAGTCTTCAGTGGGACAAGTGTATTGGGTGGACTTCCGCCAGCTCCAAGGCCTTCTTAGAAAGATCAGCAGATGAGGTGTCTTTGGGTATGTTTAGAATAAGACAAAAGAGACAACTAAGTCCAGTGTTCACCAGATTGAATAATAAAACTGCTAGGAGACAGGTAGATGCTCTTCTGCTGCTTCTCAGTGTTTAGACAAAAACACCTGCCAGTTGGAGTATGGTGCTGTGTATAGCAAAGGAGGAAGCTTGCAAAAGGCTCTCAGGAGTGTGTATGAGGAGCTCATTGAGGTCCATGTGCAAGAGGGAAAGGCTTATGCACCACTTAGCATAGAGCTAGTGCTCTGGTCACATGACAAAGAAAGATGGCAGAGTAACAATGGATTGAGGGTTTGAGGGTGACCCCAAGAAATGCTGAGGCATGGACCACGAGGAAAAATAAACCCCAAATGGCAGCCGCTAAGCAGTGACAAGGTCAAAGTGGTAAATTTAAAATTTTCACAGAAGCAGATGAACATATCCTTATCTGCAGATCCTAGAGAGACAGGCACTGCCAGTGCAAAAGGGGAAGCTTCCCCATGGGTCTTTAGAATTTTTAAAGCGCTTTCACACTCTTTATTTTATTTATCACTGAACAGTCCTGTTTTACAATTGAGAAGTGGATTGCCTGAGGTTTGACTAGTCTGACTCATTTGACTAGTAAGTAGCAAAGCCAGTTCTTGAGCAACCTTGGTGTTCTGATCTGAAGTTCAGTGTTGTCTCCATTATGTTAAGTGCCCTTCTACACATCATGTTCTAGTTAGCTCCAAGCAATTAACCCCTGTAAGCTGAGAGCAGTGGCTTGGTATAGATCTCTCCTCAACCTACAGACCCTTCTGTCTCTACCTGGTGACAGACAAGACCTATGGGTAGATGGAGAAGGTCATCCCTGAACTTGTCCATCTTGATGTTTCATCTGTAACTTTTTTTTCCTAGGAACCCTAATAGACCCTAAACTGATTACAGGGAGTGTGATAGCTTAGTATTTGAGATCAGGAAGTACTGGTCCTGTTTCCTTCTTTGGTTAAAACCCTCCAGTGGTTCCCATTTGAAAGGCACTCTAACATCACAAATAAGAGCATAGGTTTCAGAGTCAGGCACATTTAGGCCTGAATCCCAGCACTATTGTTAACTGCCTTAATTTGAACCTCTGCTTCTTCATCTGTAAATGGTGATTCAAAATAATATTTTGGTCCTATAAGCATTAAATAAGGTAAAATGTATTTAATGTCTGCTATAGTGCCAAGCACTTAGTAATTGTATAATAAATGATAGTTATTATTTCCTACCAAATAATAGTCCAGACACATTAGTGAGACACTCGAGGCTCCTCACAGCGTGACCCCTCCATCTACCTTTCACTCCTGCAAGCCTGGCCATTCCCTGAGGCAAGAGATTCCTTCAGATCCCTGAGCTATTCCCCGCACATGGGGGAGGGCAGAAGGACATGGCACTTAAAGGACAGAAGGGTTCTTTAGGACCTGATGTCCCTGCTCTGCCGTCATGGGAGGACAATCAGTTCCTGGCAGAAATCAACTTGAGAGCATGTCCTCTGAGAAGACGGGACTGGGAAGTGAAGAGCAGGATTACATTGAATGATGAGTAATTACACATGAAAGATCTGGAGGGCAGCGTGACAATTGAGCTGGAAAATTCTCGTCTTTTACTGATGAAACAAGAAAAATCTGTGTCATCTTTTTTTTGCTGGAGAGCAGCCAGGAACTTACCAAATAAATAGAAAATAAATGGTAAAATGAGTGGCCCAATTAAAGTGAGACCAGTGCATCCTAGTGTGTAGAATTGTCCTTAGATTTTAACATTAGAGTCAATTTTTGAAACTGATAGAAATTTTATTAATGAGGCAGTGTAAAAACATCTGATTATAATTTAATAGCAGAGACTAGCAAAGTGTTATTGAACAATTACATTTAAATGATTTGTAAAATGCACGTGAATTATTTCCAAAACAATGTGCCTCAATTAAGGTACTTGGAGAGCTCATCCTTTTAGTTTGGTGAAATGTCTTCCTTGTGATCTTGTTGGCTTTGATAATGGCTTAAATCACTCTTGTATGTGTGGATTTGGGAGCAGTACTTTGGCCTAGTCCATGTGTAAATTATATTTTAACTAATGGGACTAAATTGTTGAGGCTTTTCTTGACTCCAGGGCTTTGTTATTCAGTACTCTTCATTTCAAATGGCAATTTTAAAATCAGTTAAATCTTGCCCCTGTTAACAAAACTGAGGATGAAAGCATATTTTTCTGCAGCTATTCCAATTCATAGCTTTTCAATGGCTCCTCTGCAGTAAGAGACCTGAGGAAAGATGCATAGAGCAATGGCTAATTTTTTTTTATTTTTACTTTACTTTTGGCCTGTGTCTGATTGCTATCCCTGGCTCAGACCTGTGGGAGTTAGGATGTGATAAATAGCCCCCCAGTGGTTTGGCAGCCACATTCAGCTGTTAAGATTAGAGTGTACCATTAAGGAACCCTGTTTTCCAAAACAAGGGACAATGGTGAGTTTGCATTATAACATGCATTATACGATATATGTGGTAATACAATGAATTATACGATGATGTTTTACTAGGATTCTGGGGGGAAATTAATTCAAGAGAGCAAATTATATCCTTTATCCAGGTGTGTGGGAGGAGCAGGAGATATTGGGCCCTCCTGCAGAAGATGCATGTCTATGAGCATGACCTCTGAGAACCTTTTCAGATGCTGCAGGATAGAAAGGTCTCCAAGAAAAGGACTTGAGCTAAGCAGAAGGCAGAAGCTTGGGGTGTGTGATCCTAGATCACCTGCCCATATATTGATCTCCCACCCTATTCCTACATCTTAGAGATATGAAAGATTATCCCTTGGTTCTTCCTTAAGACAAATGTAGCCTGGGGAAAGGGAAACCTATGTAGTTATTTTGGTGAATTTTTAAATTGATTTCATTTTTCCTATGGCAGCTTGCAGTTATACTTTTATTTATGTGCTTGTTTACTTGAGGTCTGTCTTCCCTACTAGACTAGGTAAGTTTCAAAAGGTTGGCAACCTCATTTGTTCACAACTGTGTATTCAGTATGCAGAACAGTGTCTGACATATATTAAGGACTCCACAGATGCTTGGTATATGAATGAATAAAGATGTGTTTGGCTGACCTACCATATGCCCTGTCTTATATGTGAGAAGATGCTGGGGAAGATATTTCTGTCCTCTGAACATTTAGAGGTTATCACATTAAGGATTTAAGGTTTATAAGGCCTTGGGTCTAATTCCCAAGTCATCATTCATTTGGCATTTATAGTGAAAATTAATTTAATTTTGAATATGGGATCATTTGTTGAGTAAAATGACCATTAGAAGTCTTTGCTTGTGACATACAGTAGTAGAACATAGGTTTGCCATGCATTGGCAAAAAAATAAGAAAGGAAAGAAAAAAAGTAACCTTCATCACAATGTCCAACTAAGAACCAAAACCTGAATTATGAGCACTTCTTAGCAGCAGGCCAGGATAGGGAATCATGAGATGCAGGTTCACCTGTGTTTCTAAACTCACTCAGTGAATGATCTTAGGCAAGGCACTTCCTTCTGGGGCCTCAGTTTCCTTTGCAGTTGGGTGGATTTCAGGGATCTCCTCCAGCTTAGAAATTCACTGTGCTGTTTGACAGAACCTTGAACTAAAACCTGCTGGTGCAGAGCCTTAGTGGTTAAGAGTAAGAGCTTTGATCATCATACATGCTTGGGTTCTTGTCCCGCCTCTTCCAGCTGATGTTGGGCACTCAACCTCTCTGAATCTCTTCTGTGAAATGGGGATAGTGATTCCTATGTGCTAAAGTTAGGAGGTTTAAATAAAGATTTGCATTAAAATTGCTTAGCACAGAGTCTGGCCCAGAATAAATAAATATTCAAAAAATTTAGAAGTTGTCATTATTTCTGTCTTGAAGATATTTATGCCCTGACTTATTTTAAATGCCTCACCAGTAGAACTGGGATGATTTTTCACCTTCAAGCTGCACAGTATGCTCACAATGGACTGGTGGTCATTTAATTTATCAAAAGGCAAACTTTGGTGTGACATCGTGATCTTAACAGACAAATGCCTCCCTCCCTTATTTCAAGTTGGTTTAATGGTGTTGCTCCTCTGAGCTTCTAAGAGACATCAGTGAGTCTCTCTCTGAGTGGTTGCGTGTCCCTCTTTAGATGAAACCCTTTATAAGCATAACTATGCCAGTGTGTGAGAGAATTTCTGGCCCAGAGTGGGCATAGTTCCTGCAGCCTGGTTTCTTATAAATTCACTGGAAACAGAGTTTGTCTGAAGACTGCATAGGAAATGAAAGTAAATGCCTGCACTTAGAAAACTGCAGTTAAACAAGACTCCATAGAAATAACACACAATACCCAGAAGTCTACGTAGAATTGTCACTTGTGCTGGCAAAGGGCCTTCGCCCCTGCAGGCCGGGACAATGGCCATGGAGCAAATGGTGTTCTGGCCCTTCCTTTCACAAAGGTGTGGACACTCTAAGTGCCAAGGCTGTGGGTGGGGTCCCCTGGGCCTGTGCTGCTCTGATTCCCTATCATTGTAAGGTTCTCTTTTCTCCCTGAAGTGTTCTGACTGTCTTTCTTCTCTCTACCCCAACCCCATTTTTTGTTTTGTTTTATTTTGATTTTCTACTGCTCTCTGATTGGATCCTCCATAGGAACGCTTTGGGGTAAATATGTTCGATTATCTTTGAAGTAAATGATACAAGGAATGAGTTGGAGGAGCAAGAAAGTATGGTTGGGAGGGGAGGGGCTCATACACTGAGAAAAGAGTGGTCAGTTTTTATTTATATCCAAGGGATCAAAATTAGGAGTCACCAAGCCTTCTTGGGAAATGGTCATTCTTATTGGTTCGGATATGTATTTGGCTCATATGTTGCCTCTTTTAGGTATGCAGACAGATGAGCCTAATGCAGTGAAATAGTTTGTAAAATATGCCAAAGTCTCTGGATGCTAAAGACCATATCAGTGCAATGCTTTTGGATTATTTATATTCAGATCTAGGATTGAATAAAAGTGACTTGTAGGTCATGGCCTATAATCATTAAGAGAGTCTTAAAATAAACATTCTGGGCAAAGTCAGCATTCCTTCAATTCGATTAAATATCTTTTGGCCTTGCTTTCTGTGAAAGAATAGATGGACTTTTAGCTCCCTGTCAGGGGGATGGGGTGGGGAGTAGATATTGCAGGAAGTTTCAGGGGGAAAGCAGCCGGAAGCCTTGCAGTTCCCACCTGATGTTCTGGACCCCATTTCTTCAGATTGTTGGGGTAAGAGTAATCTGGGTCAACATGAAGAAAGAGACAGAGCCTGACTCCACTATTTGGAGTCTTGTTTTCCACCATTTGTGTGTTTTATAAATGACAACTATTTGAATTGAATGCAAATATCTCAGGGGATGAACAGAGAAGAAAGAGAAATGCAAGTTTATTTGTTCATTTTATTCCTAAAAATAAAAAGAGAAACATACTGTCACTATTAGGAGTAAACATTTCCAAGAGGCTGAATAGGGAGGATCATTAGCTGTAGGACCAGGATAAAGGTAGACTGGGCCAGCAGTTTGGGCCTCCTCCAATTGAGTGGCTCTCTGCAGCCTGTGCTAGGTGCACACCATCTGCAATGGAAGGGACTGTGGGAACAGCCAGCCACACAGAGGTACTGGGGTGTGAGCCAAGGTCCTGGCTAGAATCCTGCATGACATGCTTTCTCTGGAACACGTGGCCCAGCGAGAGTGTCATGTCTGCCGCCCTGCCTCACCTTGCTCTCTCCTGCACTAATGAACTGTGCAGCGGTGACAAACCGAGATTAAGTCAAGTGCCCTGATGAGACTTGCCCTCAACTGTGGTTTCATCAATTCAGCGAATATCATTTGAGAACCTATCATTTGACAAGCACTGGATTAGGCACAGTAGGGATCTGAAGTGGGCTACTGCTCACGTTCCCTAGTTGACGTGTCTTCTGTTTTCATTGTGCCACTGTGGTAATCAGCATTAGACCGGAAGTTGGGGAAGGAAGTGTTTATTAACATATGTGCACGGATGCCTCTTTGTGCCTGTATGTTCCTCTGTGTGTGTATATATGAGTGTGTACGTGCATGTGTGGGTGTTTATGCATGTGGATGTGTGTTCATGTGTGCACACTGGGAAGTGATTTGAGAATATTCCTGAAGCATTTTTCGTAGGATGTCCTTGGAGTCAAATCTGACTCAGTTTCTGGCTTCTTGCCTCCATCTCTCCCATACATCTCTCCCCTTTTAGCCTGTTGTTACTAATGCCATAGTTTGAATGTCATTTTTATTTCTCCCCCATTCCATATGATTGCCTTGGGGCCTCTCCCCTGCAGAACCAACAAAGGACGGGACATCAAGACCATCAAGTCTCTGCGGGTGCTCCGAGTTCTAAGGCCACTGAAAACCATCAAGCGCTTGCCCAAGCTCAAGGTAGTGTTTGCAGAGTTTGTTCCCATCAAATCCCCTTCTCCCATCTTCTCTCTTTAGCCATGGCTGGCCTGCCTTTGGAGAATTTGTTCTGGGTATATTCCTTTTTCTCACATGGATATTGAAGTTCTTTTCATCTGCCTGAGCTAAAGGTCTTAGTTGCAAAGGAAAGTAACCAACATCCCAAGAAATCTATAAGAAAGCTTTTCCTTTTTAGTTCAGACCCAGATGGTATCTTCTCTCCGGTGTGATATGCCATCTAAGAGGGAATCCTGTGTGGCTTTATCCTGGGGCCTCCTATGTCCCCAGTGCAGACCCAGAACACCAGAATGGAAGCAGCTGGATCCCTCTGTGTGTTCTGGTCTGCATATTTTTTAAGGCCAAGTATCTTGGGACATTTTCTTTTTCTTATAACTCAAGAGGAGAAGAGGCTCTTCTAGCCCTACCCTTCATAATTTTGAGGCACAGATAGGTCAGTAACTTGTCCAAGGACATGCAGTCTTCTCTGCAGAGGCAGAGAAGAAATGGGAAGTGAACTGACATGAATTAAGTTCTTCCTATTGCCAGGACCTTTACTAGGTATCTTACCCAGATTTCTCCTTGTCTAATACGCTCCCTGCTCAGCTCCCCTGGGGCTCCACCTTCCGTGATTCTCCCTGCCTTTCAGGAAAGTTTCCTGCGCTCTATCACACAATTCTGCTAGCCTGTTGAACCCACCTGCCCCACCCCGCATACTCTGCTGTTAATGGAAGCTGAGGCTCCATGGGAGGAAATCTCTTTCTCCCTGAATTCCTGTGAATGATAGCAAGCCACTGCCAGGGAGAGGACCAGAGCTCCTGGTTTCCAGCCCCAAAGTCTTTCTGCTGCTCAGGCCACACAGCCAGTCAAGCCCCATCTTCAGGGGCTACACCAGAATACTTTCCAGCAGGCAGACTCAATTCCCTAACTTCAGCATCACACGGAATCATGCAGTGCTTCTCAAGGTGTGGGTCATAGGCCACCTGCATCAGGATCACCTGGGTACTTCTTAAAATCCAGATTGCTGATAACCGCAACACAACAAAGCCAGACTCCCTGTGGGAGGGGCTTGGAGTGCGCCTCCTAAACCATACTTCTTAGAATATAGTATAGTTTGAGAACCCCTGTCAACATGAAAAAGAACCCACTTGAGTGCGAGGCTCAGCTCTAGGACTTAGGAGCTATATGACCCAGGGCAAATTGCTTATTCTTTGACTTTCTTTCACATGGGAAATGAGGACACATTGTAACTCATACATCTGTGGTGTGGAGAAAATGAACTGACGTGAGTGGTCCCTGTTAGAAAACTCAGCAGTTCCTCTGGAATGCCTGGGCCTGCTCTCCCAAGCCTGCCCCGGAGGACACAGCTTGGGGAGGGCTCTTGTGCACTTGGCTCTCCCTTGCTTCTCAATTCCCACTTCCTATTGAATTCTCATCACCTCTGATGCTCTTTGCCCACCCCTTCCCCAGACCTCCTTCAGGCCTCATAGCCCTGCTTCCCTTTCAGCCGTTTAGCTCTGCAGAGAGGAGGCAAAACTAACTAGGTTTATGAAACAGAAGAAAAGTCACTTCTGAGAGGCCCGGGTGTGACTGAAACCTGGCCACCTTTCAGAACTCAGGGCCCTGGCACACCGCATGGGTTCCCAGAGAGAGACACCCATGCTCCCAAGGAAGTGGCCTGGCCAACTGCTGTCTTCCCTGGCTACCCTGCCTTCCCCGCAGGAGGAAGCACTTCTCACAATGTCAGCTGTTTCTTACCACCTTCCTGCCCGTAAATGCTCATTGGGTTCTGCCTCACACGCAGAGTGTGGCCAGGCTGCCTGGGGCCCTGACCCTTATCAGTATTGTCAGTGATCCTGCAGGGCGGGATTCAATGGGCCTCAAGGAGCGTGCAGACAAGCTTGATGAGATTAGTTAATAGGCCAGAGAAAGCACCCTGCAACCTGGCTTAATTCTGTTAAATTAGAAAGGGCTAGTTCCTCGCTCTGCAGCTCCACAACCTGAGAGAGATGTAGGTGGCTCTGATGATTCCACAAGGCTGCCTGTCACTCACATTTCCCGCAGTGTTGAACTAATTAAACCAGCAGTGCTTCACCCAGTGCTGCAAAGAAGCAACTGCACAAATGCAGCACCACCGTGGGGCTAGATTGTTCTGTGAGCTAAACCTAAAAACCTAGAAAATAACCTAAAAATGGCCTGCAATGAGTTGAATTCCCATGTAACTCCTCACAGCTTAGGGCCTAGAGTGGAGGTCTCTGGAGGTCTGTCACCTTTTAACTGAAGTGTAAGTCCCTAGTTCTATCTACCCAGCCTTGCTATCTCTAAGAGAAGGTGTGTATTGGTCTTTCCCACATTACTTCTATTGGTCTTCATCCCAAATGCAGCCACCTTCACTAGAGAACATTTACATGAAGTGCTGAATATAATCATAAATGTATGAACTTGCTATGAAATATTAGTGAAATGAACAAAGATGATAGTGTATTATTACCTGATCCTTTTAGAAAGGTAAGGAGAAAACAATACATAATCAGTATATAAATCAAATCTAAGAATGTCACCAAATAAAGCACGAGCTATTTAAAGACTAAAATGGGCTAAATGATCTCAAATATCCCTTCCAGCTATACACTTCTATGCTTCACACTAAGTGGAGTACCCGTACCAGGATCACACAGAGGACCGCATTCCTTGCTTGATATCATCTGATTTCTACTGCGTTGGGTCTACATTCAGTTTCAGAACATGTGTTCCCATCCCAGGTGGTAGGTCCTTGCAGTCATAACCAGCTTAGAAGCCAGCCCTTAATCTCATGAGCACCACCTCACCTCTTAGCAGGAAATTCTCTCCTGGGACAATTTCTTGGTGGGGCTGGGTGGTGGTGGTATAGCCCAGCTCAGCTCTAGGCAAGTGTGCAGACCATCACAGGGTTCACACAGCAGGGCTGTTTGCTCTGTCCACAGGCCGTCTTCGACTGCGTAGTGACCTCCCTGAAGAATGTCTTCAACATACTCATTGTTTACAAGCTCTTCATGTTCATCTTTGCTGTCATCGCAGTTCAGCTCTTCAAGGGAAAGTTCTTTTATTGCACGGACAGTTCCAAGGACACAGAGAAGGAGTGCATGTAAGTGCCACCAGTGCATTCCACTTGATTTTGCTGAAACATGTCCTGATGAGCCCACTCCACCCCCCACAGGTCCACCCTCCATCCTTTCTATCTTACCCATCTCCGCTCTTCTTTCAGCAAAAAGACAAAACAGAATCAATAAACTTTTTATTGAACGCCTCTTTTGTGTCAGACATGAAAACTTGAGTGTAAGATGTCTCATACCATGACATTTTACACTCGAGTTTTCATTTTAAACCTCTATAACGAGCTATTGAAATGAGTTTTATTTGCTTATTATACAAGTGGAAGGTAAGACTCAGAAAGTTTAAGCAAGTTGCTCAAGGTTACACAGCCAGTAGTGAAAGGGTTAGGATTTACTCCTGTATCTATTGGGCACCAAATCCCATTTTTGCTCCATGGTAAAAATACCTTCCTTTAATAAAATTCCTTTTGCCTTACACATGTATAATGATCATTATTACCCCCACATTATTGTGGCCTGTAGAATGTGCTGACTCTTCCATGAGCTATAGTGAGGAGGCTCTCTTTCTTTTCTGCTCTGGTTTTAGAGGTAACTATGTAGACCATGAGAAAAACAAGATGGAGGTGAAGGGCCGGGAATGGAAGCGCCATGAATTCCACTACGACAACATTATCTGGGCCCTGCTGACCCTCTTCACCGTCTCCACAGGGGAAGGATGGCCTCAGTGAGTGATTGAGTTGGCATGCTTGTCTGTGGCTGTGATAGGACCCCTGGTTGCCTTGAGAAGCTGACTCAAGATGAACAAAGCTCACCCTTTGTTATTGTATCAGGGAAATTAAGGGGTTTTGAGAAGGTGACACAGGCAGAAAAGAGGAAGAATGCAAATTCTTCAGGCAAAAATGGAGAACTGGGTGAGCAAATCGGGAAAATATTTGGAACTTTTAATGTTTTAGCCAATTATTGAGGAGTCAAGTTGAGCCATCTGACTTCTATGGAACAAACGAGTTTTGAACAGCCCTGTACCCATAAGGAGAGTTCCTGAGAGCTGTTATAGACAGATTTATCCAACAGGGGGGCCCAGCACCTGAAAGCCTGAGGACTGAGGGTTAAGAATGAGTTGGCAAAACCCAAAGGCACTTCCTGGGATCATGAGGAAGACCACAGAATGCAGGTCTTATGCTGCCCATAGCTGAAAGCTAATTTTTCAGAGACTTAGCAATGACTAAGACACCACTTTCTGGTGGCAGCAGGTTCTGCTTGGCAGCAAAATGTTAAATGGGAATCTGGGAGTCTCTTTGTATTGAACATGACAACCTAAACTATGAAACGATGTCCCTCTGTTGCTTAGGAGTTGAGTGCGTGATGGAACAGAAGCTAGAAAGAGAAGTGGATTGTTGATAGCAGGATATGACAACTTGGGTTTGGACTCAAAAAAATGGAGGATCTGCAAAGTCAAAGAAGTCAGATAAAAAATTATAATAGGTGGCACATTTCCTAACGAAGCCAAGACTTTCATCCACTATCTGTGCCCTCTCATTCTGTCCCCACAGAGTTCTGCAGCACTCTGTAGATGTGACAGAGGAAGACCGAGGCCCAAGCCGCAGCAACCGCATGGAGATGTCTATCTTTTATGTGGTCTACTTTGTGGTCTTTCCTTTCTTCTTTGTCAATATCTTTGTGGCTCTCATCATCATCACCTTCCAGGAGCAAGGGGATAAGATGATGGAGGAGTGCAGCCTGGAGAAGAACGAGGTAACAACAATTGGTCTAAAGTGGGGAGCAGCAGGCGCTCCAGAAAGGATTCTTGGGCCAGCAATGTAAGAAAGGAGGACTGCATTTTCTTAACTTGATTAAGAATTGTAGAGAGAAGATGGGAAAAGTAATTATTCAGCCATTAAATAAACATTTTCTAAGCACTGTTTAAGGCCCACGTATGAGGCACAGAGATCTGGAAGATATGTAAGATGTTTAACATGCAGTCTTTACCTTTGTGTGCACATAGTCTAGAAAACAATGATAACTTCAGATACCTGCTTATCTGACTGTGACCGTCCATGCCATGTATTTGCTATAAGGGCAGGGAATGTGTCTTTTGCAGCTTTTCCAGCAACAAGCATAGTTCTGGCACATTGTAAGATTTCAAAAGCTTTTTTTGAAATTTCTTTTTTTCTTTCTTTTTTTTTTTTTTTTTTTCCGATGGAACTGAACTAGAAACTGTTAGGGACTGTAAGAGAAATGCAACATAAAGTACTGTAGAAATACATAGGTAGGTATGGACATTAAGGAAGCTTCCTGCCTAAATAGCTCAGCCACATGCTGTGTAAAGGACTTTTTAAATTACCACGAAGTCTCTACTCCATGTGACAACACCTACAGTTTTGTGTACTCCTTTAAGGTGATGCCTTGTCTATAGTTTTGTCCAAGTGACCCCAGTTGCCATCTTTACTTGCCCAGCCCTGCCCTTTTTCCCATTCACCGTCCTCCTCTTCTGAGCATGGAACAGAGCCTGCCATGGTAGATCTAGGGGATTTGAACTTGTGCTAATAACCATGACTTTCTTGCAGAGGGCATGCATCGACTTCGCCATCAGTGCCAAACCTCTCACCCGCTACATGCCGCAGAACAGGCACACCTTCCAGTACCGCGTGTGGCACTTTGTGGTGTCTCCGTCCTTTGAGTACACCATTATGGCCATGATCGCCTTGAATACTGTCGTGCTGATGATGAAGGTGAGAGGAGAGAGGCACAAGAGCCGACTGAGCCCCAGCGATGGGTCCCTCCCAGGGCAAGTGGGAAGACACCCCAACATCCCAGCCCATCACTGCTTTACCTACTTTTCCATCATTGAATCCTTTTGTGATCTTATTTTGTTCAATAACCCAACCTCTGGGGCTTTGGGGGTCCACTGAGCAAAATGCAGTGCAGACTATAGTAGCCATCCAGGGGCTCCCAAGACCTGAGATGGCAATGGGAGGCAGCTTCAGACAAGGGTGGAAAAATCAGGAGACAGAGATCCATCATCACGGGGTCTAAAGGAGCCTTGGAGTATTCAGAGAGGCTCATCCTATTTAATACTAAATGACTAACTCCAGTAACTAACTCTAGAAAATGTTTCTTCCCTGCCTACCCTCATCTCTAGGAAGACTGGCTCTTTTGCTCTTAAGTCTGGTGGGGCGTGGGTCTGTGTTTTCCTTTGTTTTGTTGGGTAGAATATGTGGTTCTCCTCTCCAGCACTCGAAGTCCATCTCTCCTCCTGTAGCACACACCAGAGTGTCCCACGGGGCAGGAATGAGAGATGGCCAACCTCGGTGACATGTATTCCCCCTCTTACCTTAAGGCTGTGATTCTTTCTCTCTTCTTTTTTCTTCCTGGCAGTATTACTCTGCTCCCTGTACCTATGAGCTGGCCCTGAAGTACCTGAATATCGCCTTCACCATGGTGTTTTCCCTGGAATGCGTCCTGAAGGTCATCGCTTTTGGCTTTTTGGTATGTTGCTGAATCCTTCCCAGCACTGGGCTTGTCTCTTTCTGTTGGGTGCCTTCTCAGTCTTTGTTGAAGGGGAGGTAGTTACTGCTATTCCAGAAATCACCCACCTAGATGTGGGCTCGTTTTGACTGCTCAGTAAACTGCTGTAGAGACAAGATGATGTGTGAGGAAGCTGGGAGAAAGGGCAAAGGAAGCCACAGCCATCAGCCTGGTCCTGTGAAATTCTGTCAGCAGTCCAGAGGTGGCCATCATTGAGTTTACTAGAACTGCAATTTATGTGTAGATGAACAAGGAAGCCAAAGATTGGACTAATAAACTTCGAGTGCTTAATTACTGGTAAAAGGTATAACAGTTTTATAACACAAATGGGAAAATACCTCTCTCTCTTAGCCTCAAACATAGCAAATAATAAATTTTACCTATTAGTCCTTCTGCCATTAGTAACATGAAGAGTAATTTCTGCCAAAGAAAATAGGTGTTTATTACTTATGCCTATAAAGGCTAATGACCTTTAAGGTGTGTGTGTGTGTGTGTGTGTGTGTGTGTGTGTGTGTGTGTGTGTGTGTGTGTGGAGTGCAAGGGGATGGATTCTGGAATTAAGTTTGAGGAGGTTTGGGGATGATGAATTTTTCTGCCATGAGCCCTCTTTTTTCTTCTCCTCAACTACTATTAATAATTATAATTGTTGGGCAAATTCTTGCATCTGTTCTCAAGAGTGTTAAGAAAACCTAGCCCTTTGCTTCAGTGTCCTATAAACAAGATAATCCCCTTGGCCACCCTCCCCCCAACTTGCTTCAGTGTGTGCAGCGAGTTCAGTGGGATGCAAGCCCACGTGACAGCTGTTTCACACTTACTTAGGATGTGAGCTACCATTTCAAATTACATGTGTATATGGCTTTCCCTGCAAGGAGGAGAACTTTGCTCATTATCTGAATAAGTGTTTGTCTGGTAGCAGCTTTAACAGAGACTCTGGGCTGGGTTCGATAATTGTGAGTGTTGATTACAGGGGCTGCTTTTGGTCTCCCAGCGGTTCTTTGAAAAACCATTAATTTGATCATTTTGGGTGGAGAGTTTAAGGGAACCAATTGTGGTTGGCTGCATTGTGTTTGCCTGGCTCCCTTTTGAGTGTTTTGAGACTTGGGGAAATAAAAAAGTAAAAGAAACTACTACCAACAAAGATGCCTTTATAATACAGTCTAGCCCTGAGCAGGAGGAGCTGAGAGACAGGGAGACGCAAGCACCACGACAGGGAAATTTTTTCTATGCATGTTGATTACTTGGATGTGGTATTGACATTGTCTGTGACTTAAGTCCCATTATGTGTCTAATTATGGTGAGTGCTGAATATATACTCACAGCCTTAAATAGATTCGGCCCTTGAAGCCTGCCTTTCCTTCCTACCCCCATGTTTTCATTCAAGGTCTAGAGGGATTTTCACTCTATAAAAGGTACCACTAATTCTGATAAGTCTTTACATTGTTAAGGCACTCTAAGCTTTCAGAATATTGTAATATATACTATTTCGTTTGATCTTCTCGGTGACTCTGAAATAGGCATGGCAGATGTCACTATCATAATTGCCATTATTGTTGTTATTTTAAATGAGGAAATTGAAGTTCAGAAAAATTGTATAGCTTCTTAAAGATTACACGATGAAAGGCAATAGAATTGCAAGGCAAAATGGGAATAAAAAGGGAAGGGAAAAAGAAAAAGAGGGAAAGATGTAACGAAAATTGGTTGGCTATTAAGTACCAAATGCTTTACATATTGCTTTTCTCTCCGTAACAATATATTAGATCAGCATTCGTATTTTCTCCTTTTTATGGATGAGCTGGAGCTCAGAAAGGTTGAATACTTTGGCCAAGATGAGTAAGAGGTAGGGCCAGGATTCAGACCCTGTTCTATCTGACTTCAAAGCTCACAATAATCTACTAGTCTATACTACACTATACTATTCTATCATATACCACAGTGTGCTAGTCTACACCACAGCATGCTATTCTGTATTGTAAAGTATTGTTAACTGAAATCCAGAGCTTCTGGTCCTCTGAGACCTAGATCCATGCACCAAGGTTTAGAAAGAATTAAAACCAAGAATTAGGAAGTTCACCCTAGGTTGGACAATAGGAGAGCCCTGAGAATTGAGGAATTTGGAGACTTAATTTAGCTCCACCACTGATAGACTAAATATTCTAATGGAAAGTGAATTTATGAAACTGTGATTCAGTCTGTCCATATGCCCCGTAGGTACATGTGGCTTTGTAATAAGGCCTCTTTCAGCCTCATTTTCTCATACATAAAATGAGGATAACAGTGGCTACCTTATGGCCTTAGCTACTTTGTTGTATGTATCCAATTAAGTGATGTTCATAACCTTCTGAGTGGGTGTTCATTAAATGTAACCTCTCTCTCTCCACACTCCTTTTCTCTCTTTATTGGGTATTTCCCCCCAACTCCTCTTGCCAACTCTTCCATTCAGGACTCTATGAACATGGGGTATTTTTCACTCCCTGCCTCTAGGATCCATGAGAAGAATAAATGAGTTGAAAGAATGCCAAAGGCCTGGCCTAGTGTCTGGCTCATGTAGGAATTCAGTGATGCTAGTTGTGAGGCTGGGATGGAGTATACTTCTGCAGTGCTCTGAGAGTCTCTTGTGTTTTATTCCAAGGATAGAATAAAATAATCCATTGTCCTGTGATCTTGCTGAGGATATCAATTACAGGTGTTTGAAATTTTCTTCTCCTTGTACTTTCTCTGTTTCCTCTGAATTTCTGCATTCTGTTGATTTAAATCTCTGTTTTCTGTGTTGCAGACTGCCCTTAAATGTCCCAGGGGCAAGCAAGTGAATTGTTTTTGAGATTCAAGTGTCCTTTTTGTTTTTAAAGGAACATAGTCTAAGGTCTGTGTTCATCTGAGCCTAGGAGATGGATGCATAGTCACCCTCTCCTGTTAAATGGAGTGTTATCTGGTTGGTGGATTTTCCAGGCTCTTTATATCTCCTTCAGCCCACTCATTTTATTACTGCTTCCTTGTACTTAGTTACATCTCCTCAAAAGGTGTAACAGCAGAGAAAGAGGGGAAAGATGAAGTCTATTCATCCTATTACCAATCAGTAGTTGGTTTGAAAAGGCTCAATGGAGTTAGAAGGAGATTTTTGGCACATCTGTAACCTTTAGTCGCTTATGACTTGTGTGACTTTTGTTGATAGTTGAAAGTCAGACTGTATTTTATAGGGCACTTGATGCAATAGAGATAATTTAAAAGTTATAGCTGTATGACCATAGCAATGGTTTCACAGGTACAAACGTTTCCCCAAACCCATCAAGATATATCCATTAAATACGGATAGCTTTTTATTTGTCAATCATGCCTCCATAGAGGTTTTTAAATACATAAATATTTGTTAAAAATAAAAATTGAAAAAACTTTTTTACATATGAGCTTTCGGTGACAGTTTCAAAAATAAAGTCTTCAAATAGTGATGGAACTGCTTTCCAAATGAGAAATTCCCAGATTAGTAAAGGAGAAATGGCATCTCTGGTTAGAACTGGGAAACTGAAGCCAAAGTAAGAGTGAACTTACGCATGAATTGACAAGTTTTATTTCCAAGTGACAAACAAAGTTATATAATGAAAGATGTCTTTTCTCCTTTTCTTTCCTTTTTCTCGTGTTCCTATGACTGAATTCATTTGGCAGAACTATTTCCGAGACACCTGGAATATCTTTGACTTCATCACCGTGATTGGCAGTATCACAGAAATTATCCTGACAGACAGCAAGGTGAATGGCTTATCAGATCCATGTCTGTAAGCTTGGTCCTGGAGTAGCATTTTTAAAACTCCTCTATATATTCAGTCCATTTTTAACCCACCAAAGCAAATGCGTACCCCTCTAAGTGTTGGGAATTTACTCCCTCGCTGCTCGGCATTAGCCAGGGAATGCAAACTTGGGAGTGGCACTGGATCTCCGGGAAGGCTTTGTTGATTTGCATGACTCAGGCAGCAGAACTCTAATGGGGTAGGTGGAATAGACGGTGTCAGAAGAGAGCTAGTATGCATAGCGTTCCACTAGATTCTCAAAGGAGGCACAGTATCTTTGCCTTCAAAGTTCACAGACCTGTATTTTTTCCATAAACTTGTTCCTTCTAAAGATGACTTGGAGAGCTCATGGTAACTCTCTTTGAATATCAGAGGGCCAACGTGTGCTAGAGGGGTTCCTAGATCTGCTCTTTTTGGCATCTAAGTGCAGACTTCAGACCACTCAGTAGAAGACTAGGGTGGCTGGTTTTGTGTACAGGGTACCCTTCTCAGGTACATCCTTTACCCTTCTACCTGGGGATAGAGAGCAGGCACGGGTAGGCTTAGGAGACGGGCCTCACTGGCCAGCCCATCAGCTGGAATTGGGGTTAACAAAGACAGAGACTGTGTCCCATTTATCGGTTTGAGGGATAAATACACAAATACTAGTGCTTAGATTTTTCTAAATCACCATAATGTTCCTAATTATATGTTTCCTTTTGGTCCACCAGCTGGTGAACACCAGTGGCTTCAATATGAGCTTTCTGAAGCTCTTCCGAGCTGCCCGCCTCATAAAGCTCCTGCGTCAGGGCTATACCATACGCATTTTGCTGTGGACCTTTGTGCAGTCCTTTAAGGTAAGAGGTAACAGCAAATCCTCTCTGAGGGTTGTCATATCAGACAGCACAGCCAGGTAACACTGGTGTCATTACCCAAGTCCCTTCACCTCTGGGAAGCTGAAGCTAGTAGAATGGGTGTTTGTTTGTTAGAAGCATTCAATAAATACTGCAATTCTTAGTTACAGCACGGCTTGGCTTGACTGGGATCAGCTTATGTCTACTGGATAGAATCTTATTTTAGAAAAACACATTGACTTTGTGACTCAGGCATCCTCTCTGTCTGCTGAGGCAGGGGACACATTTTATAAGATGTGCTTCATCCATAGAGATTCCAGACAGTCCTGAGTAACCCCATCCATGTAAAGAGCCAGCCATCTGTAGTCAGATGTCCTCTGCACTTTCAGGGACTTTGGGTGTTTTTATTTCACATGAAAGTTTTTCAAAGGACTCATTGAGTTGTGTTTCATAGAGAGATGATTCATACTTAGCCCCACCTTTGTCTTCATCAGCATTTATTTCCTGAGCCACTGAACACAGGGTATACTAGTGGCCACCTCTGTGTCCTACAAATAAATAGGGACATCTGGGCAGGTTAATATGATGTGTTTCCTCTGCAGTCTCGTGGAGCTGTACAGAGGTGTACATATAATAAATATAAGTAAAAAATTGACAGCTGAGACCCAGACTTTGAGTAAAAGTTTCCTAAACATTCTTAAATATCTTTGGGCTCTAGCAAATATCATAAATTAGTTGTTTTTAAGCTTTGGGGGGCCTAAATGTTGTTCAAATGCCTGTTCTTACTAAAATGAGTTTTTCAGTGAATGTGTTTAAAAATAAATTTGATGGAATTAAGTGATTCAAAGATGAGAAATTATGAATTCACCAAACCGACTTTCTTATTTTAATTATTTATACAGTTTAATTAAAAATTAAGCTAAAGAAGGCAAGCTAGTGAATTCATGGTTTCTCATCACTTGGAAAAGGATTTCTCCCCACATCCATCATTACTGATTTACTTCTTCATCAGGGACCTGGGATTTTGAGATGTGAGATCAATTTTAAGGATGTTCTGGCTCCTAGGAGCGACCTTGACATTTTTTATCATATCCAGAGCAATTGTTTGGTGTAATGACTCCCACGGAGGCCTCACTTCAATGAAAACTATTTTTCTAAAGTTAGATAAGGAGGATAAATCTAAAACCTTGTGAGAATTTTCTGAGTCTCAGGTGATTTTGGATTTAGAATTGGAAACACAAGATGCTTTTAAAACCTTTTTTTTTTAGAGGATTGCCCAACAAACTTCAGTGGTTAGTCTCTTAAGAAATATGTGTCATCCTGTCATATTATCACAATCACCAAGTCTCTGAGAAACCATATACTATTGAGGGCAAAGAAAATACTGTCAAAAATTGATGGCCAAATGGTTGGCTTATTCCAGCAAATACTACAGAGAACAGGGAAGACAGGTGAATTTGCCTCCAGGTGACACTGTGTTATAGATAGATGTTTCCTTTTCAGAACAGTTCTGTGACACAGTATAGAAGTTTGATTTTTAAAAGTCAGATTAGCAAAGGCTACCTCTGCAAATAGAAAGCAGAGAGCCACACGATTTAAACAGCATCGCCATTGCCTATACCTCCCCCACCCTCCCCTAAACAGCATCCAGTTTTCTACCTATGACCCCTACTCTAGAGTTCTTCCCTCTTTTCCCTTATTTTGTGTTAGAATGTATAAACATGACAAGAAAGGAAAACAGAATGAATCTTTGCTTTTCTCCCTACATTGGGAGTAGGGAGAGATAAACTAGGGACTAAAGTGGAGACAGTAGAATAAGGGCAGAAGGTAAAGATGAAAGGTAGCAGCACTGCAGGCACAAGAAACCCTGTCTCCTTCCTTCTGGCTTTCTGTAGAGAAGGTCCACATTGCCCATCAAAGTGTAGCCAACCCCCATCACAGAGTCTAGGAATCAACACTTCATTGGAGAGGGAATTCTCCCACCCGCTTTCAGTTGCGTTTTAATTTTAGCCTCTCTTCAAGTTGTAAATAGTCTCATAGGGCTCTTCATTTTGTTAGTGCTGTTGAAAAGCTCTGCCCTGCTCATGCAGTCTGAAAGCCTCAATTGATCTCCTGGGATTCATGGTGTGCACAATCCAGACAGGGTGGAGACTGCTCGTAGTACTGTCTCCCAGGGAGCTTAGTGGATGGTAAAGAAGAGGGACTTCTCTGGCAGCGCTGAGATCAACGCAAGATTACAGTGTCCCACTCTGGCCCCCAAATCCAAACTGTCCTATGTCTGCATCCTCCTCCAGCACCAAGGCCAGTTCCCTGCCTCACATCTCCTTGTCTCTAAAACTGAAATGTTATCCCAAAGTGGCAATAAGCATGCACAGTATGGAATTTTGTGCCACATGGCTTCATGGCAGAGTTTTTTGGTGGCTAACTTACCAGGCTTTTGCATGAAACATAATAAAACATCAGGAGGCTTAAACACTTGGAAATGACATTTCATCAGAAGATGAATGACCTTTCTAGGAACTTACAAACAAGTGAGACCCCAGTCATTTCACTTTGATTCCAGATCCTTCATTATGGGTGCCACTTTGGGTATGGGAGTGGGAGGGGGTAATACAGGGATTTGGAAGCCAAAGCTAGGTGCTTCATATTTAATTTGCATCACAATTGCTGGGTTATTAATTTTCTGCATGGCAAGTGGGATGAACCCCAAGCCCAGGAAGTTTTCCCAGCTTTCCTTCTAGATATGGGCTATATTCATGGGTGAGTGAATCTTCCTGATAGAGGTAAATTTTAAGTCTCCCTTTGGCCAACTGTTTACCTATCTGCCAGAGGACAAGGATGCCTGAGAAAGTACTGCACCTCAAAACAGAACAACCCCAGGGAATAGGGAGTCCCAGTCTCTGTTTGCATTAGCCTCCAGGCAAGATCCTATACTGCTGGTGACTGCAGGTTGTTGAGCTTGGGTGCTGCCTTTCTTTGATTAACGTCTTATTTCTGCTTTCCTTCCAGGCTCTCCCTTATGTCTGCCTTTTAATTGCCATGCTTTTCTTCATTTATGCCATCATTGGGATGCAGGTGAGCTGGTAAATCAAGGGCCCGGTGGGGGACAGCTGTTACCCAGATAATCTCTGGCTTCGCAATCTAAGCATGCAAGACCTGAAGATGCTTTGAACCCCTTCTTGCCTAAGGGTGCTCCCCTGAGGTCTTGTCACAGTGTGACCTTGGGAATTTCACACGCGCAGTGGCTCCCCATTTTAGCTTGCCTAAGTATTCAGGTAGTCTGGTATAGGGGCTTCATCTCAGGTTGTCAGATCATGGTGCTAATTCGTAAGCAGCTGGGCTTCTGTGGTGACAGCCACAGAACTAAAGCAAAGATGACACCATTGTTCTTAGCCAGAAAGATCCCCCAGGAGACTAAGGAGGGGGAGCTCATGTCAATCTATTTCTCAGGATCTCTGGCATTTTGACTTGGCCTAAAAGAAGGTCAGATGTTAGTTCTTCCTGTATATGGTGACACCAAATCACCACATATAGTCATGGCTGTCTTATAGTCTTATACTTACACAGTCTTGACTGGCTGAGATTTATGCCCTAAGATACATCACTGTGAACAACTCATGGAGTTCCTGGCAGCCCATTCATTCCTAGGGAGACTCAAGGGCCACATTCCAGCTAATTAGGCCATGCAACTTGCTGGACAGTTCCCTTGTTTTCCCACCCCAGGCATTTATGCAGGTAGCCAGAGGCCTGCTAAGCAGAAGAAGCCAAAGGATCTTTCAAAGATGATGGTTGTTCATGGTGGGTGAACTCCTACTGTAAATAACCAGCAGCACATCCCATGAACCTATCTGGTTGGAGACACAGGCTTTCTGCTTGTCTCCAGAGGGCTAACTTTCTGACTTGGAGATATTGTGACTAGATCCCGGCACAGAACTTCGGCTATGTGACAGCCTCCTGCAGTCAGGCAGTCTGGCTGCCTTGGGCCTGCCGGCTGCCTTCCCAACTGTGTTGCCACCTGGAGCTGCTGCTGGAGTGTCCCAGCCTTGCTGCGTCTGCAGCCTTTTCCAGAGCCTTTCTGAAATGTCTCTTCCTTTCCCTCTTCTCTCTTGCCTGTACTTCTTGGTTTCATTCTTTAACTCTATTACTAGAGAATTTTGTTCTCTAAAAATATAATAGAATGTCAAGTGTCAAAATGTGTGAGACTTGGTTGAGAAGTAGTGAGTTCTCCTTCACTGAGGATATTTCAGTAGGAATTTAATGATCATGTTGGCAGTGTTGGAAATAGAATTCCTGCTGAAGTTTCATATTGGCTTTGTAAAGTCCATGAAGTCCTGTCTAACTCCAATATATTTGATTCTGGAATTAAAATATTCTTGAAGAGCCAAATGAAAGCTTGATTTAAATTATTTTTTCAAATTTTTTTTATTGATATATAATTGTAGATATTTTGGGGGTACATGTGATATTTTGATGCTTGTATACAATGTGTAATGATCAAATCAGGGTAATTGGTTTATCCATCACCTCAAATATTTATATCTTATTTATGTTGGAAACATTATAATTCTTCTTGTCTGATTATCATTAAGTTCCTTTTGCCTGTGCTCAAAATAGTTCTTACCCCTTTTCATCTTCAAATAAACTAGAATAACACCATCTCCAGTACTGACCTGGTATGAATACTGTTGATTCTGATAATGGTGATAATGCTATTTACATTATTTAAATTCCTTAGTGTACAAGACACTGTACTAAATGTATGCATAGAGAGAGAGTGAGGGGGGAGAAAGGGAGTGAAAGGAAGAGAGAGCGAGCATGTCCACGCAAGACATACGACTAATGTTTTTGAGTAATGTGAAAACGTTTATAGGTGAGTTTCATTGTCTCCATTGATGCTTAGCATAGTTAAGTAACTTACAACATGCTCAAGTTCTCAGACAGTAAGTGAAAGAGGTGAGTTGTAAGATCAGCTCTGTCTGCTCCCTAGCCCATGTTCATAACTCTATACTGTCTCTCATCCCACCAGACAAGCAGACACAAGTATTTATTTTTACCCTCTAGTTGGAGGTAGAAGTTATTCAGTTAAGAAATTGTAGTCTTCACAATAACTGTACGGTCTAACATCTTATTCCCCTCAGATTTCTTTCCAAAGGATAATAGCACTATGTCCATTCCACAGAGACATGAATGACATTTCTGCTATGACTTGCTTTGAGCTAGCCATCCCCATCCTGGTCTATGACAGAGACACAGCACCAAGCACAAAGCAGACACCTGAGCTTGTTGCTAGAGAGACTGTTTCTAATATAGTCACAACAAAACTGAGGGATCTGTACAAATAAACACAAAGGCAGAGACAAGCTTTTGGAAAAATATTAATAGCAACAAGGTATGTCTATGAGAAAAACATTATTATTCCAAACTTTCAAAGGCGCCTTGGAAAAAGGGACCTTTGCAGAGGAATCGGAAGTTAGAAAGGAGGAATAACTTGCTGGGGATGAGAAACAGCCCTGTGGCTACGTGGTGTTAGGAAGTGGGATTGTCAGCCTCAGATCCTTCACTGACCAACTGTGTGAACTTGGTGAAGTCACTGTATCTCTCTTCACCTTAACTCCCTCACCAGTACAGTGGAGGTGTTGGTTAGAGACCTTCACAAGTCTCTTCTAGTTCTAAAGTTCTGTAATCCCAAGTGAAATGGATTTAAATCTACACTCTCGTGAGATTTTTCTATGAGGCCTCAGCATCCCTTCTTTCTCTTCCATACCCTATTGATGGAGGTTTAAGTTAGTGACAAGGACTAAGTGAAAAGTTGAAAAAAAAAAGTACAAAAAATTTAAGACCACCTTCACAATAAATATGTGTTTTTGACTTAAATTATTTTTGTTTTGTTCTGCTTTTTTTTTTTTGTAAAGATGAGGAGGTCTCACTGTGTTGCCCACGCTTGTTTTGAACTCCTGGGCTCAAGCAGTCCTCTCACCTCAGCCCCCCAAAGTGCTGGGTTACAGGTGTGAGCCACCATGCCCGGCTTGACTTAAATTATCTTAAATTCAAAATAACTTTGGTTTCTTGGACTATTACACACATACTTTGTGCAAAATCATGGTGTGCTCTCCAGTTAGTTTGTGACTGGATGAGGTGTTTGAGAAAATCATAATGAATTCAACTCATGATACCTCCAGGAGTGTCATAGGGAAAAAAGACACTGTAAGTTGTATGTCTGTGATGAATCAGGGATAAATCGTGAATTCCAAACCAAGAGGGAAGAAGAGGGCAGGAAATGTGAACAGGGCAAGGATAAATGTCAGTGTCCTCCTGGGGTATCCAGAGTTAATTAGATTTGATTGCTTGGGTGGGATTTTTTAAATGCTACTATTTGTTTCTTTGGGGCCCTCTAGCTTCTTCTTCTCTTTCCGTTCTTCTCTGCTGCTGCCTCACTTGCCACCTCCATTCTCCCTGAGAGACAAGTAGTATTTGGGTTTTGAAAAACAGCATTGAGAACAAATTCCCAGAGCAGGTGTCAGTGGGAGTTACTTGAGCAAAATAGCTGGGGGCAGAGATTGTTCCTCAATTGCACATTCTAAAAACTGTGAGGGGGAAAATGTGTTCCATTTAGCATACATTGGATAAACTGAAGCATATTCAATGCAGGCTGAAAATTGTCTCAAATGACTGGAAAAGTAACCCAGTAAGTCCTCAATTGTCTCAACATTGACTTGTGAGAATAGGTCCTGATAACCCGAAATGTGGTTGGGGAAGGAGGGTGCATGTGAAAGCCTCCTTTTCATCTGAAGAGTGGAGGGGTTGACCTTGGCTCCAGGCAGTGCTGTGTCTGGGAGTTCATCATTACTCAGTCTCTGTGGATAAAGATCTCTGAGTGTTCCCTCTTTTGAATGTTCACAGTGATTACATTCTAAACTCAGTAGCCAGAAGCAGATCAGCAAATCTCATTCTGTCACCCAGAAACTGCCCAAAGCTATTTTCTGTTTTCCTTTTCAAAGTGCCCAGTTGGCCCGACTTTCTCTATCCTATTGTCCTGGACTTCATTTTAGCTCCGGCTAAATGGGATTTGGATGGGATTTGGGTCTGTTGGATGATACATGTGGACATATGTAGATATATGCATGTGGATATATGTGCGTTCATTCTCATAGATTCTACATTAATGACATACAGACCTTCTAAGATGTGACTAAATGGATAGAAACATATCTGAGGAAGATAGAGATGCCACTCTCTGACCTGATCTGCTTGTAAATTGCAGGGTGGCATCTGCCCAAGCCATAAATGATGTCTTCTTGCAAATTTGAATGCTCCCGTCATGACTACCTGAGACAGGAAGAGAGGGGTAGCTCCTTCTGTGCACTCCTGCTGTGAGATAATGTCTTTGACAGATGCTTGAGTACCATGGTGACAGGTACCATGGAAATAAAAGACCAGATTAGGTGTAGGAGGAACTATGTACAGACAGAATGACTTCAAAAGAGCTTGCATTCTACGTTATGCTCGGACCTTGCTGCATGGGTCCCCTTTGCTGCACTAGAGCAGTGGAGGATAATTATTCTTGCATATCAGCCCAAGAGCACAGTGTCCAGCAGCTCTCTGGGTCTGAGTTATCTGCTTCAGGGGTAGGTCATCAGGAAGAGCCATGCATGTGGCTTTGCCAACCCCTATGTGCTGGATACATCACACAGCTTGGTAATGCTCATTGTTTTCTGTTGTTTCTCTCCTCAAGGTATTTGGAAACATAAAATTAGATGAGGAGAGTCACATCAACCGGCACAACAACTTCCGGAGTTTCTTTGGGTCCCTAATGCTACTCTTCAGGTACCTGGATGCGTCATAGCTGGAGTTCTTCTGATGGAGGGAGAGAGAGTTGGTCTGCCTCTTCCTCCCATTTCCCTTTGTATCTTTATTCCACTTCCTTTGCGCCTGTCAGTAGAAGGGGGAATGGGCAATGTCTTTGCCAAACTGCCCCTATAACATTAGAAAGTTTTGTCTTGTCTATAGCCATACCACCATGAATGTGCCTGATCTTGTCTGATCTTGGAAGCTAAGCAGGGTTGGGTCTGCTAAATACTTGGGTGGGAGAAAATTTCATCAATGTCTTTGGCTCAGCAGTTAATTTGCAAATTTTAACTTCAACATGGCCTGCAAGGGTTTGGGAGGGGGGATGTCAGGACACTGTTTGCAGACCAAATTCCACTTAAGGGCTGAAACCTTGGATAGCCAGGTTTATGCTGGGTCTTAGAGAATTCCATGACTAGTAGCAGAGACCCCACAAAAGATGGAGACACAGTGGATCTGTGGATGGGGTAGCAGAACCCAAAACAGACCTCAATGGGACTCTTTATCTCTGCATGGAAAGCACTAGAAGGGGTCAACTGGGTAAAAAGGGAGCCTGTTGGGCCCAGACAAGAGCAAGGATGGGGAAATTGGGAAAGAGGACCAAGGATGTGATAGGATCTGCAGACCTGCTCCTGCTAACCAAAATGTCTCTTGGGCTCAGGAGTGCCACAGGTGAGGCCTGGCAGGAGATTATGCTGTCATGCCTCGGGGAGAAGGGCTGTGAGCCTGACACCACCGCACCATCAGGGCAGAACGAGAACGAGCGCTGCGGCACCGATCTGGCCTACGTGTACTTTGTCTCCTTCATCTTCTTCTGCTCCTTCTTGGTGAGCAACATTGTGCTCTTGCCTTGCCATGTGGCCCATCCCATCCTACCCCTAACCCTCTGATACATAGACCAGAGATGTTTGCTTCAGTGTATGTTTGCGCTTCACTCCCCTCCTCTCCCCCTCTCTCCACACCCCCACCATGCACATACTCACACTCAAGCCCACGCCCAGGTTAAGAACTAGATCGTCCTCTGGAGAACTCTTGGAGATCAGGGTGCCTGTCAGACTCCTGGATGGGTGACTTTCAATGATTGAGAAGAGTCTTTGTTGCTTCTAGGGAAAGATTTTTGTGAAAAGGGAAGGCGAGCATATTTAAGTGCATTGAGCTTCATATCAAATCTATGGACACTCAGAGTAATCCTTTGTCATACCTCAGGTATTTTATCTTATAAGTAGGTCTATGGATATCTTCGCTTTGGGAGATTTTTGAACTGCTTGAGAAAAAGATACCTTGAAAATGCAAGGTTATAGCATTGATAAGAGTAGAATGATGATAATGGAATAAATGTAGTTCTCTCTTGACTTGTAATGTTATTACATTTGATGATAATTGACCAGCTGACAGATGAGAAAGAATATGATTGCTTGATTGCTTTGGGTGTTAGTAAATATTGAGTAGTATATGTGGAGCACACCCACCTATAAAGTGGTGGGAAGCCCTAAGTGCCTCTTAAGTCTCTTTTGGAGAAAGCATGACTCAGCACACCCACTTCCAGAAACTTCTACCCTGCATATCAGACAAGCAGTGATAAATAGAATAATAAAAGGGCCAGTTTAGTGTTTCTGGTCACTCTGAAATTCCTCAGCTCAACTACACTGCTAATGCCACTGGCTGTACAAAAACCTAAAACTAAGACAGTGACGCCACTGAAAAGTGGTCAATTTCTTGGCCATGCATCAAAAAGTGAATTAATTGTCTTATGTCCAGGCATTGCTACCTTGCAAGTGATCCCAAGGGGACTGAAACTTCCCGCATGTCCAGCTCTCCAGTGAGGGGGGTGGGCTACAGAAAGACCATTAAGTGTTGCTTGTAGGTCAGTGTGGCAGAGAGGGAGCTAACGGGAGATGTGGGCAGCCCACGCAGTAGTCTTGGCTTTGTTCCTCTGCTAGCCTTGGCCAAGACACTTTCCCTTTTATAGCACCTATAAAATGGGAGAAAAAAATGACTTAATAATAGGAACATTTTATACACAATGAACTGATCCATGTGTTTTAATACACTTCCTTCTTATCTATGTGAAAGGTTTTTCAGTAAAAGAATACACAACAGTATCTTATTTACAAATATGGAAGTATAATGTATAAAGAAAAAAAAACCCTGAAATTTAGAATAATGCTATTGATGGGAGTTTTCTATTTATTCACATCTTCAGCACATTTTTATTGAGTGGCCATTGTGAGGTTCACTCTCAGCAAGGCCCATCCTTCAGTCACCAGTAGTCAAGGGGTGAAACCAGCTCACAGCTTCCAGGAATCGGTGCTCACTGCTAGGGTGAAATGGAGCAGATAGAAGTGCATGTGGACATCTTACTTTTATCTTACATGGTTTAAGTGTTTCATAATAAATATTTAAAGAAACCAAAGATATAACTGGAAATTAATTAGAGACCATAAAGGTACTTTTGGAATTTTGAGACAGAGGGTGCTGCATAATTCACATTACTGTTATTTTTAATGAGGCTATATTCAGCACGAGATGATCTGCTTTCAGATCTGTATGAGACTGACTTTGTGACCTTGGACAAGTCATACAGCTTCTCAACTCAAACCAGTCACTCTACAGAGATTTACTGATGCCCCCACGATGTGCCCGAGGCCTTATGCTGGAAGCTAAGAACAAAAATGTGAATCCAAAGCAATTCTGTCCTTGAAGGGTGATGGTAATTAAACCTGCCTCACAAAGAGTTGGAGCAAGCGTAACAACAAGTAATAGGTGTGACTGCACACGCTACACTCTTAATGACTGTACAAATGAAAAGCAGTAACAGTGCTAATAGTTTTTGTTGACATTAATAACCTGGGCCAGAAATACAGTGAGTGGGTGAGCAGGGCAGCCAGGAAACAAGGAAACAGTGCTGTTGAACATCAAGTCCTGTCGATTCCACCTTTGTTAACTCTCTACTCTGGTCCGTGCTGTCGTCCTGCCCCTGGTAGATTCAGGAGTACTGCAACATCCTCCCTTGGTTTCCCACCCACCCTACATGCTGCTACCAAGAGTTCTTTCTGAATGCAAATGTCCCTTTATCTCTCTCCTCTCTAAACCCCTTTAGTAGTTCCTGTTGTTTACAGAACAATCTAGATCAGTGGTTGGCAAACGATAGCCATTGGGACAAATCAGGTTTACCACCTGTTTTTGTGTAGCCCGTGAAATAATGGCTTCTACGTTCTTAAATGGTTCAGGAAAGAAAAAAAAAGATGGATGATGTTTCATGACGTGGAATTACATGGAATTCAAATTTCAGTGTCCATAAACAAAGCTTTACCAGAACACAGTCGTGTTCATTTGTATACAAATGGTCTGTCTGGTGCTACAACAGCAAAACTGAATAGTTACAGCAGAAACCACACAGCCTGCAGAGCCTAAAATATTTGCTATCTGACCAGTTCACTGATCCTGGTCTACACTCTTTAGCTCAGCGCATGAGATGCTTCTGTGATCCGGCACTTGGATCCAGCTGCTCCGCCCTCCTTGCAGATCCCTGACTATTCCCTGTGCCTGCATACCTCTGTTCTGGCTCCTTTGCTAAAACACCCTCCTCCATGCCCATGTCTATATTGTGGACAGTACTCAAGCGTCAACCCTCTTATACATTTTTTCTTCAGCCAGGAGAAGTTGCCTTCATACTCTTTTCTGTCCCCACTGGAACCTGCATATGCTTCTTTCATGGCTCTTAAAATTTGTCACATTTGTATGTTTCCATTACATCACAGTCTCTACTCAGTATCAAATAAGTCTTGAAGAGCATTCAAGTAACCACATCTAGTGAAGCCCTGCTGTGCTGTAAGCCCTGTGCTAGGCATGGGAATATACCTCTGGACAAGAACTTTCTTATCTCACATCTCTGGCACCTGAATCTCTGTTTGGAACATAGTAGGTGCACAGTAAAGGCTGGCTAAACAAATAAGTGGAAGAGTAGGGACTTAGAAACTGCTTAAGAGCCAAGAACAGCTTAAAGTCATCACAACAGTAGGCCATGCTGTCAGCTCTAAAACATCTTACCAGTTGTTCTTTGGGCTGCTTTTGTGAAGCAAGAATGAAGGAAGAGGCTGGGGAGGGAAGGTTAGTATCTGGCCTTGACTTCCTCTAGCCCTCAAGAATGTTATGGCTGCTGCTGTTCCCTCTGCTGCCACAGTAACAATTAAATAAATGGAACGGATAAGAAAAGTGACTGTGGGGTACTCTACAAATATGAAGTGGCATAGAAATATAAAGAATGCTCACACAATGAAACTGTGGTACAAATAATGAAAACGTGTTGCATTCAGCAAGATCAGTGGTGCTTGAGCTAGGAACTTCAGGCCTACAAACTTTTGAATTCTTTTCTTTGCCCTGAAACCTGTTCTTCTGCTTCCTGAGCTCTGCTTTAGGTTTCCCCTAACCCCTCTTCTTCCCCTTGCCCTTCAGATGCTCAACCTGTTCGTGGCCGTCATCATGGACAACTTTGAGTACCTGACTCGGGACTCCTCCATCCTGGGGCCTCACCACTTGGATGAGTTTGTCCGCGTCTGGGCAGAATATGACCGAGCAGCATGGTGCGTAGGCCCCTCGGCCACCCCAGCGGGGCCCACAGCAAAGGTTTCTGGAGTTCCCAGGGGAGAGGTTGGAATTGGAGCCACCCAAATGCCTGCCTGTTACAGAAGGAAAGGAGATTCCTCTTGATTGTGGCCCATGGAAGAGGCTCTGGTATCAAACCAGTCACCAAAGACTTCTGTATCCTCCTTTCCCCTCTTTCCTTCTGTGACAGGGTTTTCCCTTTCTGGGCTGGTCTCATCATCCAGTCCTCACCTCAGATTATTTGGGTTCAATCCCAAGAGAAGTTTCCAATAATCTTTTTCTGCCAATGGTTAGTGGACTCCTTTGAGTTATCAGGGGGTTTGACAAGGGTTTTTGGCCAGCTGGACATCTGGCCACCATGATCAGTGACTATGAGTGTTTTCTCTTTCTCATTCCTCTCAACAGATACAGTTGGATATAACTCTGAAATTATTTTTTAAAAACCAAACAAGTTGTTCTTCCAACTGTTCCCTTAAATATTTGTGGATTTTTATTACACGGAACTAAATTAAATGGTAGGAATTGGTGAAGATAACCTCTTTACTGTCTCTTTTGCTGTTTAGTAGTTCTGAAGTGATAGCATGCCTTCTAGGCTCTAGAGCAGGGATTGGCAAACTACAGCCCATGGGCAAAATTCAGCCCATTGTCTGTTTTTGCAAATAAAGTTTTATTGAAAGACAGCTCAACCATTCATTTACGTATTGTCTCTGGCTGCTTACATACTACAAGGAAGAGGTGAGTGATTGTGACAGAGATGGTATGGTCCTCAAATTTGAAAGTCTTTACTACAGAAATATTAGGTTGGAGCAAAAGTAATTGTGGGCCATTTTTGCAACAACCTATATTGTACTGTCAAAAAATTTACGCCAAAAACATTTGCTAATCCCTGCTTTAGAATATAAAGGCAGCATTTTGGCCCTCATGGCTGAGGACAAGGTGAGAGTTCTATGAATGCTCACTCCAAAGGAACGGTTCTGTTCCAGGTCATTTTAGCTTTTGGGTCTTAACTCACCAATCCTCTATCCATTCTGGTCCCCCTCTGAAAAATACTACAAGAAATGTTATCCTTCACAGACATGGACCAAGTTGCTTCCACCTGGAACCCCTTTCATAATCAGAGACTTTTCCCAAAAATCTATCCTCTGGTGAGGCTTTTGAACTTGGGTCACTGTTTTAGAGACTGGAAGGGTGAATCAGAATTCTTTCCTTCATTAATTATTAATGACTTAGGGTACAGAGTTATCTAAATCCATTCCTATTACAATGGCTGAGTAACAGCTTTTTCTTTCTGGTCTTACTTTCTAGTAAATAGATCTTAGAAAGCAATGGGCAGTGTGTTAGAGGAGAAGGCAGTCAGGCCTGCGTGTCTTCAGCTCCATGGCCTTGGACAAGTCACGTAACCACTCTGGGCTTCTTTACCTGTAAAATGGTGATTGTGATACCTACATAACTTGCAAGGTGGTTGTGAGGATGATATTAAATCATGTGTGTAACTGTTATTATAATCAACAATAACCACACAGAAATGCTAATTGGAATGTCTAGAAAATCAGCCTCTGTAACCATGGATATCTATGGGACTGGGAGCCTAAGAAGGGACCTCTTCACTCACCCAAGAGGAGAAACCAACTGTGAGCAAAAAAGTCCGTTGTTCATCTGGGCTAACTCAGGTATCCGTGGCTTCCAGAAACCCCAGCTTCTTGTGGTTTCACTTATCTTGGGATCCAAATGCCATGTGTATAAAACATGCTCCTCCCTACTCATTCCAGTTGCTGGGAAGAAATGATTCCATGAGGATGAATCATGAGACTCAGACATGTGGACTGGGAAAGAGCATAAAGACAAAGAAGAATTTCTTCTGTGTGCTTTGTAATTCACAGTGTAACTCATTCTAGTTAGAGTTTGGTTGGCTTTCTTTATAAGGTGGGTGAGGAAGACTAACAAAGTAATGTGAGCCAATGTCTTCAAAAGGACTAATACCAGTTGCAAAAAATGTCAGTCAATAGCCACTCCCAACCCACCTACTTCCCAATCTCGCTAAGGCAAAATGAAAGGACAACTGGCTAAATTACCTCCTCTCAAGAGTTGAGAGACTTGGAGGTACTGATGAGCTGCTATCTGGAAGAATAGGAGGAATCAACCCTCAAATTTCAAAAAGCCTAGAAAGAGTAAAGCTGGACTGAAGCAATAGTCTCCATATGGCTGCAAGCAGGGACTGAATGCACAGAGGTGGAGATGCTGTGCTTATAATTTCCAGTGGAAACCCTGGTCTGTTCCAGGGTGTTTACAGACCTGCAGATCCCTGGGTGTTGCTTCTTTTTCTGGACCCTGACAGAGAAGATGCTGTAGCCACTGAAAAGTAATCAATCATTAATTCTATCCCTTCTATAGGAAGCTGGTACTCTCTAGTGGGCTCCTGGGTAAAGGGTTGGTAAGATAGCTAGAATTCTGGCTGGCTCCAGCCAAGCTGCTGTTGGCTGAGTGGCAGAAAGAGGGCTGGGGGGAGAGTGTCCATGGCTTCCTCCCTGGCTGCTCTCTGAACACAGACCTCAGCAGGCTCCTACTGAGTAAAGAAGACTTGCCCAAGCTGAACACAGAATAATCTGTCACAAAGAAAAGCAAAGCCCTTTGTGATTTCCCTCATGCCAACTGTGCTCCTTGCTAATTAGCCTAATGGGAAATTTGACTCTTCCAGACTTCAGAAAGCCGCTGACTTCCCACTGCCCCTGAAAAGCAGGTCTGAGTAACTGACTGTAATCAGTGTCTGTGAAAAGCAAACAGTTCTGCAGTCCACTTCAAGGCAGCCTGGCATCTGCTCTGGACAGCGGTCTGAGTCATTTGTGAATTGGCAGGCTTTGTTCCTAGAAGCCTAGCTAGAGCCAGGGCTGTGTCTGCATCTGGCCAGGTATGGGCCAGATAGGTATAATGAGGTGCTCTTGGTCATTAGGCAGTTCCCTTTGGCATTGACTGGGCTCTGATTTCCTTAGAAAATTGCAGCAGTGCAGTTTGGCAAGGTAATGGTTCTCTGGTGCTTACTGTTTTCAGTCTTTCCTGGTCTGGCTTTGCCAGGCCCAAGGAAAGAAGCTGCTCTGGCCTCTTTCAGCCATCCTCTTCATGGCTAAGCTGTCATTTCTTTTCCGCCCTTCTCTGAGTGTCCTATTAACCCACCTGTGCTTCCTTTACAGCGGCAGGATCCCGTATAAGGATATGTACAAATTAGTGCGGGTGATCTCGCCTCCTCTGGGCCTGGGAGAGAACTGCCCCTACAGGGTGGCTTGCAAGGTTTGCCTCCCAGTCCCCAGCCATGACCTGCCGTGGGATGCAACATCTAACCCCTCCTCTCTGTCCTCTGCTCCACCACCACTGCGCCACATGAGGGAACCTTCATGTTGCTTTCCTTTGAGTTTAAAGAGGTCCAAACCCTTCCAGAACCAGCAGCTGTTATATAAAGATAAGGGCATACTTTGGGGAAAAGGCAGAAGAGTTAAGAACTTCATATGAAGACCAATGTGATCGCTCTCTTCTTCACATGCACACACTCATGTATGTGTGTGTATACACATGTGCACACACACACACACACACAGGTCCACCTTAGTCTGTATAGTTAATCAGAGGGTCCTCTCCTTTCTCTGTAGAATGCAGAAATGTTTTTAAACCAGCAAAAGAATTCTGGCTTCTTTTCACTGGAGAAGGAGAAGACTCATTTTAGCAAAAGAGCCTTATCTTCCCATATGTAATGTATGGAGTATGATCCTAGTGATCCCATCCTCCCAGCTCCTGAATGGTCTGGTCAGAATGACTATGAAAGCTATAGGACAGAAGGGGTGAGAAACAAAGAATTAGGGCAAGAGGTGAGAGTAGGTAAAAGAGGCATGGATTTGGTGCTGTGTGGAAGAAAGTAGTAATAGCTCAGAGAGTCTGAGAAGATTACAGTGAATGAAGCACTACTGAGCAGAGTCCCTGCCTTAGGGTCCTGCCATGGGTTGCTGTGAGGGGGCTGTCATAATTTCCAAGTCACTTCTTGTCAGTTAGACCAAGGGGTGAGTAGAACCTCCCTGCTCAACTCTGCCATACCCGGGGAATTCTCTATATCCCAATGGCTCTACTAAGCCCCTATGTAAGGCCAAGCCTGCTAGGTAAGGAACCCTCTCCTGGTGCAAGTGGAGGGAAGCATGGGCTGCCTGGGGCATAGCACTGCCCAGGCAGCTGGAAGATGACCTAGGCTCAGGAAGGATGCCAGCCTGGACAATGGGATAGAGCTGGCCTGGGATGGTGACACAGTGATTCCATACTCAGGAGGCTGGACAGCTGCCTCTGCTGAGACTCTTTAAACTCCACACTGGTGAAACCCGCAGCCGCATGTGGGAGAGCTGGGGAGGGTAGCATGGCATGCAAAATGCTCTTCCTCCTCCTGTTTTTGTTTCTTCTGTCCCCAGCATGCCATCGACCTGGCACATGCTGGGGAATAAAGAGCAGTCTTGTCCACAGAGCCAGGTGGAAGCAACGGGGCCAACTCTTTGAGCAGCAAGCACAGCCCACCACCTTCAGTGCAAGACGCCGCCTCCTGCTGCACACACACACCAGAGGGGGGATACACGACGTTCTGCCTGTGGGTTCAGTGGAGAACAGCCTGACTTCCAGGCCAGCGCCCCAGCCGGGGTCAGAAACTCCAACCCATGGCTGGAGCACCGTCTATCCAGTTTATACCGCTCACACACAGCCCTGGGAATTGAAAATAAGCTGTGTTGTGTTGGGGAGGGATGAAGTGAACAGGGAAGTCAGGGGAATGCTAATCAAGGAGAAAATGAGTCCCCATGACTATTCCGATGGAGAGTCATAGGGACCAAAGGTTGTCACTAGTGTTCCCGGGTCTGTGTGGGGCGTGATATAAACCGCACCAGGATGGAGTCATGTCTACGATTTGCCTTGATTAACAGGTTTCCTATTCTTTTCCCGTTTGTCCATTTTGTTTTGTTTTTCTTCTCCTGTTTTCTGTATTTTGTTCGTTTTTGCTCTCTGGGAATGCCTATTCTCCTCTCCTACCTGTCTGCATCCTTCTCCCCACTTCCCTCTCCTTTCCCTGCCACCCCACTGCCCCGCTAACCCACCCCATCCCAACTCACCACCCTCCATGAGCAGTGGCCGCATCCATTACACTGAGATGTATGAAATGCTGACTCTCATGTCACCTCCGCTAGGCCTCGGCAAGAGATGTCCCTCCAAAGTGGCATATAAGGTAGACCACCCATTCCTTTGTTCTGGGCTAGAGACCAACAGGAAATGGGATCTAGTTGTGGGGAGGCCAGAACATGGGGAGGAAGCCAGGCTGGGGAGGCGGAGGAGGGAACTAAGGAGGAAAGGCATGATGAGACTGAAGAGTCAGGAAGGTTCCCAGGAGGATGAACTCATGAGACAATACAAGGAATGGTTTTTAATACTGTTCAACATGGTTTTTTATATGATATTTTGTGTTTCTACAACTGTGTGGCTTCTTGTGAGTGAGTTACCTGATAAGCAGTGTTAAGTGGTGTGTTTCCTTTTAGAGGAGGCAGAGTGGTGGCCTGTGGGATGGCATATATGGGCAAGAAGGAAGCCTACAGCAAAACAGCTATCAGTGCTCATATGCAAAGAAATATCTTCAATCGGATAAATTAAGGAAATCATGCAGAAATTCCTTTAAACATGGAATTGTTAGGAGAAAGGAAAATTCCTTTAAACAAGAAATTTTTAGGAGAGAGGAAAACTCATAACAAATGTTTTCACCCATGACATAGGAAGAATGGCATAGGTTCCTTCTAGGTATAAGAAGAAAAGAGGAACCTGTCTTCCATCCTGTGATAGACTGAGGAATGCAGCTCTATTCCACTAGCCCAGCTACCCAATTCTCTTGGAAATACTCAAAAGGAAGGGAAATAATGGGCACAAGTTGTATTCAGCATTAAATTTGACTTACTGGCATAACATAGTTATGGGGCCTGGCCCCAGAGTTATGGGTGTATTCCCCCATGGCTTGCTGCTTAGAGATTATTGTACACTGGGAGTCACTTGCCCTCATAGCTTTTGGACATGAGTTGTTTTGCCACCCATTAGTAATAGTTACTGTTAGTTCCCCTTTGCTATTTAGACTGACCTAGAACTCTGGAGCTCTTTCATTCACCTAGGAACACATCATAGTAATGTTTCCACTTCTCTAGATGTTTAAAGAAGTGGGAGAGAGATGGAACTCAAATCCAAACAAGAAACTGGCTTTCCACTCTAAGACACCATGTGGCATCAGCTTTAGGCAGGATGCTGCAATGGAACGTTAGAGACCCTTCTTTGGGAAGAGGTACTTCCCTCTCTGCCAGGCTGGTGGTTCTGCCAGAGGACGTTCTCCTGCTGCTACCTCACGTTGTATGGCCCCAGATAGCATCTCACTGGAACATGGCCATTAGGGACCCACATTCCCCCCAGTACATGGCTCCTCGTGCACAGCTTAGGGGCTGGCATCCTTTTTGCTCACGATGGCCACATCCAAAAGTACCAGGTGGTAGAATGTGGCCTTGAATTTGTACTTCTGGGATGAAGCTTGGTGGGAGAAGGGGAGCGGGGATTGGAGGAAAAGTTAAAGAACTCCAAAAGCAAAATACTCCCTGGAAAGTGGATTTGGCCATTTCAGTGTGATCCCTTTCTTTGGGTAAGGGAAACAAGGCCTGCCCACTCTGCTCCTGCCTGGGCCACCCTTCCTCATTCTGTCTCCTCCACTCTCCCCATCCTCCTACCCCAGAGCCTGTTTGCACTCTCCCCCTTGTCCATCCTGCTCCACCTCATCCTTTAGACAAGTTGGACTTATGCATGTTCAGTCATGTGCTGGCAAATTTCATCTATTAAAGACTCAAAAAGGGGGCACCAGGATGCATCTTTCAAGTTAGATAAGCAAAGCAAAATCTCATTTCTCACTGTATTTCCATATGAGTTTCAGGGGGTATTCATGGGACAAGTGGAAATATGCAGCAGCCTTGAACAGGGAATGGAGCCACCTCCCAGAGCTGACTCCTTTCCTTGAGCCACTTCTTTTAGAAATAACTTCCCATCCCTATCAAAGACATTCTTAGGACTCCATGGGGGGGCCTTACAGAATAATTAGGGAAGCCCCTTCCCTTTGGAATTTGGCATCATTCCCTTGGTGGAGAAAAAACAAACTACAACAACAACAACAAACAGCAGCAAATGAGCCTTAAGTGAGAAGCAGGGAGAGAAGGACTGGGGCAGGGGATGGGGATCCTTGCCCTTCTTTTTTGTCTGTGCATTTGACCTCTGCCCTTTTCTTCCTTTCTCACTGAGGTGTCTTTCAATTTTTTTTTTTTTTTTTTTTTTTTTTTGCCTGCTGTTTCTTTTTTCTCTTTCACACAGAGGTTGGTCCTGATGAACATGCCAGTAGCTGAGGACATGACGGTCCACTTCACCTCCACACTTATGGCTCTGATCCGGACAGCTCTGGACATTAAAATTGCCAAAGGTAAGCTTAGGAAGGGAGGTGAGAAGGAGGAATTCTGGAACAACTCATGCAGGTGGCACAGGATGGAGATATTTGAAATGTCATCTATCCAGCTAAGGACACAACAATGCAGTCATCTGAACATCAAGTATCTGACTCAATAACTAATAATTGCCCTTTCCTTCTGGTACAATGGATGGTTTGATAATCTCTAGGGCTTCTTTCAGCTTTAAAAGTATATGATCTTCAGTATCTGGCTCACAATAGGTATTCTAGAAATACTTATTGACCGAAGGTTAATTTTGTCCTTTTTTTCCGTATATGGTTTATTTTCTCTGAAGTCTTGAGAGGCTTCTGTGGCAGAAGGTGCTGTCATAGAGGCCACGGTAGTGTTTTATTCCTCTTGATTTCTAATCATTGATTTAGGAGAGAACAGGCTTACTACTACTTCCAGGTGGACCTTTAGCCTTTCTGCTCTTGTGCAATCTAAATCCTTTTTAAAATCAGGTCACTCAGACTATGGAATTAGGGTTGCTGGAAGGACTGATGTGTGGATAAGAAGGCAGAGGAACGTACTTGCAGCTATTTTTATTTTCTCCTCTGATATATTGAGCACCTGGGAGGCTTTTAGAATGAAGGAGGAAGTTGCTGTTAGTCTGAGGGCCTCAGATCTCCTGGCAGGATATCCCTGAGTCACTGAAAAAGGGAGCCAAAATGTGTTCTGCTTCTTCAGCAGAAAGACCTGGTATTGCAAGATTCACTGTCACTCAGTGCCAAGATTTCCTCTTAAAATATGAGGTGCCCTGCTGATTCAGCTCCTACCTCCACCTCCTCCCTCAGTCCTGGTTATTTCCAGGTCTATTCTATTTATTAGTAATTTATCTTATTCTAGGTGGTGCAGACAGGCAGCAGCTAGACTCAGAGCTACAAAAGGAGACCCTAGCCATCTGGCCTCACCTATCCCAGAAGATGCTGGATCTGCTTGTGCCCATGCCCAAAGGTTTGGGTCTTCTCCTGGGTATCGTTGTCACTGTGGGCCCAGCATGTGAAGACTACGTCTTTTGGGGGAACCCAGAGTGATGAAAGAGATAAGGAAAGTTTGCCCTTTTCAATTAATAAGGACAAAAGGGACTTAAGGATAAAACATGTTCTTTAAGATAGGTCACTGTGGTTGTGGATGAGACTTCCTGGGTGTATAGCTCTCTCCCTGCATATAATACTGCTCAGCAAACCCTCATGGGAGAAAGGATGTTGTCACTTAGCTATAGAGATTTAGAATGGTAAGCGTGATGCTTACTCATGTACTGCTTATCCTCAGTATCATCACCATCACTAGGTGGGCATGCAAGCCGCCTGAGGACAGATCCTGGCACCATGGGGGCCCTCAATATACATTGGATGAATGGGTGACTGATAGCGCAGACCTGTTCCAGAGAGTGGGTAACATAGCTTAGAGGTTCCTCACTCTTTCCCATCATCTTCTCCCTCTTCACCATCATGCCACATTTGTGTTTCTAGCCTCTGACCTGACTGTGGGCAAAATCTATGCAGCAATGATGATCATGGACTACTATAAGCAGAGTAAGGTGAAGAAGCAGAGGCAGCAGCTGGAGGAACAGGTGAAAGTCAAAGCCAGCATGCTAAGTGGGTGGGTCACGAGGAATTGCAGGAGGGGATAGGCCTGTGCATCCCTGGGGCATAGTGCCCTGCAAGGACTTAGAAGCAGCAGTAATGGTTGTGGGGCCCAAGAACTTTCTAGTGATGTGGAATTAGAAACCCAGTGGATCGAAGGTTAAAATGGTCAAACAAGGGATAAGTTATGTGCCTGTATTATCCATGTTAATTTTATTTTCCCCACAGCAAACTCCGTAGTCATTGGAATTCTTTTCTTCTCCTTCCCTCTTTTTACCCAGAAAAATGCCCCTATGTTCCAGCGCATGGAGCCTTCATCTTTGCCTCAGGAGATCATTGCTAATGCCAAAGCCCTGCCTTACCTCCAGCAGGACCCCGTTTCAGGCCTGTGAGTAGCACCAAAACATCCCTGGCATGGCTGCTTACAATCTGTCACCCATGCTGTTGTGCAGACCCCAAAACTCACTGCTCAGAAAGGCCCAAGAATGAATACTCTGAGCTTGAGTGATCCTTTTTCTGAAGTTGAGTATCTTAAAATGATTTTCAGCAGGAGTAAGAGAAAAGTAGACTAAGCATACTTAGCACTGTGGTCAGTGTCAGAGACGGCGATCACTGTGAATGAACAATAGAAGAAGGGAGTTTGATTTGTCTTTTAATATACTTGGGTCTTAGGTGTAGTTCTGTTGTGAAGAAAAATAATCTCCTCTCTAATTCTTGGTTATCGCTTCCCCGTGGATCTAGTGTCCTGCTGGAAGATACAGCCTCCTTCACAGGTGCCATGCTGGCTGAGTGTAAGAGGGGAATGGAACCAGCAGTTACTGCTTTCCCTGAGGTTGACACTTCTAGAGACACTATTTGCAGAATCTCACTTGATTCCCACTCTAGCAGCCTACTATACCCTGGAGGTATATATTCATATAACCACTTTACACATGAAGAAACTGGAGGCTAACTGAGGTTAACTACGTTGCTTAAAGTCCTGGCTAGTAGAATGTGGAACAGGAATTTAAGTTCCTTATTTCTGACCCCAGAGTGTTTTCACTATACCATGTTTTCTTTAATGAACAAAAGGGACCTTATTCAGAAAGGGAACTTACTTTTCTATAATAGGAGTGAAAATAAAACACAAATTAAGGAATTTTCCCATCCTTCTGAGTGATAAGCCTTAGCCCCAATTAATCTACTATAGCATATATATCTCATAACATAGTTCGATCATCAGCAAGCATTTAGTGCATACCTAAAGAACACTAGTCTTTCTACTCAATGTAAATGAGCTTTTGTGATTGAGTTTAACAAAGTCCCAGTTCTTACAAAACCAGGAATCACCAAATCGCTTATCTTAGTTACTAAGAGAGTGATACTCAGGGCTTGGGAATGAGACCTCTGTCAGAGTCATTTGGAATTTCTCAGATCATTGATTTCTTTCTGCCTACGGGGCTGGACTGTTTTTGAAAAGCACTGTTTTCAGAGATCAAAGTCCAACATCTTTGGAAGAGAAGAAAAGGACGAGAGTCATGACCAAGGTCATTTTTTTTTTTTTTAATAATGTGATGTGATGAAGTGCAGGGTGTGAATTCTCCTGTCCACAGAAAACAAGTCAGTGTTTATCTTCTGCTTGTGTAGGAGGGAGGGAGGGAAGGAAGTATGATTGGAAGAGTGGGAACTCTCCACTGGAAGGGTTTACGCTGTTTTTGGTTGTTTGTTTTGAGACGGAGTCTCGCTCTGTCGCCCAGGCTGGAGTGCTGTGGTGCAATCTCAGCTCACTGCAAGCTCCGCCTCCCGGGTTCATGCCATTCTCCTGCCTCAGCCTCCCAAGTAGCTGGGACTACAGGCACCCACCACCATGCCCGGCTAATTTTTAGTAGAGACAGGGTTTCACCGTCTTAGCCAGGATGGTCTCGATCTCCTGACCTCATGATCTGCCTGCCTCGGCCTCCCAAAGCGCTGGGATTACAGGCTTGAGTTGTTTCTGTTTTTGTTTTGCCAGTCCTTGGCTTAGAAATGGGGGACACCACCCCCTAAATTGCAATCTCTGTTTATCTACAACAATTTGCTTTACAAATTAACCCACCACCATAAGATCACTCTGGCTTTTCTCCCATATATTTATTGATCCATTTACTCATTGATTTTTACTAATATTTATTAAGAGCCAATATGTCCCCAGAGCTGACTTAGGCACTGGGGCTACGGCAGAGAACACGTCCCCATGGAGACAAATCTGGAAGAAGAAATTACAAGCGCGATACAGGCAAACAATGCTGAAGGGTGGGCTGTTGTGATGTCATGGAAACAGCTCACCCAGTTTGAGGGTTTAGAGAGGCCTTCCTGAGGAAGTAACATTTGAGTGAGACTTGAAGACAAGCTCTTCAAGAGTGGTAAGAGAAAGTATGGTAAGTTTAAGGAACCTAAAAATTGTCATGATGGTTGGAGCATGGAGAGCTCAGGGGATGTGTTAAGTTATGGATTTGGAGAGATACACAGGGGCTAGTACTTTGGGGGCATTATAAGCAGGATAAAGAAGTTGGATTTTGTCTTAGGATAATGGGGTTTTATGCATCAGAATCATGTGATCAGATGTGTGCTTTCTTGAATTCAGTATAGGCTAAATGGATTGGAGGGAAGCAGTTCTAGAGGCAGGAACACCATTTCGTAGGTTACTGCAGTTGTGTAAATTATCAGTGATAGTAGCTTGGACTAGCAGGATAGAGATGGAGACAGATGGTCAGACGTGAGATATTTGGTAGATAAGACTGGATAGGATTTGGTGATTGATTTGGTACTTGGACTAAAGGGAAAGGAGGAAGCAAAGGATTCTGGGTGAAGCCTATGGGTGCACGTTGGTACATTTCCTGACATGGGGATACTGGTGGAACAGCAGGCTGGTTCCTCAGAACCATCTGTGTTTCTAGATCCATGCATTGTTCAGTAGAGGTTGATCTAGGGGTACAGTGGTAGACATGACAGATAGGGTCGCTCCCTCAAATATGATGGAAAACCAGACATTAAACAGAGGATTATTGGAAAGAAGAAAAGTCGCATTTTCAGTGATTTAATTACAGTTCTGATAAGTGCTAGAAAGAGTTTACAGAGGTGTAGGGGAGTTGGAGAGAAGTGTTCTGCACTCTTAGAGTGGCCTCTATTAAAATCTCGAGGCAGAAACAAGCCTAGCCTATCCAATGAACTAAAAAAGGCCGCCATGTCTGGAGTTCAGGGAGCAAAGGGGAAAGTGGTATAAGAGGAGGCTAGTGAGGTAGGGACCAGATCGTGAGGGAGGCTGTGTTCAGAATTCTGGACTTTATGCCCCAGCTTGACAAGGTTTTCAAAGTAGGAGATCACTCTGGGTTCCAGTTATTTAACTCTGTGAGATTATTAAGTGATTCCAAGGGTCCTCTCCCTCTATTGAGGATTCTATAATTATTTACTCTCTGTACGACAAAAAGGAACCCATTTCTTTCTTTCTGAGACATGATCTCACTCTGTTGCCCAGGCTGGAGTACAGTGGCACAACCGCCTCACTTCAGCCTCTACTTTCTAGGCTCAAGTGAACCTCCTGCCTCAGCCTCCTGTGCAGCTGGGACCACCCCAGGCACGTGCTATCACTGCTGGCTAATTTTTTTGTAGAGACAGGTCTTGCTTTGTTGCCCATGTTGGTCTCGGATTACTGAGCTCAAGCTATCTTCCCAGTTTGGCCTTCCAAAGTGCTGAGAGTACAGATGTGAAACACAGTGCAAAGCCGAGAACTCATTCTTATAATAGCTGTGCTCAATCTTGTTCCCAGTGGTTCTCAGGAGATGCCACAAGTGAGGAAGATGACTGACATTTAGGCAGGTCATTTAAATATTGTAAAAACTCTGTAGCAGCTGTGAAAACTCAGCAAAAGCTCTCACTGGAAGCAAGGGACAGATTAGGTGATTCTCTGCTCTTCATGTCTTCTCCTGTAGTCTAAAAAACATTCCTATTGATTGTTTTTAAGTAATTGGCAATCCTTGCTCATGCCTTGAGTTTTCCATTGGATGCAGAGTCATCATCAGCAGTAGACTTAAAAGAGATGGTGTCCCATCTCTCCCTCCTAACTCCACCACCAAGAGAGCTGCTGCCCAGCCACTGACCCCAGTCCTTCCTCCCGTAATCTGGAAGCTCACTCTGCATTCTTGAGCAGGTCAGTTGGTAGCTATTACCATACTGGTGGCAGTCAGCCAATAATTTGGCAACAGGCACCACATTCTCCAGAGATCTCGGCTGCTTCTTTCTCTCCTAACCAGCCCAGTGGATCCCGTCAGGTTAAGAGTGCCTGGAAGTACTAGACAGTGGTTTAATAACAAGCCTACCGTGCCAGTTCTGCATTCTTTTCCCTTGGAGGCCTCCAAACAACTGGGCAGACTTTTTGTCTCCATCCTCTTTTCTCACCACCATTTAAACCTCTTCCTACATTGCCATCAACCAAGAGGTTTTCATCTCCTCACCACCACCTCTGAAATCCTTCTCAGTTCATGAACCAACAGACTTAATGTATGGTACAGAGTAGTCCTTCAATAAATGGCAATGGAATTGGACTGAATTGTTTAGTTTGGCCAGGGATGTTGGCAAAATAAGACCATATTCTTACTGCGAGTAGGGAAAATTTTTAAAAAGTCCGTGGCTGCTTAATATTTAAACAAACTGTTCACTGTGTAAACTAGGGTGTTTTTCCGCCAAATGGGGAAACTGAGCAGAAACAGGTTTACAATCTAGCATTGGTCTTCCATATGGCTGAATGTGACAAATGATGTCATTTGTCATAGACATGCTAGTCCGCAGCAGAATAATGAATGGTCCCAAAGGCAGGATGCAGGTTGAAAACACCAGTTTCTGTCTTTTCCAGTGCTTTTTTTTTTTTTTAATTTTAGGACTAGCCACATGTAAGTTACTAGGTTTACAAAAGCCAGTCAAGGCTAAAGGGTGTTGCCCTGCTGGGGTGGGAATTGCTAGTGGCAGCTGTGACATGACTGTTCCTCATTACCTCTGGATTTGACATTGCTTTTCAGGAGTGGCCGGAGTGGATACCCTTCGATGAGTCCACTCTCTCCCCAGGAGATATTCCAGTTGGCTTGTATGGACCCCGCCGATGATGGACAGTTCCAGGAACAGCAGTCTCTGGTGAATGCATGAGTTATATGACCTCGAAAATACTTCCTTGGTTTCCTGATCCCTCTCACTAATTTTAATACATAGTCATGGTCCGTCAGGAAAATCCATTCTGGTAGTTTAGCCAGTTGCCCTGGAGGTGTCCTGCCTTAGCCCTTTTCTAGCCCAGTTTCTCATGTGCTCTGACAATGTTCCCTCTTCAGGTTTTACAGTCCCAGAGGTCCCTTCCCTGCAGCAGGAACTTAAATTGCTTTAGGCCAAGCCCTCTTAGTTTATGCCCAAGTATCAAGTGTAAGACCAGAAGTCACATATAAAATCTTGCCTTTGATGGGGAGCTTGAAGATACATCACCAGAGAATGAGTGGCACCAACCCTGCCTCTTAGTGTAGTTAGGTACTGCTTATGGGACACACGAATGCCCCATGCCATTCCTTAGTGATGCCCACCTCCTCTAGAACCTAGCAGCAGCATGTGCCACAGTGATGAGCTGCCTGCCAGGAGGCACAGCAGACTGTCCTATCTCTGCTCTGTGTGGGTTCAGGCACATTGTCCCTTTTGGTCACAATTCAAAGACATTCTAACAGGCCACTAAAGTCACTTCCCTGACCCCAAAATGAGTTTATTAGCATAAATGGTGAAATTCCTGGCCAGGTGCGGTGGCTCACGCCTGTAATCCCAGCACTTTGGGAGGCCAAGGCAGGCAGATCACGAGGTCAGGAGATTGAGACCATCCTGGCTAACATGGTGAAACCCCGTCTCTACTAAAAATACAAAAAAAAAATTATCTGGGCATGGTGGCAGGCACCTGTGCTTCCAGCTACTCGGGAGGCTGAGGCAGGAGAATGGCATGAACCCGGGAGGCGGAGCTTGCAATGAGCCGAGATCGCGCTGCTGCACTCCAGCCTGGGTGACAGAGCAAGACTCTGTCTCAAAAACAAACAAACAAAAAAGCAATCCCTGAGAGACCTATTGAGTCAAGTGAAACCTTGAAGAAGAGAGGAGAGATTAAAGTTTTGGCTTAGCTAATACAAAGCTAAAATATGGTTCCTAAACATCATTGACTTTACCATTATTCCTGGTTCAGGAGCCATGAGCTCAAGGTCTCCCCACCCCAACTTCAGCTTAGAATCGAAGCCCAAGCAGTCATTGGACTGAAGAGAAAAAAAGACAAAACCCAACCGTTGCAAAAGTCTGTACAGACAGCTTGTACGGAATTCCATATCATTTAAATTCTGATTCATCTGTGGCTCTTCTCTCCTGATCCCTCCCCGCTGCTACTGTGTACCTCAGAGCCACCATGAATGATGTGTGATGGAATGGGCACCCCCTCAGAGGGCGAAAAACAGTAGCTCAAACAAATGCATGCTTCTATCTCCTGCGAGTGCTGAGACAGAGAGTCGTGCATGGTTGTGTGGGGGAGACAGTTAGTCCAGAGGCCCCCAGGGCTGAGTGATTGACTGCCTGAGGGTGTTCTTGATGAGGCAGGTAGGAACTCGTAGAGTCATTCTCTGCCCTCCCCTCTGAGGAACTTAGCACCAAGACCTGTGGAATAATTGGTATAAGTAGTTTGATTCTTAAAAAGGCCTCACAGCATTTTGCCTGCCTGGTGATGTGTCTAGTGGGAAAAAAAAATTGCAATAATGTGTCCTTTCTTTCACAGGGAGACTTTATGACATCATTTCTGTGGGTTTCCCAGGGCTGAGCCGTAGTGCCAGGACTTTTTGGATATATGTTCATCTCATTGTCAGTACTGGTGTCTGTAATTCAATTCAGGTGTCAGCCTGTGCTACACACTTACCACTGTGTACTTCTGCCCATCCCTTGGGGCCGCTGCTCCATGTCCCCAGGCGTGGCCATGATTGTGTGTGTGCGTATGGAGTGTGCGTCTCACACCACCTCTGATACCTGTAGACTGCAGTGTTGTTACCACGTCTGTTTGGAGTCAGAACTGTGTGCTATACAAAGCATGTACTACAAACACTGTAACTCCCTCAAGTGCACCATAGCACGTGTCTTGGGAAAGTACCCCTGCCATACACACCAGAAACCACTCAGCCAAATGGTCACATAGGCTAAGGTGGGGGTCCCAGACACTCTTTCCTTTGGGCAATGCCGTACATGTTTTTAGGATGTCATTTCCTAAATATAAAATAGCTTTTTCTGGTACGATCTCCATCTGCCCAAGATGTTCTTAGATCTTTTTGTTGGGTAGCCCACGTAAACATCTCCCATACAGCTCTTTATACGATGATACTAGCTATCTGTATAGCGCATGCACGACTGCCAAACAAGAATGACAGAACCTTAGAGATTTCCAGTCCAACCTAATAACACTCTAGGCTGGCACAGTCCAAAACAATAGCTCTTAGACACATGTGGCTAGTCCAAATAAAATATAAACTATCTAATTTTTATATTGATTACATGTTGACATGCTAATATTTGGATATATTCAGCTAAATTAAATGTTATGAAATTTCACCTTTTACAACATGGTTACTTGGACATTTAAAATTCTGCAAGTGGCTTGCATCATCCTTCCATGGGACTGTGTCACTCAGGGCATCCCTGACAGCCACCCACCACATCTTTGGATGGTTTCAATCAGAAGAAAACTCTTAAAGTCATGTGTCTTAAGGCTTGAGAAGACGTATTTGACATCAGAAATTGTTGACTTCCCTTAGAATACTGGTTTCTATTTAATTGATAAAAGGCTTCTTCAGATTAAAAGAATAAATCTAGTGCTATCACTTCTTAGAAAGTGAACTTCACATATCTGAAAAGTATTATACCAAACAGTGTTTGTTGCAGAAAACAATAAAATCTGAATCATTGCTTAGTGATGAAAAAGAGGAATCTACACCAGAAAAATAGGTGCCCTTCAGCACTCAATCCCAGCTAGAGCTTCCTGTCTGGAACATATAGCACATAGGGACACACAAACACACACACACACATATACATACAACTGAGACCTTAAAGCTGCAAGTCTCTCTTTTGAAAGCTATTCTTGAGGAGGCTGAATTGTCCCCTGGACGTGAGAAGCAATGAGATGGAACCAAGTCCCACAAGCTTGGCTGTGTGTTTATTTCCAGGAGCCAGAGGTTAGTGAATTAAAAAGCGTGCAGCCCTCTAACCATGGCATCTACCTTCCTTCGGACACCCAGGAGCATGCGGGATCTGGCAGGGCATCCTCTATGCCACGTCTGACTGTGGATCCCCAGGTAAAAAGCAACCACCTACATTAATGCAGTGGCATCCGGGCTGTATTAGCTGGGTTATGGAATAATATCTGATATTTGCAGGTGAGCCGTTGACTTGCCTGCACCCCTTCCCTATAAATAAAACCTGGCTCATGGGCCTTCTCTAATAGAGCCTGCTTCTCCGGTGTTTTCAATGACCCCCTAACCACAACAGCCCAGCCAACAAAATTGCATACCTCACTCTGGACGGGCTAAACATTCTCAAGATTCAATCAGCCATGCAATAAATATTTTCCAGGATCTTCTCTGTGTACTTCTCCATCCTTTTTTTGTTTCCTGACTCCTCCAGCACATATGCAGTTACTTACACACACAGGTCTGTGTCAGGACTGTCTGTCCTAACCAGTGCAGGCCACACCTCATTTCTTTGTCTGTTTTCCTGGTTTCTTTTTCCTGTCTGTCTGTCTTACATCAGGTTTTGACAGAGACAAGAAGTTTTTGTAGATTTGTTTTAATATCTGTGGCAAATCAAAATGCCAAAATTTAAAACGGGGCTAGGTGGGATTGATGGCAGCAGAGGGAGAGTGATACACTCCTAGCACTTGTTAAATTACAAGCTCTCCTAGGCTGTAGTGCTGCAGGGCAGGGCCTTCTCTAGCAAGGGCATTAAAAAAAAAAAAAGCAAAGCCATGCTTCTTTCATGGATGGGGTGGCCTCTTAGACAATTGCCCTCACATGTTTGTTAGACAATTGCCCTCACATGTTTCAAAGCAGCACAGCATTTGCTGCAGCCTGGATGCGCCCCATGGTAGAGGGCTCTATGGGAGCTTGCACAGTGCCTGCCTGCATTCTGCTTGGCTTTGCCTTGGTACACTCAGCCACGGGAAGAAAAGATCCTGGACCATTTCCAGTGACTATGTTAACATAATGTAAGGATGCTTTCTTGAACAGTTTCCACCAGCTAAGGTTTGAGCAAGAGAGATTCAAGGGAAGTTACCATTTCCAGGGGTTACAATTTGCCTTCCTCAACGTCTCAGTCTTGCTGCTTCTGTCCTTTTAGATCTTTTCAATCGTTAATCCAGACCTTGTGTTTCTCTGGGGGCTTGTATTTCCAGGTGGTGACAGACCCTAGCTCCATGAGACGTTCATTTTCCACTATTCGGGATAAGCGTTCAAATTCCTCGTGGTTGGAGGAATTCTCCATGGAGCGAAGCAGTGAAAATACCTACAAGTCCCGTCGCCGGAGTTACCACTCCTCCTTGCGGCTGTCAGCCCACCGCCTGAACTCTGATTCAAGTAAGGAGGTCTTCAGTGTCCAGCTCTTTCATCAGGCAGTGGGCTCCTGCCCTGATGGACTTACTTACTCTCCGAGGACTGTAGATAACCAGAAAAGAATTCAGAGACAAGGGCTGAAGAAAGTAAAGGATGCTCCTTACCAAAGGGAATTCCTGTATCTGACTTACATCCTCAAACAGGCCAAAGCCCTCCTCTGTGTTCACCAGAAAGGCTGTTGCAATCCCTTCCTTCTGGAGCAGGGCTATACAAATCATTAGAATTGAGGGAGCTTTTCAAATAGCCTTCTGCAAAACCACTGGGGCTTTTTAGGATTGTATTAGAGACCCACTGTGAGGACGGAACTTTAACCACCAATTCCACTTCAATCCAAACAGTGCTATCTGGAGTTATTTCCTGTGAATTTCTTTTTTTTTTTTTTTTTTTTTTGAGACAGAGTTTCGCTCTGAGGCCCAGGCTAGAGTGCAGTGGCATGAGCTCGGCTCACTGCAAGCTCCGCCTCCTGGGTTCACGCCATTTTCCTGCCTCAGCCTCCTGAATAGCTGGGACTACAGGTGGCCGCCACCGTGCCCGGCTAATTTTTTGTATTTTTAGTAGAGACGGGGTTTCACCATGTTAGCCAGGATGGTCTCGATCTCCTGACCTCGTGATCCACCCGCCTAGGCCTCCCAAAGTGCTGGGATTACAGGCGTGAGCCACTGCGCCTGGCCTGAATTTCTTTTAAGCTTTTTGCTTAAAAAAAAAAAAAAAAAAATTTATATATATATATATATATATATAAAGTCTGGCTCAACCATTTTATTTTATTGGATAAAGGAATCAAAGTTGAAAAAGCAGTGACTTGTCCCATGTCATAGGGCCATTAAGTGGCAGAACTGGGACTAGCACTGGGATCCTTTCATTTCAATCCTGGACTTCTCACCATGGCATTATGTTAGGTGTGTTATTATTTAGTTCATAGAAATTTCTTAATTCCCTTCTGATGGTGCCACCTTCCCCCAAAAAAGTTGCACAGCCATATTTATGATAGAGTTCCTGAGCCATATTGTTAACCAAGATCCTATATTGTGTATAGCACAAATAGAACAGATTGCATTGTTTGACATATGTGTCTCTAGTGGCACCTTGCAAACTTACCTTCTTACAAAATAGGTAATTGCTAGCCTGACTTCTCCGCTGCTTCCCTTTCAGATCATCTTTTGACATACCTGGAGAAGCCAGGATTCTTTTAGAGGCCTATCTTTGTTCGGGCTGCTACAACAAATTACCACAGACTGGGTGGATTCAATAACATGTATTTGTCACGGTTCTGTAGGCTGGGAAATCCATGACCAAGGTGCCAACAGATCCCTGTCTTCTTTCTGTTCTCACATGATGGAGAGCAGAGATAGAGGAGGCAAGCACTCTCAGGTCTCTTCTTATTAGGGCACTAATCTCATCATGGAGGACCCACCCTCATGCCCTGCCTCCTAATACCATACCATCAGGAACAAGTTAGGCCTCAACATTTGAATTTGGGGGGGACACAAACATGTGGTTCCTCTGAGGGCCCAACCCCAGGCTGTGATGTGATACTTGGAGAGAAGTCCCTTCATCATCATTGGTCAGAGTGGACAGTTATAACCAAGTGCTTTTGTCACCTCTCACAGGCCACAAGTCTGACACTCACCGCTCAGGGGGCAGGGAGCGGGGACGATCAAAAGAGCGAAAGCATCTTCTCTCTCCTGATGTCTCCCGCTGCAATTCAGAAGAGCGAGGGACCCAGGCTGACTGGGAGTCCCCACAGCGCCGTCAATCCAGGTCACCCAGTGAGGGCAGGTCACAGACGCCCAACAGACAGGTGAGCACAGAGAGGAAGCCAGTCTACAGCAGAAGGACAGGGGAGGGAGGGCTATAACATTAGATGCAAGTCGTGAGCATTTAGCAGACACATTCAAGTACCCACAAAGACTGGAATTTCACAGGAAGCTATACCTATAGTGCATAGAGGTTAGCTGCTCAATGCTTGGGTACTCAGAGATTATCTGAATTCACAGAAAACCAGATTTCCCCCGAAAAGATGGTGTCTAGAGGTCATTCCATTCCAGCCTTCAGAATCCAGAGATATAAATAGGTTGACAGATATCTCAGCCAGAATTTGGAGGAGAGGATGGTCCTTTAGTCAGAAAGTTTCCTTTGACCATCTTGTGATCCTCAGTATTTGTGAGAATAGTGATTCATCTCTCAGCCCAGGATTCACAAGTCAGAGCAGTTCACCCTCATTTACCTAGCTTCCAGCCATCTCAACAAGATCATGCCTTTTGCTGAACCACCAGCTTGGTGCCTAAGGAATAACTGTCAGAGCTGTATGAAAACATCAACTCTGTTTTACTCCTTACTACAGCCCTATCTCTAGTCATGGCATTTTGATCCATAATAGGAGACCCCCTCAACAGAAATGATCAGTGGAGAAAAGGCAGGGCTGCTAATGCAGACCTTTAGAGACACAGCAGTCGAGAGGTTTCCCTTCTAGAACAACAGTTTTCAAATTTTAGTGCAGAACAGCATTAAACCCACGAAGTTTACTAGCACTGCACATTCCTGATGCCTGAAGGACCCAGGAGTCTGCCTTTGAAAAGACCCCTCTGTAGGATTCTGAGCAGGAGGTTCGTAGGTCACACATACCTTAAGAAATGCTCTCCTGGAGGTTTACTTCCCAAAACCTGGGCTCAGTTTCCCTTGGGAATAGGTGAGGGCAAGTATGGCCTGAGCCAACAACTGAGTGTATCAGGTACAGAAGCTGAGTTCAGCAAACCACTGAAGACATGGGCAGGAATAAGGGTTTCTCAGACGGAGCAACTCCAGCATTTGTTCACCTTCCACAGAGTTGTCTTTCTCAAGTTTAAAGTCTCTCTTTTAGTGTGCCCCTTGTTACATACGTAGAGCCTCCTTAGTAGTCCAAGTGCTTGTTCCATGGACCTGCCACCCCTAGCATCACCTGGAAGCTTGTTAGAAATGCAGAATCTCAGGCCTTGCCCCAGATCTTCTGAGCCTGCATCTGCAGTTTAACCAGATCCCCAGAGGTTTGTATGCACATTAAAAGTCTGAGATGTCCTGGTCTAAATGTCCTTGACTCCTTAATCTCTTCAATCCCTTTTTCCCTGAGTGGATGTGAATACTACAGGGAGCTTCAGCTCAGGCCTCTCCCTAACAGAATTCAGATTCCAAGGACTCTCTTAACAGAGTTGCAAGTAGGGATCATGCCAAGCCCAATCTAACATGCCATGTCTCTCCTGCTATACAGGGCACAGGTTCCCTAAGTGAGAGCTCCATCCCCTCTGTCTCTGACACCAGCACCCCAAGAAGAAGTCGTCGGCAGCTCCCACCCGTCCCGCCAAAGCCCCGGCCCCTCCTTTCCTACAGCTCCCTGATTCGACACGCAGCGGGCAGCATCTCTCCACCTGCTGATGGAAGCGAGGAGAGCTCCCCGCTGACCTCCCAAGCCCTGGAGAGCAACAATGCTTGCCTGACCGAGTCTTCCAACTCTCCGCACCCCCAGCAGAGCCAACATGCCTCCCCACAGCGCTACATCTCCGAGCCCTACTTGGCCCTGCACGAAGACTCCCACGCCTCAGACTGTGGTGAGGAGGAGACGCTCACTTTCGAAGCAGCCGTGGCTACTAGCCTGGGCCGTTCCAACACCATCGGCTCAGCCCCACCCCTGCGGCACAGCTGGCAGATGCCCAATGGGCACTATCGGCGGCGGAGGCATGGGGGGCCTGGGTCAGGCATGATGTGTGGGGCTGTCAACAACCTGCTAAGTGACACGGAAGAAGATGACAAATGCTAGAGGCTGCTCCCCCCTCCGATGCATGCTCTTCTCTCACATGGAGAAAACCAAGACAGAATTGGGAAGCCAGTGCGGCCCGGGGGGGGAGGAAGAGGGAAAAGGAAGATGGAAGGACACCATGCATTATCAGAGAAGAGGAAGTAAAGGACAATCGGAACACCAGTCAAACCCACCAAATTGCTTTATTCCCCTTTGCAAGATGGGCACTGCCATAGTTCTGCCTCTTTGCTGGGGAAAGAAAACAGGAACATGGAGGGTTATTACTGCAGGAGAGGGGACACAAGGATGGCTTTGCTTCCCCTTGCCCCTTCCTACTTTTCTAAAAGCTGTGGAGGGATCTAGCTCGCCTGTGTCTATACTCAGTGCCCTGAGAAGCCTGGAAGACTTTCTGGCTCTTAACTGGGGAGTAGTGGAGACCATAGGAGAGGACTCTCCTCCCTCATCAGCTCTTATGCCTCAGCCAGACCACTGCCACCAGGGCAACTGCAGCAGCATCTCATGCATAACCCTGTGGCTTGCTTCCCCCAGGGCAGCACAGGCTAAGTCAGGAACATCAGATGCCAGGGAGGGAGGAGAAAGCCGAAGCAAAAGGGGTCAGGGTGCTGAGGCAACAGCAGCAAGGGCTGGTCTGGACAAGAAAAGCCATAGCCCAGCAGCCCCTACCATGAGGGAGATGGTCAGAGAAACAGAACTGGTGGTGCTGGGGGGTATAGCCCCCCATCCTTGAGGCCTGTCACCCACACAGTAGGTGCTGAGAGTTAGGACAGGTCAGGAAGTCCCCCAGGGTCCACAAAGGTGCCTGAGGCTCTGGTAAGGGTGAAGGTAAAAGTATTTAGCAGCCGCTATGGCATCAATGTAAGTGGAGTTTGGTCCTAGTGCTGGAGCCCAAGCTATTCCAGGCATTGGCTCTTTAGATGCCAGTCATGGGGGAACCCTGAGGGTGTGGGTAGAGTAGCAGGGGCCACCTAAGGGATTCAAAACAGAGTCTGTTTTCCAACCAGTGTGGAAGCAATTAAATATGTGTAACAGTGCTACGGCCACACCAGCACCTCCTGGCTGAAGGTCAGCCCACACTCTGGTCCATGAGGCAGCAAGGCCAGTGCTGTGCCAAGCCCGGTAAGGCCAAGTGCCAGAGGCCCAGCCTTCCCTGCCACTCCTCTGAGAGGGCAGAACGCACATATTCAAGTAGGCTACCTACCACTGGGTAGGGACTTCTGTAAAGATGGGAAAGGTCGATAGATTGGAATAAGCTTCTATGAAAGTCTGGATTTACTGAGGACCTCCCATGAGGAGGGACCACTGGGACCGCAGCTTCTGCAGCTGGTGTGGGGTTCAGGTCAGTTTGTCAGGATGCTTTAAGGTGATTAGTAAATATACCTCAGCTTAGACTTGGGCTGCTGCTTCTAGCAAAGCAGGCTCCAGTGGGGCCTCATCATACAGGATGACAAGACTGGGGCCCTGGTCACCTTGAATATGCCCCTGGGCCAAGATGGGGCTTCACCCCTCCCCAGAGTAAGAGCTGGGGCTGACAGTCCCACCCTGTCATTCCTAATGGCCCAAACGCAGAAGCACTGAGCAAGAGAGCCCTTTCTTGCCAAGCCAGTGCTCTTTTGGTATATGGCATACAGCTCCATTACACATCACTGGCTTTATCTGGTGGAAATGTACCTTTCCCTTAAGTTCCTCCTTAGTGCCATCACAGCAGGTGAATGGGTGCCCGATGGGTGCCTGACGGGGCCCTCCTTTCCCCCCAGGAACAGATGGATCCTGCCACCCAGGATCCTGATCTGCCCTGCACTGAGCACTCAGTGGATAAACACTCCTCCAGCCCAGACAGTCCTCCTCTTGGGCAGGAGCAATCCAGAGCTATTATTTTTCTTAGAAGGAGCCTCTTTTTCCCCTATTTTTTTAATTGAAATATAATAGCTGAATCAGCCCTGAAAAGCCAAATTCAACCACATGGCTGGAGAATCATTTGTCATGGCCCTGCCTTCTCTTCTGATACTGATGGAGCTTCATGACCCACGGTCAGCCCCCAAACCAAAGTTGTCCCAACAGAGGAGGCCAGTGAGGCAGAGACAGAGCTCTCCCACTCTCAGACCCTCTTTCGTCTTCATTTTCCTCTCCCACTTAGCACGTGTGTGCTTGAGGGTGGCTGGGAATGTGATATACAGCACCCTGATCCTAACAGGTGTGATCGTTACATAAGACGCTGATGCTGGGCCTTGTATTGCTTTTAAAGTTTCCTCTGCTCAGCATCATTTCATGCCAAAGTGCTGCTATGGGCTGCTTTGTGTGCACAAAATCGCTTTTTCCACCTCGGAAATGCAGCTTTCCCTAGGGGAAGGCCTACAACGGGACGACCATTCTGAGCCAGCGAGTCTATTGCATGGTGTTTTGAGAAAGGGAATTTTAGTGACACCTTATGCCATTTCAAGAGGAGAAATGCAGGCTGGCAGAGCAATTCCCAGAAATGGAATTTGCCTGCAAATAGTATAAACACTAAATTTACTGTGCCAGGAAACCTTCCTGAACTCCTTGAACTCATACACACAAGTATTTGAGTCCTGAATAAAGTGTTGGAAAGCACTGCAGATGCGGTCACCTGACTGACCACCTGGGTTTTCTATTACCAGTGAATTTCTTTTATTCACCTGCCCTTGACCAAGAAATTGGGTTTCTTTTCCCTCAGCCTGCACTTACTCTTCTATTAAGATCAGAAAATAAAATAATTTTCCGTTGAGTCACAAACTCATCATCTTGTTTGGTTTTCTGCTGCCTCTGAACAAAAGTGAATGCCAGCCTTCCCTTGCTAGGTGTCAGAGTCTGCCTCACTTGAAAAGAGGCCCCTGTAGACCCCAACACCTATTCTTTTCTCTGGTTAATTACAGCAGCATCTTGAGAAATTCCATGCAAAAGAAGACTACAACCAGTGTTTGAGATATACCACAAGATCAAATTTGGGCACTGGTGGTCCACCTCAGAAGACTCTTGAGTCATATATTCAGTTTCTTTTGCTAATATATGACTCGTCTTCACCATCTCCTCAAAACAAAGAGCAAAGCCAAGACAGAGGAAGGTAAAAGGAGGAGGAAAGGAAACCAAGGCAGGGAGATGTTCTAAGTAGGTTTGCATTTAGATACCCATCATTTCACTTAAGGCTCCAGACAGACTCCAGGTGGGGAATGCATGCTGTCTCTTGGTGTCTGTCTCCCCATCTCCTAGAGGACAGAGTGCCAGCGACCTCTGGACAGGGGCAGGGATCCAGCCAAGGTGCCCCTGAGCCAGGGTCAGCATAGAATTTCCTGCCCCATGCAGGGCTGGCACCAGCTAGCATCCCCTTGGCTCCAGATGAGTCATGAACACAATTGTCAGTGGGGGGTCTCTGCTGCTCTTCTGGCTGAAGAATCTGTTTTTCTTCTGGACTTCACTCGTAGTCCCTATTCAATGTCTCCATAGGGCACTGAGATCACCAAGAACATTACCCAGAAGCTGAAGTCCAGATGTTCTAGATTTTGACCTCTCTTGACTCTGGGGCCACAAAGAGAAGGCCCCATAATCCACCTCTCAGCCAGTATCTCCCTTCCTTGCACAGATTCCTCCCAACCCCATAGAGCCTATGTGGTGAGCATGAGGGTCGTCTTCCCTCTGTTCTCCATCCCAGCCTCTGTTTTTGCTGCATGTTAGCGCTGATCCAGCTCCTGAGATGGTTAATTCCATCCAATCCAAGCTTATTTGCTTGCCTGACTGACTCCACCACTCTCAGCTATTGGGGAATATTGCATTCTAATGAAATAGGGTTTGGAACTCACCTGGTGCTCCTCGCAAGACAACTGACACAAGGTGTAGGGTGTGGGGGTGGACACAATGCCCACCTACTGGATAAAAGCTCACTGCAGGAAAATGAGGTCTCCTGGCATAATGGAACAAAAATCTCAATTTCGATTTTTAAAAAGTTCTCAATTTTTCATTACATCCTACTTCTCAGCCCTCTGGATGTTTCATTTTTTTTGGACAGAGTGTTTCTTTAGTGGGTGGGGCCAGGGACAGGTTAAGGGATATTTCTCGGCTGATTTATGATATAAATATTATGAGGTTGTATGTAAAGAAAGGGCAAATGTACAGCAGAAGGGGAGCAAATAGCTACCTTTCAGGGATTTTGAGACTTGAAGGTTAAGGAATTTTTACTGCTGTTTTTGTTCATCAGTTTCATGTCTGTTATGTTTTGAGATCCTCAGAGGCCTAGGGCCAGTGTGTGCCAAGAATCCTGGTGAGAGGCGTTGCCATGCCTTGGGGTGAATTCTTCCCCACTAGCTCTCTCACCCAGCCTGCAAGTCCTTCCCTCATAGATCCCAGAGCAATGGGCACCGTCCAAGAGGTACAGGAGAGGACTTTATGATGCAGGAAAGAAGGAAGAAGTGGGTCCCTTGCAAGTGGCCAGACAAGGAATGATGGTTTGACTCCAGAAAGAGTCTCTACGGAATCAGGTTCATGTTTGGATAACTTCTCTTTAAAATATCTCCACACTGAGACTCTTAACAAAATCCAAACAAAATTAACTCAGGGCTTATGACCTAACCTTTGTAAGAAGGTGATCAAAGAGATCCTACATTAATAAGCACTGCCTGTAGCAGCAGCTTTGCCTTTTTGTCTTTTGTTGTTTCTTTTCTGAACCACCCTGTACATCATAGCCAGGTCTACCCCAAATAGAGCAGCAGCTGATGGCTTCTCTGCTGTCTGTGGAGGGAGGGCTCGGCTGCAGAGCTATGGGGTTTTGTCAGCTGTTAGGTGCTACAGCCCACCCAGTCAGAGTACATAGACGTAGCGCTTTAAGGGACAAAGGACAAACAGAACTATCTTTGCTTTCCAGAGGCCATCTTTTTCTTTCTTTGAATCTTTTCTGCTTTAACCTTCTGAGGTTTATGCATCCCAGACAGGTCACACCAAGCCAAAGAGAACAAATTCATAGATTGTCCCAGCCTACCCAAAGGGCCTGAAAAGCCTCTCTGAACAAAACTCAAGACAGCTGAGAAGTATGAATGGGGCTCGCAGCAAAGTCTGATTGATGGCTTTTGAGGCTGGGACACCCCCAAACTGCCCTTCTGTTTTTGTAGTTTTGCTTTCTTCTACCCACCCTCTCTCCGCAAGCTATAAGTAGGGGAGTTAGTATCTTGACCTTCTAAATGCAAAAGGAGATTTTATAATAAGCCATGCTACCTGTAAATACATTATTGAGGTTTGCATTTTTATTTTTGGAGGTATGAAAGAGTTGAGTAGACCAAGCAAAAGAGGTGTGGGGATTTATGTTTATTTTTATTTGTTTGGGGTTGTTTGGTTGGTGGCTGGGTTTCTTGTAACCGACATATTCTGGAATAGCAAAGAAGGATACCTTGGTGATCTGCAATGTTTCTGCATCTGTTTCTCTTTAGGAAGTGATTGCCATCAAATTTAGTGATATGATATTTGAGTCAAAAATCTGATGTTATAGTACCAGCTCTGTCTTTTCTCTCTGGTCTTTTTGTCATCTTTCTCCTTCTGTCTAAATTGGCCTCTGTCTTTTCCTGAGGACTTAAAATGTAACCCAAATTAACAAAAAACTGCCCCAAAACTTCAGTGAAAGCCAAGGAGGTACAGAATTTTTTCAGGACATCTTTAACCAATACAAAATTTATGTCTTAAGAAGGTAATTTTTATAATAGTGTAGTAATCTGATAAATGAAAACTATTGGAAGTCAATAGTTTTTTATATTCCAGCTTTCGTGTTCAAACTTGTGCCTTCAGCAAGCATCTCTTCACTTTCTTTCCCTTGTCAATTGAAATATGAATATTTGGCTAACTCATGATGTAAAGTGTCTGTTAAGTTAATGATACATAATTTAAAGCACTTAGTCTCCACAAAGCAATTTAGAAAAACCTTCACTTGTTAGATCCCATGAAGTACCTATGAAATTCTCAGCATTGCTATAAGCATTTGATTTTTTTTTAAGGAAACTTCCTGTTTAATGGAATCTGAATCCAGGATTTGCTTTAATTTCACTCTATTCTTCCTATTTTCCCTTATTCTTCTTGTTATCTCTCTAATTAAAAAAAAAAAAAAACTAGACTTTTTTTTTCAATCCAGAAAGTTGGGTTTTCATGGTCTGAGCTTCCTTATGTCGCCTTCTCTTTGGGCAAACTTAAACCAGTCATAGATCGACACCCAGACATATTCTCCAACCCAGCAATGGAAATCTGAACGAATCCTTTCTCTTTTTGTCCTACAAGTTTGTCAGAGATGAGAATGGATTGCTGTCTACATTCTACAACTAGACCCTAGACTTTATACCAGGCTGTGCCACTTCCTCTTCACTTCACTCAGAGGATGGCCCCAAAACTGAAAAGGAAATGAAACCATCAAATATACCAAATCTGAATTTGACTTTATTTGATGACTCAATAGTTTTCCTTCCAGTACTCTGATTTTTTTCTTATGGCAATGGCCTATATGGCACAAGAACCACCACTTAAAGCAAATCTGTTGAACGTTTTTATAAGGGATGAGCAAGAAAACCACACTCCAAAATTTTAAAGTGCCATTAATCAATTTTTTAAAATAAAGGTAATATGAAATGAGGGCTAAACAATGTAACATAACTGCCAGTTAAGGTAGACAGTAGTTGTGGTCTTAGTTACATTTGATATGGATTTGTATAATATTAAGCAGATCCCAGCAGAGTTAGTAAAAACATAGGTATTGAGTTTTAATGGCTACCAATTGGGATATATACTTAGCCTGCAGGCTGAACTTTAGTCAGTGTTTTTCTATCCTGTTGTTTTGTGAACAAGTCAAAATTTATACAAAGCTACCCTAAGTGCTGCAATTGCAGAGGAACTTGCCTCTTGGTGATATTAGAGGGCAGTCCAACTCCACTCAAACTGAGTCCAAGATTTGAATTCATCCAGAAAAACAAATGGAGGAGAAAAGCCTAATGCACCAGATGTGTTTGGCATTTCATAGCTGGGACAATGGAGTAGAGGACAGGAAGACAAGCTGTAGAACAAAAGCAAAGTGAGGTAGAAAATAACAGGTCCCAGAAGAGGACAGACTTAGAGATGTGTAACCTTGGATCCTCTTTTTCACTTAGATTATGGGTAAACTTCTTAGCACAAGACTGGATTCAGAGAAGTTCTTTCTGTTAAACTCACCTAGGGTAGTGGATCTGAAGGCCTCAGAGGATTAATAGATTCCCAAAATTTTCTTCCAGACCTGGGAGATGGAGAGAAAGAGGTTCTTGCTTTAAAGCGGCTCGAAGACAATCTTTATGACTTCAGCAACTCTTCAACATAGTAGCACCAATAAAGGAGAGATTATGTTAACTTCCTAGTGGTGAGAATACCATGGGATGCGAGAAGGGCCAGTGAGTGGGACGGGGATGAGCTTCATCAGGAACAGATTTCAGACTCTGCAGGGTGCACTGGTTCTAGCCTCAAATAACAACATTGCAAGGAGGTGGACTACAGGGTCCACACCCTCTGTCCTTCGGGGCCCGTGGTCAGGCCATTCCCTCTTTGTTTTGCTCCTAGAGGATGAGCATGTAAGATGAGATCAGGAGGGAAATTGGGTGCTCTGCCTCAGGCTGTTAAAATGCTGCTACCTGCATTCTAAAACGTGCAAGTCATGCCCCACAAGACACCTCCTTAGGGCAGCATCCACTGTGGTGTGCCAGCCTGACACCCCTGCAGTCACGGTGTTTGAATGGCAGCTGATGCTGGCCCACCCAGAGTATTGGTGCATCTCTCCTAAAGCCACAGTTCAGCACTGCATGTTGACCAGGCGGATATCCTGTAATATAGATGCTCGTTTGGATCCAAAAGGAAAACCATTAAAAATAAAAGAAAGATGAAAAACTTTAATGTTTTGGGGGGGATAAAAGAAAAGAATAAATAAAACCTTGTTGTAAAGAATGCATCGGCCTGATTTCCCTCACTTGATGTGTTTCTTTGCTGCTACCAGAAAGGGAGATCACGGGAGTGAAGCCTGCCAGGACCCTCAGGGCAAGCCGGCAGCAGGCTCTGCAGCTACACTTAGTTGGGGTCTGCTCAGACCAGTCAGGAGGAATTCAGGAGGCTTTCAAAGTCCCAAGGACATCCTGGCCCTGAAAGGTTTTCTTTTATTAAAAAATGCACTTTGTGCTGTGTATGGTAGCTTGTACGTGTTACCCCAGATATTCAGGAAGCTAGGGCAGAAGGATTGCTTGAGGCTAGGAATTCAAGACTGGCCTGGATGACAGAGACCCTCATCTCTTAAAAAAAAAAAAAAGGAAAAAAAAAATGTTCTCTGCCTTAGATAACATTTTTTTTAAAGATTCCATACAAACTCATTCCCTGAAAGAGATAAACAGATTTTCTAATCAGGACATTGTCCTGATCTCCAAGCGAGGAGTTTAGCAAGGTAGGCAGAGAACTTCCTTATGGAACAACAGGGCTCTGTGACCAGAAAAACTATGACCAGCCTCCTCTGAAAAAAGGTGGGGGGATTATAGGACACCAGCTCAGCCGCCAAGTTCAGGAAGCAGCTGATTCCCAAGAGTCTTAGGAGATACTGTCCATTCTTCCTCCTGTCTACATCACTCCCCATTTAACTGCAATCGCTCCCTTGCCACAGGGAAAGCAGCAAGCCCCAGGCCCAGGCATCCATTTGATTTCCCACTCCGAGAACTGTCTGCTTCATTCTGATTGGGGAGATATCTTCATCTAATCCTAGTGTTAATTATTTTAATATGAGCAACGCTTTTATCAATTAGATAGAAACCAGCATTCCAAAATAGGTCCCCTAAGTTTGTAGTTTGAGCCAAGATATTTTCTTGAGCCCTAAGATTTATGACTTTATTAGCTAGGATTTTTCTTATGATTAAAAACATCCAAAAATGTGATATGTGGTCACCTCTCAGGGAAGTCTAGGTCCTTGGAGGCTGGATTTTAGAAATTTCTAAGATTCTCTACAACTCTTAAATTTTATGTTATTTTTCAATCATAATTTCTTTCCTGTGGCTTCTATCACCATTGGAGTTAGAATTTGATAACCTTTAACTTCACACTTTTATGAGATAAGTTGGTTTCTTGGGCAAAGGTTGGTTTGTAAGCAATTTACATGGATTGTTGATTTCTGTTCTTGTTTTCTTCTAACCTAGAACTCAGGTCCACAGTTTTCCACAGGCTAATGGCACTAGGAAACAGATATAAAGAAAAATAGACCCTATTCTGAGTTTCTCTTGAGTGTTTTTGTGCTATGATCTGATCATCTGTCGGTTACCTTTACACATTATGTTCCTAAACCTTCTATTCTGCCTCTGGGATATTAGAAACTTGTCTTTGCTTGTGTATCACATTACTTTGCTAATGAGCTTAGAAAATTCCCAAACTAAAGACCCAGATTTCAGTTTTTAAAATATTTAATCACAAAATATTGGGACTAGTCACAGGCACACATAGCCTGGGAACTCCTTAAACACCTGCAACAGAAAGAAAAGAATAGAGGCTACAAATGCAAGTGCTGGAATAGAACCAACTGAGGTCAAATCTGTGCACCACCAGTTACATGCTGTGTGGCCCTGAGTTGGCCACTTAACCTAAAACTCACTTTCTTCACCTTTAAAATGGGAACAATAATAGCAACAATCTCAAAGGGTGGTTAGGCAGAGTGAACAAATTACTGTGTTTGAAGAGAATAGCCCGTGTCTGTCCACAATAGGCATCTGATAAATGTCAGGTCTCACCATCGTTGTCATCATTAGCACCACATACAAATGCATTCCCCAAACCCACCACATCTGAGAAACTGAATCTTTCAGGGCCACATGCTGAGAATACACTGGTGGGTGCTCCCCTTCTGTTAATGAAACACAGAGGACAAGTTGATCCTTCGGCAATTTTCTAAGGAAAGGGGGATATATTTAAAAAGCAAATCATTACTATGTAGCTATTTTAAAATAATGCCGCCACTCTTGTCTCAGAAACAAGTCATAATTTTGTTTATTCTTCATTTCTCATTCCCATATTCATTTAATAACAAAATGGGAGAAACATTAGTGGGAGATAGTAATTGTAAAAGTAGCAATAAAGTTAATGGCAACATTAAAAATACTGTACACCTATAAACGTGGCAATATTCAAGGCAATTTGAAATAATCAAGTGACTCACAAATTGACGGCACATGTAAGTGAACCATACGTTTAGGGTCAGTGGCCTAATTGTTAGTCCATTAGAAAAAAGGGAAAATAAGAATAATTCTTTTTAAAGACCATTCCTAAGTGGTCAATAAAGAATGATTAGTTCATAAAGCATCAACTCTGGACATAAATAAATTGAGAAACCCTTTCCAGGAGATCGCCAGGGGAATATTCAGGATACCAGAAGGCGAAACAATGTGAGACTGAAGCCAAGCACTGTAAATCCATCCAGAAAGAGGGCTCCCATGCCTCAGGACACTGCTTCCAGATCCCCATCCTCTGCTTCTGCATGCAAAATCATGTGTGTGTTTAAAATCAATAACTATAGCCTTTATCTGCTGATCTAAATGATTGTACAACACACAGGAATCATAGTGCCCAGAATGTTGGCTTAAGGGAGAGCCTAGGGATTGATTCTGCCAGAGTCTATTTCATATGTGAGGGATTTGACATTTGGAAAAACTCTAAAATGGGTTTTCCGGAGTCCAAGAAAGTCTCCTGTGAACCTGAACTGCCATATTAGGCTCCTGAGGGTAGCCTCAGCAACCCTAGCACAACCGTCCAAAAAAGAAGGAAGAAATAACTGAAACACACCCCAGGAGGCTTCTTTTGCTAATGTGTCCAGAAGACTCCTTTGGGAACCTAATGGAAGCTGTGTATCCTCTCCCTTGAAAAGGGTACCAAAAAATGTGAGTGTTTACATCCTACAGTCCCACCCCGAGCCTGTTTATAACCCCTGCAACAGTAGCAGGAGGTATCATGGAAAGACATAAATGAGCTATTTTCATCAAAGCAATTCAAAGAAAGAGCTATGACAGTTGGATCAAACTATTCAGGCCTGGAAATAAAGGACAGAATCCAGGCTGATTTCCTGGCATGTTGGAAATACTGCTTGCCTCTGTGACCAGATCAGATGGCTTGACAATGATGGGAATACAGTGTGGCTATCTGGGAGGTGGGGTGGAAGAGAAAAGGGCAACTTACATAAATATAGCTCAGTAAAATACACTGGCATAAGGCATTAGGTAGACCTGGGTACAAATTCTAGCTATGCATTTAACAGTGACCGCAGCCAGGTTACTTAGCTTGTAACCCCTGATTTCCTTAACTGTATAATTAGGATAACAAGACTAACCTTGCATAGTTGTATTTAGGATTAGGGATTACACACACACACACACACACACACACACACACACACAGAGAGAGAGAGAGAGAGAGAGAGAAAGAGAGAGAGCGCCCAGCATGGTGTCTGTCACATAGCCGGCATACAATAAAACATGACTGCTATTATTATTAGTTCACTCATTCATTGAATGTATTTATTAACCATTTACTATGGTGCCAAGCACTAGGGTTTTAATAAGCAAGCCAGATGAAGCAGTGTCCTTAAGTTATTCATAGCCTAATGGAAGCTACAGATAAGGAAACAAACCACTGCTCCATGGTGTAATCTTTGTGAGAGTGAGGAATTTTCAGGGTACTATGGAAGCCCCTAAAAGCAACTTTGGGAGTCAGAAATGGCTTCCAGGGAGAACTGCTATTTGAGACAAAGCCTAAAGAACAACAAGCGTTGGCTGGGCCATAAGGATGGGGGCGAAGATGTCAGGTAGAGGTGCAGGAGGAGGCATCTTGCTCTAGTTCAAGAGCAGATCTTTGAGAGAGCTTGTTAAAGGACAGGGTGGAGAGTGAAGGGAAAGCTTACAAGCCATTTCTCAGAGTTTAGCCTTCACACCATCCCTGTATTGGCAAACAGCAATGGCAAGTATTAAATCATGGGGAGACTAGGCACAGACAACACATTGATAAACCAAACCAGGTTTACTTACCTGAATAAGGAAGAAACTCAAAATACAGAAATAACTGTATTATCCAAGACCAAGATACAAGCTTCTGGCCACTGAATTCTGCATCAGAGGGTACACAGCTAACAGTGAAAACATGAATGAGTAAGGGTCACACCAGACCCTCTGGAGACCTGATTATCTCCCCCATTTTAGCCTACCACAGAGGGTCTCATTTAATTCTTTCAGCAACATAAGCTCCACATGTCTATACCCACCAGTGGAAGGCAGTGAGCCTGACCAGCCCTAGTGAAGCCTTCAGATGTTCCCTGCTGATTCTCCACTGCCCTGAGAGACCCAAGGGACCCTCCGTAGGATACCTTTCAAGTTTCCCTTAAGGGCATATACAGCTCTGTCATGAACATCTTCAGCTTCTTCAGAACATTTCTCACAGGATGAGCCAAGGACCAAAAGAAATCAAACCACAGTCTCATTTTCTAATAAGAAAATCCTCTGATAGAATCATGGCCAGTGGTTGAGATAAATTATAGAAGCTTGATGTATGTCATCAAAGCAGTCTTTGCTTCACTAAAACACAATAATCGTCCCTTAAAAATAGGATTGTGCTAATAAATTGATTCATGAACAATTTCCAGGAGCATATCTTAAAGTGAAACACCTCAAATATTTGTCTAAGGAGAAGCAAACTAGTTGCTGTGGTAAAATTGGTTAACCAGTTCTACTTAAAATCCTTTCTTGTCGTATTAAGTCCCTTTTCCTGGGACTCTATTTCCCTGTTATATTTCTGCCCCAGACCTATCAGATCACCTTTCTTATTTTCCAGGCATTTGGAAACTATCGTTTTCAATCACTTTTCTTTCGTTCAGTGTGGTGTGTGTCATAAAAATAAAGGAGAGGGTCTCCATAGATAGACTGTAATTGTGAACAGTTTCAAAGAAGTTTTAAATAACTCCCTGATTCTTAGAATCAATTTTAAATAAGCCATGTTGTATGGGCATGAGTGCCTTTTGGGGAGATTGGTAATGCTCCCTTGGCTAGCAGTGGAGTAGGTGAGCTAACAAGGAGTTCCTGGTGCAGGTGGGTCTTTGCACACTGAATTCGTGTCTGTGGGGAGAAGCAGCTGCCACTCAGATCTGAACTGGGCGGAGATAACTTTAACCTTGGGCAATAACTAGAGTTCTGAATGGCAGTTGCTCTGCAAGATTGAGGAAATATATAAATCATGCTGCTATAAAGACACATGCACACGTATGTTTATTGCGGCACTATTCACAATAGCAAAGAGTTGGAACCAACCCAAATGTCCAACAACGATAGACTGGATTAAGAAAATGTGGCACATATACACCATGGAATACTATGCAGCCATAAAAAATGATGAGTTCATGTCCTTTGTAGGGACATGGATAAAACTGGAAAACATCATTCTCAGTAAACTATCGCAAGGACAAAAAACCAAACACCGCATGTTCTCACTCATAGGTGGGAATTGAACAATGAGAACTCATGGACACAGGAAGGGGAACATCACCCTCCGGGGACTGTTGTGGGGGAGGGGGGAGGGACAGCATTAGAAGATATACCTAATGCTAAATGACGAGTTAATGGGTGCAGGAAATCAACATGGCACATGGATACATATGTAACAAACCTGCACATTGTGCACATGTACCCTAAAACCTAAAGTATAATAAAAAAAAAAAAAGAAACACTTTTTTTTTTTTTTTTTGAAACAGAGTCTCACTCTGTCACCCAGGTTGGAGTGCATTGGCACAATCTCGGCTCACTGCAAGCTCCACCCCCTGGGTTCACGCCATTCTCCTGCCTCAGCCTCCCGAGTAGCTGGGACTACAGGCACCCGCCACCACGCCTGGCTACTTTTTGTATTTTTAGTAGAGACGGGCTTTCACCTTGTTAGCCAGGATGGTCTCAATTTCCTGACCTCGTGATCTGCTCGCCTCGGCCTCCCAAAGTGCTGGTATTACAGGCCTGAGCCACTGCACCCAACCTAGAAAGAAACACATTTTTAATTAATGTTTAAGGTACTTTTCTCTAGTGTCCTTAAAACCCATTATTTTATCCTAAATCACTATGTCTTCTGTTATCTATTCTAATTTATGTATAAATTCTTAAAAGAATACAAGCAGCATTATTTACCTGCAAGTTTTATGAAACAAAAAGAATGCTAACTTTGAACATTATTAAAGATATAAAGAATTTACATTAGTTTATGTTTTTATTAAACCCATGAAAAAGACGATCTAAATTTCCAGTTGAAATAAATATAGCTGATTGAAACTGTAAAAAAAAAAAAAAAAAAAAAAAAAAGATTGAGGAAATAACAGAGGGTCTCAGGCAGCATAATTGGATACCAGCATAAGTTGTTTTGTTTTTTTAAGAGAGAGAGAGAGAGAAAAGGTATGGAAAAGAGAGGAAGAGGAAGGAGAAGAAAAAGAAGAAAAATGGTAACTGGCAACTATACCATTATCAAGCGTCACAATCTAGTCACTAAGCATAGAAGAAATCCTCTTTTTTAATTAGAGAAATAAGCAGGTTAGTCAGACACTAATCAAGACCTATTTTTGCTTGAATTAGGTCAGTCTTCGTTAAATGCCTCTCTAGAAATAGGCGGAGGTCGAACTCTCCATGGGTGGTTTGCATGGATGCAGCAGAGATGACTCACGTTTGCTGATCTTAAAAGCTGTACAGATGGCTGGGAGTGGCTGATTAAAACCTCCTTGACAACTCCTCGGAGACTGAAGACCACCCACCTCCATCTTCACTGGGAGCAAATGGCTGTAGAGTGAGCAACATGGTTTCTGACCTGATCTTCAGGCCAGGGGTTAAATAAAGGCAGCTTGACCTTTTGCTAAACAGAGTGTCAGGGAAAATAATCCTCAGCTTGTTATGAATGCACACTGGACAGAGAATTACTGATACTTTTGTGAACTGGTAGGTCTCTGCGCTGGAATAAGAAGCCACCGTAACTGGGTCCTTGTGGTGTGACTGATTCATTTTCAGTCTACCCAGACTGTCCTGGTTTTAAAACTGAAAATCCTGCAACCTGGGAATCCCCTTGGTTCATTGCAAACCAACAATTGGTCATCTTTGCTGTCCTCACAAAGAGTAAGATGCAAGGCCAAATTTTGGCTTGAATGATGCTCCAGGTTCTCCGCAGTTGGTGAAAAATCACTGAATGAGAAAATGTGCAGGATGAAAGGGATATTAGTAACTACCTGATCCAGTAGTTCTCAAACTTCAGTGTGTATCAGAACCCCCTGGGCTGCTTATTGAAAATGTAAATGTCTGGGTTCTATTCCAAAAATCTGATTCCATATGTCTTAGGTAGGGCCCCAAATTCTGCAATTTTATAAGCACCCTAGATGACTCTGATTATACACGGTCCAAGGACCTATGTTTGAAAAGCAGGGATTTAATTACAGCTCATTTTATGGATAAGAAGTCTATGTTGCCTGAAGCCACACAATACGCAACTGCAACCTGGTCTAAAATAAAACCTCAAATATGCACTCCAATCCTGGTTCAAATTTATTTTCATTTATAGCATTTCGGGGTTACATGGTCCCTTTTCCTTGAGAATGTCTGATCATGTTATCCTTCTCGAAATATCATTTCAGAAAGTATTTGACAAAAAGAAAATAGAGACTTCACTAGATGTAGCCATATTTATAGGGTTTGGCATTTCTTTTCTGTGAGTAGCTGAAGCCAGCTTCAAAGGAACAGAAGCTGTAATGTCTTGTTTTCCTTCTTGAGAAGTTTCTTAGAAGCACCAGCTGCTTTGAGCCAGTTTGCTTTTGTATACAAGGTTCCGAGACCTCACACTGATTCAGCCAGGGCAGGGGATGTTAATTTTAAAGGTACCTGAGATTAGACATAACAAAACAATTCAGGCTCCCAAATTTGCAGTTTATAGAATTGGACCCAAGGCATTTCATGTCAGTATGCCTCATCTCTGGTTTTTCCATAGCATATAGAAACAGTCCTTAAATTTCAGGGCAAAGGATAAGCTTTCTAATGCGGTATTCTAAGCTGGCTTTGACTAAAAAGCTGGCAATTTGGGATGCGACCCATTTCATGTTGTTTTATTCTGTGTCTGTCTTTATTTTTTGTTTTTATATCTGAACTCATACTGCTAGTCTTCAGAAATCTTCCTCCATGTGACTTTTATCTAATAATGCTCATAGACTTGTCCTCTGGAGCTACGTAAGTCTAATTCCTATTCCAGAAGACAATTCTTCAAATATTTGAAAAAAGTTATCAAGACCTACCTAGGCTATACATCCCTAATTTATTCAGGTGTCAAGCCCCCTTTCCAAACTCCTAGTTCTCCTCCAGGTGTGATTTACAACATTACTGTCTTCTTAAAGTGCGTCATCCAGGACTGAACCCAGATCCTCATCCCCACCCCATCTCCTCACATGCAGCATCCATCATTAGAACTGGGTGAGGCGAAGGGAGGAGACCCACAGACCCACAGAAAAGCACAAAGATTTCCACAACTAGGAGTCTGTGAAAAGGGCCCCATCCAGAATATGGAGGGAGAAAGCATCCATTTCCTCTTACCTTCCAGGTGTGGACTGGGAATTGCTTTAGCAATGGTGACAATAAATTGAAGCCAAGTGGAGATGGGGAGACAATCCATTCAAAACATTGGTATGATTGATGCAATGGACTGAATGTTTGTGTCTCCCCAAAATTCATATGTTAAAACTCTAACCCCAGTGTGATGGTATTTAGAGGTGAAGCCAATGGGAGCTAATTAGATCTGGAGGATAGAGCCCACATAAATGGGATGGGTATCTGTCTTAGTCAACTTGTGCTGCTATAACAACATACCATAGACTGAGTGACTTATAAAGAACAGATATTTATTTCTTGGAGTTATGGAGGCTGTGAAGTCCAAGATCAAGGCACCAGGATTGGTGCCTGGTAAGGGCTGCTCTCTCTTACAGGATGGCATCTAATAGCTGTGTCTTCACATGGCAGAAGGCAAGAGGGCAAGAGAGTGCTTCCTTCAACCTCCAGTCCTTTTATAAGTGTGCTCCACCCTCATGACTTCATGGCAGGTGTGACCTGCCAAAGGCCACACCTCTTAATACTTTTGTATTGGAGGTTAAGCTTTAACATGAATTTTGGAGTGGCACCATCATTCAAACCACTGTAATACCCTTACAAGGAGAGGCCAGAAAGGTAGTTAGTACTCTTTCCACCACATAAGCAACACAACAAGAAGATGGCACATATACACCATGGAATACTAGGCAGCCATAAAAAATGATGAGTTCATGTCCTTTGTAGGGACATGGATGAAGCTGGAAACCATCATTCTCAGCAAACTATTGCTATGTTCTCACTCATAGGTGGGAATTGAACAACGAGAACACATGGACACAGGAAGGGGAACATCACACACCAGGGCCTGTTGTGGGGTGAGGGGATGGGGGAGGGATAGCATTAGGAGATATACCTAATGTTAAATGATGAGTTAATGGGTGCAGCACACCAACATTGCACATGCATATATATGTAACAAACCTGCACATTGTGCACATGTACCCTAAAACTTAAAGTATAATAAAAAAAAGAAAAAAGAAATAAAATAAAATAGGTAAGCTTTATGGTATGTAAATTATATCTTAATAAAGCTGCTTTGAAAAAATGTAAACAAAAAAAAAAGATGGCCACCTACAAACCAGGAAGCAGGCCTTCACCAGACACCGTATCTGCTGCACCTTGATCTTGGACTTCCGACTTCCAGAACAGTGAGAAATAAATGTTGTTTAAGCCACCCAGTCTGTGGTAATGTGTTATAACAGCTGGAGCTGACTATGATAACCAACTTCTTGAGCCACAGTTCCTACAGACTGGGTTGCATGTTTCAAAGAAAAGCATTTTTTTCAATAAAACATTCTTTATTCATGAATTGTAGAGTTTTGTCTTAACATTTTTGTCCTTTAAAAACTTTAGTGAGATACAATTCACATATCTCACAGTGCATCCATGTATAATTACAGTTTAATGGTTTTTATTATATAGAATTGCGCAACTATCACCACTGACAACCTTGGAATGTTTTCATCACCTCAAAAACGTAATCAAATTTTAGGCATTATCCTAATCAATTTATTTACTAATTTCACCCATTTACAGGACATTTACTTTGTATAGTAATGACTGTCTAGTGAGTACTAAATATTATAAGAACTCAATATGAAAGAATGAGGAATAAAGCGGGAAATTTACTACTTGGAGACTAAATGACCCTGGTGTACAATATTAATATACCATGTGTTTATTTATGCCATTTATTTATTACTATGCCAATTTTGTATAGCAACTAAGAGCAAAGACTCTGGGGCCAAATTGGATGGGTTCAAATAGTGCTTTCACTACCTCCTGACCCTGGGAAGGTCAGTTCCATGTGAAACACGAAGACAATCATTGTTCCTACCTCATATGATTGTTACAAGGATTAAATAGATTAATATGCACATTATTTAGGACAGAGCGGGTTCTCAATCAGTGTTTGCTAATCTTATTGTATATAAAGTAATCCTATATATTCTGACCTTCTACTAGGGTAATCCTTCATGACTATGAAGGCTGTGAGATTTTGTATTTGTACATATACTCTGCCAGCAGTTCAGTATGCATCAAGAATGTGGTTAGAATGAAATACCTTTGAAATTATTCATGATTGGGTGTTTTACCTGGGAGAAAAATTAGAGATAGTCTAATCTTATTTAATGAATGAAAAGGAAACAAAAAAGAAGCTCAGAGAGGTAACTTATTCACTCAAGTTCACACAGCTACCGAATGGCAGTTCTTGGCTCAAAAACAAGGTTTTCTGTCATTTAAGTTTGCCAGTGCCCAGAATGGTACTTAGTACATAATAGGTACTAAAATGTTTAATTGAAGGAAATGGATGATTCACTTAGAATATGCTAGAGTGATATAAGAGAGTCACTGACCTTTCAGTTTCTTTATTGCAACATGCTTTCTCTCACCTCTGGACTGAGGCATGCATTTTTAGTTACCTTGAAAATCTTTCCCAACTATCTTTTGCCAGCTTCCTACTTAACCTTCAGGAGGAGCTGAGGCAAAAAATCTTCCCCAATGGCAAATAAGTCTGGGCGGAGCACTTCTTCTATGTACTCCCACAGTACCTTGTACTTTCCCTGTTATCGAAATATTATATAATCACACCAAATTATAATTGGTCAATCCATTCCACTAGAATGTAAGCTACACAAAGGCAAGGACTGTGTTAATGTTTCAACAGTTTTTATTTCTGACACAACAGGGACCTAGCATACAGTAATAATATTTTCAGAGGAACATTAGAAACCATGGAAGGAACTGATGATTGTTCCCCAATATTTGTTCTCCCTTCTTCTAAGAACAGAATTTTCTCACTGGTATTTTAGGTCACATGACTACCAAACCAGAGACAGCATTGCCCAGCCCACCTTGGAGCTAGATGTAGACAGAGATTAAGTTGTCACCAGTGGAATCAAAGTGTGGCAGGCCTGGTCTTACTAACGCAGGCCTCCATAACAACTGTTTCAGCACTGACTGAGTGGTTAAGTTAAATATTAAAAGCTGATAGAGACAGTGCCCTTACACAAAGTCTGGAATGTAACAAAAGCCCACCAAGAGTTTTGCCCATGCCTTTCCTGGGCCTTAACAGTATAACTAAGATAACAAGATAACAAAGGAATTCTTAAAAGGACCCATTTAGAATTAAACAAGTTTTACTGGGGTTTTGAAAAAACTCCCCAGACTTCCACGAACAAGTTTACTGGGGTCTGAAGGAACTCCCGAAACCTCCATAATTTAGCAGAAGACAAGATAAGGATAATCACCCCAGCATCTGGACACATTTAGATTAAGTAAATTTACTAAGGATCCAGAAGAAGGTCTTCAGGACTCAGATCTTGGTTATAGATTAAAAGAAGTTAATCACTATGTCTTTAGATAAATGCACACTTGCACATAGACATATAACTTAGAAGGTATGTAAGCTATGGAAAACTTTGTAATTTTTAAGTTGTTCTGGCAGTATTTTCCAGGCCTTCTCCCTGTACCCGGTTACAGAAATAAACTCTCTTCTTTCCCAGTTCATCTGCATCTCATTACTGGGCCACGAGAATAAGCAGCCTGACCCTCATTTTGGTCTGGGAACAAAAGCGCAAGTGATACATACAACTTTCTTAAAAAGAAATGCTTACAATCGACTTTTTCCTCTTCCCTTCTTTCTTTGGGCTAGAAGGCAGATGTGGTGCTGGTAAGCCAAATGGGAGCAGGTGAGGGCGGCAAATATGCCCAAGGGATGGTGAAGCAGCCAGGTAGAAGGAAACAAAGTTCTTGGATGATCGTGTAGGGTAAGGTAGTACCGTCTGACCTACGATGACTGGCTGCCTAACTTTGGATTGTTAAATGAGGAAATATATAAACCTATAACTTGTTGGAACTCCTATGCTTTGAGGTCTTTGTTACAGCTTCTTAGGCCATTCCTTAACTAAAATAAAAACAAAGCATAAGTATTCCAAACAGTCACCCACAATTCAGAGCCTTTGAAATTCTAGATACTAGCATTACTTAAGCTCTATTGCTTGCAAAGAATAGCTACATCCATTCAAGTTAGCACTAGTACTGGAGGAAATTTCATAAGGCTATCGCTGGACATAAGAATAGCAGTAATCTTGACCACATGAGCAGATGCCACTGAGACTGGAAAAAGTTTGTAGTCTGCAGAATTCAGGTGACCTGGCAGATAGGCTAACAACTGACCGCTTAGAAGCAGGCATCCATTCAAGGCAACCCCGTGTCCCCCAGCCCACACCATCAGCATGACTCAGCTACTCTCCCCATGGCTGATTCCCCCTGGTCTTTCCACTTCTTTCTTCTTTTTTTTATGTAATTCTGATTCTCTCATATCTCAGAGTTCAAAAGCTCAAGGGGGGAAAAAAAACCCTGATTAACCCAATTTAAGCAACATCTAATGGGCTACTGGCCAAACTATAGATGGGCAGCTTTTATTTGAGATGTCTTTCATGCATAAATTAGCTGAAGCTAAATTGCGATTAGGAGTCATATGGCACAGAACATGGCCATGTCTGTATTAGAATCTGCTCTATAGTTTATCTTCAGCGGGAATATATTAGTTTTCTATTGCTGTTACAACAAATTGCTAAAAATTTAGTGGCTTAAAGTGACACAAATTTTGTTATCTTATACTTCTATAGGGCAGAAAGCCAACATGGATCTTACCTGGCAAAGGTCAACAAGTAAGCAGGGTGTATTCCCTTCTGGAAACTCTAGGGAAGAATGCATTTCCTTTCCTTTTTCAGCTTCTAGAGACCTCCCACATTCTTTTGCTCATGGCCTGCTCTTCTGTCTTCAAAGTCTGCAACATCTGGCCATGTCCTTCTCATAGTGCTACCTGCCTGGTTCTCTCTTTTGCCTCCCTTTTCTGCTTTTAAATACCCTTGGTTTTACATTTGGCCCACAAATAATCCAGAAAAATCTCCCTATTTTGAGGTAAACCAATTAGCAAACTTAATTCCATCTTCTTAATTCCTTTTTGCCATGTAATAATGTAACATGCAGGTTGGAGGAATTAGATGTGAACATCTTCAGAGGGCCATTATTCTGCCTACCACAAGGAGACTACAGATGAAAGTTTGCTGGCCTACCATGATAACTTTCTCCTATATTTTCTGATAGGACAAACATTTTGTATATTTTGTTTATGGTATTAAGAATTGTAGCTCCTTTTTACCCCATATGGATATCAAGTTGTTCTAGTACCCTTAAAACAGAAACAAAAGCAAAAGACTAAACTTATTCCATTCAATTATACTGGATTGTTAAAACAAAAATCAACTGACCATATACATGTGGGTCTATTTCTGGAATATTTATTATGTTCTATTGTTCTATAAGTTTATATTTATACCAACCATACTGTCTTGATAGTTTTATAATAAATCTTGAAATCAAATAGTGTTAGCCCAACATTTTCTTTTTCAAAATTGTTTTGACTATTCTTAGTGCATTGTATTTTTACATAAATTGTAGAATCACCTTGTCAATTTCCTCAACAGTAGCCTGTTATGATTATAATCTGGATTGTATTAAATCCTTTCAAATATTGCTGGGTTAATTTTATAAATTGCTTAGTTCAAATCTGTTAATATTTTATCAAGGATTTTTACATTTATGGTTATGAGAAATATTGGTCTATAGTTTTTTTTCTTGTAATATTTTGGGGATAAGAATAATGACAGCCTCATGTCTTGAGAGAGGTTTTGATGTGCACCTCTAACTCCATAGATTAGAATTAGTTTCAAGCAATAAACCCAGCCTGGTGTTCCCCAACCTCCTTTTATCCTGGACAATGATCAGCCCTCCTGTGAGCCTGAGATTCATTGATATAGACCTGAATGTGTGCAGAGGAGTATTACAGAAAAGATAAAGGTAGAGACCAAAAACTGATTCCCAGCCCTAGAAAAATTTATAAAATAACTAAATGGAGAAGTCAATAGGGCCTAAATAAAGGTAAAAATAACCTCTGCTGAAAAATTTTCTCATTCGTTATCATTTAGTCTGAGCTGAAATATATTGGGGGAAATGGGTAATATTTGTATATGTCTGCACTCCCCTTGCTACCTTTCACAGCCTAAATCTGTAGTACATCCATAGGAATGGCTATGTCCTTCACTGTAAATGATTAGCATCATAATTTCCAAGCACAAGTATTAAATATGAATACTTGTAAAAAAACTTCCGTTTTACAAGTATTCACATTTATGAGAAATAAAACCCTCTTCCTTTTAAAGTCACCAACTAGGGCCTCTTAGGGCACTCTTGCCTTGTTTTGATCAAACTTGCAGAGTAGCAACTGTTACTGTTTAGAAGGAATGACTTTTAGAAAGAACCATACTGTCTCCTTAAAATTGTTTCCTGTGTGAAAGCTATAGGGCTGTAAGTAGGAAATACACATACAAGTAGGGTATATATCTACACATTAAGACCACAAATGCACATGTGTATTTAAAAGTTCATTACTACTCAGCCATAAAACGGAATGAATTAATGGCATTCACAGCAACCTGAATGGGATTGGAGACCATTATTCTAAGTGAAGTAACTCAGGAATGGAAAACAAAACATCATATGTTCTCACTCATAAGTGAGAGCTAAGCTATGAGGATGCAAAGGCATAAGAATGATAAAATGGACTTTGTGGACTTGCGGAGAAAGGGTGGGAAGGGGGTAAGGAATAAAGGACAACAAATTAGGTTCAGTGTATACTGCTCAGGTGATGAGTGCACCAAAATCTCACAAATCACCACTAAAGAACTGACTCATGTAACCAAATACCACCTCTTCCCCAAAAACCTATGGAAATAATTTTTTTTAAAAAGTTCATTTCAAATGGCAATAATTTATTGAGACATTTCTAGATTCTAGGAACTGTGCTAAGTGCTATGAGGGATTCACAGATGTCAAATAAGGAAGGGACTTTGAATGAAATAAGCTTACAAATCAGATGAGAACATTAACATTCATATACATAATTTTAGGACATAGGAAAAAGTAATAAGGTTTAAAATGCTAGAAAGAGGCACATATATACAACCTGAGAGGGTGAAAGTGCCAGCTACTACCTGCCACATTGTAAGTTCTCAATAAATATTTATTTAGTGGATACATGGATGATGAATAAATATCTCTGGTCATATCCCTTAAATACAATTATTGAATAAACTATTGTTGAGCAGGGGGAAAAGACTGGGGACTATAAGAATACTATTTGAATAATTTTGCCCTTCATCTACGCTACAGGCCTGTGTAATCCAGATATATCAGAAAGAGATGTTTCTGAATGATTTTTCTAATATTCTTTCTGGAGGATATTTTATAATGAAATGCTGTGTTGCTATCTCATTAGTTATCAATATTAGGCTCACTCTGGCTCTCTACCTACAATATACAACCAGGAAGCATGATTCTCAGAAAGTTGCAGCATTACACAAAAGCACATGGAGGATCCAATCTGGATACTAAAGAGCCTGCTAGTAAAAGAGAAGCCAAATAATGTCTGCTGCTGAGAAATGCTAGAGAACAATATTTTCCTCTAGGGCAGCCCATATGACTTATAGAATTTCATTCCTCTCCCCTACCCCTAAATGTAAAATAATTCTACTTTCAAAAAGTGAGGCTATAAAAACTTCTGCTTCCATCCAAGATGGAATAATAGGGTCTATGTTTAACTTCAAACAACCAAAAAAAAACAAGGACCATCTATAGGAAACAATGGTTTGTAAGACACTGCATATCTGGCAATGAAGAAGAGTAATCCTTGAGAAACAGGAAACAAATGAAGTGAGTACTATGATTGCCCCAGCATAGTTTCTTGAGAAAGTTTGCAGGCCATGGTTTAAGGGCTGGGAGAAGGGGACCCATATGGAGCCCAGTGAACTCCTTGAGCTGAGGAGAGGAGAGGTTGTGGGAGATCATGGAAGTTCACCCTGGCAGAATAGAGTACCAGAAAGGAAAGAGCTTCAAAGAGAACCCTGGAGCTCTGTAGCGATTCCCCCTTGAGAATTGAACTGACTACTGATCAGCCCATGCATATGAAAAAACTAACCATAGCTGGGAAGAAACCCATTTCAAATGATTACAGGTAACAATGTCTGGTGATAAGACAATGCAAGAAACTAGAATGAAAAACCAGATTAATGGGGTATTGGGTATATTTCCCCAAAGGTATTTAACTCATAATAGGGAACAATTAGTCCTAGGAAAACATTTCTAATTCTGCCTTACAAATCTTAACAACAAAACTTTAAAAGATCAAATTATTTCCAGGTAACATAAAACCAACCCAGAACAGAGTTCAAGGATATTAATTGAAATACAAAAATATACAGTGCCCCACAAAGTAAAATGTAAAGTGTCCAACATCTAATCAAAAATTTTCACGAGGCAAAGAAGCAAGAAATACAACTCATGAGATAAATTAGTAAATTGAAGCTGACTTGGAACTGACAGAGATGATAGAATTAGCAGACAAGGACACTGAAACAATTATTATGACTGTGTTATGTATGTTCAAAACATTAAGAAGAGACATAGAAGACATTAAAATTACCCAAATTGAGCTACTGGAGATGAAAATTACAAAGTGTGAGATGAAAAATAAGCTGGGTGAGATTAATAGTAGATTAGATTTTGCAGAAGAAAAGACTAGTGATTTTAAAACATACATAGCAAATAGAAAACATGCAAAAATCAAAATTAAAAAATATGAATAGAGCATCAGTGATCTTTGGGCCAACTTTATGAGCCCAACTAAAGTGTGACTTGAATTTTTTAAGGTGGAGGGACAGAAAAAATATTTTTAAAATAGTGGTTGAAAAATTTCCAAAGTTGATAAAAACTATAAGCTCACCCAGGAAGCTAAATGAACCACAAACACAAGAAAATGAACCACACAAACACAAGAAACAGAAGTAAATATACACCAAGGCACAGCATATAATTGCTCAAAGTCAGTGATATAAGAAAATCTCAAAAGCATCTAGAGAAAAGAAGACATAATACATAAGAGTGTGGTGTGCACAACAGTTTCTTCCTAAAGATATCCATGTCCTAACCCTTGGAACCTGTGTTAGGTTTCATGGCAAAAAAGAATCAAGGGAGAAGAAAGAGTTAAGTTTGCTAATCAGCTAACTTTAAGATAGAGAGGTTATTTGGGTTGATTTGAGTGAGCCCAATGTAATCACAAGAGTTCTTAGAAGTGGAAGAGGGAGGCAAAAGAGAGGACCCGAGATGGCAGTGTGAGAAGGACTTGGCCTAATGTTGCTGATTTTGAAGGCAGAAGAGGAGACCAGGAACCAAAAATGTGAAAGGTTTCTACAATCTGGGAAAGGCAAAAAAAAAAAAAAAAAGTTTCCCCGTAGGGCTTCCAGAAAGAATGTAGCTCATGAGTCCATTTCAGATTTCTGACCTCCAGAACGGAAAGGAAGTAAATTTGTACTGTTTTAAGCTACTGTTTCTTGTAATTTGTTACCACAGCAAATAAAAAGTCAATAGACAAAGTAACGAATAAAAGAACGACAGCTGATTTCTTATTGGAAGCATTGCAAGAGAGAAGATGGCTCAACATCTTTAAAGTACTAAATTTTTTAAAACGTGAAACTTTTTTTTAAATGAAGGTTAAGTAAAGTTTCTTTCAGATGTACAAAAGCTGAAAGACATAGTAGATAAATGTTTAAGGAGGTCCTTCAGGCAAAAGGAAAATGACCCCAGATAGAAATATGAATTTACACACACAAAAAATGAAAAGCACTGGAAATAACCACATGTGTAAATATAAAGTATTTTTATATTTAAATATTTATTAAAGTTTTAAATCAAAGAAATAATGTATTTTTACAACAACTGTAAAAGTAAAATTTATGACAAGAGACTTATAGTAGTACAGTTTTCATTTCTCATTTCAGGAGGGAAGAAATGAGAAGTGTACTACTGTAAGTCTATTGTAAGTAAATAGACTTACTAGTGTAAGTCTACTGTAAGTCTCCCCTCCTGAAATGAGGGGAGAAATGAAAGTGTAGTATTATAAGTGTCATATCCTGTTAGAAGTGGTTTATCACTTGAAAATAGACAAATAATAAGTTAAAGACATACACGACAAACCCTAAGGCAACCACTACAATGACAAAGCAAAGAGTTATAGTGAATAAACCAATAAAAAACTAAATGGAATTGTAAAAATACTAAATTAATCCAAAGGAAGGCAGAAAAAAGAAGAAAATGAAAAACAGATGGGAAACAGAAAACACTAGCAACATGATACATTAAAACTAGACATCTCAAGAATTATATGAAATGGTCTAAATATACCAATTAAGAGGAGAGACTGTCAGATTAAAATAAAATTTAAGGCTCAACTTTATGCTGCTTATAAGAAAAACATTTCAAATATAAAGACAGAAGTAGATTTAAAATAAAAGGAGGAAAAATACACAACGTTGATAATAGTTTTTAAAAAGCTGAAGTGGTAATATTAATCTAAGAAAATAGATTGCAAAGTAAAGATTACCAGGAATGAAAGAAGTTAATTTATAATGCTAAAGGAGTCATTTCATCCAGTAGAAATAATCATAGAGGTTTATGCACCATGTGACAGAATTTCAAAACACATAAAACAAAAATGGACAGAACTGCAAGAATAAATAAGCATATTCACAATAATTGTTGGATATTTCTATACTTCTCTCACATTTGTTGAAAAAACCGACAGGAAATCAGTAAGGATATTGCAGACTTGAATAGCTCCCTCATTATTTGACCTAGTTGAAGACCATAGAAGATTAAACAATAATAGAAGAGATAGTTTCAGGTGAACAAGCAATATTTATCAAAATAGACAATACTATGGGCCATTAAAAAGCCTCAAGAAATTAAAAAATATTCAGCTAACACAAAGTATGTTCTTTCACTACAATGAAATGAAACTAAAAGCCAGTAACAAAAAGATTTATGGAAAATCACTCAAATAATTGTAAACTAAATAATATGCTTCTAAATAACACAAGTCAAAGAAGAAATCAAAAGGGAAATTAAAATGTATTTTGAGCTTAATGAAAATGAAAAGACTACATATAATTTGTGAGATGCCATAATTTTATAGCATTAATGCCAACATTAGAAGAGAGGAAAAGCTTCAAATCAATGACCTCAGCTTCCATCTTAGATAACTAGAGAAAGAAGAACAAATTAAATCTGAAAGAAGTAGAAGAAAGAAAATTTCAGATAAGAAATTAATGAAATAGGAGTTCACTCATGATTTGGCTCTCTGTTTGCCTGTGATTGGTGTACAAGAATGCTTGTGATTTTTGTACATTGATTTTGTATCCTGAGACTTTGCTGAAGTTGCTAATCAGCTTAAGGAGATTTTGGGCTGAGACAATGGGGTTTTCTAGATATACAATCATGTCATCTGCAAACAGGGACAATTTGACTTCCTCTTTTCCTAATTGAATACCCTTTATTTCCTTCTCCTGCCTGATTGCCCTGGCCAGAACTTCCAGCACTATGTTGAATAGGAGTGGTGAGAGAGGGCATCCCTGTCATGAGTGAACTCCCATTCACAATTGCTTCAAAGAGAATAAAATACCTAGGAATCCAACTTACAAGGGATGTGAAGGACCTCTTCAAGGAGAACTACAAACCACTGCTCAATGAAATAAAAGAGGATACAAACAAATGGAAGAACATTCCATGCTCATGGGTTGAAAGAATCAATATCGTGAAAATGGCCATACTGCCCAAGGTAAGTTACAGATTCAATGCCATCCCCATCAAGCTACCAATGACTTTCTTCACAGAATTGGAAAAAACTACTTTAAAGTTCATATGGACCCAAAAAAGAGCCTGCATTGCCAAGTGAATCCTAAGCCAAAAGAACAATGCTGGAGGCATCACGCTACCTGATTTCAAACTATACTACAAGGCTACAGTAACCAAAACAGCATGGTACTGGTACCACAACAGAGACATAGATCAATGGAACAGAATAGAGCCCTCAGAAATAATGCCGCATATCTAAAACTACCTGATCTTTGACAAACCTGACAAAAACAAGAAATGGGGAAAGGATTCCCTATTTAATAAATGGTGCTGGGAAAACTGGCTAGCCATATGTAGAAAGCTGCAACTGGATCCCTTCCTTACACCTTATACAAAAGTTAATTCAAGATGGATTAAAGACTTACATGTTAGACCTAAAACCATAAAAACCCTAGAAGAAAACCTAGGCAATACCATTCAGGACACAGGCGTGGGCAAGGACTTCATGTCAAAAACACCAAAAGCAATTGCAACAAAAGCCAAAATTGATGAATGGGATCTAATTAAACTAAAGAGCTTCTTCACAGCAAAAGAAACTACCATCAGAGTGAACAGGCAACCTACAGAATGGGAGAAAATTTTTGCAACCTACTCATCTGACAAAGGGCTAATATCCAGAATCTACAATGAACTCAAACAAATTTACAAGAAAAAAACAAACAACCCCATCAAAAAGTGGGTGAAGGACATGAACAGACACTTCTCAAAAGAAGACATTTATGCAGCCAAAAAACACATGAAAAAAAGCTCATCATCACTGGCCATCAGAGAAATGCAAATCAAAACCACAATGAGATACCATCTCACACCAGTTAGAATGGCCATCATTAAAAAGTCAGGAAACAACAGGTGCTGGAGAGGATGTGGAGAAATAGGAACACTTTTACACTGTTGGTGGGACTGTAAACTAGTTCAACCATTGTGGAAGTCAGTGTGGCGATTCCTCAGGGATGTAGAGCTAGAAATACCATTTGACCCAGCCATCCCATTACTGGGTATATACCCAAAGGACTATAAATCATGCTGCTATAAAGACACATGCACACGTATGTTTATTGTGGCACTATTCACAACAGCTAAGAGTTGGAACCAACCCAAATGTCCAACAACGATAGACTGGATTAAGAAAATGTGGCACATATGCACCATGGAATACTATGCAGCCATAAAAAATGATGAGTTCATGTCCTTTGCAGGGACATGGATGAAACTGGAAAACATCATTCTCAGTAAACTATCGCAATGACAAAAAACCAAACACCGTATGTTCTCACTCATAGGTGGGAATTGAACAATGAGAACTCATGGACACAGGAAGGGGAACATCACACTCCGGGGACTGTTGTGGGGTGGGGGGAGGGGGGAGGGACAGCATTAGGAGATATACCTAATGCTAAATGACGAGTTAATGGGTGCAGCAAAACAACATGGCACATGGATACACATGTAACAAACCTGCACATTGTGCACATGTACCCTAAAACCTAAAGTATAATAAAAAAAATTACAAAAAAAAATTAAAAATAAAAAAATTTAAAAAATTAAAAAAAGAAATTAATGAAATAGAAAATAGGAAAAAAATCAATAAAATGAAAAGCTGGTTCTTTGAGATGAAGTGATAAATCTCAAGCTTGACAGATTAGGAAAAGAAAGAGAAAAGATACAAACAAGTAGTATCAATAATTAGAAGGCATTACTACATAGTCTAGTAATATTAAAACCTAATAAGGGAATATGATGAACAAATTTATCTCAATACATTTGACAACTTAGATTAAATTTGTAGTTAAAAACCTTCCCATAAAGAAAACCCCAAGCCCACATGGCTTCACTGGTTAAGTAATACCAGTTCTATACAAACTGTTCCAGAAAATTGAAAAGGATGGACTACTTCCCAAGTCATTCTATGAGGTTATTACTAAATTGATGTTAAAATCAGGTAAAAACATTACAAAAAGTGAACTACCAATTACTATCCTTACAAATATTAATGTAAAAATTATAAATAAAATTTTAGCAAATTAAATACATCAGTATGTAGAAATAATAATACATCATGACCAAATGAAATTTTTTCAGGAATGTGAGATTAGTTCATCATGCAAAAATCAATTAATATAGAATTATGGGAAGATGCAGAGTAGGAACGACCAGAAATCTGTCTCCCCACCTAGAGAGCAATTACACTGGTAGAATCTGTCTGATGTAAAAATGTTGAAAGTGAAGTCTATTGAAGGCATGTAACTTCCAAAGGAAGCTTTAGACAATAAATTACAATTAATATCAGTTAGTTTCAGCTCTTAGCAAAGTAGTATCTACTCCTAATTCTCCACTCCTCATTCCTGTAGGAGACAGCTGTGCATGTTTTCCTGGAGTAGCTTGCACAAAGTTTGTGGGAGCCAAGGTGGGCAAAAGTACAATGTCCTTCCAACAGTGAAGATCTGTGTTCTCATCTTAGAGATATAGACAAAGAGATGACAGCCAATGTTGTTACACCTCCCCATACATTGTTTCAAGACCCTCCTCCTCTGCCTAAATGACTTTCATAGTATTTAATGATCTAGTGCTTTGCTTTGCCACCTCCTCTATTTGCAGTGCCCCCTTCTCTATTTTTTCTTTTCCCTGACAGGGACACAGATATTGAAGACTAGGTCATTCAAAAGCAACCATACATATGAGGCATAAGTAGAAAGTCATCATGGCTCCCAAAGACAGATATCCCAAAGGATTAGCAAAAAAACCTTAAGTTTATACCTCAGGCTGAACCATGGCCAGAGACTGCCTACAACAACTAAAAACAAAAACAGTAAACACTGGCAAAGAAAGATAATTAAATTTCCAGAGTTACCACATTGTTAGATTCAAATGTTCAGTGTTCAACAGCAGAAAATCACAACGCATACAAAGAAATAGGAAAGTACAGCCCTTTCAAAGGAAAAAAATATCAACAGAAACTGTCCCTGTAAAAAGATCTGATGATGGATTTTGTAGACAAAAACAGCTAGCTTAAAAATGCTCAAAGAACTAGAGGAAGACGTGGAGAAAGTAGAGAAAGTCAATAAAATTATGTATGAACAAAATGCAAATATTAGAGATAGAAAACATAATAAGAAACCAAAAGGAAATTCTGGAGCTAAATCAATAAGATTATGTATGAACAAAATGGAAATATTAGAGATAGAAAATGTAATAGGAAACCAAAAGGAAATTCTGGAGCTAAAATGTACAATAACTGAAATGAAAAACTTACTAGAAGAGGTCCAGAGGCAGATTTGAACAGGCAGAGAAAAGGATCAGCAAACCTAAAGTTGGAACAATAGAAATTACTTAGTCTGAGCAACAGGAAAGCAAAAAAGACTGAAGGAAAGTAAACAGAGGCTAAGGGACCTATAGGCCAACATCAAGCAGACCAATTTACTAATAATAAGTTCCAGGAAGAAGAGAGAGAAAGAGCCAAAGGGGCATACAGAATAGTTGAAGTAGTAGGTGAAACCTCAAGCTCAATGAAAGATATACACCCAAGAAACTCAACCAACTCTAAGTACAATGAAGATAAAAAGCCCTACAGTGAGACACATGATAATCAAACTCCTGAAAGACAAAGAACCATGAAAGAAGAAAGAGAGAAGTGACTCCTCACATACAACAGATCTTCAATACATTATTAGTAGATTTTTTATCTGAAATTTTGGAGGATAGAAGGCAGTGGTCTGATATATTCAGAGAGCTAAAAGGAAAAAAAAATCTGTTAACCAAGAATTCTATATCCAGCAGAACTGTACTTCAAAAGTAAAGGAGAAATTAAAACATTCCCAGATAAACAGAAGATGAGAGAGTTCATTATCACAAGAATTGCCTTGGGATACATGCCAAAGGGAATCCTGCAGGCTGAAATGAAAGAACAAAACACAATAACTTGAAGTGATGAAAAGAAATAACTATCACAGCAAAGATAAATCATGGGCAATTATAAAAGCTATTATTATTGAAGCAATGGTGTGTAACTCTACTCTTTGTTTTCTACATGATTTAAGAGACTAATATATATTTTTAAATAATCTAAAAGCTAATATTATTATTTTAGTTTATAACTTTATATTTTATTATCTAACTTATGAAACTAATGCATTTAAAATTCAACTAATTTATGTTTCTGAACACACAATGTATAAAGATGTAATTGTATAAAATCAACAACTGAGGGGGTGAGAACAGAGCTGTTAAAAAAGAAAAGTTTTCATATGCTATTGAAGTTAAACCAGTATAAATTAAAATTAAAGTATTACAACCTTAGGATTTTAAGTATAATCCTCATGGCAATCATAAAGAAAATGGTTAAACAACATACAAAAAAGAAAATAAGAAATAATTTAAATGTTTCACTACAAAAATTCAACTAAACACAAAAGAAGATAGTAATGCAGGAAACTAGGGAAAATAATGCTATAAGCCACAAAGAAAAAGTAGCAAAATGACAGAAGTTCCTCATATCAGTAATTACTTTAAATGTATAGATTAAACTCTACAATCAAAAAGAGATTGTCAGAATAAAAAAAATCCAACCATATGCTATCCACATAAGGATATCCATATCGCTGAAAATGATAGAAAAGAATATTGTATGCAAATAGTAACCAAAAGAAAGCAAGGATGGCTATACTAATATCAGGCAAAATATACTTTAAATAAAAAAAAGCAGAATAAGGAAAGATATTATATATAATATTTAATCCAGCAAGAAAATATAACATATTTCATAATAGATATAACATTATATCTATTATAAACATTTATGCACCTAATAACTGACCATCAAATATGTGAAGCAAAAATTGACATTATGGAGATTAAACAACACACATTTAGAAAACGAATGAATCAAAGAAGAAATCATGAGGGAAATTAGAAAATACTTAGTGATGAATGAAAATAAGACTACAACATACCAAAACTTACAGGAGGCAGCAAAAGCACTGCTAAGGGAAAAATTTATAGCTATAAATGCTTACATTAAAAAGCCAGAAATGCTTACATTAAAAAGCCAGAAATATCTCAAATCAATAATCTATCTTTACAATGTAAGCACCTAGGGAAAAGACAACAAACTAAACTCAAAGCTAGCAGAAGAAAGTAAATAATTAAGATTAGAGCAGAGATAGAGTGGAAAAAAAGAGAGAGAGAGAACAGAAAAATAAGAGAAAAAATATCAACAAAACCAAAAGTGAGTTCTTCAAAATGATCAGCAAAATTGACAATCCTTTAACTAGATTAACTAAGAAAAAAGAGAGAGAAGATTCAAATTACTTGAAATGGAAATGAAAGTGAAGACATTACTGTTAATTCTACACAAAGAAAAAGAATCAGAAGAAAGTACTGTGAGTGACTGGATGCCACCAAGTTGGATAACTTACATAAAATAGACAAATTTGAGGAAACACAAAACCTACCAAGATGAAACTTCAAAGAAATAGAAAAACTGGATAGACCTATAACTAGTAAGGAGTTAAATAAGTAACTAAGAAATCTTCCCTCAGGGAAGGTCGAGAAGGCAAATGAAACACTCAAGAGGCATTTAAGGAAACGAACACAAGAAACTCATCTCCCATGGCCTACTCTTTTGCCCATGGCCCAGTTGAGAATCCAAAATTCTCCTCACAAAATAGGGCTCACTCCATATGAAATGCTGTATGGATGACCTTTTCTCACAAATGACCTCCTACTTGATCAGGAAACAGCCAACTTGGTCAAAGATAGAACTCATTTGGCAAAATATCAACAAAACCTTAAAAACCTACCTGAAGGATGTCACAGAGAAAAGAGAACAGAGTTGTTTCAACCAGGAGATCTAGTGTCGGTCAAATCTCTCCCCTCTACCTCCCCAGCTACGGACTCTTTGTGGGAAGGACCATACTTGGTAATCCTCTCTACTCCCACTGCAGTTAAGGTGGCAGGAGTGAAATCTTGGATTCACCACACCCGAGTTAAACTTTGGACATCCCCTGAGGAACCTGCGGGACCATCAGCTCAGGAATCCCAAGATCAGCCAGACCAGCCTCGATACACCTGTGAACCGTTAGCGGACTTGCACCTCCTATTTTGGAAGGAAACATTCCAGACTGAAAAGCCTCCTACCACTGATCCTGAGGAAAGACCCTTTCCTCCTTAAAAAAGGTAAGTGAAAACAGCATACTAACCATACTCTTTGTGATAGGACTATATACTGTAGCTCCTGCCAGGATGAAAATCCTAATCACATCAACCTTCTTTCTATCTTCCTTCCTTTTGACAGCAATTTACTCCTACCTCTAACTCAGACTAGATAAAATGATCTCATTTTCCAGAGTACCCTCTTTACCTTCCTATTTGCTCTTTGCCTATGTATCCCTCCTGCTTCCTTGGATACCTCATACAATCACCCCTTCCCTTCCACTAGCTCCTAATTACCTCTACAAGGCTCTCAATTTAACTCACTCTCTGTTAAACCAGTCCAATCCTTCCCTGGCAAATGACTATTGGCTTTGTATCTATCAACCTCTGCCTACCTTGCCACCACCATTCCCGCAAAAAACTGGGTCTTTACCAACTTAACCCACTACCCTCATTATGAAGGAAAAAGACCCTTTCCGGCTTCTAAATATGCAATCATTAGCTGACTTCCCCATATCTGATGGACCAAGAATACCCTAACAGGACATGCAATCCAACTTTTATGTTCTTACATTTCCAACCTCACCTATTACACAAGCCATGAAAACCCATACAAGTCCTTGTAACCATGAATACTATCTTAACTTTCCAAGCCCCTTTATGCATCCAACACAACCTGTTATCAGGCCTGCCCCGGAGCACCTACTACCGCATGATTATAATTACATCCTATGACTTCAAGCCCCAACTGATCACAGTAACTTCCAAGTCACCCAAACAGCTCCATTCAGATGGCTTGTCTGCTTCTCAGAGCCCCCCAAAATCATCACCTCCTCCCTGCTTAACAAACCGTCCAGGTTTTCTAATGGCAAACATACTCCCAGCATGACTATTCACCCCTGGACCCCCCTACTCCAGCAGCGCCCCCACCACTAGTGAATGCCTTCTTATCCCCTCTTTCAATCCTTCTCTCAAATGGTTCTTAGTGGATACAAAACTTCTTTTCTCCAATGGGAAAATAGTAAACAGGGAGCCACTCAGTTTGCTCCCAACACCCCTTTCCAGCCACTCACTGGAGCTACCTTGGTAAGTACTCTAGGAGTATGGGAAAATGAAAACAACAAACTCACAAACCTGTTTAACATACATAACTAGTTCTGTCTACCCAGCCAAGGTATATTCTTCTTATGTGGAATATCAACCTAAATCTGCCTCCCCACTAACTGGATAGGCACCTGCACCTTAGTCTTTCTAAGTCCCAACACTAACATTGCCCCTGGAAATCAGACCTTATCAGTACTCCTTAAAGCTCAAGTCTGTCAGCACATAGCCATACAACTAATACTCCTACTTATAGGGTTAGGAATAGCTACTGCTACAGGAACCAGAATAGCCAGTTTATCTACTTCATTATCCTACTACCACACACTCTCAAAGGATTTCTCAGACAGTTTGCAAGAAATAACAAAATCTATCCTTACTCTACAATCCCAAATAGACTCTTTGGCAGCTGTGGCTCTCCAAAACTGCCAAGGCCTGGACCTCCTCACTGCTGAGAAAGGAGGACTCTGCACCTTTTTAGGGGAAGGGTGTTGTTTTTACACTAACCAGTCAGGGATAGTACGAGATGCCACCCAGTGTTTACAGGAAAAGGCTTCTGAAATCAGACAATTCCTTTCAAACTCTTATACCAACCTCTGGAGTTGGGCAACATGGCTTCTCCCGTTTCTAGGTCCCGTGGCAGCCATCTTGCTGTTACTCACCTTTGGGCCCTGCATTTTTAAGCTTCTTTTCAAATTTGTTTCCTCTAGAATCTAGGCCATCAAGCTACAGATGGTCTTATAAATAGAACCCCAAATGAGTTCAACTAACAATCTCTACCGAGGACCCCTGGACTGACCCACTGGCACTTTCACTGGCCTAGAGAGCTCCCCTCTGGAGGACACTACAACTGCAAGACCCCTTCATTGCCCCTATCCAGCAGGAAATAGCTAGAGCGGTCATCGGCCAAATTTGCAACAGCAGTTGGGGTGTCCTGTTTAGAGTGGGGATTGAGAGGTGACAACATGCTGGCAGCCCTTGCTTGCTCTCAGCACCTCCTTGGCCTCAGCGTCTGCTCTGGCCATGCCTGAGGAGCTCTTCAGCCTGCCGCTACACTGTGGGAGCCCCTCTCTGTGCTGGCCGAGGCTGGAGCCGGCTCCCTCTGCTTGCAGGGAGGTGTGGAGGGAGAGGCATGGGCGGGAACCAGGGCTGTGCGCAGTGCTTGTGGGACAGTGCGAGTTCTGGGTGGTCGTGGGCTTGGTGGGCCCTGCACTTGGAGTGGCTGGCCAGCACCACCAGCCCCGGGCAGTGAGGGGCTTAGCACCCTGGCCAGCAGCTGCGGAGGGGTCGCCAGGTCCCCCAGCACTGCCAGCCTGCCAGCGCCACACTTGAATTATCACCAGGCTTCAGCCACCTCCCTGCAGGGCAGGGCTCAAGACCTGCAGCCCACCATGCCGAAGCCCCCCGGCAGTGGACTCCCAAGTGGCCTAAGCCTCCCTGATGGGTGCCGCCCCCTGCTCTGCGGCGCCTGGTCCCATCAACCGCCCAAGGGCTGAGGAGTGCTGGTGCGTGGTGTGGGACTGGCGGGCAGCTCCGCCTGCAGCCCTGGTGCAGGATCCACTAGGTGAAGCCAGCTGGGCTCCTGAGTCGGGTGGGGACTTGGAGAACTTTTATGCCTAGCCAGAGGATTTTATATGCACGCACCAATCAGTACTCTGTGTTTAGCTCGGGGTTCGTGAATGCACCAATCAGCACTCTGTATCTAGCTAATCTGGTGGGGACTTGGAGAACTTTTTTGTCTAACTGAAGGATTGTAAATACACCAATCAGCACTCTGTATCTAGCTCAAGGTTTGTAAACGCACCAGTCAGCACTCTGTGTCTAGCTAAAGGATTGTAAATGCACCAATCAGCACCCTGTGTCTAGCTCAAGGTTTGTAAATGCACCAGTCAGTGCTCTGTGTCTAGCTAATCTAGTGGGGACTTGGAGAACTTTTATGTCTAGCTAGAGGATTGTAAATATACCAATCAGCACTCTGTGTCTAGCTCAGGGATTGTAAATTCACCAATCAGCACCCTCTCAAAACAGACCAATCAGCTCTCTGTAAAATGGACCAATCAGCTCTCTGTAAAATGTGCCAATCAGCAGGATGTGGGGGTCAGATAAGGGAATAAAAGCAGACTGCTGGAGCCAGCAGCAGCAACCCGCTGGGGTCCCCTTCCACACTGTGGAAGCTTTGTTCTTTCACTCTTTGCAATAAATCTTGCTGCTGCTCACTCTTTGGGTCTGCACTGCCTTCATGAGCTGTAACACTCACCACTAAGGTCTGCAGCTTCACTCCTGAGGCCAGCGAGACCACGAGCCTACCAGGATGAATGAACAACTCCAGATGGGAGGAATGAACAACTCCAGACACACCACCTTAAGAGCTGTAACACTCACCGCAAAGGTCTGCAGCTTCATTCCTGAAGCCAGTGAGACCAGAAACCCACCAGAAGGAAGAAACTCTGAACACATTCAAACATCAGAAGGAACAAACTCTGGACACGCCACCTTTAAGAAATGTAACACTCACCACGAGGGTCCGCAGCTTGATTCTTAAAGTCAGTGAGACCAAGAACCCACCAATTCCCAGACACACAAAGACCATAAGTAAATGTCTAATGTTGCATGTAGAGGAACTAGAAAAGTAAAAAGTAAACTGAAGATTAATGGAAAAAAAGAAATAATAAAAATCAGAGCAGAAGAGATTTTTTAAAATACAAAAAATTGGCCGGGCGTGGTGGCTCACGCCTGTAATCCCAGCACTTTGGGAGGCCAAGGTGGGTGGATCACGAGGTCAGGAGATCGAGATCATCCTGGCTAACATGGTGGAACCCCGTCTGTACTAAAAATACAAAAAAAATTAGCCGGGCACGGTGGCGGGTGTCTGTAGTCCCAGCTACTTGGGAGGCTGAGGGAGAATGGCATGAACACAGGAGGCGGAGCTTGCAGTGAGCCGAGATAGCGCCATTGCACTCCAGCCTGGGTGACAGAGCAAGACTCCTCCTCAAAAAAAAAAATACAAAAAATTAATGAAATGATGAGTTGGCTTTTTGAAAAGATAAATATAATTGATAAACCTTTAGCTAGACTTAAAAAGGGGTGACAGGACTCAAAAGATGAAAAAGGAAACACCACAACAAATACCACATAAGCAGGATCATAACAGACTATTAAGAACAAATATGCCAACAAATTGGAAATCCTAGAAGAAATGAATAAATTTCTTAACACATTGAATCAGAAAGAAATAGAAACATAATCAGACCAATAGAAAGTACTAATGTTAAAGCGGTAAAGAAAACCTTTTTCTCAGAGAATAGCCCAGGACCTGAAGGCTTCCCTCACATTTAAAGAAGAATTAATACCAATTTTTCTAAAACTATTACAAAAAATTTAAGAGGAGGACATTCTTCCAATTTATTCTTTGAGACCAGCATTATCCTGATACAAAAACCAGACAAAGACACCTCAGCAACAACAAAATTACAGGACAGTATACCTGAGGAACATAGATGCAGAAATCTTCCACAAGATATTAGCAATTCAAATTCAACAGCACATTAAAAAATTCATTCACCATAAACAAGTGGGATTCATTCCAGGAATGCAAAGGTGGTTCAACATACACAAATAAATGTGATACATCACATTAACAGAATGAAGGTTAAAAATAATATAACAATCTCAATAAAAGAAGAAAAGACTTTGGTAGAATTTAACATCTTTTTATGATAAAAAAACTTTCAACAGATTAGGTATAAAAGAAATATATCTTAACATAATAAAGGCCAAATATGATGTACCTGCAGTTAACATCATACTAAACAAGAAAAGTTGAAAGCTTTTCTTCTATGATTCAGAAAAAGATAAGGATGTTCACTTTCACCAATTTTGTTCAACATAGCATTGGAAGTCCTAGCCAGGGCAATTAGGCAAGAGAAAGAAATAAAGAGGTTAATAACCAGCATATATAAAGAGATCAAACAACTATAAAAAAATTAATAATCTGATTCTAAAATGGGCACAAGATCTGAATAGACATTTATCAAAAGAAGACATACAAAACAGCAGGGAAGAAAAATGGCAGATAGGAGGCAGGACTAAATTGCAACTCCCACTTGGACGGACAGAGCAGCGTGTGGAGACTCACATCATGAACTTTTGGTACAAGAACTATTGCAGGAACATAACAAAAAAGCTGAGAGAATCCACAGACCCTTTAAAGGAAGTGGATTGCTCTTGCAGGCCATGAGAGACAGCCAAAAAACTGTGAGTGCCCAAAGCATAAAAATGTGACAGGGGAATCATTCACCCCCGAACACATACCCTCACTGAGGAACCCGAAGGTCCAGGTCACTGGAGAAGGATTTGACCTTACCTGGAGCTGAGATAAATTTAGAGAGTCAAACAAAATACAGGGGTAGAAGAAGCAGCAGGAAGAGCCTTGTGGGCTCTCTTGGTCCCCAGGGAAACCATTTCTGATTTTGTCTCACAGAGGTCCTTGAGAAGGGCTGCCAAAGGATCTGTCAAAAGACCAGAAGAAGAATGAAACTTCTAGCTAAACTTTGTAACAATTTCACCCAAACACAAAGTTTCCTGAACAGAACTTGGGGGAGGGAGTGCATTGGGAGTGCAGACACAGCACAGAACCCACTGTAGGCTGGGAGGTGTGAAACCTGAAAGCCCTGCTTGTTTTCTCAGCTAGGAGGCTGGTTGCCTGGGGCAAGTTCTCAGCCCTATTCACTCACTTCTTGGAAATACACTTAGTGCTGTTGGGAGGTAGGGGGTGAGTGGGAGTGAGACTGGCCTTTTGGGCTGTGTGGGAGCTGGGTAAGGCCTGTAACTGCCGGCTTTCCCTCACTTCTCTGGTGATCTGCATTAGACAGCAGAGGCAGCCATAAACCCCCTGGAAACATAACTCCACTGGCCTGAGAACCATACCCCTATCCCCACCAGTAGCTGCAGCAAGCCCCATCCAAGGAGAGTCTAAGCTCAGACACACCTAACTCTGCCCCAAACTGATGTTCTTTCTCTACCTGCCCTGGTAGCTGAAGACAAAGGATATAATCTCTTGCGAACTCTAGGGCCCCGCCCACTGCCTGATCTTCGCTATACTACAGCAGTGGATGCTCTCTTGAAAGCTTCACCTCCTGGCAGGAGGCCATCCAACACAAAACTAGTGCAATCAACAAAACTATAACTAAAGACTCTCACAGAGTCCATTTCACTCCCCTGCCACCTCCACCAGAGCAGGTGCTGGTATGCATAGGTCTCTCAAGACCTGAAGATAGTTCACACCACAGGACACTGTGCAGACACCCCCAGTACCAGCCCGAGGCCTGGTAGCTCTGCTGGGTGGCTAGATCCAGAAGAGAAGTAACAATCACTGCAGTTAACTCTCAGAAAGCCACATCCCTAAGGAAAGGAGGAGAGCACTACATCAAGGGAGCACCCCTTGGGATAAAAGCATCTGAACAGCAGCCCCTGAGCCCCAGATCTTCCCTCTGACATAGCACAACAAATTAGAAGGAACCAGAAAAACAATTATGGTAATATGACAAAACAAGGCTTTTTAGCTCCCCCTAAAGATCGCACTAGCTCATAAACATGGATACAAACCACGAAGAAATCCCCAAATTGCCAGAAAAAGAATTTAGAAGGTTGATTATTAAGCTGGAGGCATCAGACTTTCTGACTTCAAAATATACTACAAAGCCATAGTAACTAGAATAGCATCATATTGGCATAAAACAGACTCATAGACCAATAAAACATAATAGTGAATGCAGAAATAAATCCATGCAAGAATCAGTAAACTGATTCTTGACAATGGTACCAAGAGTGCATATTGGGGAAAGAATGGTCTCTTCAATAAATGGTGCTGGGAAACTGGATATGAAGAAGAATAAAACTAGATTCCTATCTCTCACCATATACAAAATCAACTCAAAACTGATTAAAGACTTAAAAGGGAGACCCAAAATTATGAGATTACTGAAGAAAACCTAGGGGGAAACACTTTATAACATTGGTCTAGGCAAGGATTTTTTGGATAAGACCTTTCAAAAGCACAGACAACAGCAAAAATAAACAAATTGAATTATATCAAACTAAAAAGTTTCTGCACAGAAAAGTAATTAATCAACATAGTGAAGAGCCAACTTATAGAAGGGGAGAAAATATTTGCAAACTATGCATCTGACAAGGGGTTAATATCTAGAATATATAAGGAATTTAAACAACTCAGTAGCAAAAATAAATTAATTTTAAAAATCTGATTTTAAAATGGATAAAAGACCTGAATAGATATTTTTGAAAAGAAGACGTGGTCAGGTATGATGGTTGACCCTATAATCCCAGAAATACGGGAGGTCAAGGTGGGTGGATCGCCTGAGGTCAGGAGTTTGAGACCAGCCTGGCCAACATGATGAAACCCTGTCTCTATTAAAAATACAAAAACATTAGCCAGGTGTGGTGACATGCAGCTGTAATCTCAGCTAGTTGGGAGGCTGAGGCATGAGAATCACTTGAACCCGGGAGACAGAGGCTGCAGCGAGCCAAGATCATGCCACTGCACTCAAGCCTGGGCAACAGAGTAATACTTTGCCTCAATTAAAAAAAAGACGCATAAATTATATAAATGGCCAACAAGTACATGAAAAAGTGCTCGACATCACTAATCATCAGAGAAACACAAATCAAAACCATAGTGAGATATCATCTCACTCTGGTTAAAGAGATGAGCCATTATCAAACAGTCAAAAAATAACAAACGCCAGCATGGATGTGGAGAAAGGGGAACTTTTATACACTGTTGGTGGGAACATAAGTCAGTATAGCCACTATATTCAATAGTATGGAAGTTCCTCAAAAAATTAAATAGAACTACCATGTAATTCAGAAATCCCACTGCTGGGTATACATCTACAGGAAACAAAATCAATATGTTAAAAAGATACCTCTACTCTCATGTTTATTGCACTCCCATGTTTATTCACAACATCTAAGATATGAAATCAAGTGTCTGTCAACAGATGAATGGATTTTTAAAGTGTGATATATGTACACAACATAATACTATTCAGCCATAAAAAAGAATGAAATCCTGTCATTTGCAAAAATGTGAATAAACCTGAAAGACATTATGTTAAGGGAAATAAGCCAGGCACAAAAGACACATACCACATGATCTCACTCATACATTGAATCTGAAATATTTGACCTCTTAAGAGTAGAGATTGGAACAGTGGTTACCAGAGGATGGGAGAATGTAGGGAAAAGGTGGGAATGGGGAGAGACTGGTCAACAGCTACATTACAGTTAGAGAAGAAGTAGTTCTGGTGTTCTATTATACAGTAAGGAGTATGCACTGAACAATAATGTATCGTGTATTTCAAAATAGCAAGAAGAGAGAATTTTGAATGTTCTCATTACAGAAAAAAAGGTTGAATGATGAATATACTAATTACCCTGATTTGATCACTATAGAATGTATACATCTATCAAAACATCACACTGTACCCAATAAATATATACAATTGTTATTTGTCAATTAAAACTTTTTAAAACTACAAAAACTTCTGAAAGAAATTAAAGGAGATGTAAATAAATGGAAAAACATCCCACATTCATGAATTGGAAGACAATAGCATGAAGATGTCAATACTACCCAAAGTGCTTTACAGATTTAATTCAATCACTGTCAAGGTCCCAATGACATTTTTTGAAGAAATAGAAAAACTCATTCTAAAATTGATATAGATTTCCAAAGGACCCTGAATAGCCAAAACAATCCTAAAAAAGAAGAACACAGCTGGAGGACCCACATTTCCTGATGTCAAATCTTACCACAAATCTACAGTAATCAAAAGTGTGGTACTAGCATATAGACATATAGACCAATGGAGTAGAATAGAGAGTCCAGAAATAAACATTGAATAGTGCCAAGACCATTCAATGGGAAAAGGAAAGTCTCTCCAACAAAGGTGCTGAATATCCATATGCAAAAGAGTGAAGGTAAACTCTTACCTAACACCATACCCAAAAAGTAACATGAAATGAATCAAAGACCTAAACATAAGAGCTAAACTATAAAACTCTTGGAAGAAAACATAAGGCAAAATATTAATACCACTGGATTTGGCAATGATTTCTGACATATGACATCACAAAAACCAGCAATAAAAGAAAAACAATTGGACTTCATAAAAAAATTTGAATGTGGCTCAAAAAACACTATCGGAGTAAAAAGGAAACCCACAGAATGGAAGAAAATATTTGCAAATAATATATCTGATAGGGAATTTTGATATGCAGAACACATAGAGAATTCTTACAACTAATAAACAAAAATCAAACAACCTGAATAAAAAATGGTTAAAGTCTTGAACAGACATTACTCGAAAGAAGATATACGAATGGCCAATAAGCACACGAGAGCTTGTTTGGAGGTTCTAGCAGGGGAGTGCAGCTACTCCTACTCGTATACCCTTGTCCTGTCTTCCTCTATTGGGGATGGTCATCCTCTATGACTGAGCATGCAGCTTCGAGAGGGACGCACATGGAGCAGTGACAGAGGAAGGGCATACCTGCCTAGCCAGCCGGATCAGCCAAATCAACCCTGGCAATCAAAGGGGAGACAGATGTTGCAGCCAGATCACCCTCATATCCAAGCACATAAAAAGATGATCAAATTCACTAATAATCAGAGAAATGTGAATAAAAGTTGTACTTATATCTCACCGTTACCCATTAGGATATCTACAGTCAAAAAAAAAACAAAAAAACAAAAACAAAAAAACCAACAACAGGGAAAAACAAGTGTTGGTGAGGATGTGGAAGAATTAGAATCCTTGTGCACTGTTGGTGAGAATGTACAATAGGATAGCCTCTGTGGAAAACAAATGGCAGTTCCTGAAAATATTAAAAATAGAATCACTACATAAACCATCAATTTCACTTATGGGCATATGCCCAAAATACTTAAAAGCAGAGTCTAGAAGAGTTATTTTTATACTCATGCTCATAGCAGCATTATTCACAATAGTTAAAATGTGGAACCAACCCCAAATGTCCATCAACAGATGAATAATCAAAACGTGGTATATACATACAATGGAATATTATTCAGCCTTAAAAAGGAATAAAATCCTGACAAATACTACAACACAGATGAATCTTGGAGACATTATTCTGAGTGAAATAAGCCAGTAACAAAAATATAAATATTTCATAATTCCACTTATATAAGGTATTTAGAGTAGTCAGACTCATAGAAGCAGGTAATAGCATGGTGGTTGCCAGGGGCTAGGGATAAAAGGGAATGAGGAGTTATGGTTTAATGGTTATAGAGTTTCCATTTTACAAGATAAGAAGAGTACTGGAAATGGATGGTTGTTATGGTCAAACAACAATATCAGTATGGTCAATACCACTGAACTGTACACTTAAAAATGGTTAAGATGGTAAATTTATGTTAGCCGTATTTTACCAAAATAAAAAGTTGGAATAAAGCGATGTAATTAATCATATTAATAATCTATAAAAGATAAACCCCGTGATCAGCTCAGTTGATGCAGAAAAATCACATGACAAAATCTGACATCCATTCCTGACAAAATCTGTTAGCAAGAATATACGGACACTTTCTTAATCTCATAAATGGCATGTATGAAAAACCTATAGCTAACATCTTGTAGTGGTTACCTTACAAATTTCAATGTTGATATTTTACGTATTTAGCATCCATCTTAAGTTAGTACTTTTGCAATCTCCCAAACAAAAGCTTAACTGTATTTTACTTCAATCTCTTGCCATTTGTACTACTGTGATATATAGTTTAGCTACATATGTAATAAAATTCATAGGACTTTATATCATCATCATCATTTTAAAAAGCATTCTTTGACTTACCATCTCCTGTTGCTTTCATTCTTTCAAATAATTCCATGATTCCAATAGGATTATTTTCATACAGCCTTAAGAACCTCCTCTAGTGTTTTTTTAGTGCTGATTTGCTTGCAGTGAATGCTGTTTTTATTTGTCTAAAAATCTTTACCATAATTTTCTTTTAACTTTTTATTTTGACAGAATTTCAGAGTTCAAAAAGTCAAAGCAGTAATACAAGTTGAAATAATACAAAGAATTTCTATATTCACCTAGATTCCTCAAATGATTGCGTTTTTACATTTATCGTATCATTCCCTCTCTGTCTTCTCCCCCAACCCCACTTCTTGTTTTTCGGGTTTTTTTTGTTTGTTTGTTTTTTTGAGACAGTCTTGCTCTGTCACCAGGTTGGAGTGCAGTGGTGCGATCTTGGCTCACTGTAGCCTCCGACTGCCTGGTTCAAGCCATTCTCCTGCCTCAGCCTCCTGAGTAGCTGGGATTACAGGCACATGTCACCACACTCAGCTAATCTTTGTTTTTTTGCTTTTTTTGTTTTTTAGTAGAGACGGGGTTTCACCATGTTGGCCAGGATGGTCTCAATCTCCTGACCTCATAATCTTCCCGCCTTGGCCTCCCAAAGTGCTGGGATTACAGGCTTGAGCCACCATACCCCATGATAATTTTTTAATTACATTATTCTTTCTAAATTCATTGGCTATCTAGCATCAGAAACAGCTTTTCCTTCTTAGTCATTTATTAATTGGTATCAATGTGAATTTATGGGTTTTTTTATTTCACCTTTATTTTTTGAAGGATATTCTCTCTGGACATAGTTTTTTTAAAGATGTCATTTCAGTGCCTCTGGCTTAAAGAGTTTTAGTTGAAGAGTCAGCCCTTAATCTTGTTGTTACATTGGAAGTGATATCTGCAGTTCCCACTTTGCTCTGCCCCCAGCTATGTTTAAGGTTATCTCTGTCTTTGGTTTTCAGCGGGTTGAATATATGTGCTGTAGTTGGTTTTCTTTGGACTTAGTTGTTTGGGATGTGCTAAACACTTTGATCTTAGAATTGAAGACTTTCATTCACAGATGAATGAAAAATTCTCATCCATTACCTCTTCAGTTATTACTTTTGCCCCAACCTGTCTTTCTTCTTCTTCTGGGACCTATACGTAATCCTGTAATTTTTTTTTTGAGATGGGGTCTCATTCTGTCACCCAGGCTGGAGTGTAGTGGTGTGATCATGGCTTACTGCAGCCTCTACCTCCCTAGGGTCAGGTGATCCTCCCACCTCAGCCTCCCACGTAGCTGAGACTACAAGTACATGTTACCACAGTCTATTTTTTGGTATTTTTTGTAGAGGTGAAATTACACCAGGTTGCCCAGGCTGATCTCGAACTCCTGAGCTCAAGCTCTCCACCTGTCTTGACCTCTCAAGGTCCTGGGATTATAGACATGAGCCACCATTCCTGTCCTACTACAATTTTTTTTTTTAAACTGAGTTCCACACATCTGTTACTCTCTTGCTTTTAAAAATTTTTAATCTGCTGTGCTTCAATTTCAATTTCCAGTATTATCTCTTGATCTTCAGTTTACTAATTCTATATTCTCTAAGTCTTCTGTTGAAACTAATGACATTTTAAGATCAATGAATTTTTAATTTGTACTTTTTAGTTCTAGAGTATCCACCTGACACTTTCATTGGTTTTCAATTCTCTGATGAAATGTTTCATGTTTTATCCATTTGGTCCTCTTTACATTGTTTACCATAAATCATTGTTATTTTAAAGTCGTTGTCTGTTAACACCAATATCTGGATCATTTGTGGATCTTCTTTCCTTATTCTTCTTTCTCTTCCTCTTTCCCTCTTCTTGTTCTTCTTTCCTTGTTTTTGGCTATTTTCTGGCCTGTTTGCATTTTCAGTAACTTTTAATTTTTAATATACCTATTGTTCATAAATAAACCATAAAGACACCAGATGATAAGTTCTATAGCTATTGTTCTCCCTTTTTGTCTGTTAGGCTTATTGAGTATAGGGTTAATAATCTCAACCTGGTCAGTCTTTCTACTGAATAGTGTCTGGTTTGAAGATTTAGTGTGACTTAGTTTACCTCTGGTGTGTCCCTATACCCCAAGATTAGCCCTCCAAGGCTTTTTGTAGTCTAGTGAGCATCTATCTCCCACCCGAAAGATGGCATATGCTTCTATTATTCCTCTCAGAGGTTTTAAGCTTAGCTTTTTAGTCTCCTGCCTTATTCCACTTCAATACCTGGCAAAGGAAAGGACAGTCTGTTTGTGGTAGCCCCCTTTTCTCTAGAAGGAATTTGTCTCTTAAGTCCTACGGTGTTTGGTTTTCTGTTCCTGTGTTAGTTCACTTAGAATAATGACCTTCTGCTCTGTCCATGTTGCTGCAAAGAACATGATATTGTTCCTTTTTATGTCTGTGTAGTATCCCATGATATATACATACCACATTTTATCCAATCTATCATTGGTAGGCATTTAGGTTGATTCCATTTCTTTGCTATTGTGAATAGTGCTGTAATGAATATACATATACATATGTCATTATGGTGAAACAATTTATACTCCTTTTGGTACATACCCAATAATGGGATTGCTGGGTTGAATGGTAGTTCTAAATTCTTTGAGAAATTGCCAAACTAGCTGGGCGCAGCGGCTCATGCTTGTAATCCTAGCACTTTGGGAGGCAGAGGCGGACAGATTGCCTGATCTCAGGAGTTCAAGACCAGCCTGGGTAACATGGTGAAACCCCGTCTCTACTAAGAATACAAAAAATCAGCTGGGTGTGGTGGCAAGTGCCTGTAATCCCAACTACTGGGGAGGCTGAGGCAGAAGAATTGCTTGAACCCAGGAGGCAGAGGTTGCAGCGGGTCAAGATCACACCACTTCACACCAGCCTGGGCGACAGAGTGTGACTGTGTCAAAAAAAAACAAAAAAATTCCCAAACTAATTTTTACAACTTTTGAAAATTATATTTTAGTTGCTGCAGATATGGTTTCCAATTTTCTAATGAAAACTGGGTGTCAGTATATTAATAACTGCTACATCCCCTTATATTACTTTTTATTTAAATAAGATAGCAGCATCATTTTAGGAAATTGGGAAGCCTGAACATCCACTAATTCTAATGAAATTTGAATTTCATTAATTGACTGTGAAAAATAAAGGAGGAGTTTTATAAGTTAGTTTATACAATCTCAAACATTTTTTAAAAAGATTCTTCAAAATACATCATAGGAATATATAGAGAAAAATGAGATATCAATGTTGTATTTATACATTTTTTATATTCACACTGTAGTTATTATATATTTAAAATGCAACAAGACTTCATTAAGCATCTTTTTTGTGGTTCCCTGTGAGATATAGGTGACTAGATCTCTATCCTTAGTCTCTTCTGAAATCACTGAACTGAAACAATGTCATGACCATAACCTTGGACAACAGTGTGTTGCTAAATATCTAACAAGTGGCTCTTCAAGGAAGAAACAAACACACATGGACTTATAGCATTATCCATTACTCATAGCATAAATCCTCCCACTATGTTCAATTTCAAGCAACCAGCATGATTACTTAATGTGGGGTTTGGGAAGAGATATGAACAATTGGCTTGCATAAGCCAATGCCAGCAAGCTCCAGGATGCTACTGAGTCCTAGCAATGACTGAGTTGAGCATAGTGAGGAGTTCTTTAACAAGTCTATTCCGGCTTACTTGATGCTTTACAACTGCCTACGCTGGTATGGTTAGTGCGCACAACAGGCTGCCTTAAGTGATTATCTCTTTATTCCATGAGCCATTATTCATTTTACACAGGCAACTCACAAACAGCATCTTCTACTGAAACACTAAGATAATAATAAAAATAAAATGAAAAAAGGTTTCTAAAATCCAGGGGTACTGCTCCATCTGGGACATTTATGAAGATGGTGTATGCAGACTTCAAGTAAGAGTCAGCTCTCAGAGGGAAGGGAATCTCAGCAGAGGGCAGGGAGTCCAGTGGGGGAAAAAATAAATCACAAACCTGGAGTTGCTGCTGGACATAGATTTATCCTCAGGAAGAGCGGCTGAGAAGCCTAAGAAGAACCATAAAGCTGCTAGAATCTCAGGGTTAGAAGAGTTCCTGGGATTAATCTGGACTTACCTCCCACCCAGGACCATGTTCTCCCCCAGAGAAGAATCTGAATGTGCCCTGGAGTTCAGTGATTTCTTTCTCTTCAACTCAGTTTCTCTATCCTTTAATTAACCAATGTCTTAAGAAAATTATGACTCAGATAATCCTAAAATATACTGAGAATCTATGTCTTTTCCAAATATGAACAAAACTTAAAGAGGGATGTTTTATATTGACTGCAAACTACAGATGACTACTCAGCCATGATCCATCAGTGCCACCTGCCATGGACACAGGAGAGGCAAGTGACTGTGCTAACACCACAAATCCGTCATCTTTGACTTAAAAGAATCTATTCCTCTCAGGTTTCCCCACGTATGAAAATTGATCATCATAGCATTAGAGAAAATGAGAAGAAATCCCAAAGCAGAGGGAAGTTGTTTACTTCTTTCATGCCATGCTTTCTCTGTTATAATTCACAGGGGTCATGAAGACAAAATAAGACACCATCCATGTGTTCTCATTGTTCAATTCCCACCTATGAGTGAGAACATGCGGTGTTTGGTTTTTTGTCCTTGCGATAGTTTACTGAGAATGATGATTTCCAGTTTCATCCATGTCCCTACAAAGGACATCACACTCCGGGGACTGTTGTGGGGTGGGGGGAGGGGGGAGGGATAGCATTAGGAGATATACCTAATGCTAAATGACGAGTTAATGGGTGCAGCACACCAACATGGCACATGTATACATATGTAACAAACCTGCACATTGTGCACATGTACCCTAAAACTTAAAGTATAATAATAATAAAATTAAAAATAATAATAAATTAAAAAAAGACACCATCCAGAATTTGGAAAGGAGGTAAAGTTGCCTTGCAGAATTATTATTATTATTATTATTACTGAGACGGAGTTTCGCTCTGTTGCCCAGGCTGGAGTGCAGTAGCACGATCTTGGCTCACCACAGCCTCTGCCTCCTAGGTTGAAGCAATTCTCCTGCCTCAGCCTCCCGAGTAGCTGGGACTACAGGCAGATGCCACCAGGTCCAGCTAATTTTGGTATTTTTAGTAGAGATGGGGTTTCACTATATTGCCTGCCTCAGCCTCCCAAAGTGCTGGGATCACAGGCATGAGCCACCATGCCCGGCCTACAGGACATAATAAGTTACAGCAGAGCTATGTAAAGTCATCTTGAAAGACAGCAAGATTTGACAAGAAAGCATATGGCAATCAGGATAGGGATCACCAGCAAGAGAAACTTAGAAAATAATAGAGGGATGACTTAAACTACATAAAAGGGGTAGAAAATACAAAGCCAGAGGCCAGTGTTGTCACAGTCTTCAAGCAGTGTCCAGGACAGAAGAAAGTCTGACTGCAAACTGGAGAGTTCCCACTGGTAAAGGACCCTTCATAATGTAGAGTTTCAAGCCACCTTAGCTAGAGAGGGACCCCATCTAAAGAAATACACTGTTCTATTTGCCTAATCCTGGAACACTTAGCTGTCCAGAAAAACATGCCTATTTATAATGAATGTGGTCAATTGGAGAATGACAAAGAGAGGTTGTCCGCACCTAGGAAACTTTCCAGGAGGTGCAAGTGTGTCATGATGAAGGCAAGTGGCCATGTGTTTGATGAAATCCTCTCCAGTGACCCTGGCATTCATGCCATCACCCATTTCTGAATATCACCAGCCTTCAGAAAAAGAGTATATCATACCTACATGAAATTAAAGCCCATGTGACAATTATATTTCTTTTCATAAGTTCATAAATAATTTAAGTAGTATGTACATCAACTCCTGTGCGATTAATGTAATGCTACCCCTGAAAGACTAACTCACTTTCAGAAAACCAAAACAGGTTTCAGGTGTTCAAAACTGATGGCTAAAACCTGGACTTAGGTGAAGTCAGCTGGTTAAATGGCAATCAGCTAACCTTCCCTGATAGCTACCTTGCCTTGTGATGGAGACTCTTAATTTTGGGCAACAAAAGGTGGCATGACTAAGAGTGTTAGCTCTTTCTAGTTCCTACCCACAAAATGAGGCTAACACCTTCTGCATAACATTGTTGTGAGAATAAAAATGATAAAGTTCCTGGAACATCTTCAGTGGTCAGAGAACATCTTCAGTGGTCAGAAACAGGCTAGATGCTCATCAATCCACTTCTTGTGCACAAAGAAATGCTACATTTCTCAGCCTCCTCTGGAATTACATTGAGGCCATCAGATTCTCACCAATGGGATGTGTCTGGAAGTAATACGCATCACTTCCAGGTTTGGTCACAAAACTCCCTGTACTTTCATATGTGGTTAAGAAAAATTACATATAATAGGAGGCCTCTGAGAGAAATCAGGAGCCATTGAGAATAATGAACAAGAGAGTTACTTCCATAGTCAGGGCATAGCTAAGGAACCCTTATGACATCTGCCTAACAGGATTCCAGAATTGTTACAAACAAGTAACTGTACAGTGTCTCTACTTTTCCCCTTTCTGAAGGGTACTTATTGTTGTTATCCTACCTCTGTTCCATCATTGTATACTGGGGCGAAGGGAATATAACTGTTTTATTTCATAAGTTGCCAGGCTTAAGAAAGCGACATTTAGATGTGATGGAAAGGATGACTGTACAACTATCAGGATTCTTGAACTTTAAGCTGGATGCAGGGACTTGAGGGAGGGGGTTTTGGTGATGCCCTTGGAGAGCATGTCCTATGTATAAAAGCAAGAATGAAAGAGACTTCTCTGATCAGATGGGCAGTGCATGAAGAGGCTTGCTAGCTGTCCACTACCAAACCTGTTTTTCTCAAGCACACAGAAGCCTGCATTTTCCAGTATAATTTGCAGTTATGTTGGAACAATAAGAATGGGTTTTGGCAAGTGGGATGTGGATAAAAGTGATCATCCATACTCACTGTTATCAATAAGTAATAAAGTGGCCCCTAGCCACAGGTAACTATTTAAAAGCAAATTAACAAAAAGCAAAAATAGACAAATGGGACTGAAACTAAAATGCTTCCTCACAGCAAAAGAAATAATCAGGGTAAACAGAAAACTTAGTGAGAGAAAATATTTGCAAACCATGCATCTGATAAAGGAAAAATATCTAGAATCTATGAAGAACTCAAACAGCTAAACAAGAAAAAAGAAAACCATTAAAAAGTGGGCAAAAGACTTGAACACTTTTTCAAAAGAAGACATACACATGGCCAAAAAACATGAAAACATGTTCAACGTCACTAATTATCAGAAAAATGCAACTTAAAACCACAATGAGATACCATATTACACCAGTCAGAATAGCTATTATTAAAAAGTCAAAAAACAACAGATGTTGGTAAGGATTCAGAGAAAAGGGAACACTTATACACTGTTGGTGGGAATGTAAATTAATGCAACCTCTAAGGAAAACAGTCTGGAGATTTCTCAAAGAACTAAAAATAGAACTATGATTTGATCCAGCAATCCCCCTGCTGAGTACCCCAAGGAAAAGAAATCATTTTATGTGTGTGTATATATATGTGTGTGTGTGTGCATGTGTCTATGTATACACACATTTTATATATGTATAAAATCACTTTATATATATACTATATATATAAAAGACACCTGCACTTGTATGTTTATCACAACACTATTCACAATAGCAAAGTTATGAAATCAACCTAAGTGTCCATCAATAGATGATTAGATAAAGAAAATGTGGTACATATATACCATGGAGTACTACTTTGCCATAAAAAGGAATGAAATTATGTCCTTTACAGTAACACGGATGAAACTGGAGGCCATTATCCTAAGTGCAACAACTCAAAAAAATCAAATACCACATGTTCTTACTTACATGTGGGAGCTAAAGAATGGGTATACATGGATATACAGAGTGGGATAACAGACATTGGAGACTCCAAAAGGTGGGAGGGGGGTGATGGATGAAAAATTACCTACTGGTCAGTGGGGCCAAGATGGCCCACTAGAAGCAGTGGTGTTCCAAGGCGCCCATCGAAAAAAAAAACCATAATAAGCATGTGAATCCTTCACCGGCAACCAAGGTATCCATGTTCTCTCACAAAAATTGACTAGAAGGCTGGCATGACTCAGAGAGAGAAGGAAGAGCAGTGTGGTGCAGTGGCCCATGTGAGAGCCACATGGGAAAGGTGAACCTTCTGCCCCCAGCCAAGGGAGGCAGTGAGTGAGCATGCTACCCAGCCAGGGAAACTGTGCTTTACTGTGCAACCCATGGATTGGAAGACCCCACTCGTGAACCCACACCACTGGAGCCTAGTGTACCAACCCTGGAATGCACAGATTCTTACAGCCTCTCAGCTGGAATTTGCTTAAGCCTACCGAACTCCCAGGGGTAGGGGCAACAAGCACTGGCTGCGGCTGCCAGCTGTCTAAGTCATTTGAGCTTCTTGGGGGAGGGGCAGCAGCCAGCACTGGGACGCACAACTACTTAACCTGCTAAGCTCCCTGGGTGGGTGAAGGGTGGCACTCATTTCTATAGCTCCAAGTTGTGCTTTTCCCCTGCTAGAACCAGGGAGGCTGGATGGCTTGGTCCCAAGACTTGCCTCCACAAACTAACACACCGGCTGTGGCAGCCTGCGGCCAGAATGCCTCTTTAGGTCTAACCCTGACCCATCCTTCCTGGGTGAGTGGGGCTTCCCTGAAGGATCTCCAATAACTCCAGCCAGAGGCTCAGGGACAGAATTAGGATCTCCCTAGGCCTAGGGCAGGGGTGGTCGCAGTCTCTGTGAACCAGCAGACTTAGTCTCTCCTCCTGGTAGTTCTGAGCAATCCAGGAAGCCCAAATGAGTGGGTTTCACCTCAGTGAAACACATCATCTCCACCAAGGCACGAAGTGCTTTGTTAAATGGGTTCTGATCCTGGTGCCACCAAACTGGGTGAGACCCTCCAACAGGGTTTGTCAGACACCCTACACAGGAGCATCCTACTAACATCAGGTTGATGCTCCTTGAGGTCAGAGGTCCCAGGTGGAGGCACCCATCTTTGCTGCTCTCCAGCCTCCCTGAGTGACATTTCCAGGCACAGGAGTGAATCAGATGAATAGGGCTGGAAGTGAATCCCCAGAAAATTGCAGCAGCCCTACAGAAGAGGGACCTGACCATTGACAGAAAAACAAACAGAAAGCGACAATGAGACCATCAACAAAAACAACAAAACGGGCCCCCACAAAAACTCCATCCAAGGGTCAGCAGCCTCAAAGACCAAAACTACACAAATTCATGAAAATGAGAAGGAATGAATGAAAAAAATGCAGAAAACCCAAAATGCCAGAGTGCCTCTTCTCCTCCAAATGATCACAACATCTCTCCATCAAGGGTGTAGAACTGGATGGAAGATGAGATGGACAAATTGACAGAAGTAGGCTTCAGAAGATGGGTAATAAAAAACTATGATGAGCTAAAGGAGCATGTTCTAACCCAATGTAAAGAAGCTAAGATCATTGACAAAAGGTTAGAGGAATTGCTAACTAGAATAACCAGTTTAGAGAGGAATATAAATGACATAATGGAGCTGAAAAACACAGCATGAGAACTTCATGAAGCATACACAACTATCAAAAGCCAAATCAACCAACCAGAAGAAAGGATATCAGAGTTTGAAGACTACATTACTGAAATAAGACATGCAGACAAGAATAGGGAAAAAAAGAATGAAAATGAATGAACAAAGCCTCCAAGAAATATGGGACTTCATAAAAGACCAAACCTATGATTGATTAGAGTTCCAGAAGGAGATGGGGAGAATGGAAAAAAGCTGGAAAATACACTTCAGGATATTATCCAGGAGAACTTCTCCAACCTAGCAAGACAGGCCAACATGCAAATTCAGGAAATATAGAGAACACCACTAAGGTACTCCATGAGATCAACCCCAGGACACATGATTATCAGATTCTCCAAGGTCTAACTGAAGGAAAAACTGTTAACGGAAGCCAGAGAGAAAGGCCAGGTCACCTACAAAGGAAAGCCCATCAGGCTAAGAGCAGACCTCTCAGCAGAAACTCTACAAGCCAGAAGAGATTGGGGGCCAATATTGAACATTCTTAAAGAAAGGAATTTTCAACCCAGAATTTCACATCAAGCCAAACTAAGCTTCATAAGTGAAGGAGAAATAAAATCCTTTCCAGACAGGCAAATGCTAAGGGATTTTATTACCACCAGGCCTGTCCTGCAAGAACTCCTGAAAGAAGCACTAACTATGGAAAAGGAAAACCAGTACCAGCCATTGCAGAAACACACCAAAATATAAAGACCAATGACACTACAAATAAACTTCATCAACTAGTGTGCAAAATACCCAAATACCCTCATAATGACAGGATCAAATTCACACAATACTAACTTTAAATGTAAATGGGATATATGCCCCAATTAAAGGACAGATTGGCAAATTGGATAAGGAGTCAAGACCCATTGGTGTGCTGTATTCAGGAGACCCATCTTACATGCAAAGACACACATAGGCTCAAAATAAGATGGAGGAAAATTTACCAAGCAGATGGAAACCAAAAAAAAAAAAAAATCAGGGGTTGCAATCCTGGTCTCTGATAAAACAGACTTTAAACCAACAAAGATCAAAAAGACAAAAAAGCACATTACCAAATGTAAAGGAAACAATTCAACCAGAAGAGCTAATTATTTTGAATATATATACACCCAATACAGGAGCACCCAGATTCATAAAACGAGTTCTTAGAGACTGACAGAGACTTATACTCCCACACAATAATAGTGGGAGACTTTAAATTGCCACTGTCAATATCGATGAGACAGAAAATTAGCAAGGATATTAGGACTTGAACTCAGCTCTAGATCAAGTGGTCCTAGTAGACGTCTACAGAACTCTCTACCCCAAATCAATAGAATAATCATTCTTCTCAGTGCCACATGGCACTTATTCTAAAATTGACCACATAATTGGAAGTAAAACACTTCTCAGCAAATGGGAAAGAAATGAAATCATAACAAACAGTCTCTCAGACCACAGTACAATCAAATTAGAACTCAGGATTAAGAAATTCATTCAAAACCACACAATTTTACAGAAATGGAACAACCTATTCCCAAATGACTCCTGGGTAAGTAATAAAATTAAGGCAGAAATGAAAAAGTTCTTTGAAACCAATGAGAACAAAGAAAACATATCAGAATCTCTGGGACACAGCTAAAGCAGCGTTTAGAGGGAAATTTATAGCACTAAAGGCCCACATCAGAAAGCTAAAAAGATCTCAAATTCACACCCTAACATTACAATTAAAAGAGCTAGAGATGCAAGAGAAAACGAATCCAAAAACTAGAAGAAATAACTAAGACAAGAGAAGAATTGAAGGAGATAAAGACACAAAAAACTGCAAAAAATCAAAGAATTCAGGAGGTGTTTTTTTGAAAAAATTAACAAAATAGATAGACCACTTGCTAGACTAATAAAGAAGAAGGGAGAGAAGAATCAAATAGACACAATAAAAATGATACAAGGGATATCACCACTGACCCCAGAGAAATAAGAACTACCATCAGAGAATAATATAAACACCTCTATGCAAATAAACTGGAAAATCTAGAAGAAATTGATGAATTCCTGGACACACACACCCTACTAAGACAAAACTAGGAAGAAGTTGAATCCCTGAATATACCAAGAAGAAGCTCTGAAATTGAGGCAGTAATTAACAGCCTACCAATAAAAAAAGCCCAAGACCAGACAGATTCACAGCTGAATTCTACCAGAAATACAAACAGGAGGTGGTACCATTCCTTCTGAAACTATTCCAAACAATTGAAAAGGAGGGACTCCTCCCTAACACATTTCATGAAGCCAGCATCACTGTGATACCAAAACCTGGCAGAGACACAACAAAAAAAGAAAACTTCAGGATAATATTCTTGATGAACATCGATGCAAAGATCCTCGATAAAATACTGGCAAACCAAACCCAGCAGCATAAAAAAACTTATCCACCATGATCAAGTCGGCTTCATACCTGGGATGCAAGGCTGATTCAAAATATGAAAATCAATAAATGTAATCCATCACATAAACAGAACCAATGACAAAAACCACATGATTATCTCAATAGATGCAGAAAAGGCCTTTGATAAAATTCAACACCCCTTCATGTTAAAAACTCTCAATAATCTAGGTATTGATGGAACATATCTCAAAATAATAACAGCTATTTGTAACAAACCCATAGCCAATAAAATATTGAATGGGCAAAAGCTGCAGGCATTCCCTTTGAAATCCAGTGCAAGACAAGGATGCCCTCTTTCACCACTCCTATTCAACATAGTATTCGAAGTTCTGGCCAGGGCAATTAGGCAAGAGAAAGAAATAAAGAGTATTCGAATAGGAAGCGAGGAAGTCAAATTTTCTCTGTTGGCAGATGACATGATTCTATATTTAGAAATCCCCATCATCTCAGCCCTAAAACTCCTTAAACTGATAAGCAAATTCAGCAAAGTCTCAGGATACAAAACCAATGTGCAAAAATCAAAAGCATTCCTTTACACCAACAATAGGCAAGCAGAGAGCCAAATCATGAATGAATGAACTATTCAGAATCGCTACAGAGAATAAAATACCTAGGAATACAGGTAACAAAGGATGTGAAGGACCTCTTCAAGGAGAACTACAAAACACTGCTCAAGGAAATAAGAGAGGACACAAACAAATGGAAAAACATTCCATCCTCATTGATAAAAAGAATCAATATCATGAAAATGGCCATACTGCTCAAAGTAATTGATAGGTTCAATGCTATTCCAATCGAACTACCACTGACATTCTTCATGGAATTAGAAAACACTATTTTAAATTTCATATGGAATCAAAGAAGAACCCTGTATAGCCAAGAGAAGTATAAGCAAAAAGAACAAAGCTGGAGGCATCACGCTACCTGACTTCAAACTATACTACAAGGCTACAGTAACCAAAACAGCATGGTACTGGTACCAAAACAGACACATAGACAAATGCAGCAAAACAGAGACTTCAGAAATAACACCACACATCTACAACTGTCTGATCTTTGACAAACCTGACAAAAACAAGCAATGGAGAAAGGATCTCCTATTCAATAAATAGTGCTGGGAAAACTGGCAAACCATATGCAGAAAACTGAAATTAGACCCCTTCCTTACACCTTATTCAAAAATTAACTCAAGATGGATTAAAGACTTAAGTGTAAAAACCAAAACGATAAAAACCCTAGAAGAAAACCTAGGCAATACCATTCAGGGAATAGGCATAGGCAAAGACTTCATGACTAAAACACCAAAAGCAATTGCAACAAAAGCCAAAATTAACAAATGGGATCTAATTAAACTAAAGAGCTTCTGCGCAGCAAACGAAACTATCATCAGAGTGAACAGGCCATCTAAAGAATGGGAGAAACATTTTGCAATCTACCCATCTGACAAAGGTCTAATATCCAGAATTTACGAGGAACTTAAACATATTTACAAGAAAAAAAAACATCAAAAATGGGCAAAAGATATGAACAGACAATTCTCAAATGAAGACATTTACATGGCCAAAAACAGATGAAAAAAAGCTTAACATCACTGATCATTAGAGAAATGCAAATCAAAACCACAATGAGATACCATCTCATGCCAGTCAGAATGATGATTATTGAAAACTCAGGAAACAAATAGATGCTGGTGAGGCTGTAGAGAAATAGGAACACTTTTACACTATTGGTAGGAATGTAAATTCATTCAACTATTTTGGAAGACAGTATGGGGATTCCTCAAGGATCTAGAAGTAGAAATACCATTTGACCCAGCAATCCCATTACTGGGTATATATCCAAAGGAATATAAATAATTCTTCTATAAAGACACATGCACATGTATGTTTATTGCAGCACTATTTACAATAGCAAATACATGGAACAAACCCAAATGCCCATCAATGATAGACTGGCTAAAGAAAATGTGGTACATATACAGTATGAAATACTATGCAGCCATAAAAAGGAATGAGATCATGTCCTTTGCAGGAACATGGATGAAGCTGGAAGCCATCATCCTCAGCAAACTAACACAGGAACAGAAAACCAAACACCACATGTTCTCACTCTTAAGTGAGATTTGAACATTGAGAACACATAGATACAGAGAGGGGAATAACATACACCAGGGCCTGTTGGGGGCTGGGGGGTGAGGGGAGGGAACTTAGAAGATGGGTCAATAGGTGATGCAAACCACCATGGCACACATACCTGTGGAACAAATCTGCATGTTCTGCACATGTATTACATTTTTTTTAGAATAAAGAAAAAAAAAGAAAAGTCACCTCTTGGGTACAATGTACACCAATTAGTTGATGGTTACACTAAAAGTCCAGACTTCACCACTATGCAATATATCTATGGAACAAAATTGCACTTGTATCCCTTAATTCTATAAAAATAAAAAATACTAAAAATGCAAAAGATACTTTTCCTAGGATAGTCATGATGATTACATCATACAAAATTGTTCTTAGTATTTGGAATGAAATGTATGGTAATTAGTTCTGGTCAACCCAGACAGAAAAGTCACTTGAATTTCAGTGGAATGACATTTCCTGATATTGTTATGTGCTAGGTGCAAAAATATGGCCAAGGACAAAGTTCTGGTAAGCAGACTGAGTGGAGATTCTGAGTATGAGGTCTTTGGTCCGGCTTTGGGTCCTCTGCTGACTCACAGATTGGTGCCCATAAACAAATGAAACTTTGTTCTTAGTCACACTAGCTACATTCTGAGTGTTCAGCAGCCACATATCTAGTGACTTTCATACTGGATGGTGCAGATAAAAAGCATTTCCTTCATCACAGAAGGTTCTATTCAACAGTGCTGGTTTAGCCCTGAGGGAGTGAACTTGGCATCTCCTTAAATGAGATGAAGGCTCAGAAGGCCCAAATAGTGGGGAGACGTGACTATTCATTAGGACAAATTTAGGACATATTCAAGTGTCAATCAGAAATAACAAATGCCTCTAATTAAATATGTGACTGGTGGATGAAACAAGCATATTTATGCTTGTAGCAGAGAGTTGGAGACAAGGGGACTAATAGTTGCTACTTTAATAACAATGTTACCTTCCTCTATAGTGGAAAAATGTTTGCTATTTATTTATCTTATATAGGTACAAAGTGCTATGAAAATAAGTCAGTGGGCTATCCTGACTTCTGGACTGATTATCCCCTCAAAAATCATATTAGCACACTTGAATTTCGCTCTCTATGAAGGAAGAGTTTATAAATCAAAAGTAAACCTCAGGGCCTGTTGAAACAAATTTCTAATCAATGAAAAGTCCTGGGATGCCTGCAGAAGTGCTTTCAGAAATACTGAATATTATCTAAATCATGATCAGGGCCAATGGCTGCCTGTGTGGCTGAAAGTTTCCCTATAGGACTCACAGGATGTTTCCACACCACCAATCTAACAGAATTTGGTTTCTTAAACATTGCTCCAGAAGAATCCCACAGGTAATAAGCATCATTTGTGACATTAGCTTCCTCTCTGATGATTATGATGAGGTCAAATGCCTTATGTTAGTCTGGAGCCATAGGTATTGTCTATTTGTTTATTTTTCATGTATGAATGTGTGCCTAAATCTAAGTGTGATATCAACTTCCTTAAGATTTTTTTGCATATCTAAACCTACACATGTTCCTATACACAAAAACAGGATCATACTGTAGCACACTGAGGAGAAAAACAGCACAGTTTTACTATTATTCATGTGGACATAGGCAAGTCACTTAATTTTTCATAACGCTGTTTAACTGTACTCTAAAATGCATGAGTGAACTAAATGTCTACAATCCAATCTCATTAACTTACATTATTTTTAACTTCTATATAAAGAAAAAACAAATAGAAAAATATATTAATATTCTACCTAAGATTTTATTATCCTGTTTAAACATTTAGTTTTAAACAAGCATATTTGACTTATTAGTGCCTGTAAACAAATGAAACTTTGTTCAAATTTCCCCCAAGTACTCTTGAATTGCTACAAGTATTCATGAATTCACAAGAACCCATGGATATAAGGGCAAACTACTACACCATTGAATGACAGGGCTGATGGACTGATCTTGTTAGCTAGACAATCCAGGATGACATTTGCTGTAATCCAGGATTTGACCAAACTAAATGTGTATCTTTGCCCTATACATTGGAAAATGGCTGTTTACATTGTAATCCTGTGTGAGGCCACATCCATCTAACTTTGAGTCATCTTAATCTTTTAAATATCTTTCTTTAGTCAAGTAAGCACCATAAGTAACCATATGATCCTCAGAGCAAATACTTAGTCCTTGTCAATTATTCCTTAACATATCCATGAGAAAAGAATGTTCGGTCAGGAGGCAGGGCTGTAGTGTGGAAATAAAGTGATACCAGGAACAGAAAAACTAAATTTGAGCCTCGGTTTCCATTCAATCTAACATTTATTGAGTAACCAGTGTGTGCAAAAATGTTGGGTTAGATTCTGGAGATACAATGGCAAATAAGACAAAAATAGCTTACTAATTCATTGGGGGGAGAGAAGCACTAAACATGTAACTGCAGATATAAGCATTTCCAAGAGGCATATGAAAGATACTATGGGGGCATAGATGAAGGGACTTTTACTTACTGAGAGTTAAGTGGAGATGAGAAAATTAAGTGACAGTTATCCAGGGAAAGGTAAAGGAAAAGTAATCCAAACAGTAGGAAACATATGTGGTGAAGCTTTAGCGGCAAAAGAGAACATCACACGAGGAATTAAAGGAAGCTCAGATGAGTTAGATCATAGAGAACAGGAGGAAAATATTCTGAGACGAAGAAGAGGAGGTACACAGGAGCAGAATGTGGAAGACCCTGAGACAACATCAAACAGCTATGATCTTGGGAAGACCTCCTTGGGCCATCATAGTACAGGATATTGGAGTGGGTGAACTGTAAGAACCCTTCCAACTCTGAGGTTGAAAGAGTGTATGACATTCAATTATTCCATGTTCCAGAAGTCCACAATTTAAATTTGAGGGTTGAGAGAAATGTAGCTAGAGGTACACTGTAGGGTATAGTTTAGGGTAAAGTATAGCCTGATGTCTCAAGCAATTTTTCCCTATTCCATGAATTTTAGGGATGTCTTTGTGTGTTGTCATGGAAACAAAGCACAAGGATTCCAAATTTTCATGCTGTGTGATACAGCCATTGAGTGGAGATTCTGAGTACGAGGTCTTTGGTCCTGCTTTGAGTCCTCTGCTGACTCACACCAAACCTGGGAGGTTTATTACTCTCTAACTTATCACCTCCTTTCAAAACTATCATGGAGATACTGAAAACACTTTTCCTAGGATAGTCATAATTATTACATCATACAAAATGTTCTTAGTCTTTGGAATGAAAGGTATGGTAATTAATTCTGGTCAGCCCAGCCAGGAAAGTCACCTGAATTTCGGTGGAATGACATTTTCTGATATTGTTATGTGCTAGGTGCAAAAGTTTGGCCAAGGACAAAATTCCAGTAGGCAGATTCACAGCTGGTAAGCAACTGTTGCTAAGACTGCATGCCTTGTGAAACAGAAAATGTTTTTCTTGTTCTGCGATGTTTCAAACACCCTGACAGTGTTGGGGCCATAAAGATGCTCAAGAAATATTGATAGAATATGAAAATGAATCAAAGCGTCTATTGGTATGGTTTAGGTTTACTCAACCCACCTAGACGGACATGCAGCAGGAACCCATGTAAATCATAAAGGATATGAACACACATTTCCAGAACTGGTCCAGCCTCCTTTCTATTTATGCATTCTCACTTGCTTTGTGTAACTCTTGACTTCCTTGGTTTTTCTACCTTAGTTTGGCTTTGCTATTGAATGTCACATTTCCTATAACTCCCCCACCCCAGCTTTTGATAATTTATTTTAGGCTCACTATTCCAGCTAACTGGCATCTCACTTTGTACCAAGTGCTAATATTTAATCATTTAAATAACAGACATCATGACAGAAACTTTTAATTCTTCTAGTGATACAGAACAAGCCATTTGTGAATACAAGGGTCACATGTCACTTGAAAGCCCCTTTTTGCATAATGGCAGAAGGTGTTTCCTTTAACTTCAAGTCACTTAACCTAGTGCTTTCCCTTGGAGAAACGCAGAATAAGTCTGTTCCTTTAACGTGACAGTCATTTAAATAGTGAAGATTAGGGATTACTTTCTATCTCTTGCTCTTTCCTAGAAATTCTTTCAACTACCATGTAGGGTACAGTTTTGAAATAATCTACCTTCCTGATAAATTTAGTATATAAACCAAAAATTACATGACAAAAAAACACCATAACTGAAGTCAAAAGAGAAGTGAAAAGCCAAGAGAAAATATTTGCAATATATATCAGAGATAAAAGCTAATATCCCTAATATGTAAATGTCTCATAAAAATTAAGAGGAGAGACTAAAATCCTGATATAAAGATAGGCAAGGCATGAATAGACAACTCACAAAAACATACAAGATGACCTTCAAACATATGAAAAAATGTTCACTTATTAGATTTTATGCAAATTAAATACTAATTGCACTGACATACCATTTCTCATTTATCAGAAAGGTGAAAACTACAACAAAAGGCATTTTGTTGGTGATGCCATGTGGAAATGGCTCCCTCTTACATTGATTGTAGGAATATAAATTAGTACAATTCTTTTGGAGGAGAATTTGGCAATACATAATTTAAAATATATATATGCAGTTACCTATTGGCCCAGTAAAATAGTTGAAGCAATTGCGAGAAGTAGTTTTAAGAATTTACCCTAAAAATATAACTTCAGCAATATGAAAATACACATGTACAAGATTACTTATGGCAGCATTGTTTGTAATTGTTCAGTATTTGAAATAACTTATGCAAATCAAAACCACAATGAGATACCATCTCACACCAGTTAGAATGGCCATCATTAAAAAGTCAGGAAACAACAGGTGCTGGAGAGGATGTGGAGAAATAGGAACACTTTTACACTGTTGGTGGGACTGTAAACTAGTTCAACCATTGTGAAAGTCAGTGTGGCGATTCCTCAGGGATCTAGAACTAGAAATACCATTTGACCCAGCCATCCCATTACTGGGTATCTACCCAAAGGACTATAAATCATGCTGCTATAAGTTTGACTATAAATTTTTAAGGTCAAATACAAAAGAAAAACTGTGCACAAATATTGTACTTTAGTTAGGTTTGTTTTCCACAGGCTTACGTATCCTGAAACTACTTTGCATGTATTCTATGAATCAGCCTATGATATTAATAACAATAGGTTGGTTTTTGTTAGGGAAGGGCATTGTGAATAAGGAAAGGGGGAAGGCTAGATAAAACCTTGTCTGGAGGTATCAGTACAAGCTCAAGGTTTGAAAATGCATCTGGATAGAGAAATAGTTATAGGGATATGTGTGTGTGTATGTATTCATACATGTATTTCATAGGCCTGTCTTCTGAGGACTAGGAACAATTATACCTATATATCAGTGAATGACCCTAACACTTATTCTCTAGAAAAAAGGAATGCTTTCAATAAAATATCATTTGTCAATAAAAGAAGCCAGGACTCCTTGAAGAAAAGGCACACTGCAGGGCTAGGACAGAGAAATTATAAGATGAACCTCCAGCATCTTGTGGTGCCAGAGATCTAAAAGCGCTCAATGAATGATAGGGCCATATCAAAAGGACACTGGAGCTAATTGCATGAGCTCCTGGTGATCACAAAAATTGGAGCAAAAAAATGAATAATGGTGATGAATCATCACTCATAGAATAAAAAGAATCTGTGAGTCCATGCTCAGAAATAATTGAATAGATAAATGGTAAAGAAAGAAAAACACTTTTTTAGGAGACTCCAATGAATAAATGTAGAAGGAATGCTGAAAAGAGAAGTTCACCATTCAGCAAATACCTCAGTAACAGCTATTTAGGCAAGAATCATCAATAGAAGCTATAATTAGTAGACAAAATATGATGAGAAAAAAAGGTATTTACATAGTCTCAAAGTATCTTACCATAAGATACTTATTTAAAAGGGGAAACACAGTGGAAGAGCTTGGCAGACACCATGTTGACCAACTGTCAAGGATAATGTCACTAGCAATGAGACAAGTCAACATTATGTGCCTCCTGATATGATACACTGAGAAGGACATGATATCACTTCTGTTGAATTCTTGAAAAAAAAAAAATGCCTATACTGAATCCAATCATGAGGAAACATCACATAAATTGAGGACTGTTGTATAATATTTTGAACAGTATTCTTGAAAAATGTTGAAGTAAAAAAAGAAAGATCAAGGAACTGTTTCAGATTAAAGACAACTAAAGAGACAAGACAACCACTAAATGCAATGTGTGATCTCAGATTGGATCCTGGATCAGGAACATGAGACAGGACAATTGGCAACATTTGAACAAGGTCTAGTAAATACATAATAAAATCGTATCAATGTTAATTTCCTGATTTTGATAACTGTACCATATAGAATAGGCTGAATTTGCATCTTCCTAAAATTAGTATGTTAAAGTCCCCCAGTACCTCAGAATGTGACTATTTAGAGATAGAGCCTTTAAAGAGGTAATTAAGGTAAAGTGAGATTCTACGGGTGGGCCCCAATGCCATGTGATTGGTATGCTTATAGGAAGATATTAGGGCACACACAACACAGACTGAGGGGTGACCATGTGAGAACACAGTGAGAAAGTAGCCATCTTCAAGCCAACGAGGCAGGCATCAAATGAAACCAAACCTGCCAACACCTTCATCTAGGACTTCCAGCCTCCAGAACTTTGAGAAAATAAATTTCTGTTTTTTAAGCCATTCAGTCTGTGGCATTTTGTTATGGCAGCCCTAGTAATACAACATATAATGGAATATTGTTTAGTCTTAAAAATGAAGGAAATTCTGACATGCTAAAATATAAACTTTGAGAACATTACATTAAGTAAAATAAACCACTTATGACATGCAAATGACTCCACTTACATGAGATACTTAAAGTAGTCAAACTCAAAGAGCCAGAGAGTAGAATGGTGGTTTCTAGGGGCTGAGAGGAGACAATGAGGAGTTACTGTTTAATGGGTATAGAGTCTCGATTTGAGAAGATGAAAAAATGTTCTGGAGATAGATAGCAGTGGTTGTACAACAATGTAAATATACTTAATGCCACTGAACTATGCACTAAAAAAATAGTTAAAATGGTAAATTTTGTATTAAGTATTTTGTCCACAATTTAAAAATAAAATTTAAGAAAAAACACGGAGGAAATTTGGATACAGAGATGAAAGACACAGAGAAGACACCATGTGACAACAGAGGCAGAGACTAGAATGATGCAGTCCAGGAATGCCAAGCAAGGACTGTTAACAGCCACCAGCAGCTGGGGAGAGGCAAGAAGGGATTCTCCTCTAGAGCCCTAGGGGAACACAGCCCCACTGACAGCTTGATTTCAGACATCTGGCCTCCAGAACTGTGAGAATAATTTTTTAAATTTATGTTTTATTATTTTTTATTTATGTTTTATTATTATTTTAATTTACGTTTTAAGCCAAGAAAAAAAGGAACTCATGAGCCTTAGAGCCCCAACCTGAAGCTTCTGTGAAACATTACACAAAGCAATATATCTAGCCAGCTTGGAATGGATTCAGGAGAGTGAAGTATCATTATTTCACTTGGATTAAGTGCTTGAAATGTGCAGGTCTGAAGTGTCTGTAAATGTACCTGCCCAAACAACAGCCAAGTCTCATTCTTTTCCTTGGGGGAATCTACTTGTCTTTGTAAATCACTGCCTAAGTGGGGCATCACCAGGAGGAAAGAGTGAAGCAGATAAACTTTATCTCCTGTGATCCTAAGGCCAGTTTGCCCACTCTCACTTTCCACCAGAGCAGCAATGGTGGTGGGAAAATTGTGGAGTTAAGAGACTTGTTTTTATTTTTCGTGTTTATTTATTCCTTTATTTGTTCACAGATAGTCAACTATTGAGTACTTTTTGCATAATCCAAGGAATATGTAAATTTGTTTAGTTGACAAATATTTGAGTGCCTGCCATGTGTAAGATGCTGGTATACGCACTGGAGATATGGTAGTGAACAAGACAATGTCCTTGTGGCTACCATGAAAATGCACCTCTCATATCTCCTACTTCAGGGAATGTAACTGACACCCCCAGCTGTTGTGTTCTGAAATCTGTCACAATACTCCTGCCAAGGCCACACTTCCCATAATCTGCTTCCAGTTATTGACTGAACATGGCAGAGGTACTAAGATAGGCCAGGTCCTGAAAAATGTAGGCTTCCTATAATGAATGACTGGCTTAGGGACTCCTTGGCCTTCCAGAAACTTTCTTAAAATTATACTGCAATCCGTGGTCTGTCTTTCTTACTTTCCCTCCTTCACAAGAGTCAGAACTCCAGTATGGTCTAACCTGTTTTCTAGCTTTCTCTGGTTTCTTCCCCATATTCCCTTACTGGTGTTTCCCCCAGTAAATCTATTGTGTCTTGTATTAGGTCATTTTTGTGTTGATATAAATATCTGAGGCTGGGTAATTTATAAAGAGAAGAGTTTTAATTGGCCCAAGGTTTTGTAGGCTTTATAGGCATGGCTCTAGCACCTTTTCTTCAGTGAGGGCCTCAAGAAGCTTACAATCATGGGAGAAGGTAAAAAGGCAGCAGGCGTCTTACACGGTGAGAGCAGGAGCAAGAGAAGTGGGGAGGTGCTACATACTTTTAAACAACAAGATCTCATGAGAACTCACTCACTATCATGAGGACAGCACCAAGACATTCATGAGGGATCCACAGCCACACCCAAATATCTCCCACCAGGTCCTACCTCCAACATTGGAAATTACATTTCAACATGAGATTTGGAGGTAACAGACATCCAAACTATATCACATCTCTAACCCCTTCTTGATGTCTGTTTCTTAGAGGGCCCTGACTAGCAGTCCCCAACTCTGTGTGGGAGGTGGCAATGGGAGTGGTTAAGAGCACAAGCTCTGGAGTCAGACTGCCTGGTCTTGAAGCCCTGCCCTGCCATTTACTAACAAGTTGTCTAATGTCTCCCTGCCTCCATTTCATCAGCAACTTTGCCTCAGTTTCATCATCTGTAAAATGAGGATAATAATAGTATATTAATCTCATAGCATTGTAGTTAGGATTAAACATGTTGTTATATTTAAATACCACGAGATTTACAAAACACTGCTGAAAGAAGTCAGAGACAACACAAACAAATGGAAAAACATTCCATGCTTGTAGACAAGAAGAATCAATATTGTTAAAATGGTCAGGCCAGGCGCGGTGGCTCATGCTTGTAATCCCAGCACTTTGGGAGGCCGAGGCAGGCGGATCACGAGGTCAGGAGATTGAGACCACGGTGAAACCCTGTCTCTACTAAAAATACAAAAAAAAAAAAAATTAGTCAGACGTGGTGGCGGGCGCCTGTAGTCCCAGCTACTCGGAGAGGCTGAGGCAGGAGAATGGCGTGAACCCGGGAGGTGGAGCTTGCAGTGAGCCGAGATCACACCACTGCACTCCAGCCTGGGTGACAGAGCGAGACTCCGTCTCAAAAAAAAAAAAAAAAAATGGTCATACTGCCCAAAGCAATTTACAGATTCAATGCTATTCCTATTAAATGTAACAATGTCATTTTTCACAGAATTAAAAATAAAACTACTCTAGCATTCATATGGAACAAAAAAGAGCCCGAATAGCCAAAGCAATCCTAAGCAAAAAGAACAAAGCTGGAGGCATCACACTACCTGACTTCAAACTATACTACAAGTCTATAGTAACCAAAACAGCATGGTTCTGGTACAAAAACAGATACATAGAACAATGGAATAGGTTAGCAACCCCAGAAACAAAGCCACACACCTAAAACCAATCATCTGATCTTCAACAAACTCAACAATAGCAAGCAATAGGGAAAAGACTCCCTATTCAATAGATGGTGCTGGGATAACTGTCTAGCCATATGCAGAAGATTGAAACTGGACTCCTTCCTTTCACCATATAAAAAAACCAACCCAAAATGGATTAAAGACTTAAATGTAAGACCTACAACTATAAAAACATTAGAAGAAAACTTAGGAAATACCATTCTGGACATAGGCCTTGGCAAAGATTTCAAGAAGTCTCCAAAAGCAATTACAACAACAAAACATTTACAAGTGAGTCATAATTAAATGAAAGAGCTTCTGCATAGCAAAGGGAACTAACGATAAAGAGAACCTATAGAATGGGAGAAGTTATTCACAAATTATGCATCCAATGAAGGTCTAATATCTAGAATCTATAAAGAACTTAAACCAACAACCAAAAAACAACCCCATTAAAAAAAAAAAGACAAAGGATATGAACAAACCCTTCTCAAAAGAAATATACACATGGTCAATGAGCATGTGAAAAAAATGCTCAACATCACTAATCACTAGATAAATTCAAATCAAAACCACAATGAGATACCATCTCACACCAGTCAGAATGGCTATTATTGAAAGTTCAAAAAACAATAGATGTTGATGAGGCTTCAGAGAAAAGGGAATGTTTATACACTGCTATGGGAAATGTAAATTAGTTTGGCTACAGTGGAAAGCAGTTTGGAGAGTTCTCAAAGAATTTAAAAAATAACTCTCATTTGACCCAGCAATCCCATTACTTGGTATATACCCAAAGGAATATAAATCATTCTACCAAAAAAAATATGCACATGTATGTTCATCACAACACTATCCACAATAGCAAATACATGGAATCAACTTAAATGCCCACCAACAATGGAATGGATAAAGAAAATGTGGTGGTATGTATATACCATGGAATACTACACAGCCATAAAAAAATAAAATCATGTTATTTGCAGCAACATGTATACAGCTGAAGGCCGTTATCTTAAGCAAACTAACACAGGAACAGAAAACCAAATATCACATATTCTCACTTATAAGTGGGAGCTAAACCTTGAGTGCATATGAACATAAAAATAGGAACAATAGACCCTGAGGCCTACTTTGAGTGAGGAGAGGGTAAAGATTAAAAACAAAACAAAACACCTACCTATTGGATACTATGCTCACTACCTGGGTGATGAAATCATTTGTACACCAAACCCCAGCAACATGCAAATTACCTATGTAACAAACGTGCACTCGTACCCTCCAAACCTAAAATAAAATTGAGGAAAAAAATAATATGTAAAGTACTTAGAATGGTGCAAGATTACAAGGTCTATATAAACATCAGTTATTATAGAGCTTGTGTTTTAGTAAAGGAGATAGAAAAATATATATAAAAATACTAGGTGGTAAAAATACTAAGGTGAAAATCAGGAGAGTTATGTGATGTGGTGACTAATGAACAATTTTAGGTTTGGAAGCTAGGAAAGGTCAATAAGAAAGAATAACCAGAAGTTATTCCATATATTGCTGAGTTCAGTACAGCTAAACTTGACTGTGCTCCAGCTGATCTGAGATCTGGGGAAGAATTGCTCAGCCAAAGGTAACAGTTTGTGTAAAGACCTGAAAGCAAGAATGAGTAGGTCATGACTCAGACAAAAGAAGAGGAACAGGGAATCTAAAGGATGGTAAACAGTGGAGGAGACAGGTGAGGAGTCCAGGGATTCAGGCAGAAACCAGACAGAAGAGTCTCATTCCTTTCTTCTTTCATTAATTTATTCAGTGTGTATTTGGCAGCCACCCAACTAAGTACCAAGAACTCTGATATTTCTAGCTCTAAACTTTCTAGTCACATATTAGAGGTAACTTGAAGTAGTCAAGTCCTAGACAAAACTCACACAGGAGGCAAAACATTCCTCTAAAGACTGCCTCCTTCTTTGTGTTTTTGCATAACTTGATTCAAGTTTTCTGCCCTTTGCACATTTCTACTTATAGACATACTTATGAGGAACATAGGCTTGTTTTTTAATTAAGCTTTACCTTATAGATACTTCAGTTTTTAAAAATTATATATGGTGTTTAATACATATAAAATAACTAGCTTCATTTTAGTTATCAAAGTTCTGATAGCTTGAAAACAACAACAACAAACAACTCTGACTAGTGGAATTAGAAATTATTCCATACATTGCTGAGTTCAGTATAGCTTAACTTGACTGTGCTCCACTTGATCTGACCAGCAGTTAATGAATTCCTTTCATAAGGGGGCAGAATTTGGTAACCCCTCTAGTAGTTTTATATAATAGTGTCTGAAACACCCACTTAGGGGTATTTTTTATTTTACCTTGTGTTGCAGTCTACTGTGAAGCCAGAGATTAATGTTTTGCAACTTCAAGGTCTTAAGCAAGCACTTAATTCTGCATAACATAGAGCTTTCTCTGAAGAGGCATAGCCATATAATTCATCAGGGTCTCAGTGTCCTCATTTATAAAAAGAGGTCTAATAAACATTTAATATATATTACATAAACATTTAATTTAAATATTAGCCTGAATGAGTCACACCTTCTCCAGTGGAATCCCCTGAATCTGGAATGTGGGACAATGAGGAGATTATGAAGCTCTTTTGGGGTATCCTTTTTACCCACAAATTCAGTCAAGGTGAAAAAAATCTCTAACTGGAATTTCAGATGGGGAAGTGACAGCTAAAGCGGTGAACTAGACAGAAAAACCACTGGGTTTTCATCTCATATTAGAGCCTGAGGATAAGAATAGGTTTGCAGCAACACTCACCTGGGCAAAACTACAAAGGACATTAGTTTCCAGGTCTCAAGCTGCAGTTGGCTATAGTGAGTCTTCCCTCAAGGGCTGCATACCTTCCTCTGATAAAAATCTATGAACTCCCCAGGGAAGCCAGAGATTTCCTTGTTATATCTGCCTCTAATTGGGGTTCAGCCTCTTAGTCCGTTTGTTGCCATGAAGGAATACCTGAGGCTTGGTGATTTGTAAAGAAAAGAGGTTTATTTGGATCATGGTTCTGCAGGCTGTACAAGGAGCATAGTGTCAGTATCCGCTTCTGGTGTGGGCCTCAGGCTGCTTCCACTCATGGTGGAAGGTAAAGAGGAGCTGGCTTGTGCAGAGAGCAGATGGTGAGAGAGAAGGCAAGAGAGATGGGAGGGAGATGTCAGGATCTTTATAACAATTCTCTCTCATGAGAACTAACAGAGCAGTAACTCACTTATTACTGTGAGGATGGCACCAAGACATTCATGAGGAATCTACCCCTATTACCCAAACACTTCCTATTAGGCTCACTTCTAATATTGAGTATTGAATTTCAACATGAGGTTTGGAGGGTCAAATATCAAAACTATAGCAGGACCTGTGCTACTTACTAACCCTGTGGCATCAGTTGTTCAGTCTGCAAAATACAGCAACATATAACTGACACCTATCTTCCTCAAAGAGTTATGGTGAGTTTTTACCATAACTATATGTGAGGGAGAAAAGCAGTAACTTAGAGAACAAAGTGGGCAATGAAAAGAAGCACTTCCTGGGATCTTAGCATTGAAAGGGAAGGATATAAGACTGATTATTCTCTAGACCAGACAAAGGGCCAGGGCAGCAGAAAGGAAATCGCTTCTAATATTGGATAATTAAGGAAGGAAAATAAAGCTTGCCTATATTGTGTTGCTTGTTTGATTATGGAAATGAAAATATCATTTTTACTAAGGTGGTTCTCTATCTGAAGCAGTGGCTCTCAAGTTTGGTTGCTCCTCAGAGTCATTTCATTGAGCCCAATCCCACACTTACTGAGAATATCTGGGACCTCCACTTCTGGCTAAGATGGAATAACAGATCATGTTACTCTCCCATTTAAAATAGCCAAAAAATGGACAAAGTATATAAAACAATGTTCTACAAGGCACTTGACATAGAAAAAAAAGGAAGACAATAATCTTTGAGACATAGGAAAAACATTAGGTAAGCATTGATTATCCCAAGCTTACTACCTGAGAAACCTGAGAAAGCTTCTAGGCTCTGTTGCAGAGTGGAGCCTATTGGACTGCTTGAGCTGGAAGGAGAAAGCAGAGTCTGGTGAGATTAAGCTGGTAAAATTCTAAGGACAGAATACCAGAGAGAAAGAGCTACAAAGAGAGAGAATGAAAGTGTGAGCACTTTGGATATGTGCAAATATACCCCTTGAATATTCAACTGAATATTGAAAATGTATATGTATAAGAAAACTACCTAAGACTGGGTTGGGGGAACTGTCTAAAAGAACCAGAAGTGACAGCATCCAGCATCCACATAGGGCCAAAAATAGTGCCTATTCTTAATACCTAGAATGGAAGACCTCAAGATTCAAAGGTCAATGGGTAGGTCAAACAGGTTTTTGCTTCAGTGGTATGGAATAATTAGCCCTATACTGATAACTGTTCCAATCCTGCCTAACAAAACTTAAAATCAGACAGAAAAAAATTAAACTGTTTCCAAGTAACTTAACTATATTCCAGAGTATATAAGCCCAAGAGTATTTGTAGAAATACAAAAATACCCAGCAGTCAACAAGATAAAATTCAAATGTTTGGCATTCAACAACAAAAATAAATTACTAGCCATAAAAGGAAGCAAGAAAATATAACTCATAATGAGGAGATAAGTCAAATAATGGAAAATGACCCAGAATTGACACAGATGCTAGAGTTAGCAGACAAGGACATGGAACCACCAGTTATTATGGCTGTATTCTATATAAATCAAAAAGTAACTAGAGATATTGCTATGAAAAAAGCTTAAAGAAAACTTCTAGAGAAGAAAATGACAATGTTTGACATAAGAACACACTAGTTGGAAATAGCAGATTAGAGATGGCAAAAGAAAAGATCAGTAAACTATAAAGACAGAGCAACAAAAACTATTCAAAATGAAACATACAGGAAAAAAAGAATTAAAAATAAAACAGCAATGAGCTAAGGGACACCTTCAAGCAGCTTAATATTTTTAAAACTAGAATACCCAGAGAGAGAGACAGAGACAGAGAGGGAGGAGTAGTGAGAAAAAAATGTTATAATAAGTGTTTACAGAACAAAATGACTGAAATGTTCCCAAATTTGAGGAATACAATAAGACACAGATCCAAGGAAGTCAACAAAGGATCCTTCAGGAGGGTGGCCAGAGGCACAAAAAAAATAAAATTACACCACATTGAATAATAAACCTGCTCAAAACCAATGATAGAGAATCCTAAAGGCAACCAGAGGAATAAAAGACATTAATGGCTGAGGAACAAAGATAAAAAAGAAAACAGACATCTTATTGGAAACAATGCAAATTGAAAAGACAGTGGTGTCACACTTCAAAATACTAAAAGAAAACAACTATCAACCTAGAATTTTATAATCAGTGAAAATATATTTCAAAAATTAAGGCTAAATATTTTTTCACACTAAAAGAATGTTACAGCTTTTTTTTATACAGCAGATTTGCACTATAATAAATGTTAAAAGAAGTCCTTCAGGGAGAAGGAAAGTAATACCAGATGGAAATATAGGTCTGTAAAAAACAATTAAGAATAATGGAAATTGTAACTACATAGGTAAATATATATATATATATATATACACATATATATTATTTAAGTCACTTTTAACAATAATTAGCTGCTTAGACACAAATGATACATTGTGGTATTTAGTTTATTACAGTTTTAAACATCTGTAAAAGTAAAATAGATGACTAAAATAGCATAAAGTTCAGGAGGGAAGTAATATACTATTATAAATTTCTTCTATTATATATGAAGTGAAGGTAGACTCTGATAAGTTAAAGAAGTATACTATTTACCCTAAAACAAATACTAAAATAACAAAGAAGTATAGCTAATAATCCAAAAAATTAGATAAAATGAAATCATAAAATCTATTCAAATATTCCAAAAGGTGCAAATATAGGGGAAAAAGGTGGGGGAAGGGGGATGCATAGGGAACAAATAGAAAACAAATAATATAATAGACCTAAACCTAACCATCTTAATAATCACATTAAATATAAGTAGTCAAAGTGCCCTAACTAGAAGGCAGAGATTATGACATTGGATAAAAAGTAAGACCCAACTGTATGCTGACTACAAGGAATACACTTCAAATATGAGGACAGAAATAGCTTAAGAGTAAAATGATGGAAAAAGATTACCACACTCACACTAATCAAAAGAAGGTCAGAGGGACTTGACCTTCTTTTGATTAGTGTGAGTGTGGTAATCATCTATCATCATGGCAGATGGGAAGTAGTACTAGATTGCAGCTCGGACTCAGATGGACAGAGCAGCATGTGGAGGTTCACACTGTGAATTTTAGCTCCTGAACAACTGCAAGAGCAAACCAGGGATCCCAAGAGTACCCAAAGACCCTCTGAAGGAAGTGGATTGCTCCTGAATGACCTGGGAGACACCCCAAATACTGTGAGTGCCCAAACTGCAAAAGTGGGAAAGGGAGATCCTCCACTCTTGAGCACACACCCCTACTAGGGAAACCGAAGGTGTAGTTTGTGGGAGAAGTTTCTGACTTTATCTAGAGCTGAGTCAACTTAGAGAGCCAAGCAAAATACAGTGGCAGAGGAAGCAGTGGGAAAGGCCCTGGGAACTCTTGCAGGGTCCCCAAGCAGGCCATTCCTTCCTGGCACCACAAGGATCCTTCAGGAGGGTGGCCAGAGGCATGGGGAAAATGACACAGGGAGGAGGAAGTCTCCAGCCGAACTTTGTAACAATTTCAATGGGGCAAGAAGCCTCCTGGCCAGAACTCAGGAAAGCATGAATCCAACATGCAGACTCCATATGCGGGGGAAGAACCAAAGCCCTTTTCTTTTGTAGCTGAGAGGTAGGTAGCCTGGGGCAAGTTCTCAAGCCCTACTTGCCCACTGCCTAGAAACAGACTTGATGCTGTTGGGGGGTGCACAGTGGGAGTGGGACCTGCCCTTTGGATTGCATGAGAGCTGGGTGATGGCTGTGATTGCTGGCTTTCCCCCACTTCCCTGACAACCTGCATGACTCAGCAGAGGCAGTCACAGTCCTCCTAGGTACAAAACTCCATTGGCCTGGGAACCTTACCCCCACCCCCCACAGCAGCCACAGCAAGTCCCACCCAAGGAGAGTCTGAGCTCAGACACACCTATCCCTGCTCTCACCTGATAGCCCTTCCCTACTCACCCTGGTAGCTGAAGACAAAAGGCAATACTCTTGGAGTTCTAGGTCCCTGCCCACCACCAGCTCCTCTCCATACGATTACAGCTGATGCTCTCTGGAAGGTGCCACCTTTTGGCAGGAGGTCAAACAGCACAAAAACAGAACATTAAACCACCAAGCTAAGAATGCTCACAGAGTCCATTTCACCTCTCTGCCACCTCCACTGGAAGAGGTGCTGATATCCATGGCTGAGAGATCCATAGATGGTTCATATCACAGGATTTTGTGCAGACAACCCCCAGTACAAGCTCAGAGCCTGGTAGACTTGGTGGGTGGCTAGAGAGATAACAGAAGAGAGGTAACAATCACTGCAGCTTGGCTCTCAAGAAGCCACATCCATAGGAAAAGGGGGAGAGTAATACATCGAGGGAACACCCCAAGGGACAAAAGAATCTGAATAGCCTTCAGCCATAGACCTTCCCTCGGACAGAGACTATCCAAATGAGAAGGAACTAGAAAACAAACTCTGGTAATATGAAAAAACAAGGCTCTTTAGCATTCCCCCCTCAATCACACTAGCTCACCAGCAATGGATCCAAATCAAAAGAAATCCCTGATTTACCTGAAAAAGAATTGAGGAGGTTATTAAGCTAATCAGGGAGATACCAGAGAAAAGCAAAGCCCAATGCAAGGAAATCCAAAAAAATTATACAAGAAGTGAAGGGAGAAATATTCAAGGAAATAGATAGCATAAAGAAAAAACAATCAAAACTTCAGGAAACATTGGACACACTTATAGAAATGCAAAATGCCCACGAAAGTCTCAGCAATAGAATTGAACAAGTAGAAGCAAGAAATTCAGAGCTCAAAGACAAGGTCTTCAAACTAACCTAATCCAATAAAGTCAAAGAAAAAAGAATAAGAAAATATGAACAAACCCTCCAAGTCTGGGATTGTGTTAAACTACCAAACCTAAGAATAATCAGTGTTCCTGAGGAAGAAGTGATATCTAAATGCTTGGAAAATGTATTTGGGGGAATAATTGAGGAAAACTACCCCAGCCTTGCTAGAGACCTAGACACCCAAATACGAGAAACACGAAGATCACCTGGGAAATTCATCACAAAAGATCATCGCCTAGGCATATTGTCATCAGGTTATCTAAAGTTAAGATGAAGGAAAGAATCTTAAGAGCTGTGAGACAAAAGCACCAGGTAACCCATAAAGGAAAATCTATCAGATTAACAGCAGATTTCTCAGCAGAAACCCTACAAGCTAGAAGGGATTGGAGCCCTATCTTCAGCCTACTCAAACAAAACAACTATCAGCCAAGAATTTTTTATCCAGCAAAACTAAGCATCATGCATGAAGGAAAGATTCAGTCTTTTTCAGACAAACAAATGCTGAGAGAATTCTTGCAGTCACCACTGCAAAAATTGCTAAAAGGAGCTCTAAATCATGAAAGAAATCCTGGAAAGACATCAAAACAGAACATCTTTAAAGCATAAAGCACACAGGACCTATTAAACAAAAATACAATTTACAAAGCAAAAAAAAAAACAAAAATATCAAGGTAGACAGGCAACAAATAGCATGATGATCGGAATGGAACCTCACATGTCAATACTAACATTGAATGTAAATGGCCTAAATGCTCCACTTAAAAGATACAGAACAGCAGAATAGATAAGAACTCACCAACCAACTATCTGCTGTCTTCAGGAGACTCACCTGACACATGAGGACTCGCATAAACTTAATGGGGTGGAAAAAGGCATTTCATGCAAATGGACACCAAAAGTGAACAGGGGTGGCTATGCTTATATCAGACAAACAAACTTTAATGCAACAGCAATTTAAAAAGACAAAGAGGGACATTATATAGTGATAAAAGGCCTTGTCCAACAGGAAAATATCACTATCTTAGACATATATACACCTAACACTGGAGGTCTCAAATTTATAAAACAATTACTAATAGACCTAAGAAATGAGATAGACAGCAACACAATAATAGTGGGGGATTTCAATACTCCACTGACAGCACTAGATAGGCCATCAAGACAGAAAGTCAACAAAGAAAAAATGGATTTAAACTATACTTGAAACAAATGGACTTAACAGATACCTACAGAACATTTCATCTAACAACCACAGAATACACATTCTATTCAACAGCACATGGAACTTTCTCCAAGACAGACCATACAATAGGCCACAAAACAAGCCTCAATAAATTTAAGAAAATTGAAATTATATCAAGCATGCTCTCAGACAACAGTAGAATAAAACTGGAAATCAACTGCAAAAGGAACCCTCAAAACCATGCAAATACATGGAAATTAAATAACCTGCTCTTGAATGATCATTGGGCCAAATTTCCATCAAGGTGGAAATTTAAAAATTCTTCAAACTGAATGACAATAATGAGACAACCTATCAAATCCTCTGGGATACAGCAAAGGTGGTGCTAAGAGGAAAGTTCATAGCCATAAACACCTACATCAAAAAGGCTGAAAGAGCACAAACTGGCATTTTAAAGTCACAGCTCAAGGAACTAGAGAAACAAGAATAAACCAAACCAAAACCCAGCAGAAGAATGGAAATAACAAAGATCAGAGCAGAACTAAATAAAAGTGAAACAAAAAAATACAAAATATAAATGAAACAAAAAGCTTGTTCTTTGAAAAGATGAAAAAAAAAATGGATAGACCATTAGTGAGATTAGCCAAGAAAAGAAGAGAGAAGATCCAAATAAGCTATATTAGAAACAAAATGGGAGATTCACAACTGATACCACAGAATTACAAAAGATCATTCAAGGCTACTATGAACACCTTTACATGCATAAACTAGAAAATCTAGAGGAGATGAATAAATTCCTGGAAATATACAACCCTCCTGGCTTACATCAGGAAGAAATAGATACTCTGAGCAGACCAATAGCAAGCAGTGAGATTGAAATGGTCATTTAAAAATTACCAACAAATAAAAGTCCAGGTCCAGATAGATTCATAGCAGAATTCTACCAGACATTCAAATAATAATTGGTACCAATCTTTTGACACTATTCCACAAGGTAGAGAAAGAGGGAACCCTCCCTAATTCATTCTATGAAGCCAGCATCACCCTAATACCCAAACCAGGAAAGAACATAACCAAAAAAGAAAACTGCAGACCAATATCCTTGATGAACATAGATGCTGAAATCCTTAACAAAATACTAGCTAACTGAATCCAACAGCATATCAAAATGATAATACGCCATGATCAAGTGGGTTTCATACCAGGGATGCAGGAATGCTTTAACATATGCAAATCAATAAATGTGATATACCACATAAACTGAATTAAAAACAAAAAAAACACACGATTATATCAATGATGTAGAAAAAGCATTCAAAAAAATCCATCATCCTTTTGTGATTAAAACTCTCAGCAAAATAAGCATACAATGGACATACCTCAATGAAATAAAAGCCATCTATGACAAACCCACAGCCAACATAATACTGAATGGGGAAAAGTTGAAAGCATTCCCTCTGAGAACTGGAACGAGAAAAGGATACCCGCTCTCACCACTCCTCTTCAACATAGTACTAGAAGTCCTAATCAGAGCAATCAGACAAGAGAAAGAAATAAAGGGCATCCAAATTGGTAAAGGGGAAGTCAAACTGTCCCTCCCTGTTTGCTGATGATATGATCATTTACCTTAAAAACCCTAAAGACTCCTCAATAAAGCTCCTAGAACTGATACATGAATTCAGCAAAGTTTCCGGATAAAAGATTAATGTACACAAATCAGCAGCTCTTCTATATGCCATCAGTGGCCAAGTAGAGAATCAAATCAAGAACTCAACCCCTTTCACAACAGTTTCAAAAATAATAAAATACCTAGAAATATACCTAACCAAGGAGGTGAAAGACCTCTACAAGGAAAACTACAAAACACTGCTGAAGGAAATCATAGATGATGGAAACAAATGGAAATACATCCCATGCTCATGGATGGGTAGAATCAATATTGTGAAAATGATCATACTGCCAAAAGCAATGTACAAATTCAACCCAATCCCCATCAAAATACCACTACCATTCTTTACAGAATTGGAAAAAACAATTCTAAAATTCATATGGAACCAAAAAAGAGCCCACATAGCCAAAGCAAGACTAAGCAAAAAGAACAAATCTGAAGGCATCACACCACCTGATTTCAAACTATACTATAAGGCCACAGTCACCAAAACAGCATGACCCTGGTATAAAAATAGGCACACAGACCAATGGAACAGAATAGAGAACCCAGAAATAAAGGCAAATGATTACAGCCAACTTGTCTTTGACAAAGCAAACAAAAACATAAAGTGGGGGAAAGGACACCCTTTTTAACAAATGGTGCTGGGATAATTGGCTAGCCACACGTAGGAGAATGAAACTGAATCATCATCTCTCACCTTATACAAAAATCAATTCAAGATGGATCAAGCACTTAAATCTAAGACCTGAAACTATAAAAATTCTAGAATATAACATTGGAAAACCCTTCTAGGCATTGGCTTAGGCAAGGATTTCATGACTAAGGACCCAAAAGCAAATGCAATAAAAACAAAGATAAATAGCTGGGACTTAATTAAACTAAAGAGCTTTTGCACTGCAAAAGAACAGCCAGCAGAGTAAACAGACAACCCACAGAGTGGGAGAAAATCTTCACAATCTATACATCTGACAAAGGACTAATATCCAGAATCTACAAGACACTCAAATTAGTAACAAAAAACAAACAATCTCACTAAAAAGTGGGCTAAGGGCATGAATAGACAAGTCTCAAAAGAAGACATACAAATGGTCAACAAACATGAAAAAATGCTCAACATCACTAATAATCAGGGAAATGCAAATCAAAACCACAATGTGGTACCATTTTACTCCTGCAAGAATGGCCAAAATAAAAACATCAAAAAACGGTAGATGTTGGCATTAATGCAGTGATCAAGGAACACTTCTACACTGCTAGTGTGAATGTAAACTAGTACAACCACTGTGGAAAACAGTGTGGAGATTCCTTAAAGAGCTAAAAGCAGAACTAACATTTGATCCAGCAATCCCACTACTGGGTATCTGTTCAGAGGAAAATAAGTCATTATACCAGAAAGGTACTTGCACATGCATGTTTATAGCAGCACAATTCGCAATTGCAAAATCATGGAACCAACCCAAATGCCCAGCAAATGAGTGGATAAAGAAACTGTAATATATATATTACAGAATATTAACTCTGCCATAAAAAGAAATGAATTAACAGCATTCACAGTGACTTGAATGAGATTGGAGACTATTATTTTAAGTGAAGTAACTCGGGAATGGAAAACCAAACATCGTATGTTCTCACTGATATGTGGGAACTAAGCTATGGGGATGCAAAGGCATAAGAATGATACAATTGACTTTGGAGACTTGGGGGAAATGGTAGGAGGGGGGTGAGGGATAAAAGACTACAAATTGGGTGCAGTGTATACCGCTCAGATGATGGATGCACCAAAATCTCACAAACCACCACTAAATAACTTACTCATGTAATCAAACTCCACCTGTACCCCAGTAATCTATGGAAAAAAAACAAATACAAGAAGGTTGGAGGGACTGTTTTAATATCATAACAAGAATATTAACAGAGATAAAGAAGATCACTTTTTAAATTTAAAGTTCAGGGGTATATATGCAAGTTTCTTATACAGGTAAACTTGTTCGTGGGGGTTTGTTGTACATATTATTTCATAACCCAAGTATTAAGCCTAACACCCATTACTTATGTTTTCTGATCCTCTCCCTCCTCCCACACTCCACCCTCAGGCCCAGTGTCTGTTGTTCCACTCTATGTGTCCATGTGTTCGTTGTTCCATTCTATGTGTCTATGTGTTCTCATCATTTAGCTTCCACTTAAAGTGAAAACATGTGGTATTTGGTTTTCTGTTCCTGCATTAGTATGCTTAGAATAATGGCCTTCAGCTTCATCCATGTTGCTGAAAAGGACATGATCTTGTTCTTTCTGGCAGCATAGTATTCCATGGTGTATATGTACCATATTTTCTTTATCCCATCTACCATTGATGGGTATTTAGGTTGGTTCCATGTCTTTGCCATTGTTAATACTGCTGCAATGAACATATATGTGCATGTGTCTTTATAATAATTTATATTCCTTTGGGTATATAACAAGTAATGGGATTACTGGATAGAATGGAATTTCTGTTTTTAAATATTTGAGGAATCACCACACTGTCTTCAACAATAGTTGAATGAATTTACACTCCCACCAACAGGGTACACCATTCCTTTTTCTCTGCAACCACACAGGCATCTGTCATTTTTTGACTTTTTAGTAATAGCCATTCTTACAATCATATGAAGAAAAACTTCTTCATATGATTGTTAGCTATTCCTATGAAACTACCATTGGCATTCTTCACAGAACTAAAAAAACAAACAAACACTATTTTGAAATGTATATTGAACCAAAAAAGAGCCCAAATAGCCAAGGAAATTCTAAGCAAAAAGAACAAAGCTAGAGGCATCATGTTACCTAACTTCAAACTATACTACAGTGCTACAGTAAACAAAACAGCATGGTAGTGGTACAAAAACAATGGAACAGAATAGAGAATCCATAGACCAGTGGAACAGAATAGAGAATCCAGAAATAAGGCCGCACACCTACAACTATCTGATCTTCAACAAACCTGACAAAAACAAGCAATGGGAAAAAAATTCCCTATTAAATAAATGGTGCTGGGATAACTGGCTAGCCTTATGTAGAAGACTGAAACTGGACCCCTTCCCTACACCATATACAAAAATTAATTCAAGATGAATTAAGACTTAAATGTAAAACCTGCAACTATAAATGCCCTCAAAGACAATCTAGGCAATACCTAGGCATAACAATGGACAAAGATTTCATGACAAAGGTACCAAAGCAATTGCAGCAAAAGGAAAAATGGGTATATGGGATCTAATTAAACTAAAGAGTTTCTGCATAGCATAGGAAACTAGCAACAGAGTGAACAGACAACCTACAGAATGGGAGAAAAATGTTGTAAACTATGTATCTGACAAAGGTCTAATATCCACCATCTATAAGGAACTTAAATTTACAAGAAAAAAAAAACATTAAAACGTGGGAAAAGGGTGGAGGGGGAAATGGCAGATAGGAGACAGGACTAACTTGCAGCTCCCACTCAGATGGACAGAACAGCATGTGAAGACTCACACTGTGAACTTTTACTCCAATAACTACCACAGAAACATACTAGGAAAACCAAGAAAATCCACAGCCCTTTGAAGGAGGTGAGCTGCTGCTGCAGGCTCCATGGGACAGCCAAGGAACTGTGAGTCTGCTTGGTTTCTCAGCTGGGAGGCTTGTAGCCTGGGGCAAGTTCCCAGCCCTGCTCACCGGCTTCCTAGAAATAAACTTGGTGCTGTTGTGGGGACATGATGGGAGTGAGATGGGCCTTTTGCACAGCAGGCTGCATGCGAGCTAGGTGAAGCCTGTGGTTGCTGGCTTTTCCCCACCTCCCTGGTGACCTGTGTGACACAGCAGACACAACCATAATTCCCCATAACTCCATTGGCCTGGGTACCACATCTCCATCTGCCATAGCAGCTGCAGCAAGCCCTGCCCAAGGAAAGTCTGAGCTCGGTCATTATTCAAAAACGATACCTGCACATGCATGTTTACAGCAGTACAATTCACAAATGCAAAAATATGCAACCAGCCCTAATGCCCATCAAGCAACAAGTGTGTGTGTGTATATATATATATATATGTTTTTGTGTGTATATATATGTGTGTATGTGTGTATATATATACCTATATATACACAAACATATTTGCAAACACACACACATATTTACATATAGACACACACACCATGGAATACTAGTCAGGCATAAAAAGAAACAAAACAATGGCATTCACAGCAACCTGGGTGGAACTGGAGACCATTATTCTAAGTGAAGTAACTCAGGAATGGAAAACCAAAGATCACATGTTTCTCATTCATAAGTGGGAGCTAAGCTATGAGGATACAAAGGCATAAGAATGACACAGTGGACTTTGGGGGTTTGGGAAAGGGTGGGATGGGGGTGAGGGATAAAAGACTACAAATTGGGTACAGTGTACACTGCTCAGGTTACAGGTGCACCCAAATCTCAGAAATCACAACTAAAGAACCTGTTCATGTAAACAAACACTACCTCTTTCCCAGAAACCTATGGACATTTAATAAAAAAGGGGGAAAACAACATGAAGAGACACTTTTAAAAGGAAGACATACATGCAGCCAACAATAAAAAGAACATTTAAACATAATAAAAGGGTCAGTTCAACATAACAATTCTAAATGTTTATGAATCTTATAACAAATTCAAATAATAAAACAACTGACCAAACTTCAAGGAGAAAGACAAGTCCATAATTGCAGCAATAGCTTCCAATACTGTATCTCAAAACTTGATAGAATATGAATACATAGGCCAGGCACAGTGGCTTATGCCTCTAATCCCAGCACATGGGGAGGCCAGGGCGGGCAGATCACTTGGGGTCAGGAGCTCAAGAACAGCCTGGCCAACATGCTGAAATCCCGTCTCTACTAAAAATACAAAAAAATTATCCAGGCGTGGTGGTGTGGGCCTGTAGTCCCAGCTACCTGGGAGGCTGAGGCAGGAGAATCACCTGAACCCAGGAGGCAGAGGTTGCAGTAACCTGAGATTGCACCACTGCACTCTAGCCTGGGTGACAGTGAGATCCCATCTCAGACAAACAAACAAAAAACCCATAAAAATCAGTAAGAATATAGAAGACTTGATTATCAACCAACTTGAACGAATTTGTATGTATAGAATACTCCTGCTGACAATATCAGAGTAAATATTCCCTTCAAATACATGAGGAATATTTACCAAGATAGACTACACCTTGGCTCATAGAGCAAGTCTCAGTATACTTGAAATGAAAAAAATCATACAAAGCATGTTCTCATGTTCTCTGACCACACTGCAATTAAATACAAAATCAAGAACAGAAAGATACCTGGAAAATGTCCAAATATTTGGAAACAAAAATGAGTTTCTAAATAAACCCATGGGACAAAGAAGATGCCTAAAGGGAAATTAGAAATTATTTTGAACTGAATGAAAATAACATAACAGATCAAAATATTTAAGATCCTACTAAAGAATAGGGAAAATTAAATGCATATATTAGAAAAGTCTCACATCAATGACCTGATCTCGCATCAATGACCTGAGATGTATCTTGCATCAATGACTTGAGATTCCATCTTAAGAAGCTAGAAAAAGAACAAACTAAATCCAAAGTAAGCATAAGATAAAAATAAATAAATATTACAGTGGCTATTAACAAAATAAAAAACAGGATTCCTTTCCAAGATGGCTGAATAGTAACAGCTGCAGTCTACAGCTCCCAGCATTATTGAAGCAGAAGATGGGTGATTTCTGCATTTCCACCTGAGGTACCTGGTTCATCTCATTGGGACCAGTTGGACAGTGGATACAGCCCACGGAAGGAAAGCCAAAGCAGGGCGGGGCATCGCCTCACCTGGGAAGCGCAAGGGGTCAGGGGATTTCCCTTTCCTAGCCAAGGGAAGCCGTGACAGTGACAGACAGTACCTGGAAAAACAGGACACTCCTGCCCAAATACTGTGCTTTTCCAATTTTCCAACAGTCTTAACGAATGGCACACCAGGAGATTATATCCCGTGCCTTGCTCAGTGGGTCCCACACCCATGGGGCCTTGCTCACTGCTAGCACAGCAGTCTGAGATTGACCTGCGAGGCAGCAGCCTGGCAGGGGGAGGGGCATCCACCATTGTTGAGGCTTGAATAGGTAAACAAAGCAGCCTGGGAAGCTCAAACTGGGTGGAGCCCACCACAGCTCAGCGAGGCCTGCTGCATCTGCAGACTCCACCTCTGGAGGCAGGGCACAGCTGAACAAAAGGCAGCAGAAAATTCTGCAGACTTAAACATTTCTGTCTGACAGCTCTGAAGACAGCAGTGGTTCTCCCAGCACAGTGTTTGAGCTTGGAGAATGGACAAACTGCCTCCTCAAGTGGGTCCCTGACCCCTGTGTAGCCTAACTGGAAGATACTTCCCAGTAGGGGCTGGCTGACACCTTATACAGGTGGGTGCCCCTCTGGGATGAAGCTTCCAGAGGAAGGATCAGTCAGCAATATTTGCTGTTCTGCAGCCTTTGCTGATGATGCCCAGGCAAACAGCATCTGGAGTGGACCTCCAGCAAACTCCAACAGACCTGCAGCTGAAGGACCTGACTGTTAGAAGGAAAACTAACAAACAGGAATAGCATCAACATCAAAAAAAGGACATCCACACCAAAACCCCATTTATGGATTACCAACATCAAAGACTGAAGGTAGATAAAACCACAAAGATGGGGAGAAACCAGAGCAGAAAAGCTGAAAATTCTAAAAAAAAGCGCCTCTTCTCCTCCAAAGGATTGTAGCCCCTCGCCAGCAGTGGAACAAAGTTGGTTGGAGAATGACTTTGACAAGCTGACAGAATTAGGCTTGAGAAGGTCAGTAATAACAAACAGAAGGATGTTCAAACCCCAAACCCATCGCAAGGAAGCTAAACACCTTGAAAAAAATTAGATGAATGGCTAACTAGAATAAACAGTGTAGAGAAGACCTTCAATGACTTGATGGAGCTGAAAACCATGGCATGAGAACTTCGTGACGCATGCACAAGCTTCAATAGCCAATTTGATTAAGTGGAAGAAAGGTTATCAGTGATTGAAGATCAAATTAATTAAATAAAGTGAGAAGAGAAATTTAGAGAAAAAAGAGTAAAAAGAAATGAGCAAAGCCTCCAAGAAATATGGGACTATGTGAAAAGAACAAACCTACATTTGATTGGTGTACCTGAAAGTGACAGAGAGAATGGAACCAAGTTGGGAAACACTCTTCAGGATATTATTCAGGAGAACTTCCCCAACCTAGCAAGGCAGGCCAACATTCAGATTCAGGAAATACAGAGAACACCACAAAGATACTCCTTGAGTAGAGCAACCCCAAGACACATAATTGTCAGATTCACCAAGGTTGAAATGAAGGAAAAAATGTTAAGGGCAGCCAGACAGAAAGGTCGGGGTTACCCACAAAGGGAAGCCCATCAGACTAACAGCAGATCCCTCAGCAGAAACTCTATAAGCCAGAAGAGAGTGAGGGGCCAATATTCAACATTCTTAAAGAAAAGAATTTTCAACCCAGAACTTCATATCAAGCCAAACTAAGCTTCATAAGTGAAGGAGAAATAAAATCCTTTACAGACAAGCAAATGCTGAGAGATTTTGTCACTACCAGGCCTGCCTTACAAGAGCTCCTAAAGGAAACACTAAACATGGAAAGGAAAACCCATACCAGCCACTGCAAAAACATGCCAAATTGTAAAGACCATTGATGCTAGGAAGAAACTGCATCAACTAATGGGCAAAATAACCAACTAACATCATAATGAGAGGATCAAATTCACACATAACAATATTAACCTTAAATGTAAATGGGCTAAATGCCCCAGTTAAAAGACACAGACTGGCAAATTGGATCAAGAGTCAAGACCCATCAGTATGCTATATTCAGGAGACCCATCTCATGTGCAAAGACACACATAGGCTCAAAATAAAGGATGGAGGAAGATCTACCAAGCAAATGGAAAGCGAAAAAGAGCAGGGGTTGCAATCCTAGTCTCTGATAAAATGGACTTTAAACTAACAAAGGTCAAAAGAGACAAAGAAGGCCATTACATAATGGTAAAGGGATCAATTCAACAAGAAAAGCTAACTATCCTACGTACATATGCACCCCAAACAGGAGCATCCAGATTCATCATGCAAGTCCTTAGAGACATACAAAGAGACTTAGACTCTCACACAATAATAATGGGAGACTTTAACAAGCCACCGTCAATATTAGACAGATCAATAAGACAGAAGGTTAACAAGGATATCCAGGACTTGAACTCAGCTCTGCAACAAGCAGACTTAATAGACATCTACAGAACTCTCCACCCCAAATCAACAGAATATACATTCTTTTCAGCACCACATCGCACTTATTCTAAAACTGACCACATAATTGGAAGTAAAGCACTCCTCAGCAAATGTAAAAGAACAGAAATCACAACAAAGTGTCTCTCAGACCGCAGTGCAATCAAATTAGAACTAAAGATTAAGAAACTCATTAAAAACCACACAACAATATGGAAACTGAACAACCTGCTCCTGAATGGCTACAGGGTACATAACGAAATGAAGGCAGAAATAAGGATGTTCTTTGAAACCAATGAGAACAAAGACACAATGTACCAGAATCTCTGGGACACATTTAAAGCAGTGTGTAGAGGGAAATTTATACTATGAAATGCCCACAAGAGAAAGCAGGAAAGATCTAAAATTGACACCCTAACATCACAATTAGAAGAACTAGAGAAGCAAGAGCAAACACATTCAAAAGCTAGCAGAAGGCAAGAAATAACTAAAATCAGAGCAGAACTGAAGGATATAGAGACACAAAAAAAACCCTCCAAAAACATCAATGAATCCAGGAGCTGGTTTTTTGAAAAGATCAACAAAATTGATAGACTGCTAGCAAGACTAATAAAGAAGAAAAGAGAGAAGAGTCAAATAGATGCAATAAAAATCATAAAGGGGATATCACCACCGATCCCACAGAAATACGAACTACCATCAGAGAATACTACAAACAACTCTATGCAAATAAACTAGAAAATCTAGAAGCAATGGACAAATTCATGGACACATACACCTGCCCAAGACTAAACCAGGAAGAAGTTGAATCTCTGAATAGACCAATAACAGGCTCTGAAATTGAAGCAATAATTAATCACCTATCAACCAAAAAAAGTCCAGGACCAGACGGATTCACAGCTGAATTCTACCAGAGGTACAAAGAGGAGCTGGTACAATTCCTTCTGAAACTATTCCAATTAATAGAAAAAGAGGGAATCCTCCCTAACTCATTTTATAAGGCCAGCATCATCCCGATACCAAAGCCTGGCAGAGACAACAAAAAAAGAGAATTTTAGACCAATATCCCTCATGAACATCATTGCGAAAATCCTCAATAAAATACTGAAAAACCAAATCCAACAGCACATCAAAAAGCTTATCCACCACAATCAAGTTGGCTTCATCCCCGGGATGCAAGGCTGGATTAACATATGCAAATCAATAAACATAATCCATCACATAAACAGAACCAATGACATAAACCACATGATTATCTCAATAAATGCAGAAATGGCCTTCAACAAAATTCAACAGCCCTTCATGCTAAAAACTCTCAATAAATTAGGTATTGATGGAATGTATCTCAAAATAATAAGAGCTATTTATGAGAAATCCACAACCAATATAATACTGAATAGGCAAAAACTGGAAGCATTCCCTTTGACAACTGGCACAAGACAGGGATGCCTTCTCTCACCACTCCTATTCAACGTAGTGTTGGAAGTTCTGGCCAGGGCAATCAGACGAGAGAAAGAAATAAACAGTATTCAATTAAGAAAAGAGGAAGTCAAATTGTCCCTGTTTGCAGATGACATGATTGTATATTTCGAAAACCCCATCATCTCAGCCCAAAATCTCCTTAAGCTGATAAGCAACTTCAGCAAAGTCTCAGGATACAAAATTAGTTTGCAAAAATCACAAGAATTCCTATACACCAATAACAGACAAACAGGCAAATCATGAGTGAACTCTCATTCACAATTGCTTCAAAGAGAATAAAATACCTAGGAATCCAACTTACAAGGGATGTGAAGGACCTCTTCAAGGAGAACTACAAACCACTGCTCAACAAAATAAAAGAGGATACAAACAAATGGAAAAACATTCCATGCTCATGGATAGGAAGAATCAATATTGTGAAAATGGCCATACTGCCCAAGGTAATTTATAGATTCAATGCCATCCCCATCAAGCTACCAATGACTTTCTTCACAGAATTGGAAAAAACTACTTTAAAGTTCATATGGAACCAAAAAAGAGCCCACATTGCCAAGACAATCATAAGGAAAAAGAACAAAGCTAGAGGCATCACGCTACCTGACTTCAAACTATACTACAAGGCTACAGTAACCACAACAGCATGGTACTGGTAATAAAACAGAGATCTAGACCAATGGAGCAGAACAGAGTCCTCAGAAACAACACCACACATCTACAACCATCTGATCTTTGACAAACCTGACAAAAACAAGAAATGGGGAAAGGATTCCCTATTGAATAAATGGTGCTGGGAAAACTGGCTAGCCATATGTAGAAAGCTGAAACTGTATCCCTTCCTTACACCTTATACAAAAATTAATTCAAGATGGATTAAAGACTTACATGTTAGACCTAAAACCATTAAAATCCTACAAGAAAACCTAGGCAATACCATTCAGGACATAGGCATGGGCAAGGACTTCATAACTAAAACACCAAAAGCAATGGCAACAAAAGCCAAAAGAGATGAATGGGATCTAATTAAACTAAAGAGCTTCTGCACAGCAAAAGAAACTATCATCAGAGTGAATAGGCAACCTACAGAATGGGAGAAAATTTTTGAAATCTCCCCATCTGACAAAGGGCTAATATCCAGAATCTACAAAGAACTTAAACAAATTTACAAGGAAAAAAACAAACAACCCCCATCAAAAAGTGGGATATAAACAGACACTTCTCAAAAGAAGACATTTATGCAGCCAAAAAACACATGAAAAAATGCTCATCACCAGTTGTCATCAGAGAAATGCAAATCAAAACCACAAAGAGATACCATCTCACACCAGTTAGAATGGCGATCACTAAAAAGTCAGGAAACAATAGATGCTGGAGAAGATGTGGAGAAATAGGCTTTTACACTGTTGATGAGAGTGTAAACTAGTTAAACCATTGTGGAAGACAGTATGGCGATTCCTCAAGGAGCTAGAACTAGAAATACCATTTAACCCAGCAATCCCATTACTGGGTATACACCCAAAGGCCCTATAAATCATGCTCCTATAAAGACACATGCACACATAAGTTTATTGCAGCACTAGTCACAATAGCAAAGACTTGGAACCAACCCAAATGTCCATCAATGATATACTGGATAAAGAAAATGTGGCACATATACACCATGGAATACTATGCAGTCATAAAAAAGGATGAGTTCATGTCCTTTGCAGGGACATGGATGCAGCTGGAAACCATCATTCAGAACAAACTATCACAAGGACAGAAAACCAAACACTGCATGTTCTCACTCATAGTTGGGAATTGAACAATGAGAACACTTGGACACAGGGTGGGGAACATCACACTACAGGATCTGTCATGGGATGGGGGGCTTTGGGATGGACAGCATTAGGAGAAATACCTAATGTAAATGACAAGTTAATGGGTGCAGCAAACCAACATGGCACACATATACCTATGTAACAAACCTGCATGTTGTGCACATGTACCCTAGAACTTAAAGTATAATCAAAATAAAAAAATCAAAAACAAAAAAAGGAAAAATCAAAATCGAAGCTGGTTCTTTGAGGATATTAATAAAATTGATAAGCTTTCAGCAAGACTGATAAGGAAAAAAGAAAAACACTCAAAACACCAATAATAAAAATGAGAGAAAATACAGCACCACAAATCCTTCAGATATTAAAAGGATAGTAAAAAGATATTATGAGCAACTTTATGCCAATAAATTCCATAACTTAGATGAAATAGACAAGCTCCTTGAAATACACAAACTACCAAAAACTCACTCAAGAGGAGAGTCGTTTGAACCCAGGAGGCAGAGGCTGCAGTGAGTCGAGATTGCACCACTGCACTCCAGTCTGGGAGACAGAGTGAGGAAAAAAAAAAAAGGTTGGGGCCAAGATGGGCAAATAGAAACAGCTCCAGTCTGCAGCTCCTAATAAGACCAATGCTGAAGGCAGGTGATTTCTGCATTTCCAACTGAGGTACCCAGTTCATCTCATTGGGAATGGTTAGGCAGTGGGTGTAACCCACGGAGGGCAAGCAACAGCAGAGTGGGGCATCACTTCACCTGCGAAATGCACGGAGCCAGGGGGACCTCCCTCCCCCAACCAAGAGAATTCATGTGGGACTGTGCTACCCTGCCCGGATACTACACTTTTCCCATGGTTTTTGGAATCTGTAGATCAGGAGATTTCCTTGTGTGCCTACACCATCAGGGCTCCAGGTTTCAAGCACAAAACTGGGTGGCTGGGCAGACACTGAGCTAGCTGCAGGAGTTTGTTTTTTTTTTTTTGTACCCCAGTGGTGCCTGGAACCCCAGCGACAGAACCGTTCACTCCCATGAAAACGGGGACGAAGCCAGGGAGCCAAGTGGTCTTGCTCAGTGGGTCCTACTCCCATGGAGCTCAGCAAGCTAAGAACCACTGGCTTGAAATTCTTACTGCCAGCACAGCAGTCTGAAGTTGACATGGGACAAACCAGCTTGGAGGCAGGAGAAGCACCCACCGTTCCTGAAGCTTTAGTAGGTGGTTTTCCCCTGACAGTGCTAAGGAGGCTGGGAGGTGTGGACTGGGCAGAATTCACCACAGCATGGCAAAGCAGCTGTGGCCAGACTGCTTCTGTGGATTCCTCCTCACTGGGCAGGGCATCTCTGAAGAAAAGGAAACAGCCCCAGTCAAGGGCTTATAGATTAACTTCCATCTCCCTGGGATGGAGCACGTGGGGGAAGGGGTGGCTGTGAGCACATCAGCAGCAGATTTAATCTCTCCCATCGGCCTGCTCTGAAGAGAGCAGCTGATCCTGACAAGAAGGATTCTCCCAGCACAGCACACCAGCTCTGCTAAGGGACAGACTGCTTCCTCAAGTGGGTCCCTGACTGGGAGAGATCTCCAAATAGGGGTTGACAGACACTTCATACAGGAGAGCTCTGGCTGGAATCAGGCCAGTGCTCCAGAGGAAGGAGCAGGCGTAGTCTTTGCTGTTTTGCAGCCTCCGCTGGTGATACCCAGATGAACAGCATCTGGAGTGGACCTCCAGCAAACTGCAGCAGACCTGCAGAAGAGGGGCCTGTTAGAAGAAAAACTAAAAAACAGAATGCAACAACATTGAAATCAACAAAAGGGACCCCTGCACAGAAACCCCATCCAAAGGTCATCAGATTCAAAGATCAAAGGTAGATAAATCCACGAAAATGAAAAAAAAAAAAGGTGCAAAAATGCTGAAAATTCCAAAAACCAGAATGCCTCTTCTCCAAATGATCACAACTCCTCTCCAGCAGGGCACAAAACTGGACAGAGAATGAGACTGATGAATTTGCAGAAGTAGGCTCCAGGAGGTGGGTAATAACAAACTCCTCTGAGCTAAAGAAGCATGTTCCAACCCAATGGAAGGAAGCTAAGAACGTTGATATAAGGTTACAGGAACGGCTCACTAGAATAACCAGTTTAGAGAGGAACATAAATGACCTGATGGAGTTGAAAAACACAGCATGATAACTTCTTGAAGCATAAACAAGTATCAATAGCTGAATCGATCAAGCAGAAGAAAGAATAACAGATTGAAGATCAGTTCACTGAAATAAGGCATGAAGACAAGATTAGAGAAAAAAGAATGAAAAGGAACAAACAAAGCCTCCAAGAAATATGGGACTATGTGTAAAGACCAAACCTACATTTGATTGGTGTACCTGAAAGTGATGGGGAGAATGGAACCAAGTTGGAAAACACACTTCAGCATATTATCCAGGAAAATTTCCCCAACCTAGCAAGACAGGCCAATATTCAAATTCAGAAAATACAGAGAACACCACTAAGATACTCCTCAAGAACAACAACCCCAAGACACAACAACCCCAAGACAAGTAATAGTCAAATTCTCCAAGGTTGAAATGAAGAAAAAAATGTTAAGGGCAGTCAGAGAGAAAGGTCAGGTTAACTACAAAGGGAAGCCCCTGAGACTAACAACAGATCTCTCTGCAGAAACCCTAGAAATCAGAAGAGAGTGGAGGCCAATATTCAACATTCTTAAAAGAATTTTCAACACAGAATTTCATATCCAGCCAAATTAAGCTTCATAAGTGAAGGAGAAATAAAATCCTTTACAGACAAGCAAATGCTGAGGGATTTTTGTCACCACCAGGCCTGCCTTATAAGAGCTCCTGAAGGAAGCACTAAATATGGAAAGAGAAAACCGGTACCAGTCATGGCAAAAGCACACCAAAATATAAAGACCAATTACCTATGAAGAAACTGCAACTAATGTGCAAAATAACCATCTAGCATCATGATGATAGGATCAGATTCACACATAACAATATAAATCTTAAATGTAAATTAGATAAATACCCCAATTAAAAGACACAGACTGGCAAATTGGATAGAGTCAAGACCCATTGGTGTGCTGTATTCAGGAGACCCATCTCACATGCAAAGACACACATAGGCTCAAAATAAAGGGATGGAGGAATATTTACCCAGCAAATGGAAAGCAAAAAGAAGCAGGGGTTGCAATCCTAGTCTCTGATAAAACAGACTTTAAACCAACAAAGATCAAAAAAGACAAGAGCATTACATAATGGTAAAGGGATCAATGCAACAAGAAGAGCTAACTATCCTAAATACATATGCACCCAATACAGGAGCATGGAAATTCATAAAAAAAATTCTTAGAGACCTACGAAGAAACATAGATTCCCTCACAATAATAGGGGGAGACTTTAACACCCCACTGTCAATACTAGACAGATCAATGAGACAGAAAATTAACAAGGATATTCAGAACTTGAACTCAGCTCGGGACCAGGTAGACCTAACAGAAATCTACAGTACTCTCCACCCCAAATCAGCAGAATATACATTCTTCTCAATACCACATAGCATTTATTCTAAAATCACCACATAATTGGAAGTAAAACACTCCTCTGCAAATGCAAAAGAATGGAAATTATAACAAACAGTCTTTCAGACCACGGTGCAATCAAATTAGAACTCAGAATTAAGAAACTCACTCAAAACGACACAACTACATGGAAATTGAACAACCTGCTCCTGAATGACAAAAGAGCATGGTACTGGTACCAAAACAGATATAAAGACCAAAGGAAGAAAACAGAGACTGCAGAAATAACACCACACATTTACAACCATCTGATCTTCGACAAACCTGATGAAAACAAGAAATGGGGAAAGGATTCCCTATTTAATAAATGGTGCTGGGAAAACTGGCTAGCCCTATGCAGAAAACGGAAACTGGACCCCTTCCTTACACCTTATACAAAAATTAACTCAAGATGAGGTAAAGACTTAAATGTAAAACCTAAAACCATAAAAACCCTAGAAGAAAACCTAGGCAATACCATTCAGGACATAGGCATGGGCAAAGACTTCATAACTAAAACACCAAAAACAATGGCAACAAAAGCTAAAGTTGACAAATGGGGTCTAACTAAAGAGCTTCTGCACAGCAAAAGAAACTATCATCAGAGTGAAAAGGCAACCTACAGAATGGGAGAAAGTTTTTGCAATCTATCCATCTAACAAATGGCTAATATCCAGACTCTACAAGGAACTTAAATTTACAAGAAAAAAAACAAATAACCCGATCAAAAAGTGAGTGAAGGATATGAACAGACACTTCTCAAAAGAAGACATTTATGCTGCCAACAAACATATGAAAAAAAGTTCATCATCACTGGTCATTAGAGAAATGCAAATCAAAACCACAATGAGATAGCAGCTAACGCCAGTTAGAATGGCTATCATTAAAAAGTCAGGAAATGGCGGGGCGTGGTGGCTCACGCCTGTAATCCCAGCACTTTGGGAGGCCGAGGCAGGCGGATCATGAGGTCAGGAGATCGAGACCATGGTGAAACCCCATCTCTACTAAAAATACAAAAAATTAGCTGGGCGCAGTGGCGGGCACCTGTAGTCCCAGCTACTCGGGAGGCTGAGGCGGGAGAATGGCGTGAACCCGGAAGGCGGAGCTTGCAGTGAGCCAGATTGCGCCACTGCACTCCAGCCTGGGCAACAGACCGAGACTCCATCTCAAAAAAAAAAAAAAAAAAAGTCAGGAAACAACAGATGCTGCAGAGGATAGAAATGCTTTTACACTGTAGGTGAGAGTATAAATTAGTTCAATAATTGTGGAAGACTGTGGCAATTCCTCAAGGATCTAGAACCAGAAATACCATTTGACACCCAGCAATCCCATTACTGAGTATATACCCAAAAGATTATAAATCATTCTATTATAAAGACATGCACACATGTTTATTACAGAACTATTCACAATAGCAAAAACTTGGAACCAACCCAAATGCCCATCAATGATAGACTGGGTAAAGAAAATGTGACACATATACACCATGGAATACTATGCAGCCATAAAAAAAGGATGAGTTCATGTCCTTTGCAGGGACATGGATGAAGCTGGAAACCATCATTCTCAGCAAACTAACACAGGAAGAGAAAACCAAACACCGCATGTTCTCACTCATAAGTGGGAGTTGAACAATGAGAACACATGGACACATGGAGGGGAACATCACACACCGGGGCCTGTTGAGGGGGTGGGGGGCTAGGGTAGGGATATCATTAGGAGAAATACCTAATGTAGATGATGTGTTGATGGGTGCATCAAACCACCATGGCACCTGTATACCTATGTAACAAACCTGCAGGTTCTGCACTTGTATCCCAGAACTTAAAGAGTGTGTGTGTGTGTGTTTGTGTGTGTGTGTGTGTGTGTGTATAGCTCAAATTAAAAAGACTGACCATATTAAGTACTGAGAAAGATGGATGGGGAGGAACTGTGATTTTTATACACTGCTGCTAGGAATGTAAAATGGTACAACCACTTTGGAAAACAGTTTCACGATTTCTTAAAAAGTTAAAAAATACAACTACTGTGATTTGTCTATTCCACTCCTACACATTTATCCAAGATAAATTAAAGCATATGTCCATATAATGACTTACACATGAATTTTCATAGAAACTTAATTTGGAATAGTCTCAAACTTGAAGCAACCCAAATGTCAATCAACAGATGAGTGGTTAAAGTGATACATCCATACAATGAAATACCACTTATTTAAAGTGGGGATGGGTTAGGAGAGGAGAAAGAATGACTCCTCTAAGGAGTTTAACTGAGATCACTTTGACAACATCACGTGGAGGCCTTGAGGTGTCTTATCTCTAGTGCAGCTCTGGTGCTCAATTGCAGTCCCTTGCCAGGTGCCACTGGCAATGCTGTTTGACCTTGTGATAATTTTTTAGGATGTTTCTGTGTTCTTTATAATCCCACTTGCAACTCCCCAATTTAAGTCAGTCATAGAAGAGTTGCTTAGATACTTATCTGGCTATCATCTATCCTCTAAACATACCTACTGCAACAGACTAGAATACATTTAGAATTGTGAAACTGCAAAATGTTTGTTTTTTGTGGGAAATATTTTATAAAACCATAAGACAGGCATACATACGTTCTCTGCCTTCAAACTTCATTTGCAGTTTTCAGGGATGGAAAATGGTTTATTCCTTCAGTGGAAACCAGAAAAAGACAAAGTTTTCCAGCTCAAGGTAGATATTTAGTCTTTCTTTTCTTTCAAAATACTAAGACAAATATTTGCCCTCCAAAAAGTTCTCCATGAACAATATTGTAGGAGGAACGTGCTGTCTTCCAGAAGTGTGTTTGGGTGTGGTAAAGATCCTGTAGAGACCTACCGAACTCTAAAAGCCTCTCATTCCTGTGATTCATAACTGCAGGGATGATTTCACCAGGAAAAACCTAGGGATACATATTCAGGGTTTGTGGCGGCCTTGGGCAAAAAGCTGAAGGCCTGAGGGACCTGTGATCAAGGCTTTGGATAAGGTAAGGTCTAAGAAGCTGCTGACTAGCCCCTATTGTAACGATTGCAATCTGGACTTTCAGATCTGAGTCTCCAGCTGTGAGTGGATTCTCAGTGCCTCCCAGTTGTTCTTCTGTAGGTTCCTTCTATACTTCCCCATTTTCACAAGGCTGTTTCAAACCTCCACCTCTTTTCAATTTCTGGCCCTTCAAAATATCTGGACTTCTCTCTTCCATCAGATGTAACCTCACTCCAATTCTGGCCCCTAGATCCATAAGTGAACCTGCATCCTTAGTCATTCTTTTCTACTTTTCTCCTTCTAGAGAGGGAAAGGTCTCTGGATCCTATGCCACCTCTTTCTCAGAAGTTTTAACCTATAGGTTACCCTTTTCTCCCCCTGTATCTTAAACCACCTCTTCCCTACTGGTTGCTTGCCATTTATTTTTAAATGATGTTAATTTTCTTCCATTGTAACAGAAACAACATATAAAGCCATAACACCTTCTCCCTTTATCCCTTCTTCCCATCCAGATATTATCCTCTCACCTTTCTTTTACAATTAAACTTCTTAAAACACACACATAACACAACTATCTCCCACTCACTCTTCTACTCAAATATGTCTTTCCACATCATGCCATTAAATTTCCTATTACCAAAGTTGACAGGAACTCTCTTGCTAAATCTAATGAACACTTCTCATGTCCTACCTTCTCAACCTCTGTGGTGTGTGACAATGCAGTATAGCATAGTGGTTAGAGCATGAACTCTGTAGCCACAGTGCCACGGTCTGTCTCTGATTATTCCTTATATTACCTTTGAGTAAGTTCTCTAACTTCACTTGGCTTTGGTTTTCTTCCCTGGAATACGAGGATATTAGTAATACTGTTTACCTTATAGGATTGTTGGGAGCATGTGGCAAGCTCTGTGTATAGCACTTAGCACAGGGGTGCCTGGCACAGGGTAAGCACTCTCTAAATGTTAGTATTATTATTGACCACTCCCTTCTTCATTCCTGAAACACTCTTTTCAGCCATTCTGCACTCCTCCAGCTTTCCAGAGACCTGTCCAGTGTTGCTTCTCATCTCCTTAGCAGGTACCATTTCTCTGACATCCTCTAAATGTTAATGTTCCCCAGGGTTTTTTCGTAGGTCTTCTCAGTCTCCTTGGGTGAGCTATCCGAAACGTTACTTTAATTCTTTCTTATATCCCAATGACCCCAAACTGCCTCAATGCCCTAAACTTCATATCTGAAATACTTACTAAACATTTCCATTTATATGCCCCATAGGCTGTTCAAACTCTACATGTCCAAAACTCAGTTTATTTTCCCCTCCAAAACTTGTCTCCTCTATTTTTTATTACCCTAGAGAATGACAACATGATCTCCTCAGGTACCCAAGTTAGAAACATGGGTTGCAGTTTGAATTTCTCCTTCTCTTTTCATTTCACTCATCACAATCTATCACTAAGTCAGGGCTACTTCATATATAATTTTGATTCTATTTTTATCTATTCTTACTTTTAACACCTGGTTGAGGCTATCACCATCTCTAGCATGAATTACTGGGAAAAAAGAATTTGTCTTCCTCCCTTCAGTCTGGTTTCTTTCTACACAGTTCTTTGTACCTCAACCATAAGACCTTGTTAAAATGCACACTACTTTCTACCAATTCTATATACCAAATCTTTCAATATCTCTTTCTTGCTCTTAAAATCCAAATTTTTAGACATGGTGCTCAAGGCTTTAAGGTCTTCTATTTTAATTTCTGACCATTTTCTCCCTTCACCCTGAACTCTGTACTCCATCAGACTAAGGTACATTCAATTCCCCCAATTTTTGAAACTCACACTCACCCCCAGACTTAGCAGTCCTCTTTCCCCTTCCTACTGTCTCTCCACTATCATCTGATTAATTCCTACCTGCCTCAGATGTCACTTCTCATGTTCAGTAAAATGCAATTGATTATCACCCTGCTTATGTTGGGCAGCTCTGTGTCTATTTATAGACAAGAGAGTTTCTTACACCCTTTTCTCCTTACCCCTGGACCTCTTATCCTGTCCCTTTTATTCACTTCCCATCAATCTACTGATAATTTCCAAATCTCTAATCTTAGCTTGGGTCTGCCCTTCAAATTAGCATTAATATTAGCATTTCTGATTGATTATATATATATTGCATAGTGTATGTATACATATATACATACATGCATAGTGTATGTATACATATATACATACATGCATAGTGTATGTATACATATATACATGCATACATGCAGTGTATGTACACACACATACATGCATACATGCAGTGTATGTACACATATATACATGCATACATGCACAGTGTATGTACACATACATACATGCATACATGCACAGTGTATGTACACATACATGCATACATGCACAGTGTATGTACACATACATGCATACATGCACAGTGTATGTATACATACATGCATACATGCACAGTGTATGTATACATATATACATATATACATGTATACATATTCTTTGACTTATGTGTAACATCTTACTAGTTTCCTCATTTATGATATAAATATTTAATACATGTTCACTTTACATTTTACATTTGTATGAGAATCATTTTACCCTTTTTAAAATTTATCTTTTAATAACCATGTAATAGATTTACTGTCATTATCCTCATCTTACGTTTGATGAAACTGAGCCTTAATTGATAATAGAGTTGGGTCAGAGAAAGAGGAAATAATTTACTAGTAAGTGACAGAGAAGAGTTTTAAACCCAGTCCATGCTCTTAGGTACTACCTTACCTTCTGTGAAAAGTTGGGGTCCCTGTTGGTTTTGTTCACCAGAGTATCCCAGTACCTAGAACAGTGCCTGACAAAAGGTGGATATTCAGTAAATATTTAATAACTTGTGGGCTGAATTAGTTGACTAAAATTCAAGTATCTGACAAATTTCAAACTGATTTTCTGACAATTCCATCCCCCACAAAGTAGAAAAATCAGCCACAGATGCTGCTACCCAGGAGATCAGGAAAATACATGACAGTTATTACATTTAGATTTTGTATTAGTCAGGATTCTCTGGAGGTATGAAACTAATAGGAGATATATATATATATATATATGGGAGTTTATTAAGGACTCAAACGATCACAAGGTGTAGTCCTACCATAGGCTGTCTGCAAGTTGAGGAGCAAGGAAGCCAGTAGTGGCTCAGTCTGAGTCACAGAACCTCAAAGTAGGAAAGCCAACAGTGTAGCCTTCAGTCTGTGGCTGAAGACCCCACAGCCCCTAGTAAACCACTGGTGTAAGTCTAAGAGTCCAAAATCTGAAGAACGTGGAGTCTGATGCTCAAGGGCAGGAAGCATCCAGTAGGGGAGAAAGATGAAGGCTGGAAGACTCAGCACGTCAGCTCATTCCACCTTCTGCTTGCTTTTTCTAGCCATCCTGGCAACCAACTGGATGGTACCCACTCAGATTGAGGGTGAGTCTATCTCTCTCAGTCCACTGACTCAAATGTTAATCTCCTCTGGCAACACCCTCACAGACACACCCAGAAACACTTTGCATCCTTCAATCCAGTCAAGTTGACAATATTACCATCACAGATTGCAATATAGCATTTGACAAGGTCTCTCATATTACCCTTTTGGGGAAGAAAACAAAATGCAAACTTGATATTATTTATTAAGACAGTCAAAATTAGCTGAAACAGAAGGAAGCTGATTTCCCAACTATAGAAAGACAGTACTCTGTCTCATCTCAGTCTTGTTGAAATATTTTAATCTGTCTTACATAGAGCAAGTCTGCTTTATTACCTGCTTCAGCTCCAGGACCTAGAAGAATGCCTAGCATGTAGATATAAATTTGTTTGAATGAATATTGTGACATACTTGCTAAAGTTTGCATAATAGAATTGTAATGAAAGAAATACACTGGACCTCTAAGCAGCATTAGAAACAATTGACAATTCCATCCTTGATAACTCCTTGCTGGTTTTCTATCTATAAGTCGGGATACTCCCTTTCTTCTTCCTTTGTGGAGTCCTCTTTCTCTTCCAAGACCTATGTGGTGGGGTTTCTTACACCCTTTTCTCTTCTTACCCCTGGACCTTCATCCTGTCCCTTTTATTCACTTCCCATCAATCTACTGATAATTTCCAAATCTCTAATCCTAGCTTGGGTCTGCCTTTCAAATTAGCATTAACATACTCAACTGTATATTTGACGTCTCCATTGTTGCCAATCCAAGCTTATCATGTGCAAAATAGAACTTATAACTCACCCAAGAAACCAAGAAAACACCTGCTTTTCTTCCTATGTTTTCTCTTTCAGCAAATGTACTCATAAAAAATGTTTACCTGAATGAACAATACAGAGGCCACACCTAAGAATACCCATTTAAGTCCCAGAGTTAGCTCTTTGTTCCAAAAAAAAAGCATCTGCATCAGCAAGGGTGGAGGAGAAGGAGCTTAGCAACAGCACATGTGACAGAGACTTTGGGAATTGTGTGACAAGAGGCTGAGGATGAGTCAGTACTCTAAGCTGTGGCAGCCAAAGAACTGATTCAACTTTGATAGCACTGACCTGAACCATGGTATTTGAAAAAAGAAAGTGGTGGCTTTGGGTGTAATAAAGATAAGTTGGAGATAGAAGAAATTAACTAGAAAGATGCTGCAACTTAAAACCATTAGAAGGGAATCAGAATATACTACCCCAAGATATGCCGCTTTGCCGTATTGATTACTTTGAGCTGAAGACAATGAGAAAGAGTGGATAAAGGGCTCTCAACTCTCCCCATTTCTACTTAAAAGGTAGGGCATAAATTTCCTTTGGGAAAGGTGCCCTTCATGTGCCAGGAAGAAAACATTCCTATCTCTAGAAACAGGGAGTTGACACAGAGATGAGTCTGCACAAATAAACCTCACTAAAATAACACTTATCTTCCATTAGTTTCCCTATATATTTCCTAGTTGCTTTCCTACAACTTAACTGCCTCCAGCCCAAGTCCCTTTTTCCTTTTTCTTGTCATGGCTCCAAAATCTATTACTGTTTGTTAAAATGTATATAGGCCCACAGGTCTAACTTCTTCTTTGGGTTTTTAAAATTATTTCTATGGATCCCCAATGCCACATAAAAATATTAACATCAAATAAAATTTGTATGCTTTTTCTCCTGCTAAGGTGTCTTATGTCTGTTTAGTTCAAAGGCCCAGGAACAGAAACTAATGTGAAAGGAAAATAAATCTTGGCACCCCCAAATCACTAAGCCAGGGGAAAAGTCAAGCTGGGAACTATGTCAGGCAAACCTGCCTCCTGTTTTATTCCTAAATAAGATAACTACAAAGATAAGAAGCTACATACCTCTCTCACAATTTGCCCACAAAGAAATTCCTTGTGGACAAAGGACAAACAGAAGTCAAAGTCATCCCTCTGCTCACGTGAGACAAATGCATATCTGATTGTCTCCTTTGCTCTACTGTTTCACTAAGCCAGACTAAAGCATAAGTGACTATTCCTGTAAATCATGTATTCAGAGAAAGGCTAATCAGAAACTAAAAATAATGCAACATTTTGTCTTTTTTCTGCCTTTGACCTGGAAGCCCCCACTTTGAGTTGTCTTGCCTTTCTGGACCAAACCAATGTATATCTTACATATATTGATGTCTCATGTCTCCCTAAAATGTATGAAACCAAGTTGTGCCCCAACCACCCTGGGCGCATGTTGTCAGGACCTCCTGAGGCTGTGTCATGGGTGTGTCCTTAACCTTGGCAAAATAAACTTTTTAAGTTGATTGAGACCTGTCTCATATACTCTTGGTTTGCCCCAAGAGGGTAGAGGAAAAGTCTTTCCTTCCTTACACATGTGAAGTGAGCTATTAAAGGCTCAGTATAGACATAAACACTGCATCTCTACAGTTGTGCTACTTTTATCTTTTAATCTAAGATACAGGGTGCCTAAAAGACGGATGGAAAGCAACAGGTCTCAAATATATTTGCTGATTGATTCAGGACTTTAGCAATTGACTTAGATTGCTTTCTTAAAAGGCTGAATGGCTTTCTTAGTCCTATTAATGGCACATAATTTGGATATAATTAAATATTTATTTTACAGATTTTGTCAATTCCTTGGAATCTTATGGTAGAGCAGTCCAGATTCTCCAAGCTGAGCAATTTGGCTTCTCCACTTTGTTTGGAAAGCAGATTTGGTGCAAAGGGGTTTAATTACCTTCCAGCCTCTCTAAATAGGTATGAGATTCCAATCTTTATGATCCTTGATAGCTGTAACCAGCTTACGTAAAGATGCTCAAAGTAGCTTCTATGGCCTATTTCTTTTTTTCTTCCCGGAGTTTCCCAAATATCTCTAAGATGCAACATTTACATGCCCAATAGGTATATTCAATCCTATTACTGTGCTGAGTGTGAAACAGTCCACCCACAGAATGGTCTCTGCCCTCAGGGTAAATTAAATGAGATACCAGATGTGGTGGAATACTACATTGAGTAGGTGCTTGATAATAGTTGGATGTGGATGCAAAAGAACGATCTTGCCTCTACACTAATTCATTATTGAGAAATAGCTCTAAATATTGGCCAGTTTTCAATAAGTATAGATATTGCTAATGAAACCAACACAGACTGTGAAAAAAGTGTTATTATTATTTAATCTGGGTATTTCATCTCTCACCAGATACTTTTCAGATCTCGGGTATTCTCTGGAGATAAGGAGTGGGTGTAGTGACACTGGTAGTAAAGATCATGGATCTCATTAATGAGACATTTTGAGACAAGAAATCTGTCATGTCTAATGCAAAAGTTTTCTGTGAAAACTTAGATGCACTCACTCAACATTATTTACAAAAAAAGTGGATAATACATTTTCTCCCTGTGAAAATTTATTCATGAAATAAGAACACAGAAGCCAAATTGGAGAGTATGACTCAGTGGACCTCTGGTTGATTGACAGACTGATTAATCTGAAAAGAGCCTTTCCTGTAAAGAGTTTAAGGTGTTCCTCTTATAATAGAATAAAATTAAGGATACTTGAATACAAAGCACTGGCATTGAAACTGCTAGAATGTGGCACATTTTAAAAATGTTAATAGTGGGAGAACTTCCAGAATTTGTAATCATGTGCAAAGTTCATATCATAGTTTCCCAATACAGTTATACCATAGTATGATTATATGTTTCTGACATTCCAGCAACCATAACAACAGTTCACACTTAATGAGTACTTACTATGTGGATGACATGATGCTAAGACCTTATACAGATTAATTTAACAACCATGTGGGATTGGCAGGGTGGGGTGGGCTGAGGTGGGAATATCTCTTGAGCCCAGCCAGGAGGTTGAGGCTACAATGAGCTGAGATGGCACCACTGCACTTCAGCCTAGGTGACAGAATGAGACCCTGTTTCTTAAAAATCAACGACAATAAAACAGAAAACCACCACCACCACCACCACCACCACCATCAAGACAGCCAAGTAATTAAAAGGGACCCCTGGAGAATCTCTGGCCAGCTGGCACACTGGGAGGATGGGGTGAGGCCTTGGGAAGTTGGTGCCATTTGCAGTGAGGAGGAGCCTGGCCTCTCCTCTTCCTGGATGGTGATCTGGAATTCAATCTGTGAGATGGGGGCCTGTTAACAGGAACCTCTCTGGCTTTGCTGAGAGTCTTTTTCCTTTTTGCCCAATAAATCCTGTAATCCCTCACCCTTTAAAGTGTCTGCGTGCCTAATCTTTCCTGGTCGTGTGACAAGAACCCAGTTTTTTCTACAGTACTACCATGTGGGGCATAAACATTTTCACCATTTTGCAAGTAATGATGAAAATATCTAATATTTACTGAACATAGGCACTATTTCAATGGCTTTATGAGCATTATTGCATTAAATCCTTTAAGTAAAATTACCAAAAACTTAGAAATAAGGTAAAGAGGCTGCATCATGACCTTTTGAAGACTTATAGAGCAATGTCCAACAAACTTGCATAAAGGTCATATGATCCTCTAGAGGAGGTAACTTTGACTTACCATTTAGTAAATCAGATCCCGGGCTCTGTAAAGTTCGTTTCTAACTTTTAGAAAATCAAACATTACAAATGGTTTTTGCAAATTATTTTTGTCTGATAGGAAAGATAATCCTAACGATCATAGTGCTTTTACTTATAGGACATTAACCAGTTTTCTGTCAAAATGTTCCAATCTTATTCTGGTGCGTCTTTCTATTTTCCAAGTTTCTTGTATCTTCCTTTACACCAGTTTTGTCATCCTCCTTGTTCCATCATTAATAAGTCAAATTAATCCTTGATACATTTTGTACCTTATATTTGCATAATTGTGTATTTCACTTATTGAAAATTATATAGTTTTATATTATAATACTTGCAATGATCCTCTGAGGCGGTTGCTATAGTCATCATTTCTGTACAAAAGTTGAGGAAACAGACACAGAGGAGTTCCTTACTTGCCCAATAACATATGAACGGTAAGTAATAGAGTCAGAATGCAGAGCCAGGCAGTTTTCTATCAAAGCTTACATGTTTAACTTCTGAGTTGTCTTCTAAGAAGGCCGAGACAGGGTGAAGCCAAGATGGCTGAATAGGAACAGCTCCAGTCTACAGCTCCCAGCGTGAGTGACGCAGAAGACGGGTGATTTCTGCATTTCCAACTGAGGTACCGTGTTCATCTCACTGGGGAGTGCCAGAGAGTGGGTGCAGGACAGTGGGTGCAGTGCACTGTGCTTGAGCCAAAGCAGGGCGAGGCATCACCTCACCCGGGAAGTGCGAGAGGTCAGGGAATTCCTTTTCCTAGTCAAAGAAAGGGGTGACAGATGGCACCTGGAAAATCGGGTCACTCCTACCCTAATACTGCACTGTTCCAACAGGTTTAACAAATGGCACACCAGGAGATTATATCCCACACCTGGCTTGGAGGGTCCGATGCCCACGCAGCCTCACTCACTGCTAGCACAGGAGTCTGAGATCAAACTGCAAGGTGGCAGCAAGGCTGGGGGAGGGGCACCCACCATTGCTCTGGCTTGAGTAGGTAAACAAAGTGGCCAGGAAGCTCGAACTTGGTGGAGCCCACCACAGTTCAAGGAGGCCTGCCTGCTTCTGTAGGCTCCACCTCTGGGGGCAGGGCACAGACAAACTAAAGACAGCAATAACCTCTGCAGTCTTAAATGTCCCTGTCTGACAGCTTTGAAGACAGTAGTGGTTCTCCCAGCACGCAGCTTGAGATCTGAGAATGGGCAGACTGCCTCCTCCAGTGGGTCCCTGACCCCCGAGTAGCCTAAGTGGGAGGCACTCCCTAGTAGGGGCGGACTGACACCTCACACGGCCAGGTACTCCTCTGAGACAAAACTTCCAGAGGAATGATCAGGCAGCAGCATTTGCGGTTCACCAATATCCGCTTTTCTGCAGCCACCACTGCTAATACCCAGGCAAACAGGGTCTGGAGTGGACCTCTAGCAAACTCCAACAGACCTGCAGCTGAGGGTTCTGACTGTCAGAAGGAAAACTAACAAACAGAAAGGACATCCACACCAAAACCCCATCTGTACGTCACCATCATCAAATACCAAAGGTAGATAAAACCACAAAGATGGGGGAAAAAAACAGCAGAAAAACCGGAAACTCTAAAAATAAGAGCACCTCTCCTCCTCCAAAGGAACGCAGCTCCTCACCAGCATTGGAACAAAGCTGGACAGAGAATGACTTTGACAAGTTGAGAGAGGAAGGCTTCAGAAGATCAAACTACTCCGAGCTAAAGGAGGAAGTTCGAACCAATGGCAACGAAGGTAAAAACTTTGAAAAAAAATTAGACAAATGAACAACTAGAATAACCAATGCAGAGAAGTCCCTAAAGGACCTGATGGAGCTGAAAACCATGGCACGAGAATAACGTGATGAATGCACAAGCCTCAGTAACCGATGAAATCAACTGGAAGAAAGGGTATCAGTGATGGAAGACGAAATGAATGAAATGAAGTGTGAAGAGAAGTTTAGAGAAAAAAGAATAAAAAGAAATGAACAAAGCCTCCAAGAAATATGGGACTATGTGAAAAGACCAAATCTACGTCTAATTGGTGTACCTGAAAGTGACAGGGAGAATGGAACCAAGTTGGAAAACACTCTGCAGGATATTATCCAGGAGAACTTCCCCAATCTATCAAGGCAGGCCAACATTCAAATTCAGGAAATACAGAGAACACCACAGAGATACTCCTCGAGAAGAGCAACCCCAAGACACATAATTGTCAGATTTACCAAAGTTGAAATCAGGGAAAAAATGTTAAGGGCAGCCAGACAGAAAGGTCGGGTTACCCACAAAGGGAAGCCCATCAGACTAACAGCTGATCTCTTGGCAGAAACTCTACAAGCCAGAAGAGAATGGGGGCCAATATTCAACATTTTTAAAGAAAAGAATTTTCAACCCAGAATTTCATATCCAGCCAAACTAAGCTTCATAAGTGAAGGAGAAATAAAATACTTTAAAGACAAGCAAATGCTGAGAGATTTCATCACCACCAGGCCTGCCCTAAAAGAGCTCCTGAAGGAAGCACTAAACATGGAAAGGAACAACTGGTACCAGCCACTGTAAAAATATGCGAAATTGTAAAGACAATCAAGGCTAAGAAGAAACTGCATCAACTAACAAGCAAAATACCCAGCTGACATCATAATGACAGGATCAAATTCACACATAACAATATTAACCTTAAATGTAAATGGGCTAAATGCTCCAATTAAAAGGCAAAGACTGGCAAATTGGATAGAGTCAAGACCCATCAGTGTGCTGTATTCAGGAAACCCATCTCACGTGCAGAGACACACATAGGCTCAAAATAAAAGGATGGAGGAAGATCTACCAAGCAAATGGAAAACAAAAAAAGGCAGGGATTGCAATCCTACTCTCGGATAAAACAGAGTTTAAACCAACAAAGATCAAAAGAGACAAAGAAGGCCATTACATAATGGTAAAGGGATCAATTCAACAAGAAGAACTAACTATCCTAAATATATATGCACCCAATACAGAAGCACCCAGATTCATAAAGCAAGTCCTGAGTGACCTACAAAGAGACTTAGACTCCCACACAATAATAATGAGAGATTTTAACACCCCACTGTCAACATTAGACAGATCAATGAGACAGAAAGTCAACAAGGATATCCAGGAATTGAACTCAGCTTTGCACCAAGCAGACCTAATAGACATCTACAGAACTCTCCACCCCAAATCAACAGTATATACATTCTTTTCAGCACCACACCACACTTATACCAAAATTGACCACACAGTTGGAAGTAAAACACTCCTCAGCAAATGTAAAAGAACAGAAATTACAACAAACTGTCTGTCAGACCACAGTGCAATCAAACTAGAACTCAGGATTAAGAAACTCACTCAAAACCGCTCAACTACATGGAAACTGAACAACCTGCTCCTGAATGACTACTGGGAACATAACGAAATGAAGCCAGAAATAAAGATGTTCTTTGAAACCAATGAGAACAAAGACACAACATACCAGAATCTCTGGGACACATTCAAAGCAGTGTGTAGAGGGAAATTTATAGCACTAAATGCCCACAAGAGAAAGCAGGAAAGATCTAAAATTGACACCCTAACACCACAATTAAAAGAACTAGAGAAACAAGAGAAAACACATTCAAAAGCTAGCAGAAGGCAAGAAATAACTAAGTTCAGAGCAGAACTGAAGGAAATAGAGACATAAAAAACCATTTAGAAAATCAATGAATCCAGGAGCAGGTTTTTTGAAAAGATCAACAAAGTTGATAGACCACTAGCAAGACTAATAAAGAAGAAAAGAGAGAAGAATCAAATAGACACAATAAAAAATGACAAAGGGGATATCACCACTGATCCCACAGAAATACAAACTACCATCAGAGAATACTATAAATACCTCTATGCAAATAAACTAGAAAATCTAGAAGAAATGGATAAATTCCTCGACACACACACTCTCCCAAGACTAAACCAGGAAGAAGTTGAATCTCTGAATAGACCAATAACAGGCTCTGAAATTGGGGCAATAATTAATAGCTTACCAACCAAAAAAAGTCCAGGACCAGATGGATTCACAGTTGAATTCTACCAGAGGTACAAGGAGGAGCTGGTACCATTCCTTCTGAAACTATTCCAATCAATAGAAAAAGAGGGAATCCTCCCTAACTCATTTTATGAGGCCATCATCATCCTGATACCAAACCTAGCAGAGACACAACAAAAAAAGGGAATTTTAGACTAATATCCTTGATGAACATTGATGCAAAAAATCCTCAATAAGATACTGGCAAACCAAATCCAGCAATACATCAAAAGGCTTATCCACCATGATCAATTGGGCTTCATCCCTGGGATGCAAGGCTGGTTCAACATAACCCTTCATGCTAAAAACTCTTGAGAAATTAGGTATTGATGGGACGTATCTCAAAATACTAAGAGCTACCTATGAAAAACCCACAGCCAATATCATACTGAATGGACAAAAACTGGAAGCATTTCCATTGAAAACTGGCACAAGACAGGGATGCCTTCTCTCACCACTCCTATTCAACATACTGTTGGAAGTCCTGGCCAGGGCAATCAGGCAGGAGAAGGAAATAAAGGGCATTCACTTAGGAAGAGAGGAAGTCAAATTGTCCCTGTTTGCAGATGACATGATTGTATATCTAGAAAACTCCATCGTCTCAGCCCAAAATCTCCTTAAGGTGGTAAGCAACTTCAGCAAAGTCTCAGGATACAAAATCAGCTTGCAAAAATCACAAGCATTCTTATACACCAATAACAGACAAACAGAGAGCCAAATCATGAGTGAACTCCCATTCACAATTGCTTCAAAGAGAATAAAATACCTAGGAATCCAACTTACAAGGGATGTGAAGGACCTCTTCAAGGAGAATTACAAACCACTGCTCAATGAAATAAAAGAGGATACAAACAAATGGAAGAACATTCCATGCTCATGGGTAGGAAGAATCAATATCATGAAAATGGCCATACTGCCTAAGGTAATGTATAGATTCAATGCCATCCCCATCAGGCTACCAACAACTTTCTTCACAGAAATGGAAAAAATTACCTTAAAGTTCATATGGAACCAAAAAAGAGCCCGCATTCCCAAGTCAATCCTAACCAAAAGAACAAAGCTGGAGGCATCACGCTACCTGACTTCAAACTATACTACAAGGCTACGGTAACCAAAACAGCATGGTACTGGTACCAAAACAGAGATAAAGACCAATGGAACAGAGCAGAGCCCTCAGAAATAATGCCGCATATCTAAAACTATCTGATCTTTGACAAACCTGACAAAAACAAGAAATGGGGAAAGGATTCCCTATTGAATAAATGGTGCTGGGAAAACTGGCTAGCCATATGTAGAAAGCTGCAACTGGATCCCTTCCTTACACCTTATACAAAAATTAATTCAAGATGGATTAAAGACTTACATGTTAGACCTAAAACCATAAAAACCCTAGAAGAAAACCTAGGCAATACCATTCAGGACATAGGCATGGGCAAGGACTTCATGTCTAAAACACCAAAAGCAATGGCAACAAAAGCCAAAACTGACAAATGGGATCTAATTAAACTAAATAGCTCCTGCACAGCAAAAGAAACCACCATCAGAGTGAACAGGCAACCTACATTATGGGAGAAAGTTTTTGCAACCTACTCATCTGACAAAGGGCTAATATCCAGAATCTACAACAAACTCAAACAAGTTTACAAGAAAAAAACAACCCCATTGAAAAGTGGGTGAAGGATATGAACAGACACTTCTCAAAAGAAGACATTTATGCAGCCAAAAAACAGATGAAAAATGCTCATCATCACTGGCCATCAGAGAAATGCAAATCAAAATCGCAATGAGATACCATCTCACACCAGTTAGAATGGCCATCATTAAAAATTCAGGAAACAACAGGTGCTGGAGAGGATGTGGAGAAATAGGAACACTTTTACACTGTTGGTGGGACGGTAAACTAGTTCAACCATTGTGGAAGTCAGTGTGGTGATTCCTCAGGGACCTAGAACTAGAAATACCATTTGACCCAGACATCCCATTACTGGGTATATACCCAAAGGATAATAAATCATGCTGCTATAAAGACACATGCACACGTATGTTTATTGTGGCACTATTCACAATAGCAAAGACTTGGAACCAACCCAAATGTCCATCAATGATAGACTGGATTAAGAAAATGTGGCACCCAGTGGAGCCAAGATGGCCGAATAGGAACAGCTCCGGTCTCCAGCTCCCAGCCCCAGCGACACAGAAGACGGGTGATTTCTGCATTTCTGCTTGAGGTACCGGTTTCATTTCACTAGGGAGTGCCTAACAGTGGGTGCAGGACAGTCGGTGAAGCGCACTGTGCGCAAGCCGAAGCAGGGCGAGGCATTGCCTCACTCGGGAAGCATAAGGGGTCAGGGAGTTCCATTTCCTAGTCAAAGAAAGGGGAAACAGACAGCACGTGGAACATCGGGTCAGTCCCATCCTAATACTGCGCTTTTCCAATGGGCCTGGAAAACGGCACACTAGGAGATTGTGTCCCGCACCTGGCTTGGAGGCCCCTATGCCCATGGAGTCTCGCTGATTGCTAGCACAGCAGTCTGAGATCAAGCTGCAAGGCGGCAGCAAGGCTGGGGGAGGGGCGCCCGCCATTGCCCAGGCTTGCTTAGGTAAACAAAGCAGCCAGGAAGCTCGAACTGGGTGGAGCCCACCACAGCTCAAGGAGGCCTGCCTGCCTCTATAGGCTCCACCTCTGGGGGCAGGACACAGACAAACAAAAACTCAGCAAGAACCTCCACAGACTTAAATGTCCCTGTCTGACTGACAGCTTTGAAGAGAGTAGTGGTTCTCCCAGCACACAGCTGGAGATCTGAGAACGGACAGACTGCCTCCTAAAGTGGGTCCCTCACCCCTGAACAGCCTAACTGGGAGGCACCCCCCCAGTAGGGACAGACTGACACCTCATTCAACCGAGTACTCCTCTGAGACAAAACTTTCAGAGGAACTATCAGACAGCTGAATTTGTGGTCTCACGAAAATCCGCTGCTCTGCAGCCACCGCTGCTGACACCCAGCCAAACAGGGTCTGGAGTGAACCTCTAGTAAACTCCAACAGACCTGCAGCTGAGGGTCCTGTCTGGTAGAAGGAAAACTAACAGACAGAAAGGACATCCACACCAAAAACCCATCTGTACATCACCATCATCAAAGACAAAAAGTAGATAAAACCACAAAGATGGGGAAAAAACAGAGCAAAAAAACTGGAAACTCTAAAAAACAGAGCACCTCTCCTCCTCCAAAGGAACGCAGTTCCTCACCAGCAACGGAACAAAGCTGGATGGAGGATGACTTTGATGAGTTGAGAGAAGAAGGCTTCAGACGATCAAACTACTCTGAGCTACGAGAGGAAATTCAAAACAATAGCAAAGAAGTTAAAAACTTTGAAAAAAAATTAGAAGAATGGATAACTAGAATAACCAATGGAGAGAAGGGCTTAAAGGAGCTGATGGAGCTGAAAGCCAAGTATCGAGAACTACGCGAAGATTGCAGAAGCCTCAGTAGCAGATGCGATCAACTGGAAGAAAGGGTATCGCTGATGGAAGATGAAATGAATGAAATGAAGAGAGACGGGAAGTTTAGAGAAAAAAGAATAAAAAGAAATGAACAAAGCCTCCAAGAAATTCGGGACTATGTGAAAAGACCAAACCTACGTCTGATTGGTGTACCTGAAAATGATGGGGAGAATGGAACCAAGTTGGAAAACACTCTGCAAGATATTATCCAGGAGAACTTCCCCAATCTAGCAAGGCAGGCCAGCATTCAGATTCAGGAAATACAGAGAACGCAACAAAGATACTCCTCGAGAAGGGCAACTCCAAGACACATAATTGTCAGATTCACCAAAGTTGAAATGAAGGAAAAAATGTTAAGGGCAGCCAGAGAGAAAGGTCAGGTTACCCACAAAAGGAAGCCCATCAGACTAACAGCTGATCTCTCAGCAGAAACTCTACAAGCCAGAAGAGAGTGGGGGCCGATATTCAACATTCTTTTTTTTTTTTTTATACTTTAGGTTTTAGGGTACATGTGCACAATGTGCAGGTTTGTTACATATGTATCCATGTGCCATGTTGATTTCCTGCACCCATTAGCTTAAAGAAAAGAATTTTCAACCCAGAATTTCCTATCCCGCCAAACTAAGCTTCATAAGTGAAGGAGAAATAAAATACTTTACAGACAAGCAAACGCTGAGTGATTTTGTCACCACCAGGCCTGCCCTAAAAGAGCTCCAGAAGGAAGCACTAAACATGGAAAGGAACAACCGGTACCAGCCACTGAAAAAACATGCCAAATTGTAAAGACCATCGAGGCTAGGAAGAAACTATAGCAACTAACGAGCAAAATAACCAACTAACATCATAATGACAGGATCAGATTCACACATAACAATATTAACGTTAAATGTAAATGGGCTAAATGCTCCAATCAAAAGACAGAGACTGGCAAACTGGTTAAGGAGTCAGGACCCATCAGTGTGCTGTATTCAGGAAACCCATCTCACGTGCAGAGACACACATAGACTCAAAATAAAGGGATGGAGGAAGATCTATCAAGCAACTGGAAAACAAAAAAAGGCAGGGGTTGCAATCCTAGTCTCTGATAAAATAGACTTTAAACCAACAAAGATCAAAAGAGACAAAGAAGGCCATTACATAATGGTAAAGGGATCAATTCAACAAGAAGAGCTAACTATCCTAAATATATATGCACCCAACACAAGAGCACCCAGATTCATAAAGCAAGTCCTCAGTGACCTACAAAGGGACTTAAACTCCCACACAATAATAATGGGAGATTTTAACACCCCACTGTCAGCATTAGACAGATCAACGAGACAGAAAGTTAACAAGGATATCCAGGAATTGAACTCAGCTCTACATAAAGTGGACCTAATAGACATCTACAGAACTCTCCACCCCAAGTCAACAGAATATACATTTTTTTCAGCACCACACCACACCTATTCCAAAATTGACCACATAGTTGGAAGTAAAGCTCTCCTCAGCAAATGTAAAAGAACAGAAATTATAACAAACTGTCTCTCAGACCACAGTGCAATCAAACTAGAACTCAGGATTAAGAAACTCACTCAAAACCGCTCAACTACATGGAAACTGAACAACCTGCTCCTGAATGACTATTGGGTACATAATGAAATGAAGGCAGAAATAAAGATGTTCTTTGAAACCAACGAGAACAAAGACACAACATACCAGAATCTCTGGGACACATTCAAAGCAGTGTGTAGAGGGAAATTTATAGCACTAAATGCCCACAAGAGAAAGCAGGAAAGATTCAAAATTGACACCCTAACATCACAATTAAAAGAACTAGAAAAGCAAGAGCAAACACATTCAAAAGCTAGCAGAAGGCTAGAAATAACTAAAATCAGAGCAGAACTGAAGGAAATAGAGACACAAAAAACCCTTCAAAAAATTAATGAATCCAGGAGCTGGTTTTTTGAAAAGATCAACAAAATTGATGGACTGCTAGCAAGACTAATAAAGAAGAAAAGAGAGAAGAATCAAATAGATGCAATAAAAAACGAAAAAGGGGATATCACCACCGATCCCACAGAAATACAATCTACCATCAGAGAATACTACAAACACCTCTATGCAAATAAACTAGAAAATCTAGAAGAAATGGATAAATTCCTCGACAAATACACCCTCCCAAGACTAAACCAGGAAGAAGTTGAATCTCTGAATAGACCAATAACAGGTTCTGAAATTGTGGCAATAATCAATAGCTTACCAACCAAAAAGAGTCCAGGACCTGATGGATTTGCAGCTGAATTCTACCAGAGGTACAAGGAGGAACTGGTACCATTCCTTCTGAAACTATTCCAATTGATAGAAAAAGAGGGAATCCTCCCTAACACATTTTATGAAGCCAGCATCGTCCTGATACCAAAACCTGGCAGAGACATAACCAAAAAAGAGAATTTCAGACCAATATCCTTGATGAACATTGATGCAAAAATCCTCAATAAAATACTGGCAAACCGAATCCAGCAGCACATCAAAAAGCTTATCCACCATGATCAAGTGGGCTTCATCCCTGGGATGCAAGGCTGGTTCAACATACGCAAATCAATAAATGTAATCCAGCATACAAACAGAACCAAAGACAAAAACCACATGATTATCTCAATAGATGCAGAAAAGGCCTTTGACAAAATTCAACAACCCTTCATGCTAAAAACTCTCAATAAATTAGGTATTGATGGGACGTATCTCAAAATAATAAGAGCTATCTATGACAAACCCACAGCCAATATCATACTGAATGGGCAAAAACTGGAAGCATTCCCTCTGAAAACTGGCACAAGACAGGGATGCCCTCTCTCACCGCTCCTATTCAACATAGTGCTGGAAGTTCTGGCCAGAGCAATCAGGCAGGAGAAGGAAATAAAGGGTATTCAATTAGGAAAAGAGGAAGTCAAATTGTCCCTGTTTGCAGATGACATGATTGTATATCTAGAAAACCCCATTGTCTCAGCCCAAAATCTCCTTAAGCTGATTAGCAACTTCAGCAAAGTCTCAGGATACAAAATTAATGTACAAAAATCACAAGTATTCTTGTACACCAATAACAGACAAACAGAGAGCCAAATCATGAGTGAACTCCCATTCACAATTGCTTCAAAGAGAATAAAATACCTAGGAATCCAACTTACAAGGGATGTGAAGGACCTCTTCAAGGAGAACTACAAACCACTGCTCAATGAAATAAAAGAGGATACAAACAAATGGAAGAACATTCCATGCTCATGGGTTGGAAGAATCAATATCGTGAAAATGGCCATACTGCCCAAGGTAATTTATAGATTCAATGCCATCCCCATCAAGCTACCAATGACTTTCTTCACAGAATTGGAAAAAACTACTTTAAAGTTCATATGGAACCAAAAAAGAGCCCGCATCGCCAAGTCAATCCTAAGCCAAAAGAACAAAGCTGGAGGCATCACGCTACCTGACTTTAAACTATACTACAAGGCTACAGTAACCAAAACAGCATGGTACTGGTACCACAACAGAGACCTAGATCAATGGAACAGAACAGAGCCCTCAGAAATGATGCTGCATAGCTACAACTATCTGATCTTTGACAAACCTGACAAAAACAAGAAATGGGGAAAGGATTCCCTATTGAATAAATGGTGCTGGGAAAACTGGCTAGCCATATGTAGAAAGCTGCAACTGGATCCCTTCCTTACACCTTATACAAAAATTAATTCAAGATGGATTAAAGACTTATATGTTAGACCTAAAACCATTAAAATCCTACAAGAAAACCTAGGCAATACCATTCAGGACATAGGCGTGGGCAAGGACTTCATGTCTAAAACACCAAAAGCAATGGCAACAAAAGCCAAAATCCACAAATGGGATCTCATTAAACTAAAGAGCTTCTGCACAGCAAAAGAAACTATCATCAGAATGAACAGGCAACCTACAGAATGGGAGAAAATTTTTGCAACCTACTCATCTGACAAAGGGCTAATATCCAGAATCTACAATGAACTCAAACAAATTTACAAGAAAAAAACAAACAACCCCATCAAAAAGTGGGCAGAGGACATGAACAGACACTTCTCAAAAGAAGACATTTATGCAGCCAGAAAACACATGAAGAAATGCTCGTCATCACTGGCCATCAGAGAAATGCAAATCAAAACCACAGTGAGATACCATCTCACACCAGTTAGAATGGCCATCATTAAAAAATCAGGAAACAACAGGTGCTGGAGAGGATGTGGAGAAATAGGAACACTTACACTGTTGGTGGGAATGTAAACTAGTTCAACCACTGTGGAAGTCAGTGTGGCGATTCCTCAGGGATCTCGAACTAGAAATATCATTTGACCCAGCCATCCCATTACTGGGTATATACCCAAAGGACTATAAATCATGCTGCTATAAAGACACATGCACACGTATGTTTATTGTGGCACTATTCACAATAGCAAAGAGTTGGAACCAACCCAAATGTCCAACAACGATAGACTGGATCAAGAAAATGTGGCACATATACACCATGGAATACTATGCAGCCATAAAAAATGATGAGTTCGTGTCCTTTGTAGGGACATGGATGAAACTGGAAAACATCATTCTCAGTAAACTATCGCAAGGACAAAAAACCAAACACCGCATGTTCTCACTCATAGGTGGGAATTGAACAATGAGAACTCATGGACACAGGAAGGGGAACATCACACTCCGGGGACTGTTGTGGGGTTGGGGGAGGGGGGAGGGACAGCATTAGGAGATATACCTAATGCTAAATGACGAGTTAATGGGTGCAGGAAATCAACATGGCACATGGATACATATGTAACAAACCTGCACATTGTGCACATGTACCCTAAAACCCTAAAGTATAATAAAAAAAAAAATTATCACTACAGAATCAAGATATCTAGAAAAATAAATTAATTTGTCAGGAAGTCTTTGTGTTTACATCCCTATTATGGAAATAAACACACACCTTGAATGTGTCACTAAAAATATAGATCTTGATTTTGCCATTTCCACGAGAAAAACACCCATATAAATCCCAAATCAGTGACTTCTTCAACTTCTTCTACCAATATTAGATTCAAATCATTGCAATCATCTGACACATGCTTCTCTTCCCTTAGTGCTCCACCCATCTCTTATGGAATGTTCTGATGACACACAAATGGATCAAATGGAAAAACAAGGCTGGGCAAGAGAAACAAAAAATGCAAGAAAATACAAACAAATATCTTTGCTTTAGTCAAAAACTAACCCAACCTGAATTTTTATTTATTTTATTTTATTTTATTTTATTTTATTTTATTTTATGAAAATGTGGCACATATACACCATGGAATACTATGCAGCCATAAAAATGGATGAGTTCATATCCTTTGTAGGGACATGGATGAGGCTGGAAACCATCATTCTCAGCAAACTATTGCAAGGACAAAAAAACCAAACACCGCATGTTCTCACTCATAGGTGGGAATTGAACGATGAGAACACATGGACACAGGAAGGAGAACATCACACACCGGGGACTGTTGTGGGGTGGGGAAGGGGGGAGGGGGGAGGGATAGCATTAGGAGATATACCTAATGCTAAATGATGAGTTAATGGGTGCAGCACAACAACATGGCACATGTATACATATGTAATAAACCTGCACATTGTGCACATGTATCCTAAAACTTAAAGTTTAATAATAAAAAAAAAAGAAGGCCGAGACAAAGAGTTAACCAACTTTACCAACAAGACTGCAGTACATGTGAGAGCTTGATTATTCTGGCTCTGATTCCACAGGCTTCATGTCTATATTTTGCTGTATATGACATACAGGCACTGCACACAGTCTAGGGAAGTAATTCATGGAAGAGAGGAAGGGAATTTAAAAATAATCTTAATTCTTATCCATTTTGCTAACTTCATTAGGGATACATCACAGGAAACCAAAGCCAAATTAAGAAAACAAAAGAACAGTCCAGAAACCTAAAAAAGTGGCAGAGTAATTTCCTACACCAGCATTTTTTTTTTTTTTTTTTGCCGAGTCAACAAATGAATTTGCTAATTGCCAGGGTTCCAAACTCTTGGTTTTCCATTTATTCTAATTTACATTTCAATGTCATTAGGGAAGATTTCTGGAAAGAAACTTAGGGGATGAGTCTACTGCTGGTGCATATGCCAGAGAGAAAGCCAAGTTTACTATTTACCAAGTGAAACAGTATGAGAAGTAACTTATGGCACTTACCAAATACAGATTTCCAGGTAGTCAGGAAAACATGTGCCTTTTCTTAGCACTTCTGATAGGTCCCTCATTTGGGGGTTCTTTGGGAAACCTGCGGGACAGAACCCTTCCCACCTACATGTGCTCTTCCCATGCTCTGTATGACCTAGAGAGATAGAACACATCTTCATCCAAGAGTTCTAATGTAAATGCACACAGGGAGGTAAGTACAGTGTGAGGATCAGGGGAGGACTGTGGCCTCGCTCTGACCAAAGGTGGCGGTCATTCCTTCACTCAGCTGATTGCTGTCACATGCTACATGCTGACAGGCTTAGTGTGACATCATTCCACTTACAAAAAAATAAAAAGCCCCACAAACTCAGAGTTTTATGTAAAAACTCCTGCTTTTAAATGTTGGCAATTATTTCAGTATTTAAACACTGTGCTGAATAAACAAAACATATCTGAAATCCAAATTTAGCCCACAATCTACTGGTCTGCAATTTCTGATTTAAATAGACCTATTATGGGAAAATCTAGATTTATTCACAAGTTAAAATAGGGTATAATTATTGTTTAAAAAGATTTATCATAGGTTCCTTTAAGAAGCAAGTTCTTTTCCATGTTTAAAATATTACTAGGTTCAGGGAAACTTAATTTTACACTCATTTTGAGTAATACATCAATTATGTAGAATGCCTTATTTGCAGAGACTACCTAATCTTGCTTGGTCCTATCCTAGCTCTTTGAGTTCAGAACAATTCTAATTAAACTTAACACCTCACTCATTCAACGTATAAAGTAACCACCACACAAGAAATTTGCAAGGTGTAGAAAATACCAAGGTAGGTAAGACTTGGTCTGGAACAGCCCTATTCACAGCAGCATAGTATATATAGTGGGAAGAATCTGAGTGACTTTGGAACCAACAGACTGAGTCCTGAATCTGATTTTTTACTGTTGTTTGAGACAGGGTCTTGCTTTGTTGCCCAGGCTGCAGTGCAGTGGCACAAACACGGCTCATTGCAGCCATGACCTTCTGGGCTCAAGCGATCCTACCTTCTGCCTCAGCCCCCTAAGTAGCTGGGACTGCAGGCATACACTACCACACCCAGCTAATTTTTGTGTTGTTTGTAGAGATGAGATTTCATCATGTTGCCCAGGCTGGTCTTGAACTCCTGAGCTCAAGTGATCTGCCTGCCTTGGTTCCCAAAGTGCAGGCAGATCACTTGAGCACCACACCTGGCCTCTGATTGTCATTAGTTCTATTATCTATTATTTGATGTATATGTCTTAGTCTTAGTTTCCTTATCTGAAAAATGTGAGAAATAACATCACCATTCTAAGAAGATCTTGTTACATATACGTGAAAGCACTAGGCAAATAGTAAGTGCTTAATAGTTAACTGAATTGAATCTTTGTGAAAATTTTTCCCACTCTGTTTTTATGAAGTAAAAATTTTTGTTGCAAGTGACATAAACCCAACTCAAACAGGTTAGGCAAAATGGTGAGTTTTTTGGGAGAATACAAAAGTAATCTATGTAAGCAGAAGAAGAGTTGAATAATCAAACAACAGGAAGGGCAGGGATGCCTCAGGCAGGAAACAGAACCTGGACTGCCATCAGCATCTCTCTTTCTCTTTCCTCTCTGTATTCTCTTTTATTGCAGTTCAGCTTTCTCCACATAGCAGTGCAGATGCCGTGGATAGTGCCCAGCCCTCACACTTCATAGCTTTTACCTCCAGAAAATAACCACCACTATTATTTTAGTGCCAGTTTGAAGAGTGACAGGGAAGGACCCTGATAGGGTTGGCTTGGACCAGCACTCACTTCTAAAAGAGATCACTAGGGTCCATGAAGTTAGGTTATGGGAACATATGAAAATTTAAAATTCCCTATAACCACATGAGTGCCTGGAGAAGAAAGTTTCAAGGAGAAGAGGATGGGCTGGTACCATGAGAAGGGGAGGCTGTTGGACAGACGCAACAGACTTTAACCACAGTCTTCACCCTCCTGCTTATCTTTGTATGCATCTAAAACATCTGAAATAAGAGTAATTATCAAACACATTCCGACAGTTATCTAATTACTTTATGCTTATAGCACCTCCACAAGGGGCAGGATAAGTATTTCCATCCTTTTTATACATCATGAAATAATTTCAATCAGCATATGGAATTGAACCAAGAGCCAAGTCTACCAAGCAATATACTTTTTATGTTGAATCATTATATGCTCAGGCTAATTTGCTTTTTCCACTTGATTCATAATTCCTGTTGGGGAGGAAAAACTTCTCCTCTACCCTTTTAGGTTCAGTGACTAATGACTAGGGGCCTTCAAATTAGACTAACAAAAGACAGATTGACAGGAGAAAAAGCACATAATTTTCATTAATGTTTACATGCACAGGAGTTCACAGAAAAAAGTGAGACTCAAAGAAGTGGTTAGAATCAGCGATTTAAAGACAATTTTAACAAAGGAAAGGGAGTTTGGATTTTGAGGGACAATAAATCATGGGGAAGTGACTTAGGAAATAAATTAGGGGAAGAATGTAAGGATTATTTTAGTAAAGCTGTTTATGCAAACTCATCTTGGTGTCAACTCTCTGTCTCTGGTGATAAGAGTCCCTCCTTTTCTTTTCCTGGTACAGGGGAAAACCTTCACAGAATAAATTTATGCCTTGCTTTTAAGCAGATAAAGGCAGAAATCTCCTTCTGCATTTGTAGGTTCTTAGTTGCCTTCATCTCAAAACTATCCCTTTTCCAAAGTAGCATACGTGGGGGTGGCATATCCTGATCCCTTTCATTCCTTTAAGGACTAGAAGCTCCTTGGCTCTAAACCATGTTCCCATGAGAACTGGGCACAGAACTAGGTTGCATGTGTGGCAGAGTGACCGAAGCTGTCAACAGATAATTCCATGGATGTTTTCTTTACCTCAAAAACAATCTGCAGGCTCAGAATGCGCTGGAGATTCACCATGTGATGCCCCATTAATCCAGAACCCCCAGGAGCCCCCATGGCAGAAATATTATGCTATCACTATTGCTAACTATGCACAGGAAAAGTATCCCATGGGATGCCACTTCCAGTTTTACTAAGGTATAATTAACATACTGAAAACTGTGTATATGTGGAGTGTACAATTTTATAAATTTTGCCACTTTAAATACTTGTGAAGCCATCACTACTATCAAGATAACGAACATATATGTCACCCCCTAAAGTTTTCTCATCCCTCTTTGAGATCCCCTCCCTTGTGCCTTTCTCCCCATCTTTATCTCCAAGCATGCACAGATCTGCTTCTGTCACTATGCATTAGTTTGCATTTTCTAGAATTTTATACAAATGAAATCATGCAGTATGTACTCCTTTTTTTCCTGGCTACTATCACCTAGTATAGTTATTTTGAGATCCATCCATGTGGTTGTGTGTATTAATGACTTCTTCCTTTTTATTGCTTGATAGGGTAGTGTTTCATTGTATGGATATGCCACAATTTGTTCATCTGTTCACCTGTTCACCTGTTGGTAGACATTTGGGTTGTTTCCAGTTTAGAGCTAGTGCAAATTCACCTGATATGAATAGTGAGCAAGTTGTTGTATGGACATGTGCTTTTGTTTGGAGTAATACCTAGGAGTGGAATAGCTGGATCACATGGTAGGCATGTGTTCAACTTTTTAAGAAACTAAGTTTTCAACAGCCATTATATTATTTTACATTCCTGCCAGCAATGCATTAAAGTTTCAGTTCCTTCATATTTTTGCCAACACTTGGTATTCTGCCTTTTGAAGTTTAGCCATTCTAAAAGATGTGTAGTAATATTTTATTGTGGTTTTAATTTGCATTTCCCTCATGACTAATGATACTGAACATCTTTTCATGTGCTTAAGTGCCATTTGTATATCTTTTATGAAGTGTCTGTGCAAATATTTTGCTCATTTAAAAACTTGGTTACTTCTTGAGTTTTGAGATTTCTATATTCTAAATGTAAGTTATTTATCAGATATACGCTTTGCAAATATATTTTCCCAATGTGTGGCTTTTTATTGCCTTAATAGTGTCTTTCAAAAAGCAGAATTCTGCTGCAAGTAATCACTGAGAAGCCCATCTCAATATGCTGGGATGTGTGATGCTGGTTTCTAGGAGGGGTAGAACAAGAGCTCTGTTACAGGTGCCCTTGTATAATTCAGGAAGTTAGGTGGTGTTAGCACCTGTGGCACCACACTTACCATGTAGCCAGGACATGGGGGTTATGTTCTGTGCCACATCACGGGATCATTAGGTAGTATTTTCATCTAACTCCTGACACCACCACCAGGCAGCAGGCCCCCCTTTAGTGTGCACCCAGATGCTTGGCAGGTTGGCAGGTACAGTGACTGCCTCACCGTACAATCAATCACTCCTAGCATCCTCTGGAGCCCTGAGGCAAACTTGAAAGCTAGGTGCACATACAGCATATGCAGCACCTTGCAGTTCACTGCAGTTTCCTATGTGGTGTACAGCTGCAAGTCAGCATCATCATCTTCAGCATGCCAACAAGCCTGCATCAAATGGCAAGTAGAATGCATGGAGGCAAATGCTCTCCAGCTGTGTTCTTCCTGCAGGACTGCTAAGTCCTGAGATTCCTCCAAAGGTCTTAGTGTGGCAGGAGTAGTACTGTATGACAGTCCATAGAGGGAGTATGGATCCCATTCCAGAGCCATCTACAATATACTTGATTATCTGGAAATGCCCAGGGGCATGGTTAGGTTGACTTTTCCCCAGACCGCCATCCATCACATAGGCCCATCATCCTTCCTGGGTTAGAGAACTGATGTCTGACTAAGCAACATTGCCCACAGCCAGGGGCTGCCTCCATTACAAGTGGCCATGTCAAATATATGATGGAAATTATTTGAGAAAAAGGGGGTAGGAAGAGAAAAAGTAATGCTCATATTTCTGAAAGGTTAAAATAGCTACAGTGAAACAGGGTGCTCTTTAGTGCAAGTAAATGATTCTTTTTCTGTCCAGAAATAGCCTTGGAGCCCAGAAAAGGGCTAGCGAGGTCATGCTGTATCTGGTAAGCATCTTCCTAATCGCTGAGGCTTTCACCAAAATATTTAACTGAATATGAGGAGGAGGAGCATCAATTTTTTAGAAGAAATAATATAGGCTCTGAAATAATCCTTGACAAGAATCCACGATAAGACATGAAGTCTCAGGTAATAATTTGGGGAATGTGTGGCTAAGGGGTCTAAGAAAGTTGCCCTGAGGTGGAGGAAGGCAAGACTTCACACACTTGGAGGACTACGGGTGAGGTGCCCAGCCAGGTTTCCAGTCATGGGGATACAGACCTCCCAGGTACTCTGGAAGACAGACTTAGAGACTCTGATGGCAAAGTTACCTTCAAAAAAGAACCCTGGAGGGAAGGAAGGAAATAACCACTGATTGAAGGGATACTGGTGTCAGACAATGAGCACTAGGATACACCTAAGCTACAATTATCCTGCACACAATTAGAGAGTATCTCCCTACATCCAGACAATAATACTGTGAAGTATTATTTCTCTCACTTTTAGATTGATGCTCAGAGTGGCTTCTCTAATTCATTCACTTATTCTAGCATTTACTGTACAGATTTTACTGTGCAGTGTGTCAGCACTCTGACAATCGCTGGGGCTACAAAGATGAATGAGACAAAGCCCCTGACTTTGAGGAGCTCATGATCAAATCAGCCTAATTCATGGGACAGATATGTCAACAGAAAAATGACTGTACAGTGCACTGTAGTATGTTGTTTTACTTCAAATATGCCATTCAAGCTGAGAGGCAGGGCAATATTAGAGCAGAAGTAAGACTAGAAGGACAGCAAATTTGGTCTGAGCCAGTTATGGAAGGCTTCTCTTAGGAACTGACCTGAATCATGTTCTCAAGGGCAAAGGAATTAGCTGGACAAAGAAGGGAGGAAAAGGGCTTTCCAGAGTCCTGAGCTGCTATATCTCAGAATGGATTTTGAGCCTCGCTCTTGTCCATTTTCAAAATGGACTCCAACAGCTACCAGGGTCCCAGCCTTGAAGATTTCTGAGCTCCCAGAACTTGGCTAACTCTGAGGGAGGTGGAGTGGCCCTAGTCAGGTCCCAGGGGGTGAGATGAGCTTCAACAATCTTACTTTGACAATACTCCTAAAGTAGTAGACCTTGATTTAACCTATAGCTTCTGAGACCTGTGGGGCATACCCTAAGCATCCCTGAAATTGAGACAAATAACTGATTACTTCCACCTTTCATGTGAGGTCCAAGAACAGTTTACCCTTCACAAAATCAAGTGAGTTACTTCTTAGCATCTTAGCACCTTCTAGTTTTCTTAGTGGTTAACGAGAGCTAATATTTATTGAATGCTTACCAAATAGTAAGCACTAAGCATTGTTCTTAATATTTGCATATATAAATGCATTCAGTATTCAATATAATAAGTAGATAATTAAGTATATTTTCCATTTACTAGATGAGGAAAATGAGGAACCGAGAAGCCAGATTGATCTAGTGTGAATCAAGTCCTGAGGAATGTGAGTCCACATTTTCAGACTCAGCACCAGATTTATTAAGTTACGAGGAGCTCTAGAAACCAACTCTCAGGGCAGGGGGCGGGGGGGTAGGGAACCTATTAGTACATCATTTGAATCAGAGCTATGTACCAAGTTGGGACAAAGACTCACATTCTTCAAATTTTTGTGTGTGTGGGACTCCTACAATCCCAAGTGCCAAGTAGCTAGAAACAGCAACACAGAGAGACACTGGGCAAAGAAGAGGGTAGCATTTCATTTCCGCATGACTCAGATGCTAATGAATTATGTCTTATTATTAATAGCACTTACTACACTCTTACCTACCCTTGGCCCTCAAGAGAAACTGAGAAGACTCCTAATAGTCTAATCTCACTCTCTTTCCACATGTACCTTGCCAGCTGCATGCTAGTCCTTTGGGACACTTTCCCCCATTTTCATACCTCCAAAGTTCCCCTTGATAGTCACTGAACTCAGATTTCACAAAGAACAATTTGCGTAAGTTTCCAAACTTGCCCCAAGGAGGGCTTTGCTATGGCAGTTGTTTTGTACTAATTGGATGACCTGTCCTTGGCACACTTCCTTTAGCATATGATATGGTTTGGCTCTCTGTCCCTACCCAAGTCTCAAGTCAAACTGTAATCCCCACATGTTGGAGGAGGGACCTGGTGAGAAGTAATTGAATCATGGGGACAGATTTCCCCCTTGCACTTCTCATAATGAATGAGTTCTCATGAGATCTGGTTGTTCAAAAGTGTGTAGCACTTCCTCCTTCTCTCTCTCCTGCCACCATGTGAAGACATGCTTGCTTCCCCTTCACCCTTCCACCATAACTGTACATTTCCTGAGACCTCCCCAGCCATGCCTCCTGTACAGCCTGTGGAACTGTCAGTCAATTAAACCCCTTTTCTTTATAAATTAACCAGTCTCAGGTAGTTCTTTATAGCAGTGTGAGAACAGATGAATACAGTATTATTCAGGCACATTTATCAATGGTTCCTTGACACATGCGGTTTACCATTGACTTACTGACTTCCACCTGGAAAGAAGCAACAAAGGCTTATGCCAGAGAGGGCAATGTTCTGCAAGGTAAACATCCATAGACCAAGTTCTCACTGTTAGGATCCTTCTTAGAGTTTAAAACTCATGGATCTCCAAGGCAATTCTCAACACAACCCCTCCACCCCAAACCCCCCACCCATAGAACAAGAGTGTCATTTCCTTCCTAGTTGCTTTTGGCTTGACTCCTTGTTTTTTTCTTTCTCCAGACTTGGGAAAGTGTTTTAAGAAAGAAGTTATTATAATTATTATTCTGGTATTGCAAGGCCAATAGATTGGGAGACAACTACCACTGAAAAGAGAACTTGTTATAGTAACATACTGCAAAATGAGGGGCCACACAAGAACGTACCAGGGTCAGTAGAGAGACAGAGGGAATGGAAGGAAAACAGGGGAAACGCTTTTATTGTAATTTCTCTGGGAAGAAATGGGCAAGGCAGGGTAAGCAGGCTTAGAATGGGCTAGTTTGAATAATTTTAGTGGTTTCTAGGGATGTTCCTAGTTTTCTGGCTTCTGGTCCTGGGGTGAGTAGGGCAGGGGAATGGTGGCCTTGCATGTGAGAACAGCACAGAGGAGATAGTTGGGGATGTGGGCTCTGGATTGGATGGTTTGCATGTAAAACACAGGCTTGCAGTCCAGTCCTTTACAATCTTTAGGAATTGGCTAACCCTGGGAGGGGCAGTCCCTACAGGATGAGGAAAGCCCTAGATTTCAAAGCATCAAATACAAGAACTAGAAAATGTAATTATTATAGAAGAGAGCTGCTAGATTCTTCTCTGCTGAGGAGGTATGTCTCTCTCCAAGGTCCTGCCTTAAGCATTTTTTTTTTTTTTTCCAGAGTGAGGTGCTCTGACTCATCCTGGGAATGCTCCATTTTCTCTGATTTGCATCTAAAAATTAAAATATTCAAATTCAGCAGTGGAGCAGGAATTCACACATCTTTGTATGTGAGGCTAGTTTCCCTGGATTGAACATGACTTCCTCTTTCGAAGAAGGATTTTTAAGTCTCTAAGTCTCTGCTGAAGGTGGGGTTATGGATCCCCAGGTCATGTGTGAATAGTCAATTGTTTCTTGTGGGTCAACTGCTGAGAAATCAATCAACAAACAGCAGCCAGATCAAGCCAGTCATCTTAATAGTTACAACAATTAGGCTCGGGCTAGGTATTCTCTATACTAGTACCTTTCAGCCCCAACTGCAAAATAGAATCACCAGGGGAGCTTTAAAAACATATCAGTTACTGGGGCTGGCAGCAGACCAGTTAAAGCAGAATCTTTGAAGGTATGATCTGGGTGACAATATTTTTCAGAAGTTCTCCATTAAATTCTAAAGTTCAGGCTGGGCGCGGTGGCTCACGCTTGTAATCCCAGCACTTTGGGAGGCCGAGGCGGGCGGATCATGAGGTCAGGAGATCGAGACCATGGTGAAACCCCGTCTCTACTAAAAAATACAAAAAATTAGCCGGGCGTGGTGGCGGGCGCCTGTAGTCCCAGCTACTCGGAGAGGCTGAGGCAGGAGAATGGCGTGAACCCGGGAGACGGAGCTTGCAGTGAGCCGAGATTGCGCCACTGCACTCCAGCCTGGGCGACAGAGCGAGACTCCGTCTCAAAAAAAAAAAAAAAAAAAAAAAAATTCTAAAGTTCAGCCAGGGATAAGAACTACTGTTCCATACTAACTGAATTATTAAACAATTTGACAATGGGTCATTAGAATAGCTGGTTAATAGCCAATAGATAATGTAAAATTAAAACTCTGGGTTAATTTGGAACCATCCTGATTTTTAGAACAGAGAGTTCTTGCCATAGAAGAGCTGGGTCTGAGGCACTCAGTGTCTGTTGCTTCCTGCTTCAGACTTCAGAACTGCCTGCCTTCCCCCTTAACACTGCCTGTATGGGTAACTCCACTGGACTTAGAATATTCTCTATTCCCCTTACTCTGTGAAAATAAAAGATCATTGGAGGCCATGATAGATTCCAAGAGGCATGTTTTCACTTCCGGTTGACATTCTGGTGGCAAATTGGATACTCTTCAGCCATGAGACATGGCTCAGCTTCTCACAGAATTTAGTGGAATGCCAGGAGGGAATTGACGTATCTGACTTTGGGCCAGGAGGCCTGTTCTCTGTAAGCCATCTAGATCCCTAGCCAAGCTTCTTGCACTCTAATTATTGAGATAAGCAGCAGCAGACCATTCACTCAAATCAGCCAAGACCTGCTGCTGTTCCTATTTTCATAGGCACCAGGAAAAGAAGCTGATGTTCCTAAAGAATCCTCAAGTTTTCCATAAAGTCCTGGGGAGGGGAGGATAGTCCCCAGAGAATGCCACACCCAATTGCAGAGGTGCCTTGGTAAACCTCATTCCAGAATCTTCTGTTTCAGAAATCTCATTAAAGAGTTTGAAACTCTATTTTGGCTGTACTTTTGGAAGCTGACCATAGAAAACCTCTCCTGTCTACCTCAGCCTTCTTCTGCCTTTTTAAGCATGTGAAATGATCATATTATTGGGAAAACAGAAGTATCCAGGAATAAATTAAATGAGCTTTGTCAATGTCACTGAGAGAACATCTTCAGATTCTCTTATTTAAGATGTCATGTATATTGGTAAGTCATCTTAATGATCATGGACCCAAAAAATATACAGGTTCTGAGAATCTGTAAAATAATGATGGTAGTAGCAGTAGAATCCCTCAGCACATTATAATTTATAAAGCATTTTTCATAGCATTGTCAACAATAGCTGAAATTTAATGAGCACTTATGTGCCAGATTTTGAGTGATTCAGATGTATTTTCACCTTTAATTTTCACAAACTCCTTTGGAAGTCGGGGCTACTATCCAAATTTGAAAGAAATAAAAAAGGAAGGAAGGAAAGAAAGAAGGAAAAAAGAAGGAGAAAAATTGGAGAGAGGTTAATAACTGGCCAACACTTTCATATTGTTAAAAGATGGTGCTGGATTTCTAAGTTGAGTGTGTCTGACTCCAGGGCTGGTGCTGTTAACCACCCAAATGCCTACAGGGCCTAGGCAGGTGAGAAAAAAGGGGAGGCCAGGTATAAAATAACACTCTCTTTTGCTGGATTTTCCTGTTCTTCCAGGTCTCTAAATGTAGAAGAGAGCCTGTGGTCCTTGGGTCTCTTCTGTACCCACCTTTAGTCCCTGAATGACATCATTCAGTTCCAACATCTATCAAGGACTCCCAAATTTTCACCAGCCTCTTCCACACATCCTGACCTATATATCCAATGCTTATTGTTATTTTCACACTTGAATGTCTAATAGACATCTCAAAGCTAACACGTGTAAAACCAAACTCTCAAGTTATGTTCTTTGCTACCTCAATGTTTCCTGGCTCAAGAAATAGCCCTGCAATTCACACATGTGCTTATGACAAAACTTGTGGAGTCATCCTTGTTGCCCCTCTTATTCTTACGCCTCATAACTAATCCTCTTTTCATTTTATTCATTCATTTTACCCACAAAGAATATCCTAACTATTCTCTCTCTCTACCCTGACTTCACTGTTATCATAATTTAAGCCACCATTATTATCTCTGGCCTGGCCCTTGCCTTTTAATGGTTCTCCCTGTCTCCTTGCCTGTAGTCTCTCCTTTGTCCCCATAACAATTAAAGATGAAGACAAACATCAGCTGGGTAAAAAAGAAACTATCAGTATGTGGAAGGACTGACAACTTAAGTATTGTCAGGTCTCCTTAGCCTCCATCTGGTACAGTTTAGAAACTGCACAAACCCCTCACCTCAAGACATTGCTCCCACAATGACCACAGCCACTGGGCTTTTGCATTGGGTTCCAAATCACTCGTCTGACAACCATGACGTAGAATCAATGCTCACCACAGGGCTGCTTGATTGTTCTTCTATACCATTTCCCCAAGATTCCCCCCTTCTAATAATGGGGTTCTTGAGGTCTACTCCATCTCTGTCCTTGCCCTCTATGCTGTATGCTTAGCTTGGATGACTGAGTTTGTGCTTCAACCCTGACCCCAACCTTCCTGTTCCAGCAAGCAGTCTCTCCCTGACCCTCCTATGAGCATCAGGCCCTGTCTTGCCCTCGCAAACCCCTCCTTGGGATTCAAGAGACCTGCATCAACACCAGCACTATGCTGACAGTGGTTGCTTTGCAAATGGCACTCTCAAGCCTGACCCTCAAGGCCAAGCCCAGGCTGGTGCTGAGGCAGGCTTCCTTGGCAGCAACATAGTAACTGTGCCAATTTTTAGAGGGCCTGTCTGCTGAGTCTGGCATGCTGTATATAATAATGAAAACTCAGTCATCCTGGGGGATGGAGGTAACCAGGTCCTTACCAACTCAGGCCAAAGTGTTCAGAGGGGCCCAGCTGAGCAGCCAGGAGAACAAAGTTATAGACTAAATAAATTTAACCTAGGCCCAAGAGCCAGAAATTGACAATGAATGAAACACCCTCCGGAAGTAACCAAAAGGATCAGAGCCTGAGACCTTTGTTGTCAGGGCACCCGTGGCTTGAGCTCTCAAAACACTTTGAAGAGAGGGAGTTACTTCTCAAGGAAGCACTAAAGGCCTAGCTGAGCATGTTTCTCCTGTGAGGCCAGTGTATTCTGCAGAGGAAATGTTACCTGGGACCTAGAACAGGCTCCCTTCAGATCCAGAGAAAAAAGAGCTGCTCTGCTAGATTGGGGCTGGGTTCAGAGCTCAGCTCCTCCACCTCCAGCTCTGTGGCCCAGCATCTCCATGTACACCACCTCCTTTGACCTTCTCAAGACTCTGTGGGCCACGTAAGGCTGTGTATTCATTTCCTGTGGCTGCCATTATAAGTTATCATAGACTAGGTGGCTTAAGACAGAAATTCATTCTCTCACAGTTCTGGATGCCAGAAATCTGAAACAAAGGTGCCAGCATGGTGGACTCCTTCTGGAGACTATGAGGGAGAATTTCTTCCATCCCTTTTTCCTAGCTTCTGGTGGCTGCTGGGAATCCCAGCATTTTTTGACCTCTACGTATATCACTGCAATTTCTCCTTTCTTCATAAGGTCTTTCTCTCTGTGTTTCTCCTCTGTACCTGTGTCTCTTATTTTTATCTTTTATAGGAAACCTATCATTGGATTTAGTGGCCATCCTAATCCATCATGATCTTGAGATCCTTATCTTAGTCACATCTAGAAAGGCCCTTACCAAATAAGGTCACATTCTGAAGTCTTAGGTAGACATATATTTTAGGGGGTGATATGGTTTGGCTGTGTCCCCACCCAAATCTCATCTTGAATTGTAGCTCCCACAGTTCCTATGTGTCATGGGAGGGACCCAGTGGGAGGTAATTGAATCATGGGGGTGGGTCTTTCCTGTGCTGTTCTTATGATAGTGAATAAGTCTCATGAGATCTCATGGTTTTATAAAGGGGTTTCCCGTGCACAAGTTCTCTCTTGCCTGCCACCATGTAAGATGTGACCGTCACCTTCTGCCATGATTGTGAGGCCTCCCCAGCCACATGTCACTGTAAGTTCATTAAACCTCTTTTTCTTTATAAATTACTCAGTCTTGAGTATGTCTTCTTTAGCAGTGTGAAAACGGACAAATACAGGCGACATTACTGAACTCACCACAGGCAGACAATTTTATTACACAAGGGAAACCAAGACTGTGAGAGGTTAAATCATCCAAATCACAAAGCTATTAATGAAAGTGCCAGATTTGGAACACAGAGGACATGGCATATCATATCTCTGGGGATGTTCTGAAGCAATGTAATACCCAATGCCTTGTTTTTAGCAATAAATGGGTGTCTCAAGTTATGTGCTGTTAATCGTAGGTGAAGGAAAAATCTTAGAGTAAAAATTAATCGGTAATGCCAAGACCAACTCATCTCAATATACTTTTAGTTGCCCAGTTGCTTTCCACAGAATTTCCATTTAATTTGTAGATGCTTTTCTTTAAAGCTAAAGTCTCTGATAACACACTTGTTTTCCAATTATTTAATTACATTTATGTGACAGTCTTTTATCAAGTGCCTATTATGTGTCAGACCAGTATAAAGATGTGTAAGACATAGCCTCTGTCGACAGAATGCTCACTATCTGGGGATAAGCTTGTGTCTAACGGACCATTGCTGTCCAGAACAGAAAGATGAGGGTAATAGAGAATGTTTGAAGTACGAAGAAAAGACCAAAGATGGAGCCAGGAATTATGCCTAAAGACCAGAGGGCAGGGTTCAGGAAGTGAGCTTTAATGAAGTCTTGAAAGAAAAGTGGTGATTCCTCAGGGGGATAAGTAGGGAGAGGATTCTAGATCAAGAGAACAGCATGTGCAAAGGTATTTATAAATAAGTGGGGATGTTTTGTGTGCTGGTGTAAGGGTTAATATCTATTATAAGTTTGAGAAAGTAAGCAGAGACCATATTGTTACCGGGCTTGTGTACTAGAACAGGCATTCAGGTTTTATCCTAAGCTACTGATGAGCTTTAAGTAGGGTGAGGAATGTCACAGGTGAGTTTGCACTTTAAAAAGACCCAGCAGCAGTGTGGAGAATATATAGGCAGAGGGCCAGTGTGGAGACAAGAAGACCATTAAGAGACATTTGCAAGTTGTCAAAAGCTTAGAGCGATGGCACATATGGCATTGGGGATGGAGGGGTGGGATGAACTAGAAAACCATTTGTTGGCACCCATCCTGAATCCCTGCCAGGCTGAGTTCATGACTCCCTTTGTGTTCCCACAGCATTCCTGCTGTGATGTATTGTTCACATATCACATCGCACCATATTTTTGGTTTACAAGTCTGCCTCCATCATTAATCATGGACTCCTTGAGATTGTGCCTTATTCATCTTTGTTTCCCAGAACCTAACAGAGATGTCCAATAAATACATATTGATAGAATTTTTAATGAGGCAGAACCAACAAGAATTGGTGATAAATTCAATGTAGGAAGTAAGGAGGAAAGGGAGAATCTCAAAAGAAGAAAAGGAGACTCCTAAGGCCTCACTTGTGTGGGCAGGGAGAAGGTTCTTCCTATTACTATTACTATTATTAGCCTATTACCAAGAAGTTTTTGATTGCTCTGGGCTTGCAGTTCTTTGAGGAAAGATACCTCATCAGATCCAGCTTGGTACTGAGTGTTATAAATACTTCATCAATTGTGTTAGGTTGAATTGCCTGCTGGATCAAAACTCACCATCTAATGGCTAAATATCCCTGGAGTGGGATTCTGGAGAATGAAGGTCTACCACTGGTCCTGCTCTGCCAGCCACAAACTCTTTGCACTCAGAGATGAGGTCCAGCCTCTCTGACTGGAGAGCCATGCTTGCAAGCCCAACTGCCTCAAACACTACCTCCCACTGCCAGCTTTCCCTTGGGACCTCCCAGTAATTTTTTCCAGTTTTATTGAGATATGATTGACAAATAAAAATTGTACATATTTAGGGTATACAATGTAATGTTTTGATATGTGTCTATACCATGAAACAATTAATACAACCAAGCAAGTTAACATATCCATCTCCTCAAGCAGTTACCACGTTTTTTGTGATGAGAATACTTGAGATCTACTTTCTTAGCAAACTTCAGGTATATATGTTAATAACTACAGTCACTGTATTTTATATTATTTGTCTCCAGTTCTCATTCATCCTTTAACTGAAGGTTTGTATTCTTAGTGCAGCCTAATTTGATATAATCTCTCCTCCTTCTGATCAGTCATAACCACGCCCCCTCCCACACACAACCCCTATATCTCTTAAGATATTTTCATCACTCTACCTTGTATTATAGTTTAGGGTGAGCACATTCTGACTCCCTTCATAGATTAAAACTACCAGGAGCAGGACTCATGGCAGATTCATTTGACAACAGTATGTAGCATACTGCTACATATTCAATAATTTGGCTAAATGAGTAAATGAATAAAACTCAATGAAAGGTGGGGAAAATCCATCAGGGAAAATCCATCTGGAAGATTCCTCCTGGTTTTTATGTTACCTTGACAATTATTGCCTGATCTGCAGGGTGAGCTTGGCAGGAGGACTGGATGGGGTGCAAGAGGGCAGATTTCTGGGGGAAAAGGACTCAGCTCTTCTTATAAGCCAGGGGATCCCATGAGAACATGGCAGTCACTTACCTGATGCCCCCTGCTCCCCATCTTAGAGAATAACTGGATAAGAATATGGCTCATTGAGTCTAGAAAATTATCAAAAAAGACATTCAGGATGGGCAGGTTGCTGGTTTCCTTATAGCCTGCATGAAGTCTCTCTTCAGCTCTGAGAATACTCCCAGTTTTATAGCCTACACAAGCTTCTGGTTTCACTTGGTTGCATATTTCAGCACCCAATGATCCAAAAGACCGATAAGGATTCCTTCAGTTGCTGGGGTCACATCCCCTGCCCACACCCAGTCCTGGCTGGAAATTTGCTGGGTCTCTGGAAAACTGCCTGCAGCAGTGATCCACGAGCAGGGATCAGCACCTATGCGGGGTGCCTGACACTGTCTCATGGTCCTTCTTGCTGTGAGGGCTCCCATTTGTAATCCACTAAAATACTCAGGGCCTTGGTGACTCATGCCCGCCTGACATTTGCCTAATTAATTCTGCCTTTTAAATTCTCAGCTCTCTGGTCTGTGAAGGGGTGGCTGGGAGCTGCGGGGGAGTGGGATTTGCTGAAGCTGCAGGGGCAAAGCCAGTGGGAAAATGGAAAAGAGCACAGCCAGGGAAGGGACTTTCCGGGAGCAAGGCAAGTGGCTGGACCCCCTCAGCTATTGAGGGAACTTGTGGGGCCATCTTACATTTCTGCAACTGTGCTGGGAAGACCTGGACAAAGCAAAGGACCACAGGGGCCTGCAGGCAGGATGCCAGGGGAGGGGAAAGGGGGGATCCCCTCTTGGTATTGATAGATATTGATACAGAGCACTCCTGGCAGCTAGCGAGGGCATTGCTGGGGCATTTGGTCAAGCTGAGGGACTGACATAACTACACTGCAAGGAGAGAGAGAGGAGAGGAGGCTTTACTCTGGAGCTGCTGGCCAGAAGCATCATCTACTGCCAGCTGCTGTTCATTTGCGGGCATTGCAACAGGGCTAGTGATGTATCAGGATGCTGGGGAGGGATTTTAGGACTCAGAAAGCAGCAATATTTAAATTGTTATATACATTAGAATGGTATAGGAAGCTTGTAAATTGAAAACTCCTAGGCTCTGCCCCTCAGAGATTCACTGCTCATGTTACAAACTCCAGGGTGATTCTGATGCCAACAGTCCTCAGATCAGGCCAGACACACCTACAGGGTGGGTTGGACCAAATGGCCGTCCCATGACAACAGGCTACCCTTCTAGAAGCACAGGTAGCTTACTTTAAAAGTGTCAACTGGGAGCCGGGCGCGGTGGTTCACATCTGTAATCCCAGGACTTTGGGAGGCTGAGGCGGGGGGACAAAGAGGTCAGGAAATCGAGACCATCCTGGCTAATACGGTGAAACCCCATCTCTACTAAAAATACAAAAAATTAGCGGGGCGTGGTGGCATGTGCCTGTAGTCGCAGCTACTCGGGAGGCTAAGGCAGGAGAATGGCATGAACCTGGGAGGCAGAGCTTGCAGTGAGCTGAGATTGTGCTACTGGACTCCAGCCTGGGTGACAGAGTGAGACTCCGTCTCAAAAAAATAAAACATAAAGTGTCAATTGGGAATTCCCAGGCAAGATGGCCAAATAGGAACAGCTCTGATCTGCAGCTCCCAGTGAGACCAATGCAGAAGGCAGGTGAGTTCTGCATTTCCAACTGAGGTACCCAGCTCATCTCATTGGGACTGATTAGACAGTGGGTGCAGCCCATGGAGGGCAAGCAGAAGCAGGGTGGGGCACTGCCTTACTCAGGAAGTACAAGGGGACGGGGAACTCCCTCCACTAGCCAAGGGAAGTGGTGGGGACCCTGCCATGAAAGATGGTGCTAACCAGCCCAGATACTACGCTTTTCCCATGGTCTTCACAACCCACAGACCAGGAGATTCTTTTGGGTGCCTACACCACCAGGGCCCTGGGTTTCAAGCACAAAACTGGGTGCCATTTGGGCAGACACTGAGCTAGCTGCAGGAGTTTTTTTCATACCCAAGTGGCACCTGGAAGGCCAATGAGACAGAACTGTTCACTCCCCTGGAAAGGGGGCTGAAGCCAGGGAGCCTAGTGGTCTTGCTCAGTGGATCCCACCCCCATGGAACCCAACAAGCTAAGATCCGCTGGCTTGAAATTCTCGCTGCCAGCACAGCAGTCTGAAGTCAACCTGGAACACTCGAGCTTGATCAGGGGTGGGGTGCCCACCATTACTGAGGCTTAAGTAGGCAGTTTTCTCCTCACAGCATAAACAAAGCCTCTGGAAGTTCAGACTGGGCAGAGCCCACCACAGTGTCTCAAAGCCATGGTAGCCAGATTGCCTCCATAGATTCCTCCTCTCTGAGCAGGGAATCCCTGAAAGAAAGGCAGCAGCCCCAGTCAGGGGCTTATAGATAAAACTCTCATCTCCCTGGGGCAGAGCACATGGGGGAAGGGGTGGCTGTGGGCACAGCTTCAGCAGATTTAAATGCTCCTGCCTGCCGACTCTGCACAACTATACACACATACAACTGCATAACTCCATGGAAACTGAACAACCTTCTCCTGAATGACTACTGGGTAAATAACGCAATTGAGGCAGAAATAAGTTATTTGAAACCAATGAGAACGAAGACACAACATACCAGAATCTCTGGGACACAGCTAAAGCAGTGTGTAGAGGGAAATTTATAGCACTAAAAGCTCACAGGAGAAAGCAGGAAAGATCTAAAATCAACACCCTAATATCACAATTGAAAGAACTAGAGAAGCAAGAGCAAACAAATTCAAAAGCTAGCAAAAGACAACAAATAACTAAGATCAGAGCAGAACTGAAGGAGATAGACACATGAAAAACTCTTCAAAAAAAAAAAAAATCAATGAATCCAGGAGCTGGTTTTCTGCAAATATCAATAAAATAGATAGACCACTAGCCAGATTAAAAAAGAAGCAAAGAGAGAAGAATCAAATAGACAGAGTAAAAAATGATACAGTGGAGATCACCACTGATCCCACAGAAATACAAACTACCATCAGAGAAAACTATAAACACCTCTATGCAAATAAACTAGAAAATCTAGAAGAAATGGATGAATTCCTGGACACATACACCCTCCCAAGACTAAACCAGGAAGAAGTTGAATCCCTGAATAGACCAGTAACAAGTTCTGAAATTGAAGTAGTAATTAATAGCGTACCAACCAATAAAAGCCTAGAACCAGACAGATTAACAGCCAAATTCTACCAGAGGTACAAAGAGGAGCTGGTACTATTCCTTCTGAAACTATTCCAAAAAATATAAAAAGAAAGACTCCTCCCTAACTCATTTTATGAGGCCAGCATCATCCTGATACCAAAATCTAGCAAAGACACAACAAAAGAGAAAATTTCAGGCCAATATCCCTGATGAACGTCAATGGGAAAATCCTCAATAAAATATTGGCAAACCAAATCCAGCAGCACATCAAAAAGCTTATCCACCACAATCAAGTTGGCTTCATACCTGGGATGCAAGGCTGGTTCAACATGCACAAATCAATAAACGTAATCCATCACATAAACAGAACCAATGACAAAAACCAGATGATTATCTCAATAGATGCAGAAAAGGCCTTTGATAAAATCGAACATATTTTCATGTTAAAAACTCTTAATAAACTAGGTATTGATGGAACATATCTCAAAATAATAAGAGCTATTTATGACAAACCCACAGCCAATATCATACTGAATGGGCAAAAGCTAGAAGCATTCCCTTTGAAAACCGGTACAAGACAAGGATGCCCTCTCTCACCACTCCTACTCAACATAGTATTAGAAGTTCTGGCCAGGGCAATCAGGCAAGAGGAAGAAATAAACCATATTCAAATAGAAAGAGAGGAAGTCAAATTATCTCTGTTTGCAGATGATATGATTATATATTTGGAAAACCTATCATCTCAGCACAAAAACTCCTTAAGCTGATAAACAACTTCAGCAAAATCTCAGGATAGAAAATGTGCAAAAATCACAAGCATTCCTATACAACAATAATAGAGAAACAGAGAGCCAAATTATGAGTGAACTCCCATTCACAATTGTTACAAAGGGAATCAAATACCTACGAATACAACTTACAAAGGATGTGAAGGATCTCTTCAAGGAGAACTACAAACCACTGCTCAAGGAAATAAGAGAGGACACAAATGGAAAAACATTCCATGCTTATGGATAAGAAGAATCAATATTGTGAAAATGGCCATACTGTCCAAAGTAATTTATAGATTCAATGCTATCCCCATCAAGCTACCAATGACTTTCTTCACAGAATTAGAAAAAACTACTTTAAATTTCATATGGAACCAAAACAGAGCCCTTATAGCCAAGATAATCCTAAGCCAAAAGAACAAAGCTGGAGGCCTCATGCTACCAGACTTCAAACTATACTACAAGGCTACAATAACCAAAACAGCATGGTACTGGTACCAAAACAGATACATAGATCAATGGAACAGAATAGAGACCTCAGAAATAAGACCACACATCTACAACCAACTAATCTTTGACAAACCTGACAAAAACAAGCAATGGGGAAAGGATTCCCTATTTAATAATTGGTGTTCAGAAAACTGGCTAGCCATATACAGAAAACTGAAACTGGACCCCTTCCTTACATCTTATACAAAAATTAACTCAAGATGGATTAAAGATTTAAATGTAAGACCTAAAACCATAAAAACCCTACAAGAAAACCTAGGCAATACCATTCAGGACATAGGCATGGGCAAAGACTTCATGACTAAAACACAATATGCAATGGCAACAAAAGCCAAAATTGACAAATGGGGTCTAATTAAATTAAGAGCTTCTGCACAGCAAAAGAAACTATCATCAGAGTGAACAAGCAACCTACAGAATGGGAGAATATTTTTGCAATCTATCCATCTAACAAAGGGCTAATATCCAGAATCTACAAGGAACTTAAATAAATTTACAAGAAAAAAACAAACAACCCCATCAAAAAGTGGGCAAAGGATATGAACAGACACTTTTCAATAGAATACATTTATGCGGCCAACAAACATGAGAAAAAGATCATCGCTGGTCATTAGAGAAATGCAAATCAAAACCACAATGAGATATCATCTCACACCAGTTAGAATGGTAATCATTAAAAAATCAGGAAACAACAGATGCTGGAGAGGATGTGGAGAAATAGGAATGCTTTTATACTGATGGGGGGAGTGTAAATTAGTTCAACCATTGTGGAAGACAGTGTGGCAATTCCTCAAGGATCTAAAACCAGAAATACCATTTGGCCCAGCAATCCCATTGCTGAGTATATACCCAAAGGATTATAAATCATTCTACTATAAAGACATATGCACACTTACATTTTTTTGCAGCATTATTCCCAATGGCAATGACTTGGAACCAACCCAAATGCCCATCAATGTTAGACTGGATAAAGAAAATGTGGCACATATACACCATGGAATACTATGCAGCCATAAAAGAGGATGAGTTCGTGTCCTTTGCAGAGACATGGATGAAGCTGGAAACCATCATTTTCAGCAAACACAGAAACAGAAAACCAAACACCACATGTTCTCACTCATAATTGGCATTTGAACAATGAGAACACATGGGCACAGGGAGGGGAACATCACACACCGGGGCCTGTTGGGGGGTGGGGGGTAAGGGGAGGGATAGCATTAGGAGAAGTACCTAATGAAGATGACAGGCTGATGGGTGCAACAAACCACCATGGCACCTGTATACCTATGTAACAAATCTGCATGTTCTGCACATTTCCCAGAACTTAAAGTATAATTTTTAAAAAGTGTCACTTATCTCTCCTTTCTTCTCCTTTCTCATACAGCAAAACCCCAACACCAGATCTATCTAATTCTCCACCTTTTTAAACTCCTTGAGATACTGAATTTTGTTGGATAAACACGAATTCGTGGGCAGATTGGTGGCCCTCGAAGTGAGGGCCTTCAACTTGGCTCAGCCACAACCCAACCATCACACTGTGGTCCTGCCACCTCACTAACCTATTTTTAAGTCTATGCTCTTCACACTTTTGCCACTCTCCCCTGCCTGCCTAGACCACCTACCTGCCTCATTATTTGCAAATGGCTTTGACCTTCACATCAAGTAAAATAAATGTTCTTGGGTTGGAAATCCACTACCTCCCAAACCTACCTAGCACCGCATCTGCATGAGTATCCACCCTGTCTTCTGATCTCAGGGAAGAGATCATAGTCCCTGTCCTTTGTCAGTGTCTTAATTATCTCCCACCTCTATCATCTTTCCTTCATTGGCTTTTTTTTTTTTTTTTTTGAGAAACATTCTCATTCTGTCACCCAGGCTAGAGTGCAGTGGGCATGATCTCGGTTCACTATATCCTCTACCTCCTGGGCTTAAGTGATCCTCTCACCTAAGCTTCCTGAGTAGCTGGACTACAAGTGCATGCCACCACACCTGGCTATTTTTTGTATTTTTTGAGAAGACGGGGTTTTGCCACATTGCCCAGGCTGGCCTTGAACTCCTGGAGTCTGGTAATCCACCCACCTCGGCCTCCTGAAGTGCTGGGATTATAGGTATGAGCCACTGGGCCCAGCCCTTTTTTTCCGTTGACAAACATACATGTCCAAGTCTAACTTAAAAAATTCTCCCTCATTCCTATGCCCTTCTTTCACCACTCCATGACTTCTCTTCTGCTTTTTCAATGGGCAGTTTTACCACAACTGTCTCCACTTTTCACCTCCCGTTGAATCCTCTGTTTGTTATATTCCAAGTCCCACCACCTCCACTCTGAGGCTGCTCATCAAGATGGAAAATTATCTTCACTTGCCAAACACCATCTCATTTGACCTCTGGGCAGCTCTTGAACCCGTTTTCGTCTCTGTCCTCAAACCTGTCTTTTTCACTGGCAGCACTGCCTACTGGTTTTCTTCCTACCCCTCTGTTGCCTCTCATTTTCCTTCCCAGGGTCCTTTCCTTTACCTGCCTCAGAAGAGCATTCTCTCTCTGGGTTTCTTTCTTAGCTCCTATTCTTACTCCATACACTCTCACAGCTTCAACTACCATCCATAGCCTGATATCTCCCAAACTAGATCCCAAGCCCAGATCTGTTCTATGAGTCTTGAACAGTTCTATCCAATGATTTATTGGTTATCTCTACTCAGAACTCTAACAGAGAGCTTTAACTCATGCCCAAAACAGAACTTACTACTCCTTTATCCCTGCCATTGATAAATTCCATTCTGTTACTATTTCTATATTTTGTAACTCAGTGTTTCTCAAACTTTTTCACTTATTGTTATGTCTCACCTTGTCACCTTTTCAGAGGGTTCTCTAACTACCTTATCTAAAATAGCAACCCTATCCTCACCTTCCAACAATCCCCATCCCCTTATCCTGTGTTTTCTTCATGGAATGTATTGGAACCTAAACATTATTGTAAATATTTGCTTTATTTTCTGTCTCTCCTATTTAAAGGCTGTAAAAGACAGGGACTTTCATTCACCACAGCATCTCCTGCACCTAGAACGATGCCTGGGACATAAGGAATGAAAGTATGGGCTCAGAATTATGCAGTGGACTCCACTGGGGTGATTTTAAAATGCAGATTCAGAGGCCCCACTCCACCTCAGCCTCTAGGGTGAAGCCCAGGAATTGACATTTTCAAAAAGCTCTCCAAGTTAGTTATTGTAGGAATTCTTTCCTAACAAGATGAATGTCACTGTCACCAATTTGCACATCCTAACTCATTATTCCCTCTTACTTTGCAGATGCAATTATTCACCATGCCCTATTTTTCTCTCTCCTTGTCCCATCTAATATTTCTGACATTACTTAGATGTGTACCCTCCCTATTTTCCAATGTCACTACCTTCTGTGAAACAAAAATAAAATCCTAAGTTCCCTGACTGACTGAATGAACCCCTCTTGGCCAAGAAGACTCCAGAAAAACTTTAAAAACTAAATTTCTGGGCCATCACAGGACAGGAGGTTGGTCATGCCTCTCAGTACACCCTCCTTCCTTGCTAACTTGCCAGATTTTTTTCCTAAGAGTTAAACAGAAACCAGCCTTGGAAAACAAAGAGTGGAAAACTCACTCCTCTGCTGACTTCAGCCAACCACTTGATATTATGGCCAATTCCCCTCCCTTTTTGAAGTTTCCTGGTGACACTAATCAGTTTCACAAAGCATTCGTTCCTGATAAATGACCACCAACCACAAATTTGGTCCAGCTGGTTTATGAAGCGTGTGCCCACAAAGCACCTGTGTCCTAAATTTCACCTTTTGATGTATAGAGACTAATTTTACTGTATTTTAATGCTACGTCTCTACCCCAAAGTGAACATGGGATGTCTGTAACATGTGTTTCCTTGCCATGCCTGCATGACCTCCCTCTATGAATATTCATAGCTCCTCCTAAAACCTGTTGAATATGTATATTTCCTGTTTGGCATAAAATTCCTGTTCTACCTTTTCTCCCCTCTAAGTGCCTGCTTTTGGTCTCAGCAGGAGGCTTCACTTCCTAGCCTGCAGGTTGCAACGCCTCAGAATAAATAAAGTTCTCTTTTCCAAATTTTAGATCTCATGCTTTTAAGTCAATACTTCATACCATTACTATTTTTTGTCAGCTATCTGGGCATGTTTCTAATCGATATCTCCATCGTTGACCTGACATAATACATTTTTCTATGCTTACCTCAGATTAAATATCACATCACTTCCCTGTTAAAAATCTTCTATCCATTTCCTACTGCCTTTGAAATTAGGCCCAAATTCATGATTGTGTTCTGGCTACCACATAGCTCTCATGTCAGTCTTCCTGAATCAGCCTTGTACTCTCTGCTCCAGTCAAACTGGACAACTTGCATGGCCGTGTTTATCATCTCTCCTCCTAGCTGCACAGGTTTGTAACTATTCTGTCTGGAATTCCCTTCCCTCTGCTTTTCCCCGTAGCCAACCCCAATAAGTCACACCCTCCCACTCAGGTATGGGTCTTCTCTCAGAACCAAATGCACTCCCAGGTCACAGCTGGATGAAGTGGTTTCTACCACTAGCTTGTAGGTCTCTTAAATGCAAAGTCTGTGCCTTTGAGCTCTGCATCCCCAGAGCCTACATAGGCAGGGTCGTGCTGAAGCCAGCTTTCTCCAGCTTGGAAAAGCCAATTGAGCAGCTCTCACCAGTTTCCACATTTACATTAATAGCTTGTAATCAGCCATGGAGGGAGTATGTACACCACAGAGATTGGCAAATTATATAAATCAGGAATTTTTTCCTTTCCTGGAGAGCTGGTTGTTAAATATTCACCAGCATATCCCTGCCTACAGAGCACCATGTCTAACATCAAATATGCACTCAATTCAATCAGTGTTTGTGGATACATGAATGAACATATGAGCAAATAAAAGCTTTTGGGAGTCACAGTTGTCTTTTTGAGACTTGCAATTTCATGTTTTTTTCCTTGTATAACACATTGCCCATTCATTCCCTCTTTTATAAAATCCTTCAATTGAAGAAAGAGATAGCTGTCATGTTTCCCCTTAAACTTCTATTTCTCATACAGGAGTTCCTCAGTTCCTTCAGCCACTCCTAAGGATACTCTTCACTCTGGCCATGTCCCTGGAAAGGCTCTGACATGTCAGGGTTCCTTTTTAAAAACCATGGCTCCTAGATGTGACACATTCTCTAGGATGGCCTGACCAGTGCTGACGACAATGGACTCATGGAATTCCAGTAACTAGTGTTTGGTGCTTCTATCACTAAAGCTTTGGGTATGAGCTGTGCTTACACACACCTAAACTCACACAAATCCATCATACACTTATATACTAAGTGGATATTGATACAAAATGTCATTTTCACAGATAGCCTTGTTAAATGTTGTTCTATATTTTTTCAGCCTCAATCTCTTAACCTATTAAGATGCTATTTAATCTTGATTCTATCATCTCTCAGTGTTTTTGTCTGCCCTGATGTCTGAATTTCAAATTATGCATCAGAGATTCTTGAGTAGGTAATAGAAGAGGAGCCATGGGAAGGAAGGAAGCTAACATTGATCAAGGAATGCCTTCCTTATGCAAGGTATTAGGCAAGATATTTATTGTTATTATTTTTCAAGACAGGGCCTCACTCTGTCACCCAGATTGGAATGCAGTGGCACGATCTCAGCTCATTGCAACTTCCGCCTCCCAGGCTCAAGCAATCCTCCACCTTAGCCTTCTGAATAGCTGGGACCACAGGTGTGTGCCACCACACCCAGCTAATTTTGTGTGTGTATTTTTGGTAGAGATGGGGTTTCATCATGTTGCCCAGACTGAAGGTATTTCCATATATTTTACCTCCTTTAATTCTAGTGACAACCTACAAGGAAAGCATTGATAGTAACATTTAAACATTAAAACTTCCCAGTGCCACACAGAGTGAAAGTGCCCTTGATTGGAATGAAGCTGTTTGTAAGCTGGAGCTGGAATCAGATCCCATGTTTATCTGAGTCTACACTTTGTGTGCACCATTGCACTGCTTCCCAGAAAACATTACCAATAGCTAAGGTTAGCACTAATGAAGTGCTTTCATAGTGACTTCTTTATAGAACACTTACAGTGTTATGAGGGAGTTTCTACTCTCTCTTTTTAAAAGACTTACTTCTTTGGCCAAGTTCAGATAATCTCCACAGAGTGGCCAAGGAATGGCCCATGCTGCCTGACCATAAGATAGAATGCCAACAGGCAAACCATTGCTGCCCTCTAGCCAAGACAGCAGTAATAAAATCAACATTATTTCATAGCCTGTGTTTGGCACTGAGATGCCAAACTCTGTGTGAAGCTTGCTATTTACATGTTCTTGATCACTTTCATAACCAGCCTATGAGGCAGGTGTTCCTATTTTCAAAGTGTGGAAACTAACACCTTGAGAGGTGAGTTCACCTGCCTAGGATCATGGTTAATAAGAGGCAGAGTTGGGCCTTATTAACTTCTGTGCCCCATTCTCATCCATGACAGTTGAGGGGGAAGAATCACCTAAAGGAGTACAAAAGTCCAGATTGTCTCATAGGCCACTGGAAAAATTCCTGGCCTTGCTTGACCTTTTCTCCAAGACTCTCTGGGTTTTCTAAGGGTAATCACATATTTGCAATTCAGTGATGTCCAGATCCATGTCCAAATTCCATTTATTGTTTAAATTTATTGTAAAGAAAGAAGGAAAATAAGCAAACAAAGAGGAGACGAGGAAGGATTTGTGCCTGTCCATTTTAGAACTGCCATTCCCCCCACTCCCATATGTTGCCGTTCTGGCTATGAAAGTCAAGTTTCTTCCAGCATGTGCATATCTGTATGATGTCAAAATGGGCAATCATCCAGGCCTACAAGGCTGCCTGGACTATATGTCAGCATTCAACATCATGTCAATGACCCAAATAGGCCAACAGATTCCTGACAGGTTTATTTCCCCCAGACAGAGGTATAAACCCACCCATTCCTAAGAAAATGGTATCTTTTTTTTTCTTTACTTATTCTTAGATTCTTTCTCCTGCCTGAACAGGTCCTGACTAAACATTGTCACCACAATGAATGGTGAGGTGTCATGCAGAGAGAAGTGCCATACTGCAGAGGGCATTAGCTGCAAATGGGATCATGAGATCTTAAGACAACACTTCTGAAGCCAGAATAGCTAAGAAGAGAGAAGTACTGCTAAGATTTGGGTGTTTGGTCCAGACATGCTCCTTTTAGCTCAATGTCATTCCATTCTCCTCTCACCCATCAGATTGGATGTACCTAATTGGTTTCCAGGTGTGTTTTTGCTGTCTCTTGTCTCTGATTCTGCCCTATAGCCTGTGACTGCCTGTTAATGCTGCCTGGAATTATGCCCCTCCAAGCTTCCTTTCCCTCTGAAGACCTCCCTAACTTAGTGTACTTTCCAGAGGTTCAGGCTACTATCCCAGGCCACCTTTCCACAACCTAGAGTCTCCAACTAAAATAACAGGGTCTGACTTATTGACACAGTTGCTGGATGGATTCTTGGTCACTGACCTGAGTTGTATTTCTTGAACCTGCCTGTTGGGGAAGAGGCAGAGTTATTGACCAACTCAGAGCAAGGAGGGTGTCCTACTATATTATTTTTAGCTAGATTCTTAGCAGGGAGATCTGAAGCCAAGACCCCTGTCTATGTCACTGCAGACCAGACCTTACAAGCTGCCAAGGCTCTTCAACCCAGCCCAGCTTTGAATGGCTTTGCCTTTGGAAATACGGCCTTTATTAGAATGAACTAGGTGTGTTTTAGGGACAAGGAACATTCAAGGAGGCTTGAGAAGATGCAACACCCACTCTTTCACACTCCACTTCCCATACATGAGAGATGATGATCATAAACACCATCCTTCCAGGGCCAGGACACCATGCTTATCCTCACTCACAGACAAAAACAATTCAATTTATCCCTGTTCCAAGGACACCCTTAGTTTCAATGCCCTTAGTTTTAATACCCTGTTCCTGAGGGAGGTGACTAAGCCCAATGCATGTCCCAGGTTTGAAGAATATTGTTTAGGAAAGGTTCGGTCTGCAATTCCACTCCTCACCATTCCTAAGAATGATGAAATAGGATCTAGGAAAATACGCTCACATTTAGGGGCTTCCTGCTGGCAGGACAACTGAGTCACTCTTTCCTTTGCAGTTGAGTCTGCTTATAGAAAATACCATTCAATTTCTGCTCAATTCAACATCCATGTGTTGAATATTTAAGTACCTGGTTCTGTGCTAGATCCTGAAGATGTAAAAATAGATAACAGGACTACTTCACTCAAGCAGTTTATGGTCCAGTAAGAAGACCCAAACTTCTTATGTAATCATGTTACATATGCAACTAAATAAGTATGTACAAGGTTCAGATACAGAAGTGCTATAAAGAAGGAAGCCATTGATCCTATAGGTGTGGGGGCAGTCAAGTGTCCTAACAGGAGATCATGCCACACAAAAATTTGAAAAATAGCTGTGTACTTCCTATTCGAATTAGTGGAATGAATGCACATTATCCCCACTATCTCCTGCAACCTTACCAAAAAACAACACAGGGATTTTTTTCTCTAAGGAATAAATATTTAAAGACAAAGAGATCAGGAAAAGAAACAATATCAAACACCTTATTTTGAAGAAGAAAATCAGATGGGCATTTGATAACGACTCTACAGAGCTGAGAAGACTGAAATCTTAATTGGCAGTGGAAGTGACTGCACCGCAGAACCCCAGAAAGATACAAGATGTCTCTAATCATGAAGGTGAACGTGAAGCTAAAAGCAGAAGCCATCTCAAAGTTGACCCCATGATGCCTTCTCCCCACAACTACCCTCCCCACCACACATGCAGATAGCTCTCCCTCCTCAACCATGGCAGAAGTTGGGAGAGGATGAACTAGAGGGACTCCAGATTGGGGCCATCAGGTACAGTGAGGGTTGAAGTGCTCTCCTGAAAGCAAGGATTCAGGGAAAGTCTGCACATAGAACTGTCAGAGACTTTCATACTCTGCAATCAGAACATCAGCACCAGGCTCATTCTCTCTAGGAAAAGAGAGAAAACTGCCTAGTCCAAGATAAAAGACATAAAGGGTGCCACCATATAACAGCATGGTCATGTCACCCAGCCGATGAAGCTGTTTCTAGTAAACAAGCCCCATTCACAAGCACAGAGTTCTTTAGGGCTTGGCTCTTAGAGTGGACAGCCCAGAATTTCCAGGTGTTGGAGAAAAGTCTCTGAAAGCAAAGCTCCCCCTCCCTCCAAAAACAGGAAAAAAAAGAATTTAGAAGAAAATCAAGACAAGTCAGGGAAAAGAGGCCTGTATAATTTTATATATATATACATTCATATTTGTATATACAATTTACATATATATATAAAATTGTATAGGTCTCATATATATAAAAGATATATATATCATATATAGAAATAAGATATATAATTATATAAAATATATATATCTTTTATATGTTATAATATATAGTTTTATATTATATATTATATCTATTACTCTAATAAGCTATATAGTAACATATCTATTATATATTATACATAATATCTAAGATATGTTATATGTATTATGATATATATAATATAGATGATGTTATCTATATTTTTTCAATATCCTTAAAGAGAAGAGAAAGTTTTATTGATGAAACAAAACAGGATGATTTAGAAAGAAGTGGGTCATTCAGAGGACCAAAAATTAACAATTTCTTAGAAATGCATAAAAACCTGACAAATATTTGGAAGATAATTTGAAGAAACCAGAGAATAGAATAAAAAAAAACAAAGAGACAGAAAATAGGAAATTATGAAATTAGGGAATCAGCCCAGGAATACTAAAGAATTTCTAAAAGAAACAATGGCAAAAATAGAAATTATTAAATATTTCAAGAAAATTTCCCAGAACTGAAGGACTTTAACTTCTGGATTATAAGGTGCACCAAGCAACCAGCACAGTGATAGAACACAGGCTCACATCAAAGCACATCATTGTAAAATTTCATACCATGAAGGACAGAGAAGCCCCCGAAACGTTTTCAGGGAAGTCAGATACAAAGGATCAAGAACCAAAAAGGCATCAGACTTGCTTAGTTTTCATTTCTTTACTTACTACTAATCCATGCTTTTTTCCTGAGAAAACTGCGTAATCCAAGAGAAAAGCATTGAGAGCTGCTGTCAGTGGATTCGTAGTGAGTAAAGAAAATGGGGCAATGCCTTTAAAACTCTGAAGAAAAACCATTTCCAATCTAGGATTCTACACATAGGCAAACTGTCAATCAAGTCAGAACAGAATAAATATACTTTCAGCTTGCAAATTTTCAAAAGCATTTATCACCCAAACATGTTTCTCAGGAGGCTACTTCAGGATATGGTTTGACAGAGAGGGAGTAAATAAAGACAAGATGACATAGGATCCAGGAAACAGGGAATCTAACATAGGAGAGGGGAAGGGGGAAAAGAGAATTCCAAGATGATGAAGAAGGGAACTCAGGAAGATAGCTGCTCAGCAGGCATGCAGTGCAGGTAGCACAGACTGGAGAGGAAGCATAGGGAGTATCTAGAAAGCTCCCAAGAAGATGAACTTGATGGAATATCTGATGTGTTTAAATATATTGAGAAGAAATGTACATATATGGAACAATGTCTAGGTAGGAATTAGTGGTAGGTGAACAGAAAACTGCACAAACGAAGAAATAAGACAATTATTAACTCCAAGGAATATTAAATGTTGTACAAGAAAGAAAATGTAATCATCCTTTACTACATGGACATGCTGTGAATACAGTCATAATTATGTAAACACTGAATACAGATCTAACTAAAATGATGATATAAGCCTACTGGGAGGTTTGGAAAAAAAATTGTGGAGGTGGGTGAGGGAGGTGTTAAAGAGAGCTAATTCTTCATCTTTCATAGTGAGAATTTAATAGATAATTCCTAAAATGAAAAATCAAGAGGTCAGTAGTAGAAACATGTTATTTAACAATTTGGAGGTAAATGCCCAAAGAGCAATCAAAAGTGGTTGCCTCTGGGAAGTGGGAAAGAAGGACAGAGAAGGGGAAGGCCAGGAGTCTGCTATTTTTCATAATAAGGCTTATAACTACTTGACTTCTTAGAACCCATATACCATTTAAATTTAAAAAGATTTCCCTGGGTGGAGAGAAGGAAGAAATCATCTCCAAGTATTTACAAATACTCAACATGTGACACAGTGGGGAATACACTCAGAGTTGCCCTAGGGCGTTGGAGTGTGGAAGAGTTAGGAGACCTGGGATAGGCCAGCAGAATCCAGATCATGAAAGGGCTTTGCATGCCCTCAACCCAGATGGATCACTTCCCAGGGCGTTGTGAGAAATCTCAAACCGAACCATGGAAAATGGAAGATCGGCTGGGCTATCAAAATGGAAAAATGTTGGTCTGGTTTCTGGAAGGAAGAAAGAGCAATGGCTCATTGTTCAGGTAAAATTCTAGAATGGACTTTAAAATGAACAATTTTGACAAAAGGAATAATCATAAAAAATCAACATGGGTTCATGAAGTTACACCAGAATCCCTCTTTCTTATCTAGTGTGGTTATGAGATTGAAAGATCCAAGAAAGCTGTGCACGCAGGATCTCTTTATTTCAGTTAAATATTTGTCTTCTTGCTGCTGCTATGAATAAGATGAAGATGTGGACCAGGTGACAATATGGTGGGGTGACTATATAACTGATTGATTAGCCATAAGCTGTGGTTTATGTCCTTTGCTCAGGGGTTCAGCCCTAACTGATTTCTGTCCCAAGTCAGTGTTTTAAACCATGAACTGGATGATGACATTTTTATCAAGTTTCCATGTCAGAACCCCAAAAACGCTAATATTTGGAAAAGGCAGCCTTCTAAATGATCTTGACATGTATGAAATAATGGATTGAATCTAACAACCTAAGCTTACTAGTAACAAATATGAATTCCTTTGCATGGAGTATGTGGCCCTGTCATCACCAGGCCAGCTTTACCTGTGGCTACAAGTTCCTTAGACTCTGGACAAAGATAACTACCTGCAGTACTGAGACAAGCCTTGCTTCTTCTGTTTTAAGTGTCCTCCCACTCTTCTCCTCCACCCCACAATATACTTAATCAACACAAACTCCACTGGCAGGTTCAGCACAAGCTATGAATTTTTGTCTTACTGCGCCCTCTCTTTCTCTACCCCAGTACCAGTAGGATTTGACATTTTTTCCTTTGGGTTCCCACTGTGCCCAAGTGATATCTCCAGAGTAGCTACAGCACTCCAAGGCCATTTTCCCCTTTAATTAGTGAGGAAGTATAATGGGGTAGTTAAATAGCTGCTGGAACCAGAGTCACTGGGTTCAAATCCTGGCTCTACCATTTATTGACTGTGTGATGGTGGGAAAGTCCCTTAAATGCTCTGTGCCTCAGTCTCCCCATCTAGAAAGAAGAGGTGATAATACTTCCTACCTCACTGGAAGGAAAAGAGGATTAAATAAGTTGATGTTAATAACTAGCACAAGGAAAGTATAATCAGTTATATGTATATACCTGTGTCTCTTAATAGTCACTGACCGCCTTATGAATTGTATCTCTGTATCACAGCACTTAACATTTTGGAACATAGCAAATCCAAGAGCACTGACTTACAACACTTCAGTAGCTCTCTACCACCCCTAAGACAAAGACTAACTTCCACAGCCTGCCTAGATTTCCTTGAGACCTGGCAGGAGCTGGCCTCTCAAGCCTACACTCTCCCCCAACACTCTTCAGATGCTACACTGAAGCCCTGAAAAATATCCCAGCCACTAACCTTCTCCAGACCTTTGTTCTGAGGCCTTCTCCTCCCTCTGAATGTTGATGTTCTGGCCAGAGCCAATTTCATGGCTAGACAGCTGGCAGAGAGCAGCAGAACCCAGAAAAATAGTGACGGCTCATGGTTCACCAGTGGCTTAGTCTTTGTGAGGATGTCACCATGGACCAGAACATGTGTCACCTCCACACCACCCTCAGGCTGCCTGTGTGAGCATCTCAGCATGGACCAGAACATGTATCACCCACATACTGCCAACAGGCTCTCTGTGTGAGCGCCTCAACATGGACCAGGGTGTCACCCCTGCACCACCATCAGGTTCTGTCTGTGTCTTACCATGAACCAGGACATGTGTCACTCCCACGCTGCCATCAGGCTCTCTGGGTGCCTCACCATGGACCAGAGGGTGTGTCACTCCCCCACCACCATCAGTCTCTCCTATCATGAGTGGCTTCTTGCAGAGCCTATTAGCACCTGAAGGGAGCCCTCATCTCTCTGAGCCCTTGGTCTCACAGGACAGCTTTTTCCTCATGTGTGCTGCCCTCTTCAATGCAGATATTCTCGGGGAGTCCAGTTAATTTTTTACTCTTGTAAAATCAACTCAGTATTAGCCAGATCTGAGAATATTAGCTGAGAACATCTTGGTTTCTTCATGACCTTTACATATATTATAACTAATGTTTTGTTGTCAGGGCCTCTGTCATCTCCACATTTGACCTTCTCAGATTCCTAATCTGAGTCATGAACTTGGAAGGTACTTTCAAACCTCACTGTTGATTTTGACAACCTGAAAGCCCACAATTGGGAGTGAAGGCGAAAACATCCACTGGACTGAGAACAAACGTGCTTATGTTGCTCTCTCTGAAAACCTTTAATCACTATTTTAAAAAAAACCAAAAAAGCAAAAACAGTGTCCTGTGTAAGTGCAGCTCTCTGGGGCATGTGGATCTCCACAAGCTAGGGGCCATTTCCTGATGCGGAGGCTCCGGTTGCCTGTGACTGGAACCACAGTGCCATCCAATGGCAATCTTATGTAATGCAGCAGCTCCTCCATCTTTCTGCACCTGTGGTGTCCCTAGTGCTCCTGAACAGGAAGCCTCACAAGTCCTGTGGTACAGAAACCTGTTTTCTGTTCCCGTGTTGGTTTGCTTAGGATAATGGCCTCCAGCTCCTTCTGTGTTACTACAAAGGACATGATCTTGTGTCCTTGAGGGTGGAAGGTGGAGGAGGCAAAGGATCAAAAAACTATCGGGTACTATGCTTATTACCTGGGTGACAAAACAACCTGTAAACCAGCACCCCCCGCCGCCGTGATATGCAATTTGCCCATATAACAAACCTGCACACGTACCTCTGAACTTAAAAGTTAAAAAAAGGAAGCCTGTTTTCTCAATGTCATTTGAGTATGCAGCCTTTTTCTTTCTTTTTGTTTAATGTACATGAATCTTTTGAAGACTTAGTGCCTTATAGAGTTCGAGCAGCAGTTCGCAAAGTGTGGTCCAGGGAGTCCCAAGAAACTTTTAGGGATTTTGCAAAGTCAGAATTATTTTTATAGTAATACTAAGACATATTTTGCCTTTGGCTTCTTATTCCCTTATAAGGGTACACTGGAGTCTTCCCAGGGCTATGTGACCTGCACTGCCATCAGACTCAGAGGCAGATATGAGAATGGAGCTGTCTTCTATTAAGCAAGATATTATAAAGATTTGCAAAATTTAAAAAATGTCATTTATTACTTTTTTGGAAAATACAGTTATTTTATTGAAATACGTTATTAAGTGTATGCAATAATTGTTTTTTGTTGTTGTTGTTGGTTTTTTTGGGTTTTTTTGAGACGGAGTCTCACTCTGTCGCCCAGGCTGGAGTGCAGTGGCGCGATCTCGGCTCCCTGCAAGCTCCGCCTCCCGGGTTCACACCATTCTCCTGCCTCAGCCTCCGGAGTAGCTGGGACTACAGGCACCCACCACCATGCTCGGCTAATTTTTTGTATTTTTAGTAGAGATGGGGTTTCACCGTGTTAGCCAGGATGGTCTCACCCTCCTGACCTCGTGATCCGCCCGCCTAGGCCTCCCAAAGTGCTGGGATTACAGGCTTGAGCCACCGCGCCCTGCCAATAATTGTTATTTTTAATGAACATTATTAAAATTTCTAATTTTGAATATGGTTAAGTATTGAGAGACGTTACCCACCCACATAGACTAAAGCTCTTTAGAGTCCTGGATATTCGTTTTAAGAGTGTAAAAGGGTATTGAGACTAAAAAACTTAATAACCAAAAACTTAAAAAGTTTCAGAGGCTTAGTTGGACTGTCCAACTATGTACTCTCATCATTTCTGTATCGAATGGGACACATGCCAGAACCTCACTGGCATAGTAAACAAAGGGATGTGGGTATATTTTTTCTGGGGAGAAGGCTTAGCGTTCCTCTAGTTTTCAAAGCTCTGTATGACACTGTCCAACCCCATAAAGGTTAGGAGCCACTTAAAAGCGAGCATGACAGCCAAGGGGCTAGAAGGCTTGACACTCATCCCCTCTCTGACACCGACTACTCTGTGACAGATACGAGTCACCTAACCTGTGCTTTATGAGAGGAAAGGGGTAGAGGATCTGTCTGGTGTTTCTCTCCTGTCAGAATATAGAAAAATCAGATAAATGTCCATTTTAATTACTTTATAGTTAAAGGAACAATCTTTTAAGGTGTGATTTATATGATGCCTTGTCCGTAAAAGAACTGAAGGTAGTTTGATTCTTCACCAGCTAATGTGAAAAATGTGATCTACAGCCTGGGGTAACCAAAGGAGAGTAAATTGAAATGAAGACTTACTGCTTTTCCACATGTTTGTCTATTTTAGTGATCTTTCAAAGATCATGTTGGTGGACTTATTTATCAGGCCTACTGCCTTTCATTTTTCTGTTTTATAGTCTCTTGATTTTTGTTTTCCTGGATAAATTTATTTCATTACTTCTTGTTTTATAATTACTTAACACCATGAATTTTCCCTTTAAGGTACAGATTGAGCTATATTCTTTGTTTTTATATGTAATGTTCTATTTTTAAAAAATTCTAATTATTGAAGTTTTAGTTTTTTCTATTGTTCAAAAATTAAAAGCTTTTAAAAGTTTATGATTCTTTTAAAAAATACTTAATTTCTAGTTCCATTACATTTTTATAACTGCTGTATTGATATAATTCACATATCCTAAAATTTACCCTTTTAAAGTGTATAATTGTTTTTTGCATGTCAGTTATGTAATAATCATACCATCTAACTTTAGGACATTTTTATCACTCCAAAAAGAAAACCTATATCCATTAGCCATCACTCCCTAATCTCCTTAGACCCCCACCCCACTCCCATCGTAGAAACCTCTCATCTATTTTCTATCTCTATAGATTTTCCTGTTAGGGACATTTCATATATATGGAATTATATAATATGTTGCCTTTACTGTCTGGCTTCTTTCACTTAGCAAAATGTTCTTAAGGCTTTTCTATGTTGTAGCATGAATGAATACTTCATTCTTTTTTATGGCTGGAATAGTACTGCATTGTATGAATTTACTGCATTTATCTCTGTTCATTAGTTGATGGGCATTTGGATTGTTTCCTTTTTTGGTTATTATGAATAATGCTACTATTAACCATTGTGCACAAATTTTTGCATGAATAAAAACACACAAAATCTATTCCTCTTTGCTGTATACCTTTACCAGTAGAATTGCTGTATTATATGGTATATTAAAATTCTATGTTTAACATTTTGAGGAACTGTCAAACTGTGTTCCAAAGTGGCTGTATCATTCTATAGTCCAACCATTTCTCCACATTCTGCCCAATAATTGATATTTTTTTTCTTATTTCAGTCATCCTAGTGGGTATGAAGGCGTAGCTCATTGTGGTTATAATTAGCATTTTCTTAATGACTTATGATGCTGATTCCACTGCATTTTGGTCAGAGATTGTGGTCAAATCTTAGAATTTATTGTGATTTTTTCTTTGTAGCTTAATATGTGATCAATTAAATATTCTCTTAATTACAGAAGACAAAATCTTTGTTCTTCAGTAAAATGTGATGGCTTTCTACAAAGATCTCTGATATGTAGGGTGTACATTGCAATATACATATTATTCAATTATATCCTTATTATTTGCCTGTTAAAAATGCAAAATGTCGTAATATTACTATCATATTTCTGCTGCTTCTTGTATTTCTATCGTTTTACTCTTAAACAAATTGAGGCAATGTTACTTGGTACATAAAAGTTTATGACAGTTTCAGCTTCATCGAGAACTACATCCTTGTTAATATAGTGGTTCTCTGTGTAAAAATGTATAAATTTTTTTATCTGATATTGATATTGTTCACTGTTTCCTTATTAGTTGCATTTGCATAAAATGCTTTTGGTATGTTCATAATTTTATTGCCACTTTGCTTTAAATAAGTATCTGATAAATAAGACAGACAATTTAAAGTTTTTATTTTAATATTAGAATATACTTATACAAATGTGTTTTATTGTCTACTAGTAAAAACAAATAAATGAAAACAAATTTTCTGTCTTTTAGTGTGATGTCCCTTTTTTCCCAATAAGCTGTTAATAAATTAATGGTAATATCACAATCTCAATGTCATCTTATAAATGAAAAACTATATCCCAGGAATAAAGGATATAGGTTGTGGGTTTTTCAAAAACTCAATCTGAATGTCTCTATATTTTAATGAAAAACTTCATCTATTAATAATTTGCATTTATTTTGATAAATTTCATATTTGGTTTTAGTTCTTTTGTAGCATTCCATACTTTGAAAAAATATTTTCTTTTCTGTTGATAAATTATATTTTCTCTGAATTTATTATTTATAGTTTTCAAAGGATATAAGCAGTTCCTAATTATGCCACTGGCTTCCCATAAGCTTTTCAAAAGCATTGTTAACTTATATTTCTTTAAAATTAGATTAAAAAGTTCAACAATATTTTTAAAACTCCCTTATTTGATGCCATTTTTTCCACCCTACCCCTCCGATCACCAACTTCTACGTTTTTTATTACAACATTTCAAGTTTTTCTATCCATGTTTTTATTATACAATTATTTTATATGCTTTATATTGTCTTTTGATAAACATTATTTGAAGTTTTCACTAATTTATTTTTCTATGAGACAGGGTCTTGCTCTGTTGCCCAGGCTGGAGTGCAGTGGCACGATCTCAGCTCACTGCAACTCAGCCTCTCAGGTTCAAGCAATTCTCCTGCCTCAAGCTTCCCAAGTAGCTGGGATTTTAGGCCCATGCCACCACGCCCGGCTAATTTTTGTATTTTTTAGTAGAGACAGGGTTTCACCATGTTGGCCAGGCTGGCCTCAAACTCCTGACCTCAAATGATCTACCCACCTTCCTCCCAAAGTGCTCAGATTACAGGCCACTGGGCCTGAAATTTTCATTAAATTTTATGTTCATATAAACAGCAAATATTTAGACATCTCTATTTTAACTGGTTTAAGTAGTCATTGCTGCTTTTCTTTTTATATCCTGATCTCCGTAACCTCGAGCTTTCAGTTTTGCTCCATTATTCATTTGGAAAAAATATTCATGTAGCTTATAAAAAGTAATATACATGAGTAGGACATTTTCTGAGTACCTAAACATCTTAGAATATCTTCAAATTGCTGACACATAAGGAAAGAAAGCTTAGCTTTGTACAAAATTCTTAGGTTACAAAATTTTCTAGGTTGTATTCCATTGTTTTCTAGAATTTCCTGTTTCTAGAATCTAAAATCAACCTGCTTTATCAGGCAAAGAAAAATAATATACAATACTACCAGCAATGAACACAATACTTTAATATTAATAATTTCAGATTTTTTTATTCCTAGGATATAGTTTTCCATTTATAAGATGAAGTTGAGATTGTGACATTACCATTAATTTATTAACAGCTTATTGGGAAAAAAGGGACATCACACTAAAGGACATAAAAATGGTTTGTTTTTACTAGTAGACAATAAAACACATTTGTCTGTATATTCTAATATTAAAATAAAAACTTTAAGTTGTCTTCTCATCTGAAGTTTAAAAAATTATGAAACATTTTAGCCATTAGCAATCATACATTAGAATAATATACTTTTATAACTTATGTTTATAACATTGATCTTTTTAGCAACATTAGAATTAATACTATGATTTCAAAGTAGACCATGTAATGCCAGGATTTTGTCTACATTTCCCATTTGGAAATTTTTATTGTTTCCTTAATCATATTATTGGACAGAGCCTGAGTGACAGCACTTCTTCCAGACACATGAATTGGTCAGAGCTTTTCTAGTTTTGAAAATTCTATTTGGTATGAGAAATCTGATGGTTTCTACCATCTTTTATCACATTGCTTAGCATATAATATGCAATCTTCTATTTGCAGGAAACCTTTTTATTTTAATGTTGTCATCATACAGACGTCTTTTTGGGACATTTTATGCAATGAAGAGGCATTTCAAAATAAGTTAAAATTCAATGGTTAGAGTTATACCAAGACAAGTAACAACTAAAATGACAACTCAGTGTAAAACTATAGTCTTCAGTGAGGTTCATACATGTAAAAGTAATGACAAACACATCATAATTTACTATTCTACCAGACAAATGTAGGTGGCCTTCAATATTAATTGTAGCATGCATTTAATTTGGAAGTATAAGACTGTCTTACAATTTCAATTCTTTTGCATTTGCTGAGAGTGTCTTACTTCTGATTATGTAATTGATTTTAGAGTAAGTGCCATGTGGTAATGAAATGAATGTATATTATTGTTTTCTTGGGTGGAGAGCTCTGTAGATATCTGTGAGGTCCATTTGATCCAGTGTTAAGTTCAGGTCCTGAATATCTGTTAATTTTCAGTGTTGATGATCTGTCTAATATTGTCAACGGGGTGTAAAGTCTCCCAGTAGTACTGTGTGGGCATATAAGTCTCTTTGAAGGTCTCTAAGAACTTGCTTTATGAATCTGGGTGCTCCTGTGTTAGGTGCATGTATATTTATGATAGTTAGCTCTTATTGAATTGAACCCTTTACCATTATGTCATGCCCTTCTTTGTCTTTTTTGATCTTTGTTGGTTTAAAGTCTGTTTTGTCAGAAATTAGGATTGCAACCTCTGCTTATTTGTTTTCCATTTGCTATCTACATTTTTTTCTATCCTTTTATTTTGAGCCTATGTGTGTCACTGCATGTGAGATGGGTTTCTTAACAGCGTACCAATGGATCTTGGAGTTCCTCATCCACCTTACCGCTCAGCCTCTCAGACCACAGCACAATCAAATTTGAAATCAAAACCAAGAAATTTACTCAAAACTATACAATTACATGGAAATTGAATAACCTGATCCTGTATGACTTTGGGTTAAATAATAAAATTAAGGTAGAAATCAAGAAGTTCTTTGAAACTAATGAGACAAAGATACAATGTATCAGAATCTCTGGGACACAGCTAAGGCAGTCTTTTTTTTTTCTTTTTTTGAGACGGAGTCTCACTCTGTCACCCAGGCTGGAGTGCAGTGGCACGATCTCGGCTCACTGCAAGCTCCACCTCCCAGATTCATGCCATTCTCCTGCCTCAGCCTCCCAAGTAGCTGGGACTACAGGCACCCACCACCACGCCCAGCTAATTTTTTATATTTTTAGTAGAGATGGGGTTTCACTGTGTTAGCCAGGATGGTCTTGATCTTCTGACCTCATGATCTGCCCGCCTCGGCCTCCCAAAGTGCTGGGATTACAGGTGTGAGCCGCTACGCCTGGCCAAGGCAGTCTTAAGAGGGAAATTTATAGCACTAGATGCCCACATCAAAAAGTTAGAAAGATCAAGTTAAAAACCTAACATTACAACTAAAAGAGCTAGAGAACCAAGAGCAAACAAATCTCAAAGCTAGCAAAAGACAAGAAATAACCAAAGCCAGAGCTAAACTGAAGGAGATAGAGACACAACAAAACTGTTCAAAAGATCAAGAAATTCAGGAGCTTGTTTTTTGAAAAAATTAATAAAATAGGTAGAGACCACTAGCTAGACTAATAAAGAATAAAACAGAGAAGATGCAAATAAACACAATCAGAAACAACAAGGGGGATATTACCACTGACCCTGCAGATATACAAACAACCATCAGGGAATATTATGAACATCTCTATGGACATAAACTAGAAAATCTAGAAGAAATGAATAAATTCCTGGAAACATACATCCTCCCAAGACTGAACCAGGAAGAAACTGAATTCCTGAACAAACCAATAATGAGCTCTGAAATCGAGGCAGTAATAAATAGCCTACCAATGAAAAAAAAGCCCAGGAGCAGATGGATTCACAGCTGAATTCTACCAGATATACGAATAAGAGCTGGTACCATTCCTACTGAAACTATTCCAAAAATTGAGGAGTAGGGACTCCTCCCTAACTCATTCTAGATGGCTGGCACCATCCTGATACCAAAACCTGGCAGAAATACAATAAAAAAAGAAAATTTCAGGCCAATATTCTTGATGAACATTGGTGCAAAAATCCTCAACAAAATACTGCCAAATCAAATCCAGCAGCATATCAAAAAGCTTATCCACCATGCTCAACTAGGCTTCATCCCCAGGATGCAAGGTTGGTTCAACATACATAATCAATAAATGGGATTCATCACATAAACAGAACTAATGACAAAAAAAACATGATTACCTCAATAGATACAAAAAAAGGCTTTTGATAAAATTCAACATCCCCTCATGTTAAAAACTCTCAATGAACTAGGTATTGAAAGAACATACCTCAAAATAGTAAGAGACATATATGACAAACCCACAGCCAACATCATGCTGAATGAGCAAAAGCTGAACCCTTTCCCCTTGAAAATTGGTACAAGACACATATGCTGCCTCTTACCACTCCTACTCAACATAGTACTGAAAGTTCTGGCTAGGGCAATCAGGCAAGAAAAACAAAGAAAGGACATCCAAACAAACCATCCCTGTTTGCAGATGACATGATTCTTTATCTAGAAAACCTCCATCATCTCAGCCCAAAAGCTTCTTAAGTTAATAAACAATTTTAGCAGTCTCAGGATACAAAATCAATGTACAAAACTCCTAGCATTTCTAACACCACCAACAGTCACGCCAAGAGCCAAATCAGGAAAAAATTTTCACTTACAACTGCCACAAAAAGTATAAAATACCTGGGAATACAGCTAACTAGGGAGATGAAATATTTCTACAAGTAGAACATAAACCACTGCTCAAAAAAATCAGAGATAACACAAATGGAAAAACATTCCATGCTCATGGATCAAAAGCATCAATATTGTTAAAATGGCCATACTGCCCCAAGCAATTTATAGATTCAATACTATTCCTATTAAACTACCATTGACATTCTTCACAGAACTAGAGAAAACTATTCTAAAATTCATATAGAACAAAAACAGAGTCTGAGTAGCCAAGGCAATCCTAAGCAAAAAGAAGAAAGCTGAAGGCATCACACTATCTGATTTCAAACTATACTACAGGGATACAGTAACCAAAACAGCATGGTACTGGTACAAAAATAGACACATAGACCAATGAAACAGAATAGAGAACCAAGAAATAAGACTGCACGCCTACAACTATCTGATTGTTGACAAACCTGACAAAAACAAGCAATGGGGAAAGAATCCCTCATTCAATAAATGGTGCTGGGATAACTTGCTAGCTGTATGCAGAAGATTGAAACTGTACCTTTTCCTTATGCCATACACAAAAATTAAATCAAGGTGAATTAAAGACTTAAATGTAAAACCCAAAACCATAAAAATCCTGGAAGACAACGTAGGCAATACCATTCAGGACACAGGCATGGGCAAAGATTTCATGAAGACACCAAAAGCAATTATAACAAAAGCAAAAATTGACAAATAGGATCTAATTAAACTAAAGAATTTCTGCACAGCAAAAGAAACTATCAACATAGTAAACAGACAACTTACAGAATGGGAGAAAATTTTTGCAAACTATGCGTCTGACAAAGGTCTAACAACCAGCGTCTACAAGGAACTTAAATTTACAAGAAAAAAAAACAAGCATCCCCATTAAAAAGTGGACAAAGGACATGAACACTTTTCAAAAGACAGCATACATGAAGCCAACAATCCTATGAAAAAAAGCTTAACATAACCAATCATTAGAGAAATGAAAATCAAAAGCACAATAAGATACCATCTCACACCAGTCAGAATGGCTACTGTTAAAATGTCAAAAAATAACATGCTGGCGAGGTTGTGGAGACAAAGAACACTTATACACTGTTAGTGGGAGTGTAAATTAGTTCAGCTATTGTGGAACACAGTGTGGCAATTTCTCAAATACCTACAGACAGAAATACCATTCGACTCAGCAACCCCATTACTGGGTATATATCCAAAGGAATATAAATCATTCTATTACAAAGGCATATGCACACGTATGTTCACTGAAGTACTATTCACAATAGCAAAGACATGGAATCAACCTAAATGCCCATCAACAATAGACTGGATAAAGAAAATGCAGTACATATAAACCATGGATTACTATACAGCCATAAAAAGGAGTGAGATCATGTCTTTTTCAGGGACATGGATGAAGCTGGAGGCCATTATGCTCAGCAAACTAACACAGGAACAGAAAACCAAATACTGCATGTTCTCACTTAAAAGTGGGAGCTAAATGATGAGAACACATGAACACATAGAGGGGGAAAACACAGACTGGGGTCTTCCAGAGGATCAGGGAAAATAACTTATGGGTACTAGGTTATTTTTAGGGTGTAGCCCCTTCCTTTAGGTATTAAGCCCCCACCCTTAATATCTGAGTGATGAAATAAGCTGTACCACAAACTCCCATGACACAAGTTTACCTGTGTAACAAACCTGCATTTGTACTCCTGAACTTAAAAAAGAATGTCTTGAGGTCTATGAAATTCATTATAAACAACCCAAATTGGATATTGATATTTTCCACAATTTAAGCTATTTTTTAATGTTGCAATTGGGATTTTGTACCTACCTTTTTATACTTATTTAAACATTTCCTTTAGGTAAAAATCCTAAAAGATTGTTGAGCAAAGAGTTAAACACTTAAAACTTATGATACACATTGCCTAAATTGCTATTGAAACAATTTATCTGAATTTATGGTTTTGACCAGAAATGAGTTCATATTCTCCTATGTCCATGCCAAAATTGGTTTTACCATTTTATATTGTAGATATAATAATGATATGGTTTGGCTGTGTCCCCACTCAAATCTCATCTTAATTCTAGTTCCCATAATCCCCATTTGTCATGGGAAGGACCTGATGGGAGGTAATTGAATCATGGGGGTGGTTACCTCCATGCTGTTTTTGTGATAGTAAGTTCTCACAAGATCTGATGGTATCATAAGGGACTGGTTCCCCTTTTGCTTGGCACTTTTCCTTCCTGCCATCATGTGAAGAGGGATGTGTTTGCTTCCCCTTCTGCCATGGTTGTAAGTTTCTTGAGGCCTCCCAGCCATGTGTAACTGTGAGTCAATTGAACCTCTTTTCTTTATAAATTACCCAGTTTGGGGCAGCTCTTTATAGCTGCATGAGAACAGACTAATACAGTAAATTGGTACCAGGAAGTAGTGGGATGCTGCTATAAGGATACCCAAAAACATGGAAGCAGCTTTGGAACTGGGTAACAGGCAGAGATTGAAACAGTTTAGAGGGCTCAGAAGAAGACAGGAAAATATGGGACAGTTTGGAACTTCCCAGAGCCTTGGAGGGCTCAGAAGACAGGAAGGTATGGGAAAGTTTGGAAATTCCTAGAGATTTATTGAATGGCTTTGACAAAAATGCTAATAATGATATGAACAATGAAGTCCAGGCTAAGATGGTCTCAGAGATGAGGAACTTGTTGGAAAATGGAATAAAGGTGATTCTTGCTATGCTTTAGCAAAGAGAATGGTGGCATATTGCCCCCACCCTAGAGATCTGTAGAACTTTGAACTTGAGAGAGATGATTTAGGGTATCTGATGGAAGAAATGTCTAAATGGCAAAGCATTCAAGAGGTGGCTTGGGTCCACTTAAAACATCCAGTTTTATGCATTCACAAAGGTATGGTTTGGAACTGGAACTTATGTTTAAAAGGGAAGCAGAACATAAAAGTTTAGAAAATTTGCAGCCTGATGATGCAGTAGGAAAAAAAAAAAACATTTTCTGGGGAGAAATTCAAGCCTGCTACAGAAATTTTCATAATTAATGAAGAGCCAAATGTTAATCACCAAGACAATGGGGAAAATATCTCCAGAACATGCCAGAGACCTTCATAGCAGCCACTTCCATCACAGTCCTAGAGGCCTAGGAGAGAAAAATGGTTTCCTGGGCTGGGCCAAATAGTTTCCCCCCTGCTCTATGCAGCCTTTGGATATGGTGCCCTGAGTCTCAGCTGCTTCAGCTCTAGCCATGGTTAAAAGGTGCCAACGTACAGTTCATGCCATTGCTTCAGCAGGTGCAAGCCCCACGTTTTGGTGGCTTACACGTGGTGTTGGGCCTCCAGGTGCACAGAAGTCAATAACTGGGGTCTGGGGACCTCAGCCTAGATTTCAGAGGATGTATGGAAATGCCTGGATGTCCAGGCAGAAGTTTGCTGTAGGGGCAGAACCCTCAAGAGAACCTCTGCTGGTGCAGTGTGGAAGGAAAATGTGGAGCTGGAGTCCCCAGAGTCCTAACTGGGGCACCACCTAGTGGAGCTGTGAGAAGAATGCCAGCATCCTCCAGACCCCAGAATGGTAGATCCACTGACAACTTGTATCATGTGCCTGGAAAAGCTGCAGACACTCAATGCCAGCCCATGAAAGCAGCCACGAGTGGGGACATACTCTGCAAAGCCACAGGGGCAGAGCTTCCCCAGGCTGTGGAGCCCACCTACTGCATCAGCATGACCTGGATGTGAGACATGGAGTCAAAGGAGATCATTTTGGACCTTTAAGGTTTAATGACTACACTATTGGATTTTGGAATTGCATAGGGCCTATACCCCTTTGTTTTGGCCAATTTCTCCCATTTGGAACAGGTATATTTACCCAATGCTCATACCTTCATTTTATCTAGGAAGTAACTGACTTGCTTTTGATTTTACAGGCTTATAGGCAAAAGAGACTTGCCTTGTCTCAGATGAGACTTTGGACTCAGGGCTAATGCTGGAATTAAGATTTTCAGGGACTGTTAGAAAGGCATAATTGTGTTTTGAGTTGTGAGAAGATGAGATTTGGGAGGCACCAGGGCAAATGATATGGTTTGGCTCTGTCCCTACTTAAATCTCATCTTGTAGTTCCCATAATCACCATGTTTCATGGAAGGCACCCTGTGGGAGGTAATCGAATCACAGGGACAGTTATCCACATGCTGCTATTCTCTTGATAGTGAGTTCTCACAAGATCTGATGGTTTTATAAGGGACTTTCCCCCTCTTTATGTGGCACTTCTCCTTCCTGCCATCATGGGAAAAAGGATGTGTTTGCTTCCCCTTCCACCATGATTGTATATTTCCTGAGGCCCCCCAAGCTATGTGGAACTGAGTCACTTAAACCTCTTTCATGTATAAATTACCCACTCTCAAGCAGTTCTTTATAGCAGCATGAGAACAGAATACAGATGAAATGTTTTAATTTGCACTTCTCAATGTCTATTAAGTTTGAATATTTTCTCTACGTTCCCTGCCTACTTTCTACTGATTTGAAATATTTCTTTATAAGAAAATACTAATAGTTTATCTGTCATATATTATAAAATATATATCCCCAATGTCCTGTTTATATTCTGATATTGTTCATGACGCTTTCATCACATGCAAGTTTTCAATCTTAATATAATTAAGTCTATCAGTCCTTCCCTTTATTCATTTCCTTTGCTATGATTCAGCCTGATTTTCCCCCACACAAGTTCCTTTTAAGAATTTTTCTTTATCATCAACTCTTGGCATATTTTGAAGTTCTTTGTGTATTTTTGTCTGTATTTATCTTGCTTGAAGTTCATAGTACTTCCTCAATATGTAGGATGAGGTCTTCAGTTTCATAAAATTATCAGTCATAACTGCTTCACATATCACCTCTATCCTCATCCTCATTTTCCTCTGAGATTAAAACCGTATATTAAAACTTTTCATCATAACCTGTGTGACTCTTAAGTTTTCCATTATTTCATCACTTTTCCTTGACTCTTACCTTGTTTTTCTTACCTGTCTTATCTGTGTTTTTCAGTTGTTATCTAAACCCAGAGTTTTAATTACAGCTGTGTTTTTCAATTCTAGAATTTCCATTTACTTTTTAAAAAGTTTCTAGCTCTCTCAGAAATTCCCCTTGTCTTTTAATTCCCTCAACACAGTAATCAAAGCTATTTTAAAGTCTGTTATAACTTCCCCTATAACTTCCTTATATGTATTTTTCATGGATTTGTTTTTATTGTCTGCTCTTATTTTCTCTTGGTTTTCACTTAAGTGTTCTGTTTTCATATACCTGGCTATATTTGACTAAGTGCTGAAAACCATTAATGAAAAATTTTATAAATAGTTGACGCTTTGGATGATATTTTTATCTTCCTTCAAAAACAGCTTATATTTTCTTCCCATGGGCCACGACTCTGGGAGTACTAACAATCCCACATCACTTACACCATCAGATATTTCAATGATTCAAAGGTAGTTTTATGTCTCTCTGGGAGTCATTCCTAATTCATGATTACGCAAAGGGTAATAAATCTTAACTCAGCTGCTTTTGAAATTGACAGACGTCTTAAGAGGTAAGATGACACAAAATGCTGGGCTTATCCCCTTAAGCTTTTCTTTCCAGATTGTAGCCTCACAAATTCTCATTGACTTGGAAGCTCTACAATGCTTTCAAAATTGAGTTTTCTAGATTTTTTAAAATAAAACCTCAGCCTGATTTTTTTCTCTTTATTCTTAGTCTATCTTTGGATGTATGTAAGATTTTCTTAAGTTAAAAGAAATTGGTCAGGCTATATCTAGATATGATCTCTTAAAGTGATTCATTTGTCTAAAGCTTGCATGCAAACACGTGCTCTCCTACCCCACAACCAGATAATGGAAATACTTTTCTCTATTTCTTGAAAAATTACATCAGTTCCACTTACTCTGGTCTTTCATCCAAAAATACCTATTATCCACATACCGTGCTCTCTAATTTCCACCATGTATATTCAAATATTCTTGGTCAGCATTTTTCTCTTCGTCCTTTTAATCTGAATTCCAAAAATCTTCCCTGTTTCATCTGCTGATTCAATTCTCTACAATTTCAATTCTGCTCTTCATGTCTGACAGTAAATTTTAATGTATAATATTTGTGTTACAATTTTCTTACAAAATTCTTACTCTTTTTAATCTCATTTTATGATTTTCATTTCACCTTAGTCTCCCTTTGTGACTTTTTGCTATTAATTCATAGACTTCATGTGAACTTTTAAGGCTGTTGAATGGCTTCCTGAAGTCCTCTAAATCCTGCAACAGTTGTGTGCTCATCGTTTGAGTCTCTCACATACTGTTAGACATTTTCTTTTTATTGATTCATAATTTGTCTACTGCTAACTTCCACTTGGGGCAGCCATTTAAAAATATACATAGACAGGAAGAGAATGTGTTTATAGTCTCAGAATTTAGAAATAACTTAGGGTCACCATCAGAATATTTGGAGCTAGTAAAATTGAGTGTTTATATTACATTCTTGAAATTTTAGTAATAAAATGGATCCCAAGGTTGCATTTTTGTTTAAATATATGTAATATTTGAAACTACCTTAATGCCAGCAGCACACTTTAGTTTGTATTTCTTGTTCAACAAACATAATGAATGGATATGTGTACCTAATTTCTTACAGGGAATGGGGTAAAAAAAAGAAAGAAGAGAAATGTGTTAGTGAAGCAAAGTATGGGAGTGTACTAGTAGAGAAAAGTATAACCTATTTGAAAGATGCTTGATGAAAAAAAAGGGGAATTATTTGTCCTATTTCATCCATAGGCACTATGTGCAATGTTGTCAGTTAACTTATTTAAACTTAATTCCATCTGTGAAAACATTGTTTTAGCTCCTAAGTTGCCTAAATTTTGTGTATTAATGGGAAAATATGAGGAATGCTCTGCATTTGACATAAGAAAGTCCTTGTATAAATTCAAGGTGGATTATTAATGCTATATTTTTTACGTAATTATTATTCTCTGTGCTTCTCTAGGTCAATCTTTTATTAAATGCACAGAGAAGAATCTATTGGGATTGATGCATCTTCAAAAACATAGCTTATATAACAAATAGATACATTAAAAGCTGATAAGTGATACTTAGAACTGTTTCATGAAGTTACTAAATTAAAGGAACTTTCATATGTTTACATCTTTTCCTTACATAGTTTGCTGTCTTCTTAATTATACAAAGTTTTTGCTACCTTTGCTTGATTCTCCAATATCCCCATCATTAGATATTATTTGGTCTATTTTAGCAAACATCAATGCTTAAGATTGCCAGTGAGAATTACGAGGTAATTATAGCTCATGTTGGGGTATTTACTAGTAATATGTAGGGTCAGAAACGCACACACACACACACGCCCAACACACACAGCACCCCAGCTTTGTAGATGACTTGGTCCTTTAATTATAGAGATTTTCTTTCTTAGCTTTTATAGTGTCAACCTGTGTGCAAGAGGCAGTGAAAATTCACTGTGACAATTGTTATATATTTTACATATGTATCATTTTATATATATATATCTGTTATATATATCTGATATGATAGTAAAAGTTCTCATATCTTACACTTTGCACTTTCAGTTTTGTAGTAATGGAGATTAGGCGGAAATTTTTATTTTAATTTCAAGTCCCAACTTCACTAACCTCTGAAAAAGATACACAAAGAACCTTTCTCACAAGCCACTAGCACTGAGTTTATGTTTCATTTTCTGAAGCAGATTGTCTTCTATAATTGCATGCTTTGAACATTTTTAACATAGAAAACAGTCTTTAATTCAAATATCTGAAATAATACCTCCATTGATCTATAAACTAGTATCCACTAGATTGCACACCTACTGATTAAATAGTACTGAAAAACAGAAACAGCATATTGTGTTAACTCAGAAATATGACAGAGAGGAATCATCTTTAAGGAGAGAAGCCTTATTCATCTGACTTCATCCTCTGCCATTATTCACCTGTAATATTTGGAGTAGACAATTTAGTTTGTCCCTTGGATTTAAGCTATTTGTCACTAAATTTCCACTGAGCCATGCTTACAAAAGAATTATTTTGAGAAGGCATGATGACTGCTAACAAAATTCACCATTATGACTGGACCATCATGTCAGCAAACACTTAGTGCATGTACTATGTATCAGACATCATGCCAGGCAGTGGGGGACTAAAGAAATGAGAAAGACATGGTCCTTGCATCAATGGAGTTTTTCAGGGGGGACCAAAAAGTTTTTCTTAGTATACCAAATTTCATTCAGAAGGGAGAATTCAAAATAAAGTCTAGAAGACTAATGAGCCAAGCTAAGGGTGTTAAAATTCACAAGAAGTCCCAGGCTCTGAATATTTACATGGTAGCATTGGGATCCATCTGCCCAGCAAAATGTAGCCGTAATCATAGCTGACATTTGGACGGCACATTTACAAGATTTTTTAATTCACAAATAGTAATTGTACATATTCATGAGGTATATACTGGTGTTTTGGTACACAATGTATAGTGATCAGAGTAATTAATATCCATCATATCAAATATTTATCCTTTCTTTGTGTTGGGAACATTCAGTACCTGCCTCCGAGCTATTTGCAACACTATATTATTGTCAACTATGGTCACCCTACAGTGATATAGAACAATTGAGTGTATTCCTCCTATCTGCTTGTAATTTCGTATCCTTTAACAAATCTGCCTCTCCAGTCTCTAGTATCCTCTACTCTATTATTTACTTCTAAGAGATCAACTTTTTAAAACTTCCACATGAGTGAGAGCATATGGTGTTTAACTTTCTCTTCCTGGCTTATTTCATTTATCATAGGGCCCACTAGTTCCATCCATTTTGCCACAAACTACAGATTTCATTATTTTTATGGCTGAATAGTATTCTACAGTGTATACATGTCATATTTTCTTAATCCATTCATCTGTTGTTGGACACCTAGGTTGATTCACTATCTTGGCTATTATGAATAGTTCTGCAATAAACATAGGGTCTCTTCAATATAATTATTTCCTTTCCTTTGGATAAATGTCCAGTAATGGGATTGCTGAATCATATGTAGCTCTATTTGTAGTTTTATGAGAAACCTCCACACTGTTCTCCATAGTAGCTGTACTAGTTTACATTCCCACCAACATTGTAGAAGGGTCCTCCTTTCTCCATATCCTCTCCAGCATGTGTTATTGTCTGTATTGTTGATAATAGCCACCCTAATGGGGTAAAATGATACCTTATCATGGTTCTGATTTGCATTCCCCTGATGATTACTGATGTTGAGTGTTTTTTCATATGTTTCTGGCCATTCGTATGTCTTTTTAAGAGAAATGTCTGTTAAGATCATTTTCCTGGTTTTTTAAAACTATAAGATCTGGGATACATGTACAGAACACGCAGGTTTGTTACATAGGTATATATGTGCCATGATGGTTTGCTGCACCCATCAACCCATCATCTATGTTAGGTATTTCTCCTAATGTTATCCCTCCCCTAGCCGTTCACCACCTGACAGGCTCCAGTGTGTGATGTTCCCTCCCTGTGTCCATATGTTCTCATTTTTCAACTGCCACTTACGAGTGAGAACATGTAGTGTTTTCTGTTCCTGTGTTAGTTTGCTGAGAATTATGGTTTCCAGCTTCATCCATGTCCCTGTAAAGGACATGCACTCATCCTTTTTTATGGCTGCATAGTATTCTAAGGTGTATATATGCCACATTTTGTTTATCCAGTCTATCATTGATGGGCATTTGGGTTAGTTCCAAGACTTTGCTACTCTGAATAGTGCTGCAATAAATACATATGTGCATGTGTCTTTACAGAATGATTTATAATCCTGTGGGTATATATCCAGTAATGAGATTGCTGGGTCAAATGGTATTTTTGGTTCTAGGTTCTTGAGGAATTGTAACACTGTCTTCAACAATGGTTGAACTAATTTACACTCCCACCAACAGTGTAAAAGCATTTCTACTTCTCCACATCCTCTCCAGCATCTGTTGTTTCCTGACTTTTTAATGATAGCCATTCTAACTGGTGAGATTGTATCTCATTCTGGTTTTGATTTGCATTTCTCTAATGACCAGTGATGAGTTTTTCATGTTTATTGGCCGCATAAATTCTTCTTTTGAGAAGTGTCTGTTCATATTATTTGCCCACTTTTTGATGGTTTTTTTTCTTGTAAATTTGTTTAAGTTCCTTGTAGATTCTAGATATTAGCCCTTTGTCAGATGGCCAGATTGCAAAAATTTTCTCCCATTCTGTAAGTTGCCTGTTCACTTTTTTTTTTTTTTTTTTTTTTTTTTTTGAGACAGAGTCTCGCCCTGTTGTCCAGGCTGGAGTGCAGTGGCGCAGTCTCGGCTCACTGCAAGCTCCGCCTCCCGGGTTCACGCCATTCTCCTGCCTCAGCCTCTCCAAGCAGCTGGGACTACAGGTGCCTGCCACCACGCCCGGCTAATTTTTTGTATTTTTAGTAGAGACGGAGTTTCACCGTGATCTCGATCTCCTGACCTCGTGATCCGCCTGCCTCAGCCTCCCAAAGTGCTGGGATTACAAGCGTGAGCCACCACGCCCGGCCTGCCTGTTCACTCTCATGATAGTTGTTTTTTTTGTTTGCTTGTTTGTTTTTTTGCTGTGCAGAAGCTCTTTAGTTTAATTAGGTCCCATTTGTCAATTTCAGCTTTTGTTGCCATTGCTTTCGGTGTTTTAGTCATGAGGTCTTTGCCCATGCCTATGTCCTGAATGGTATTGCCTAGGTTTTCTTCTAAGGGTTTTTATGGTTTTAAGTTTTACATTTCATTCTTTAATCCATCTTGAGTTAATTTTTGTAAAAAGTGTAAGGAAGGGGTCCAGTTTTAGTTTTCTGCATATGGTTAGCCACTTTTCCCAACACCATTTTAAATAGGTAATTGTTTCCCCATTGCTTGTTTTTGTTTGGTTTGTCAAAAATCAGATGGTTTTAGATGTGTGGTGTTATTTCTGGGGCTTCTATTCTGTTCCATAGGTGTATATATCTGTTTTAGTACCAGTACTACGCTGTTTTGGTTACTGTAGCCTTGCAGTATAGTTTGAAGTCAGGTAGCATGATGCCTCCAGCTTTGTTCTTTTTGCTTAGGATTGTCTTGGCTATACAGGCTTTTTTTTGGTTCCATATGAAATTTAAAGTAGTTTTTTCTAATTTTGTGAAGAAAGTCAATTGTACCTTGATGGGGATACTATTGAATCTATAAATCACTTTCATGACATTGATTCTTCCTGTCCATGAGCATGGAATATTTTTCCATTTGTTTGTATCCTCTCTTATTTCCTTCAGCAGTGGTTTGTAGTTCTCCTTGAGGAGATCTTTCACATCCCCTGTAAGTTGTATTCCTATGTATTTGATTCTCTTTGTAGTAATTGTTCATGATTTGGCCTTCTATTATTGGTGCATAGGAATGCTTGTGATGTTTGCATATTGATTTTTTATCCTGAAACTTACTGAAGTTGCTTATCAGCTTAAGGAGATTTTGGGCTGAGACGATGGGGTTTTCTAAATATACAATCATGTCATCTGCAAACAGAGACAATTTGGCTTCCTCTCTTCCTATGTGAATACCCTTTATTTCTTTCTCTTGCCTGATTGCCCTGGACAGAACTTCCACTACTATATTGAATAGGGGTGGTGAGAGAGGGCATTCTTGTCTTGTGCCAGTTTTCAAAGGGAATGCTTCCAGCTTTTGCCCATTCAATATGATATTGGCTGTGGGTTTGTCATAAATAGCTTATTATTTTGAGACACGTTTCATCAATACCTAGTTTATTGAGAGTTTTTAGCATGAAAGGGTGTTGAATTTTATTGAAGGCCTTTTTGCATCTATTATGGTAATCTTGTGGTTTCTGTCATTGGTTCTGTTTATGTGATGGATTATGTTTATTGATTTGCATATGTTGAACCAGGCTTGCATTCCAGGTATGAAGCTGACTTGATCATGGTGGATAAGCTTTTTGATGTGCTGCTGGATTCGGTTTGCCAGTATTTTATTGAGGATTTTCACATCGACGTTCATCAGGAATATTGACCTGAAATTTTCTTTTTTTGTTGCATCTCTGCCAGTTTTTGGTATCAGGGTGATGCTGGCCTCATAAAATGAGTTAGGAAGGATTCCCTCTTTTTCTACTGTTTGTAATAGTTTCAGGAGGAATGGTACCAGCTCCTCTTGATACCTCTGGTAGAATTCAGCCATGAATCCTTCTGGTCCTGGGCTTTTTTTTTTTTTTTTTTCCGTTGGTAGGCTATCAATTACTGCCTCAATTTCAGAACTTGTTATTGGTCTATTCAGGAATTTGACTTTTTCCTGGTTTAGTCTTAGGAGCCTGTATGTGTCCAGGAATTTATCAATTTCTTGTAGATTTTCTAGTTTATTTCTGTAGAGGTGTTTATAGTATTCTGATAGTAATTTGTATTTCTATGGGATCAGTGGTGATATACCCTTTATCATTTTTTATTGTGTCTATTTGATTCTTCTCTCTTTTCTTATAAGTCTAGCTAGTGGTGTATCTATTTTGTTAATCTTTTAAAAAAAAAACAGCTCCTGTATTCATTTATTTTTTGAAGGGTTTTTGTGTCTCTATCTCCTTCAGTTCTGCTCTGATCTTAGTTATTTCTTGCCTTCTGCTAGTTTTTGAATGTGTTTGTTCTTGCTTCTGTAGTTCTTTTAATTGTGATGTTAGGGTGTCAATTTTAGATCTTTTCTGCTTTCTCCTGTGGGCATGTAGTACTATAAATTTCCCTCTACACACTGCTTTAGCTGTGTCCCAGAGATTCCGGTACATTGTCTTTTTTTCTCATTGGTTTCAAAGAACTTATTTATTTCTGCCTTAATTTCATTATTTACCCAGTAGTCATTCGGAAGTAGGTTGTTCAGTTTCCACGTAGTTGTGCAATTTTAAGTGAGTTTCTTAATCCTGATTTCTAATTTGATTGCATTGTGGTTGAGAGACTGCTATGATTTCTGTTCTTTTGCATTTGCTGAGGAGTGTTTTACTTCCAATTATGTGGTCACTTTTAGAATAAGTGTGATGTGGTGCTGAGAAGAATGTATATTCTATTGATTTGGAGTGGAGAGTTCTGTAGGTGTCTATTAGGTCTGCTATGGTCTAGAGCTGAGTTCAAGTCCTGAACATCCTTGTTAATTTTCTGTCTTGTTGATCTAATATTGACAGAGGGGTGCTAAAGTCTTTCACTATTATTGTGTTGGAGTCTAAGTCTCTTTGTAGGTCTCTAAGAACTTGCTTTATGAATCTGGGTGCTCCTGTATTGGGTGCATATATACTTAGGATAGTTAGCTCTTCTTGTTGCATTGATCCCTTTGCCATTTTAAATGGCCTTGTCTCTTTTGATCTTTGTTGGCTTAAATTCTGTTTTATCTCAGACTAGGATTACAACCCCTGCTTTTTTTGTTTTTTTGCTTTTCATTTCCTTGATAAATACTTCTCCATCCCTTTGAGCCTATGTGTGTCTTTGCACATGATATGGATCTCCTGAATACAGCACACCGATGGGTCTTGACTCTTTATCCAATTTGCCAGTCTGTGTCTTTTAATTGGGGCATTTACCCATTTACATTTAAGGTTAATATTGTTACATGTGAATTTCAGATGCTAGCTGTTATTTTACCCATTAGTTGATGCAGTTTCTTCATAGTGTTGATGGTATTTGCAATTTGGTTTGTTTTTGCAGTGGCTGGTACCGGTTTTTCCTTTCTATATTTAGGGCTTCCTTCAGGTGCTCTTGTAAGGTTGGCCTAGTGGTGAGAAAATCTGTCAGCATTTGCTTGTCTGTAAAGTGTTTACTTCTCCTTCACTTATGAAGCATGGTTTTGTTGGATATGAAATTCTGGGTTGAAAATTCTTTTAAGAATTATTAGGCCCCACTCTCTTCTGGTTTGTAGGGTTTCTGCAGAGAGATCTACTGTTAGTCTGATGGGATTCCCTTTGTGGGTAACCCGATCTTTCTCTCTGGCTGCCCTTGACATTTTTTCTTTCATTTCAACCTTGGTGAATCTGATTATCATGTGTCTTGGGGTTGCTCTTCTCTGGGAGTATCTTTGTGGTGTTCCTTTTCATTCTTTTTTCTCTAATCTTGTCTTAATGCTTTATTTCATTAAGTTGATCTCTAAATCTCGGATATCCTTTCTTCCACTTGATTGATTTGGCTATTGATACTTGTGTATGCTTCATGAAGTTCTTGTGTGGTGTTTTTCAGCTCCATCAGGTCATTTATGTTCTCTAAACTGGTTATTCTAGTTAGCAATTCCTCTAACCTTTTTTCAAGGTTCTTAGCTTCCTTGCATTGGTTAGAACATGCTCCTTTAGCTTGGAGGAGTTTGTTATTACCCACCTCCTGAAGCCTACTTCTATCAATTTGTCAAACACTCTCCGTCCAGTTTTGTTCACTTGCTAGCGAGGAGTTGCAATCCTTTGGAGGAGAAGAGGCTTTCTGGTTTTTGGAATTTTCAGCCTTTTCGTGCTGTTTTTTCCTTATCTTTGTAGATTTATCTACATTTGGTCTTTGATGTTGGTGACCTTCGCATGGGGTTTGTGTGTGGACATCCTTTCTTTTGATGTGATGCTATTCCTTTCTGTTTGTTAGTTTCCCATCTAACAGGCCCCTTTGCTGAACATCTGCTGGAGTTTGCTGGAGTTCCACTCCAGACCCTGGTTGTCTGGGTATCACCAGTGGAGGCTGCAGAACAGCAAAGATTGCTGCCTCTTCCTTCCTCTGGAAGCTTCATCCCAGAGGGGCACCTGCCAGCCAGAACTCTCCTGTATGAGGTGTCTGTGAACCCTTGCTGGGAGGTATCTCCCAGTCAGGAGGCACAGGGGTCAGGCACCCAGTTGAGGGGGCAGTCTGTCCTTTAGCAGAGCTCAAGCACTGTGCTAGGAGATCTGGTGTTCTCTTCAGAGCTGGCAGGCAGGAACATGTAAGTCTGCTGAAACTGCACCCACAGCCACCCCTTCCCCCAGGTGCTCTGTCCCAGGGAGATGGGAGTTCTATCTATAAGCACCTGACTGGGGCTGCTGCCTTTCTTTCAGAGATTCCCTGCCCAGACAGAAGGAATCTAGAGAGGCAGTGTGGTTACAGCAGCTTTGCTGAGCTGCGGTGGGCTCCGCCCAGTTGGAACTTCCAAGCTTTGTTTACACTGTGAGGGGAAAGCCGCCTACTGAAGCCTCAGAAATGGTGGATGTCCCTCCCTCCACCAAGCTCAAGTATCCCACATCAACTTCAGACTGCTATACTGGCAGTGAGAATTTCAAGCCAGTGGATCTTAGCTTGCTGGGCTCCATTGGGGTGGGATCCACTGAGCTAGACCACTTGGCTCCCTGGCTTCAGCCCCCTTTCCAGGGGAGTGAATGGTTTTGTCTCACTGGCACTGCAGGCATTGCTGGGGTATGAAAAAAAACTCCTGCAGCTGGCTCCATGTCTGTGCAAATGGCTGCCCAGTTTTGTGCTTGAAACCCAGGGCCCTTATGGTGTAGGCACCCAAGGGAGTCTCCTGGTCTGTGGGTTGCAAAGACCATGGGAAAATCATAGTATCTGGGCCAGAATGCACCATTCCTCATGGCACAGTCCCTCACAGCTTCTCTTGGCTAGGGGAGGGAGTTCCCTGACCCTTTGCAGTTCCTGGGTGAGGTAACGCCTCACCCTGCTTCAGTTCACCCTCTGTGGGCTGCAACTACTGTCTAACCAGTCCCAATGAAATGAACCAGGTACATTAGTTGGAAATGCAGAACCACCTTCTGCATTGATCTCACTGGGAGCTGCAGACTGGAGCTGTTCCTATTCAGCCATCTTGCCAGCGACCTCCTTTCCTGTTATTTTAGTTGGATTTTTTTTTTTCTTTTGCGATGTCTGTTTTTTATATGTTCTGGATATTAATCCTATTGGATGAATAGTTTTCAAGTATTTTCTTTCATTCTATAGGTTATCTTTTCACTCTGTTGATTGTTTCTTTTGTGTTATAGCACTATTTAATCTATAAACTCATGTCCCTGCATGATTATATTTCATTTGCATAGTGACTCATTCACTTTTTAGCTACATGACCCTAAGCAAATCATTTACCTTCTATGAGTCTTAGTTTCCTTTTGGAAACAGGGATAATAGTGCCTATCTCTTAAGGCTGTTCAGGAGGTTAAATAAGCATAGCACTTAAAATAATTTCACTGAAAACTACAAGCTTTTGCTGAGATTAAAGTAAAGAATAGTAAATAAATAGAGGAAAATACCATATTCATGGACTGGAATAGTTAACATTGTTAAATTTAAGAAGCTAAATTTGCCCCCAGGTGATTGATCCAATCAAATTATCAGAAGGTATTTATAAAAATTGGTAAGCAGATTTTATTATTTACATGGAAATACAAAAGATCTAGAATTGTGAAAAAAAAAGTTGAAGAGCAAAGTTCAAGAATCTAGTTGAAAGCTATAGTACTATAAATATTATGTATTTATCAGTGAAAGACATAGAACAATGAAACATAGGAATACTTCTACATAAATACCATCACACAGTTTATTACAAAGATGCCATTACAAGTCACTGGGGAAGGATGTCCTTCTTAATAAATGTCGATTGGATGTTGATATAGGAAAAATGAAACTGACCCTCCTATCTTGCACCATAAAAATTAAGATAGACTATAGACCAATTATAAAACATAAAATGATAAAATTTCTAGAAAAAAGAATAGGAAAACATCTTCAGAAGCCTTGCCAGAAGCAAATATTTTTAGACAGGACATAAAGATCAATAATCATAAAAGAAAGGATATATTAATTTGGCTTCTTTAAAATTAAGAACTATGGGCCAGGCATGGTGGCTCACACCTATAATACCAGCACTTTGGGAGCCTGAGTTGGGAGGATCATTTTAGGACAGGAATTGAAGATCAGCCTGGGTAACATAGAGATACATTGTCTCTACAATAAAAGAACTTGCCCAGCATGGTGGTGCATGTCTGTAGTTCCAGCCACTCAGGAGTCTGAGGCAGAAGTTTAAGGTTACAGTGAGTTATGATTGTGCCACTACACTCCATCCTGTGTGATACAGTGAGACACTGTTAACTAAATATTAAGACCTATCAACAGAGTGAAAAGTCAAGACACAGAGGGAAAAGATATGGGCAAAACATATACTTTACAATGGACTATCACCTGTAATGTATAAAAACTCTTATAAACCAATAAATAATAAAAACAACAAAATTTAAAAGGCAAAAGACCTGAACTTCAAATAGAGGCTGTCCAACTGGCCATTACACATATAAACAGTTGCTTATCTTTATTAGTCAGAGAAATTCATATTAAAGCCATGACAAAACATTTTTAATAGAATGACTAAAATTAAAGACTAGCAATACCAAGTGTTCATGAAAATACAAAGCAACTGGAACTCAAATTGTTGTTGCTGGTGGGAGTGAAAATTGGTATAGCCTGGTTGAAAAACCACTTGGCAGTTGATATTAAAGGTAAACATACATAATTCCTAGATCTAGCACCTTCCAACCATCCCGGTTGTATACTCAAAAGAAATAAAAGGATTTCCACCAAAATATTTCTACAGGAATTTTCAAAGCAGCTTTACGCGTAATAGCAAAACCTGGAAACAGTCCAAATGTTCATCAATAACAGATTTGATATAGTATAGTCATATAATAAGACAGTACACAGGAGTAAACAAAACTAATTACTGTTACATGCAACATGGATGAATCTCACAAACATGTATGAAAAGAGCCAGGAAAAAAAGAATGCATCTTGTATGAATTCCATTTATATAAAAGTCAAGAATATGCATAACTAATCATATTAGTCCATTCTTACACTGCTAATAAAGACATACCCAAGACTGAGTAATTTATAAAAGAAAGAGGTTTAATTGACTCAGTTCCATATCGCTGGAGAGGCCTCAGGAAACTTACAATCATGGCAAAAGTCACCTCTTCACAGGATGGCAGGAGAGAAAATGAGTGCCCAGCGAAAAGGGAAGCCCTTTATAAAATCATCAGATTTCATGAGAACTCACTATCACGAGAACACGATGGTGGAAACCACCATCATGATTATCTCACCTGGTCCCTCCCATGACACATGGGGATTATGGGAACTACAATTCAAGATGAGATTTGAGTGGGAACACAGCCAAACCATATCATTCTACCCTTGGCCCTTCCAAAATCTCATGTCCTCCCAATTCAAAACACAATCATGCTCTTCCAAAAGTCCTCCAAAGTCTTAACTCATTCCAGCATTAACTCAAAAGTCCAAGTCTAAAGTCTAATCTGAGACAAAGCAAGTCCCTTCTGCCTATGAGCCTGTAAAATCAAAAGCAAATTAGTTATTTCCTAGATACAATGGGGTACAGGCATTGGGTAAATACACCCATTTCAAATGGGAGAAATTGGACAAAACAAAGGGGCTACAGGCTCCACGCACATCTGAAATCCAATAGGTCAGTTATTAAACCTTTGGAACTTTAGTTCCAAAATGATCTCCTCTGACTTCATGTCTCACATCCAGGTCACACTGATACAACAGTTGGGCTCCCATAGCCTTTGGCAGCTCTGCTACTGTGGCTTTTGCAAGGTCTAGTTCCCCTCCTGGCTGCTTTCATGGGCTGGTGTTGAGTGTCTGAAGCTTTTCTAGGCACACAGTGCAAGCTGTTGGTGAATCTACCATTTTGGGATCTAGAGGACAAAGCCCTCTTCTCACAGCTCTACTAGGCAGTGCTCCAGTGAGGACTCTGTGTGGGAGCTCCAACTCTACATTCCCTTCTGCATTGCCCTAACAGAGGTTCTCCATGAGGGCTCCATCCCTGCAGCACATCTCTGCCTGGACATCCAGGCATTTCCATACATCCTCTGAAATTTAGGCGGAGGTTCCCAAACCTCATTTCTCATCTTCTGTGCACCTGCGGGACCAACATCACATGGATGCAAGGCTTGGGGCTTGCATCCTCTGAAGCACTGACTCAAGCTGAACCTTGGGCTCCTTTTTAGCCACAGCTGGAGCTGAAACAGCTGGGATGCAGGGCAACATGTCCCTCAACTGCATAGAGCAGGAGGGAAACCATTTGGCCCAGCCCAGGAAATCATTTTTTTCCCTCCTAGGCCTCTGGGTCTATGATAGGAATGGCTGCCATGAAGGTCTCTGATGTGCCCTGGAGACATTTTCACCACCATCTTGGTGATTAACATTCAGCTCCTTGTTACTTATGAAAATTTCTGCAGCAGGCTTGAATTCCTCCCCAGAATATGGGTTTTTCTTTTTTACTGCATCATCAGGCTGCAAAAGTTTCCAAACTTTTATGCTCTGCTTCCTTTTGAATGCTTTGCCACTTATAAATTTCTTTCACCAGATACCCTAAATCATCTCTCTCAGCTTCAAAGTTCCACAGATCTCTAGGACAGAGGCAAAATGCCACCACATCTCTTTGCTAAAGCATAACAAGAGTTACCTTTGCTCCAGTTCCCAACAAGTTCCTCACCTCCATCTGAAACCATCTCAGCCTGGACTTCACTGTCCATATCACTATCAGCATTTTGGTCAAAGCCATTCAGCAAGTCTCTAGGAAGTTTCAAACTTCCCTACATCTTCCTGTCTCTAGGAAGTTCCAAACTGTCCCACATTTTCCTGTCTTCTTCTGAACTATCCAAATTATTCCAACCTCTACCTTTTACCCAGTTCCAAAGTCACTTTCACATTTTTTAGTATCTTTACAGCAGCACCCCACTACCCAGTACCAATTTACTGTATTAGTTTGTTCTCATGCTGCTAATAAAGACATAACCCAGACTTGGTAATTTATAAAGGAAAAGGGTTAAATTGACTCACAGTTCCATATGTCTGGAGAGGCCTCAGGAAACTTACAATCATGGCAGAAGGCACCTCTTCACAGGGTGGCAGGCGAGCGAATGAGTGCCTAGCGAAGGAGGAAGCCCCTTATAAAACCATCAGATCTCATGAGAACTCACTATCACAAGGACAGGATGAGGGAAACTGTCCCCCATGATTCAATTATCTCTACCTGGTCCCTCCCACAACACGTGAGGATTATGGGAACAATTCAAGATGAGATTTGAGTGAGGACACAGCCAAACTCTATCACTAATCTATTGTGATGGAGACCAAATATCAATTACCTTTGGAGGCTTTGAATTGGGAGAAGACATGAAGGTCTCTTCTGGAGTGCTTGTTATCTTTATCTTTATCTGGATAGTGGTTTTACAAGTGTATAAATATATAAAAACTCACTAAGCTTTACCCTTAAGATTTGTGCACTTTATTGCAAATATATACACTTACACATATATATGTGTAAATATATACACACGCACTTTTAACATCATCTGGTACATAGTGAGCACTCAATAGATGTTAACCGTTTTCATAATTAAAACCCCACAGAGGAAATAGAACAAGTAATGTTGTCTCATTTCACAGATGGAAATGAAGCTTGACTATATTCAAGTCCTCATCTAAGCTTGCAGAACTGACAAGTGGAGGAGCTGGGGTTTGAACCTTGACTCTGACGCTGGGTCTAGGGTAGGCAGTGCTACCTGCTTTGTCTTGGTGTGCTCTCTCACACATGTGCATTCTCTCCCTCTCTCTCTCTATATATATATAATATATATTATATAATATGTATGTTTTATGTTACTTTTAATTGACAAATAATTGTTTATATTTAATGAGGTACAATGTGATGTCTTGATACATGTATACATTGTGGAATGATCAAATCAGACTAGCATATCCATCCCATCAAATATTTATCATCTCTTTCTGGTGAGATCATTTAAAATCCTAACTTTAAGCTATTTTGAAATATACATTAACTATGATCACTATGCTGTACAATAGAATATCTGAACTTATTACTTTTAACTGAAAATTTGTACCCCTTGACCAAGGTCCTGTTTCCCCACCTATTACCCCTTCCCCCAGCCTTTGATAACTACCATCCACTCTACTAAAAATACAAAAAATTAGCTGGGTGTGGTGGCGGGCGCCTGTAGTCCCAGCTACTCGAAGAGGCTGAGGCAGGAGAATGGCGTGAACCCAGGAGGCAGAGCTTGCAGTGAGCCGAGATTGCACCACTGCACTCCAGCCTGGGCGACAGAGCAAGACTTCGTCTCAAAAAAAAAAAAAAAAAAAAAAAAAAAAAGATTGAACAACGTTCCATTGTGCACATATACCATATTTTGTTAATCAATTTATCCATTAATGGACACTTAGGTTGATTCCATATCTTGGCTATTGTGAACAATGTTGCAATGACATTGGAGTACAGACGTCTCTTTGGCATACTGATTTCAATTCCTTTGGGTATATATCCAGTAGTAGGATTGCTTTATCACGTTTATTATTCATTTTTGGAGGAGTCGCTATACTGTCTTCCAAAATAGCTGCAATAATTTGCAATACCACCAACAGTGCATAAGAAGTCCCCTTTCTCCACATCCTCACCAACATTTATTTTCACCTTTTCAATAATAGCCAATCTAAATGGTGTGAGGTGATATCTCATTGTGGTTTGAATTTGGATTTCTCTGGTGATTAGAAGTGTTGAACATTTTTTTCACATATCTCTTGGCCATTTATATATTCTTCTGAGAAATGTCTTCATTTTGAGAAATGTCTATTTGACATTTCTTTGCCCATTTTAATAGTTTCTGTTTTGAGTAGCTTGAGCTCTTTGTATATTTTGGATATTAGCCCTTTATCCCTGTTGGTGCTCTTTCAAGTGTGACTTCAGTTTCCCCTGACTGCTCCTCAGCTATCAGGGCATGCTTTCTACTTTTCTGCATGGGGTTGGGAGGCTTCTCAGGTCTTTGGCTGATTAGGGGAAGCAGGCAGGCAGCCAGAACACCCACAGGATGCCTCACTAAAGATGTATTTACAGCTACGTACCAAGTGCTTAGAACCATGCATTAATTCTAATTACTCACAATTACTCACTTGGTATATTATAAGCCCAGAACACAGGGTTTGAGAAATAACAGGGTTTTCACACAGTCAATGTAAAAGATGCCCCTACTTCCTGTGTTCCAGGCAGAGGACAGAAAAAAACAAAGGGGAAAAATTCACTCCACACTAAGACCTCTTCATGGTTCTTTTCTATGATTCCATTTCCAATTTCTTGAAGTACAAATGTGGCTGCTATATTAGGTACAATCTGAGTAAAGCAAATCTTCTGAGTAGTCACAGGTGCTACGGTTTCCCTGATTAGCTCTCAGCAATCATACATCCCTGAGGCCACCCTGCTCTCATCCTCATAACTAAGTCTTGACCACCTAAGTCATGGCTGGAAGGGAGAATCTGTCATTTATCAAATCCTTTTGGGGAGAAGTCTGTCCTATGCTGCTATCAGATGTGATTGAAAATTTTGACTGGGTGTGGTGGCTCACACTTGCAATCCCAGCACTCTGGAAGGCTGAGGCAGGCAGATCACTAGAGGTCAGAGTTCGAGACCAGACTGGCCAACACGGTGAAACTTCGTTTCTACTAAAAATACAAAAATTAGCTGGGCATAGTGGTGCACGCCTGTGATCCCAGCTACTCAGGAGGTTGAGACAGGAGAATTGCTTGAGCTCAGGAGGCGGAGGTTGCAGTGAATGAAGATCACGCCACTGCACTCCAGCCTGGACAACAGAGTGAGTGAGACTCTGTCTCAGAAAAAAGAAAAAAAAAAAAAAGAAGTTTGATCATTTGTTTGTTCATCAGACCATGTGATGGATACTGTTCTGGATCTGGGGATGTATCCATAAACAAAAGAGATGAAAATTCTTGCCCTCATTGGAGAAGATGAAGCATAAGAGAAATAACTGTTATGGTAGGTTTAAAGGTGGCATGTGTCACAGAAGAAGTAGAGCAGGGTATGGAGGATGGAACTTGCTGGCTGGGGAAGGGGCATTGGTGAATGAGTCCCCTGAGAGGGTGATGTTTTGGCAGAGGCTTGAAGGAGGTGAGGGAATGAGCTTTTCTCAGGGAAGAGGCCTCTGAAGGGAAAAAAGAACAGCCAGTGCAAAGGCCCTGAAGCAGGAATATGGCTGCTTTTCTTAAGAAGCACCAAGGCTGGGGCAGGTGAGTGAAGAGGAGGAGCTCACTAGAAGCTGAAGTCATGTGAAAATATATATATTTTTTTGAGACGGAGTCTTGCTCTGCCCCCCAGGCTGGAGTGCAGTGGCGAGATCTAGGCTCACTGCAAGCTTTGCCTCCCGGGTTCACGCCATTCTCCTGCCTCAGCCTCTCAAGTAGCCAGGACTACAGGTGCTCGCCACCACGCCCAGCTAATTTTTTGTATTTTTTAGTAGAGACAGGTGCTCCAGGAAGGTCTTGATCTCCTGACCTCGTGATCCTCCCGCCTCGGCCTCCCAAAGTGCTGGGATTACAGGCGTGAGCCACTGCGCCCGGCCTGTGAAAGTATTTTTAAAATGCTTAAGGAAGGGGCCTCTGAGAGGTCTCTATTATTTTCTGCTCTGAGCCCTGTGATTAAAAGGTGTTTGGGAGGAAGAGGAACTAGGGCAGGTGGCTGGATGGATTTTGCACCCCTGTGGTGTGCCATTGTCTAGGAAAAAAGCACCCCATGCTGGGAATGACTGGAGCACAGGACTAAGGAATTATATATATGCATTTTTAAAGAATCCAATTCCCCTCCACCGTCCTAAGATCCCTGCATCTTGGGGGACCAGTGCAAGTTGGTCAAGTTTCTGTTCGTACTTAGCTTCAGTCAGAATACATTCTGACTCTCATCCTCCCTTCCTTCCCTCCCAGAATCAGGCAGAGAAGGTACAGAATTTATTTTTGTGCTTTTGTGGCAAGGCTATTTTTATCTTTATAAATTATTTCCCATTTTAAAAAATATCTCATTTAATGAGCTGTGTTTCTAAATGACTAGGGTTATACATATTTCAAAAGGCACCCTCAGGGGCCATCTGAGAGCCTCGCCTGGCAGGAATGTTTCCAAGTCCTCCTTGTTCCCTTTCTGGGTGCAGCCTCAGGTGGTCACTGGGCCCCAGGACACTATGAGGATGGAGGATGCGAACCTGAGGAGGTGGGGGTAAAACAGACTCTGCCCTCCCAGTCCCCCTCCAAGGTTGTCTTTGTCAACTAATAACCTTGTTATAGTTGGGGTCAAATTTCCATGGAGACTGACCAAACAGGGCAATAAAATGCCTCTCTATTCAGTCCTCAGTAACAATTTTTACTGTAAACTGCTGTGTGTAGATCATCACTAGAAATTGAAAAAGAAGTCCCAGGTTCCCCCATCCAGAGTAAACATCATGGTACCTACATCTTCATCACAGATACTTCCAATTATGGGTTGAAAACATTTTGACACATGAGCAAACCTCTGGATTTACATAGAAGACGATCTTAAATTAATAGAAAACCCAGGAAAATCTAGAAATGGCTTTCTGACATAGGAAAAAAGAAACAGAAAAGGACGTATGAATAAATAAAAATAAAAACAGTAACACTGGCAGCAATGGCTAAATATAAGAGCTAGCAATTATAACACTTTATGTGCTGGATACTGAGCTTTAGGCCCTATCTTTATTACTCATTTAACCTTGAAAAACCTCTATGAAGCTGCTATTATCCCCATTTTTCAGAAAAAAAAAAAAAAAAAGGAATTTTAAAGACGTAACAAGTCCAATTCCAAAGAGCTTTTGTCAGAAAAGGTCTGTCTGCTCTAAGTTTTTGAAGAAAAGAAAAACAGAGGGTAAAGAAATGGGAAGGACATTGGGAGAAGCAGAGAGAAACTTACAGGTAAGAATACAAGAAGCAAGTTCTGTTTGGATGGTAAAAGATTAAAATATTTGAGCTTGTAAAACAAATGTCATATCAAGAACTTCCATAAAGTTATGTTTTTAGATACAAATGTTGTTTCTTAACTGGTTGACAGGTGTTATATTTGTCCATAGTCTTTTGAAACATTAGAAAGATGAGTTATAAGATGTTAAAAGGTAAAAAATTATCCTGGTGTGTCAGCTACTCATCTGGTGGTAGAGATCAATTACTCTGAAAGCCAGGTGCTAGTTGTTATCACACTTTCAGAATAGAGTGAGGTTCTGGTGACCTGACAGCTCATGAGAGCCTGTTAGGCCCACTCAACTCCTGGAGTGGTGACTCTAATTGACTTCTAAGTTTCCCTCGCAACCCTAAGGTGTTATAATTTCCTCCCTTTGGTGAGGTCACACTATCTCATCTATCTACTTATTCTATCTATTCTATCATTTATCTTCATCTCTGTAAATGGCTCCCAAATCAAATTGCAACTCAGAATTGCACATTTCTGAAGCCTTGAAAACTAAAATCAGGTTAAAAAAACCTAAAATATATAATACTCTAATATTTAATGTATATAATGCTAATACAGTATAACAAAACTAATCCCCCAAAACAGTTTATTTGTTTGTTTGTTTGTTTTAAGACAGAATTTCACTCTGTCACCCAGGCTGGAGCACAGTGGTGCAATCTTGGCTCACTGCAACCTCTACCTCCTGGGTTCAAGTGATTCTCATATCTCGGCCTCCTGAGAAGCTGGAATTACAAGCATGCACCACCAGGCCCAGCTAACTTTTGTATTTTTAGTAGAGACAGGGTTTCACCATGTTGGCAAGGCTGTTCTCGAACTCCTGACCTCAAGTGATCCACCCGCCTCGGCCTCCCAAACTGCTGGGATTATAGGCGTGAACCACCACACTCAGCCAACAAGTTTTAACTCTTATCAGTTTGCCCCATTCCAAGTTTGCAAGAAATCCAGGCAGGAAGCAAAAATGGCAGCTTCAGGGGCTACTTTGTCAGAGTTAGTCATAGGTTGGCAACTCTTTTCCAAAGGCGGGCATTGTAACTCCTGAGCACAAGAACATGCAATTGATCTTTGTAACCACCAAGGCACCTAGTTCTGTGCCTGTCACATGGAGGTGTTCTGCATTGGTTTGTAGGATAGATGGATGCACTGAGCTGAGACAAACAAGAGGAGAGGTTGACTATCTCCCAGCTCTGCCACCTACTAGCTATGTAAATTAGGTAATTTCCTTAACCTCTTTAAGTCATAATTCCATATCTTCCAAATGCAGAATTCATACCCATCTCATATTTTTTGTTATGAAAAGCCAATAAAATCATCTCTATAAAGCACACAGCACAATGCCTGGTGTTTTTAACTTGCTTAATAGCTTTGACCTAAAGGAGGATAGGGATAAATGTTTAAGATGGAGAGAACAGAAATTCAGAGGTCTCATGGTAGATGACAATGTAGGAAACAAGGTATTTTATTCAAGTTGAGACTTAGAAAACCTGTCGGAATTCTAGAGGAGAGTCAATAAGAATACAATAGATGGTGCCAGGCGCAGTGGCTCACACCTGTAATCCCAGTACTTTGGGAAGCCGAGGCAGGTGGATCACCTGAGATCAGGAGTTCTAGACCAGCCTGGCCAACATGGTGAAACCCAGTCTCAACTGAAAATGCAAAAATTAGCCAGGCGTGGTGGCAGGTGCCTGTAATCCCAGCTACTCGGGGGCGAGGCAGGAGAATCACTTAAATCTGGGAGGAGGAGGTTACAGTGAGCCAAGATCGTGCCATCGCACTCCAGCCTGGGGGACAAGAGTGAGACTTCAGCTCAAAAAAAATTAAATAAATAAAATAATAATAGTAATAATACAACAGATGGTACCTAGTTGGGAAACTAGGATCTGATTCTGGGTCAGAAGTTTTGGGAAAACATTTATTCCAAAAAGTACGTAAACAAGTAAAGCCACAATCTTAGCTCAAGACCAAGGAGTAAAGCTCCTTTTCTCACGTGACAGCTGAAAATAAGCCCTATATCTTTAGAGAAATTGATACTAAATTAGTGCGCCCTTGTTTTTAGACTTTGACACAGCAAACATTTACTAAATATTTGCTATCTTGTAGGCATTGTATCATAAAGTTCTTTGACTATCACTAAGAAGCCCCACAGTTGCCAGTTTGATGTGCAAGGAGCTTGCCAATTGTAACTCCTGTCCTCACAACAAGAAATAAACTGAAAACAAGTAATTCTTCTTAGATCCATCCAGAAAATTAAGGTCACAAAGCCAACTATTAAATACATCCTCAAAATTGGAGAGGCAGATGAATATAGAGAACTGCAGCTTACATGGAGCAGAAGCTGCTGCTAGAGACAGGTAGGAGTATTTAAGGAAAATTGATTAATTGCTAGAGACTTAATGTAAACCAGCTTGAGAGATAAAACTTCGGGTGCCTCACTTTAGGGTGGATCTCCACGTTTTCATGAATTTTACCTTCAGGAATTTCACCAGATTCTTGGGGTGAAGATTGAGGAAACCCTGCCCCAACCTGAAACATAAAAAAAGCCCCCAACATAAAAAACAAATTGTACCCAACATAAAAGAAAGCAAAAGCACACACACAGTGAAGCCTGAGACCAGCTGGTAGAACCCAGTGTTAACCAGAGGTGGCCACAGAGTTGACTCTTTCAAAATCAACTCAATTGTTTGGGTTATCTAACTGGTAATGCTGGGGATTTCAGGGGGCTATTACGGTTGAGAACTGGTAAAGTAGGTCAAGGTCACAAGAAATTATGGTGAACACATCATAGACAGTGAGAAGGGAAATAAGTGAGGTTGGGAGTAGGTGGGATGGGATGGTGGAATTAGGGAGGTCAAAGAACTGAGTTCACAAGATGGCCGACTAAAAGCAGCAGCGATCAGAGGCTCCCACTGAAAAGAATGATTAGGCTGGGCACGGTGGCTCACACCTGTAATCCTGGCATTTTGGGAGGCTGAGGCAGGCAGATCACTTGAGGTCAGGAGTTTGAGACCAGCCTGGCCAACATGGTGAAACCCAGTCTCCACCAAAAATACAAAAAAACAACCAGGCATGGTGGCAGCTGCCTGTAATCCCAGGTACTGGGGAGGCTGAGGCAGGAGAATTTCTTGAACCCAGGAGTCAGAGGTAGTAGTGAGCCGAGATCACACCATTGCATTCCAGCCTGGGTGATAAGAGCAAAACTCCATCTCAAAAAAAAAAAAAAAAAGAAAAGAAAAGAAAGAAAAAGAGAGAAGAAAAGAACCATTATACCATGTGAATCCTGCACTGGCAATCAAGGTATCCAGCTTCTCTCATCAGAACTGACTAGACGGCTGGTGTGATCCACAGAGAGGAAGGAAGGGCAGTGTGGTGCAGTGGCCCACCTGAGAGCCACATGAGGCAGGTGAGTCCCCATCTCCCTGTCAAGGGAGGCAGTGAGTGAGCATGCTACCCAGCAGGGGAAACCATGCTTTTTCCACGGAACTGTGCAACCCACGGATCAGAAGATCCCACTTGCAAATCCACCACACCAGGGCCTAGGGTCCCAATCCTGGACCTGCACAGATTCTCAACAGCCTCTCAGCTAGAATCTGCTTAAGGTTGGCAAGTTCCTGGGGAAAGGGGCAACCAGCACCAAAGCTGCTGCTGCCTATCTAAGCCATTTGAGCTCCTTAGGAGAGGGGCAGCAACCAGCATTGGGACTCATACCTGCCTAATATGCTAAGCTTCCTGGGCTCCACCTCTGTAACTCCAGGCCACGCTTTTCCCCTGCTGGAGCTAGGAAGGCTGGACACCTTGATCCCAAAATGTGTCCTCCACAGCCCAACACACCAGATATGGGAAACTGCAGCCAGAGCGCCTCTTCAGGCCTGACCCTGACCCATCCTTCCTCACTGGGTGGGGCCTCCCTGCAGGAACTCTAACAACTCCAGCCAGAGGCTCAGGGACAGAACCCCAATCTCCTTGGGCCTGAGCCCCTAGAGGGAGCGGTGGCTGCAGTCTCTGCAGACTAGCAGACTTAGCCTTTCCTCCTGGTGTGTTTGAGGAATCCAGGCAGCACAGACAAGTGGGTTTCCCCCCAGCAAAGCACACTCCCTCCACCAAGGACAGTCAAAGTGCTTGTTAAACTGGTCCTATTTCCCATGCCACCCACCTGGGTGAGACCCTCCAACAGGAGTTGTCAGACACCCTACACAGGAGCGATCCTACTGCATCAGGTTGGTGCCGCTTGAGGTCAGAGATCCCAGAAGAAGGAACAGGCACCCATCTTTGCTGTTCTCCAGCCTCCTTGAGTGACATCTCCAGGTGCAGGAGGTAACCAGATGAATAGGGCCTGAAGTGAACCCTCAGCAAATTGCAGCATCCCTACAGAAGAGGGACCTGACCATTGAAAGAAAAACAAACAGAAAGCAACGATACCATCAACAACAAAAAAAGTCCCCACAAAAACCCCATCCAAGGGTCAGCAGCTTCAAAGATCGAAACTAGACAAACTCATGAAGAATCAGTGAAAAAATGCTGAAAACCCGAAAGGCCAGAGTGCCTCTTCTCCTCCAAATGATCACAATACCTCTCCAGCAGTGGCATGAAACTGGACGGAGGATGAGATGGATGAATTGACAGAAGTAGACTTCCGAAGATAGGTAATGAAAAACTACACTGAGATAAAGGAGTATGTCTAATCCAATGCAAAGAAGCTAAAAACCTTGATAAAGGTTAGAGGAACTGCTAACTAGAATAACCAGTTTGGATAGAAACATATATGACCTGATGGAGATGGAAAACACAGAACGAAAACTTCGTGAAGCATACACAAGTATCAACAGCTGAATCAACTGAGTGGAAGAAAAGATATCAGAGTTTGAAGACCACCTTGCTGAAATAAGGGATGCAGACAAGAATAGAGAAAAAAGAATAAAAAGGAATGAAGAAATCCTCAAGAAATATGAGACTACATAAAAGGACCAAACCTATGATTGATTGGAGTACCTGAAGGAAAGGGGGAGAATGGAAACAAGCTGGGAAACACCCTTCAGGATATTATCCAGGAGAACTTCCCCAACCTAGCAAGACAGGCCAACTTGCAAATTTAGGAAATACAGAGAACATCACTAAGATATTCCACGAGAATATCAACCCCAAGACACATAATCAACAGATTTTCCAAGGTAAAAATGAAGAAAAAAATGTTAAGGGCAGCCAGAGAGAAAGGCCAGGTCACCTACAAAGGGAAGCCCATCAGACTAATAGTGGACCTCTCAGCAGAAACCCTACAAGCCAAAGACATTGGGGGCTGATATTCAGCATTCTTAAAGAAAATAATTTTCAAGCCAGAATTTCATATCCAGCAAAACCAAGCTTCATAAGCAAAGGAGAAATAGAATCCTTTCCAGACAAAAAAATGATGGGGATTTCATCATCATTAAGCCTGCCTCACAAGAGAGTTCCTGAAGGAAGCACTAAATATGGAAAAGAAAAACTTGTACCAGCCCCTACAGAAACACATCAAAACATAAAGACCAATGATATGATGAAGAAACTGCATCAACTAGTGTGCAAAATAACCAGATAGCATCATGATGACAGGATCAAATTCACACATAACAATACTAACTTTAAATGTAAAAGGACTAAATGTCCCAATTAAAAGATAGAGACAGGAAGGGGAACATCACACACCAGGGACTGTTGTGGGGTGGGGGGAGGTGGGAGGGATAGCATTAGGAGATATACCTAATGCTAAATGACGAGTTAATGGGTGCAGCACACCAACATGGCACATATATACATATGTAACAAACCTGCATATTTTGCACATGTACCCTAAAACTTAAAGTATAATAATAATAAAATTTTTTAAAAAAGATAGAGACAGACTGGCAAATTGGATAGAGTCAAGACCCATCAGTGTGTTGTATTCAGGAGACCCATCTCACATGCAAAGACACACATAGGCTCAAAATAAAGGGATGGAGGAAAATTAACCAAGCAAATAGAAAGCAAAAAAAAAAAAAAAAAAAAAAAGCAGGGGTTACAAAGAAGGGCATTACATAATGGTAAAGGGATCAATTGAACAAGAAGAGCTAATTATCCTAAATTTGTATGCACACAATACAGGAGCACCCAGATTCTTAGAGACCTACAAAAAGACTTAAGATTCCCACACAATAATAGTGGGAGACTTTAACACCCCACTGTCAATATTAGATCAACAGGACAGAAAATTAACAAGGATATTCAGGACTTGAACTCAGTTCTAGACCAAGCAAACAGAATATACATTCTTCTCAGTATCACATGGCACTTATTCTAAAATCTACCACATAGTTGGACATAAAACATTTCCCAGCAAATGCAAAAGAACTAAAATCATAACAGTCTCAGACCACAGTGCAATAAAATTAGAACTCAGGATTAAGAAATCCACTCAAAACCACACAATTACATGGAAATTGAAAAACCTGCTCCTGAATGACTCCTGAGTAAATAATCAAATTAAGGCAGAAATCAAGAAGTTCTTTGAAATCAATGAGAAAAAAGAGACAATGTACCAGAATCTCTGGGACACAGCTAAAGCAGTGTTAAGATGGGGGAATTTATAGCATAAAATGCCCATATTAGAAAGCTAGAAAGATCTCATATTGACACTCTAACCTCACAATTTAAAAAGCTATGAAAAAGAATGAGTTCGTGTCCTTTGCAGGCACATGGATGAAACTGGAAGCCATCATTCTCAGCAAACTAACACAGGAACAGAAAACCAAACACTACACGTTCTCACTCACAAGTGTGAGGTGAACAGTGAGAACACATGAACACAAGGAGGGAAACATCACACACTGGAGCCTGTCGGTGGAGTGGGGGACAAGGGGAGGGAGAGCATTAGGAGAAATACCTAATGTAGATGGTGGGTTGATGGGTGCAGCAAGCTGCCATGGCACATGTATACCTATGTAACAAATCTGCATGTTCTCTACATGTATCCCAGAACTAAAATTTAGAAAAATAACAACAACAAAAACACTTAAAGGAGCTAGAGAAGCAAGAGCAAATGAATCCAAAAGCTAGCAGAAGACAAGAAATAACTAAGATCAGAGCAGAATTGAAGGCAATAGAGACACAAAAACACCCTCCAAAAAAAATCAATGAATCCAGGAGCTGGTTTTTTGAAAAGATTAACAAAACAGACTGCTAGCCAGACTAATAAAGATAAAAAGAGAGAAGAATCAAATAGACACAATAAAAAATGATATAGGGGATATCACCACCGACCCCAGAGAAATACAAACTACCATCAGAGAATGCTATAAACACCTCTATGCAAATAAACTAGAAAATCTAGAAGAAATTGGTAAATTCCTGGACACATACACCCTCCAAAGACTAAACCAGGAAGAAGTCAAATCCCTGAATAGACCAATAAGAAGTTCTGAAATTGAGGCAGTAATTAATAGCCTACCAACCAAAGAAAGCCCAAGACCAGACAGATTCACAGCCAAATTCTACCAGAGATACAAAGAGGAGCTGGTACCATCCCTTCTGAAACTATTCCAAACAACTGAAGAGGCGGGACTCCTCCCTAGCTCATTTTATGAAGCCAGCATCATCCTGATACCAAAACCTGGCAGAGACATGACAAAAAAAGAAAGCTTCAGGCCGATATCCCTGATGAACATCAGTGTGAAAAGCCTCAATAAAATACTGGCAAACTGAATCCAGCAGCACATCAAAAAACTTATCCACCATGATCAAATCGGCTTCATCCCTGGAATGCAAGGCTAGTTCAACATACACAAATCAATAAATGTAATCCATCATATAAACAGAACCAAAGACAAAACCACATGATTATCTCAATAGATGCAGAAAAGGCCTTTGATAAAACTGAACATATTTTCATGTTAAAAACTCTCAATAAACTAGGTATTGATGGAACATATCCCAAAATAATAAGAGCTATTTATGACAAACCCACAGGCAATATCATAATGGGCAAAAGCTGGAAGCATTCCCTTTGAAAACTGGTACAAGATAAGGATGCCCTCTCTCACCACTCCATTCAACATAGTATTGGAAGTTTTGTCCAGGGAAATCAGGCAAGAGAAAGAAATAAAGCGTATTCAAATAGGAAGAGAGAAAGTCAAATTGTCTGTTTGCAATGACATGATTGTATATTTAGAAAACCCCATCATCTCAGCCCCAAAACTCCTTAAGCTGATAAGTAACTTCAGCAAAGTCTCAGGATACAAAATCAATGTGCAAAAATCACAATCATTCCTTTACACCAACAATAGACAAGCAGAGAGCCAAATCATGAATGAACTCCCATTCACTATTGCTACAAAAATACCACCTAGTAATACAGCTAACAAGAGATGTGAAGGATCTCTTCAAGGAGAATTACAAACCACTGCTTAAGGAAATAAGAGAGGACACAAACAAATGGAAAAACATTCCATCCTCATTGATAAAAAGAATCAATATCATGAAAATGGCCATATTCCCCAAAGTAATTTCTAGATTCAATGCTATTCCCATCAAACTACCACTGACGTTCTTCACAGAATTAGAAACAAACTATTTTTAATTTCATATGGAATCAAAAAAGACCCTGTATAGCCAAGACAATCCTAAGCAAAAAGAACAAAGCTGGAGGCTGTTCTGACTTCAAACTGTACTACAAGGCTACACAAGGCAGCATGGTACTGGTACCAAAACAGACACATAGACAAATGCAGCAGAACAGAGACTTCAGAAATAACACCACACATCTACAACCATCTGATCTTTGACAAACCTGACAAAAACAAGCAATGGGGAAAAGATCTCCTATTCAATAAATAGTGCTGGGAAAACTGGCGAACCATATGCAGAAAACTGAAACTGGACCCCTTCCTTACACCTTATTCAAAAATTAACTCAAGATGGATTAAAGATTTAAGTGTAAAACCCAAAATGATAAAAACCCTAGAAGAAAACCTAGGCAATACCATTCAGGGAATAGGCATAGGCAAAGACTTCACGACTAAAACACCAAAAGCAATTGCAACAAATGCCAAAATTAACAAATGGGATCTAATTAAACTAAAGAGCTTCTGCACAGCGAAGGAAACTATCGTCAGTGTGAACAGGCAACCTAAAGAATGCAAGAAAGTTTTTGCAATCTACCCATCTGACAGAGGTCTAATATTCAGAATTTACAAGGAACTTAAGCAAAGTTACAAGAAAAAAACCAACTTCATCAAAAAGTAGACAAAAGATATGAACAGACACTTCTCAAAATAAGACATTTACGTGGCCAAAAACCATATGAAAAAAAGCTCAACGTTACTGATCATTAGAGAAATGCAAATCAAAACCGCAATGAGATACCACCTCACAACAGTCAGAATGGCAATTATTAAAAAGTCAAGAAACAATAGATGCTGGCAAGGCTGTGGAGAAATAGGAACACTTTTATACTGTTGGTGGGAATGTAAATTAGTTCAACCATTGTGGAAGACAGTGTGGCGTTTCCTCAAGGATCTAGAACCAGAAATACAATTTGACCCAGCAATCCCATTACTGGGTATATCCAAAAGAATATAAATCATTCTACTATAAAGAGTAGACTATTCTACTCTTTTTTAAATATCATATATATATATATATTTTTTAAAAATGTTTATCAAAAATATTTATAAATATTCTTATATTTATGGAAACATTCTACTATAAAAGTACACTTATGCTTATTGAAGCACTGTTTACAATAGCAAAGTCATGGAACCAACCCAAATGTCCATCAGTGATAGAATGGATAAAGAAAAATAAATAAAATGTGCTATATATACACCATGGAATACTATGCAGCCATAGAAAGGAATGAGATCATGTTCTCTGCAGGGACATAGATGAAGCTGGAAGCCATTATTCTCAGCAAACTAGCACAGAAACAGAAAACCAAACACTGCATCTTCTCACTCATAAGTGGGAGCTGAACCATGACAACACATGGACATGGAGAGGGGAACAACACACACCAGGGCCTGTTGGTGGGTGGGAGGATAGGGGAGGGAACTTAGAGGATCAGTCAATATGTGCAGCAAACCACCATGGCACATGTATACCTATGTAACAAACCTGCACATGTTGCATATGTATCCCAGAACTTAAAGTAAAATAAAAAATAAAAAAACTGAGCTCATGATGGGGTGCAGCGCAAAGGTGAGTATGGGAGGTGTAAATCATAAAACAGAAAGGATGTTTAAAGTCTGGAGGTACAATAAATGTGAGTAATGTAGAGTTCAATTAGTTTGTATATACTAGGATAGGATTGAAAAATGGGGAGGGATACATTCAAAGGCATCTGTGTGACTGAATGTGTAAATCAAAGGACATGTTCTATGGGTAGAGGATAACTTGCAATCTTTACACATTTACCTTTTGTTGTTTTAGAGTGATTTTTGATCCTCTTACGCAGATACCTCCTGTCTCCATGTTTTATCTATTACATCAGACTATGGCTCTAGCTTTTTAGGCAATAAGAAATTTTTTCAAGCTATGGAAAAGGGGAAAGGGCATAATAAACACTTTGGACTTAAGTCATTGTGATGGATTATCTTGCCACTTGGTTTGAAATCTAAGTTTGCAAATCAGAAAGGTAAAACATTCTGAAGCATCACCAGCTGTGAGCTGGGCAGGCCACTTCAGGAAGGGCTTGATCACTCAAGTGGCAGAAAAGGAGGAGTCAGGAAAATGTGTATGGTCAGCAGCAGAAAGTACCAGATGACAATGCTTGATTATTTAGAATTTGAGGTTTGATGCTTGGGAAATGTGAAATAATAAGCCACATGAATCATTATCACCTAGGTCGGTATTGCTCTTGTTTTAGAATAGACAATCGCCTGTGTGGTATGAATTGAAGGACATCACAAGGAAATATCATGAAATCTTACACTACTAGAATAAAGACAGACCTTAGAAGTCACCTAGTCTAGAAGTTCCCTCCCTGTGTGTTATGGGTGTACCTCAGCCCTTAGGGAAGACTCTAGAAGCCTCATTCCCAGGGGTGCAGTACAAAAATTACTTTCTATGTGTGTTATGATGGGAAAAGGCTTATGGGTACTAAGTGGTGCAACCTCATCATAGTCCATGTGAAAAATCTGAAAGCAATGAGATGAAGGAGCTTGGCAAGTTGTTCTGGGTAGTTAGAACTGTGATCCAGATGTCCTAAAGCTGCTTCTCAATACACTGTCTTAGCTCTTCCTCTGCCGGCTTGAAAGTTTCTCCACAGGTAGAGGAACATTCTGTTAAGTTAGAGCCTGACCTTTAAGTAATTAAATTGAAAGTCAGTCCCCTTCCAAAACCCTCCAAAGACTTCCCATTGCACTTATAAAATTTAAACTTCTTATCAGGGACTAAAAAGCACTGCATGACTTGACTGTAGCCCACCTCTTCGGGCTTATCCCCTCCACTCTCCTAACTCATCACGCCACAGCCATCCTCACTTCCTTCCCTTTCCTATCCAAGTTGTTTCCACCTCAGAAACTCTACACTTGCTCTTCCTTCTGCCTGGAACACTCTTTTCCCAGATCTTGCTCTGCTTCATTCAGGGGAAGATTCAAATATCACTTCCTCAATGAAGCCCTCCCTATTCACCCCAGCTCAACTAATTATTCTATCATATTACCTTTTTATTTTCTTCATAGAACCTACTACTATCACAAATGGTCTCGTTTATGTACTTACTGTCTGTCTCTCCCACTAGAAGGTAAGCAGGGACCTTGTCTAAATTGATCCCTAGAATAAGGCTTAGCACATGGTAGGTATTTCAGTACTTTTGTGAATTAATGAGTAATATATTATTTGCCTAGGATACTTCACATTTCCTATATTATTTGCCTATATTATTGCCTATATTATTTGCCTAGGATACTTCACATTTCCTATATTATTTGCCTATATTATTGCCTATATTATTTGCCTAGGATACTTCACATTTTTTATTAAAATATGAAGTATCCTAGGCAAATAACATATAGTCATTATCAGTTAATAGATTATTAGGAAATTGTTTATCAGCTTATTTCCAGGGCTCCAGCTAGCAGGGATGCACGATTATCTCTAGCAGTTCAGGGGAGAAACTAAAGAGGATTAAATAGGACTGCAGAATGGTAAAGAGGTTTTGTTATGGGTAAGTAGGAAAAAGAGAGGCCCAGGTAGGAGAAACTGCCAGGATGAGGGTGCACGCAGGTCAATGACATTAGAAGGGACTTCTAGAAAGGAGAGGAGATTGCCATCATGACAACTCACTCTGTTCGCTGGTGTGCTCAAAGCTGACCCCAAACATGGGCATTTATGGAGGCAGCAGAGTGGAGCCAGAAACATCAGGACAGTTGTTCCAACATAAATGTGACTCTTTCAACAACTCACCTGTGTGGTATACAAATGCCTCCCATTGGCCATCAGGATTCCTGCCAACCTGTGCCACTTACTAGGAGGAAGTTCAGAGAACTGTTGTAAGCAGTTACTAAATGTAAGCTGGAAAAATAATCTAAAGAAATGGATTTCTAAAACCTCTGGAGGCCTCTTTCTAAAACCACTCAGAAGGTAAAGATAGAAAAAGGAAAATGGAGAGAGAGATGCCAAAGGAATGAGGGTGGGAGGTGGAAAGAGACGTTCCTTCAAGAGTTTAATAAGAATAATGTTAAGGCTTTTGGAAATGATTAACAACAGTGACAGCTCTATTCAGAAGTGAAATGAATAAATATTAGAGCTACCCCACAACATCTAGGTGGGAAGCACTTGACAGACATCAGCTATAACAGACAGCACCACTCACAGCTGCACGGATGGAAAAGCTGAAGTTTCCCAAGTTTCATAGTCTCTCAAATTTTCTGTTGAATCTCTCTTAATGGTTCTTTTGGGATAGGGCTGTCCTTTCCCATTTGACTGTTCTGCAGGCCTGTGGCACAGACTTACATAAGGCATATGCAGAGAAATAACAGGATTTCTGGGAAGCAGCACTTAAAGGCTTATTTTTTTTAAACTGCATTGCTATATTTAGGGAAATGATTCAGAAGACACCCCCACTCCATCACATGCACACCTCTCTGTCTAGTGTTCCATGCACGTTTGACTGTTTTCCTTGGCATTTTATGTTTTTCTAATTTCAGTATAGGGTTTTGCATCTCTCCATAAAGGTTCTTTCTGTAGCAATCATTTTTGCCTTTTTTTTTTTTTTTTTTTACAGGTGATGTGATGGCTTGGGCTATCATGAATAAAATATAAAGCAGCGTATGACATCTCCTCACATGGATCAAAAGTTTGGGAACTGCATGGTTCATGAGGGAAAATGTGTTCTCGAAAGGCCTGGGGAGGTTTGGGGTAATTCTTCTTGTCACAGGACATGAATCTTTGAAATGTCAAGCTAAAAACAAGCTCTTAACATCATATTAGTGCTATTGGCTCATTCAGCAGGTTCTCTCCCCATTGCCTGGGATGCAGAGGCTGTGGTGATTTTCTGTGGAAAAAAGCACAGCAAGGAGAGGTCTAGGTTCTAATCTCAGACGCACTGATAATAAGGTAAATGTCTCTGAGTGTGTTTTTTGTTTTGTTTTGTTTTGTTTGAGACAGTCTCCCTCTGTTGCCCACGCTAAAGTGTAGTGGCGCAATCTTGGCTTACTGTAATCTTCACCTCTCAGGTTCAAGTGATTCTCCTGCCTCAGCCTCCCAAGTAGCTGGGGTTACAGGCATGCGCCACCACACCTGGCCTTGCTATTTCCTCTTACAGCCTCATTTTCCTCATGTATAAAATGAGAGGATTGAATGGTATCAGCCCCTCCCACACTGACCCACAGAACTCTAGTGAGAATACACAATATACATGTATGTCCCTTCTTTTGGTCATTCATAAGGCTCAATAGCACTTTAAAGACTCATTATGTTCTATAATAGTAATAAAACTTTGTTGATTACATTATTTTCCAAACTAACTTGCCATGAAACAGCCCCTGAACCTCTCTTTCCTCTTCCCCTGACACCTTTTAATCTCTATCTCATTGGGCCCTAATGTTCTAAGAAACCTATTAACTAGATGATTTTGTGGGCTCCTTTCAGCTCCAGATTCAATTTGGTTCTGCCATAAGGCCCTACTTCTTGCCAAACATGTGCTGGTGCAATGAGAAGGGACATGTCCCCTGCCTCCAAGCTGCTCACAGTCATGGTCTATTCTGGTCCCTGTGATAGAAGAGCAAGTTGTCTAATTAGCTGAGGACATCACTTTGAAGGGTGAGCAGAATGCCCAAAAGCTGGATTGCTTATAGTCCATTGGCTAATAGCTTGCTCTGTGCTTTAGATGTTTACTTGTGAGTTCACCAGAAATATGTGAATCTATGATGAAATATTAAAGAGAAACTGTGTCATTGTTTTCCCAAGAAATCCCCTGAGAGAGCTCTGTGCTGATTTTAGAGAAGACCATGATCAAATGTGCCCATTGGGATAAAATGATGGTTGCCAAGGATCACGCAGGTAAGTGTCGGGAGCTTCTGCCCAGAATGGGCATGTCTGAAATCATCTGAGGGGAAAAATTGCACAGAGAACAGGAAGATTTTTGTTTGGTGGTAGAGCAGCTTTAAATTTGTTCCAGAATATTTTATGAAAACATTTCTCTGATTTGGGACTCTCTCTTCTGGACAAAGCAAATGCAAATCTGTCTCAAGCTTTACCACTAATGGTACCACCCACCAAGTCTCCATATGGCCCCGTGACTAAGGACATTTGTTTTAACTTTAAAGTGGCCCCTAACTGTGCCATAGGCACAGTAGTACATGATATCAAGCTACTAGAGATATGGCTTTTGGGGGAAGAGAGAGAAAGAAAAAGCAGGCAGAAATGCTGCTTTGTGCTACACTGATGACAGATGGATCACCTATGGCATGTGGAACATTTCCTAAACCACAGCTCGCCTCTAACAAGAACGCAGAAAGAAGAGCTCTCTCTGCCTTTCTTCCAATATAGTGTTAACAGAGATGACATTTGATTTGGAAGAGGAGTAAATAAAAATGAAACAAAAATGTGGGGAGACTGTGGGATTGGAGGACGGCAACTGATGAGCAATCAGACCACAAGGTGATAACACTGAGCACATGTAAAGTAGAGAGAATTTCAGTAGAGAAGGATTCAATTTCAAGTCCAGGGAAATCAAATGCCCACTCTTGCTACCCCCCATATGTGTGGCAGCAGGCAGGAGAGAACATTGTTCCCTAAAAGGAGAGTGGGATGTTAGAGAAGTGGGAGAGAGAGAAATAGGAGCTATTCTGCGACTGTGTTTCCTAAACTGGATGACTACAGGTGCTGCAGGGAGCCGTGCTAAGCCTGCCTAGGGAGGGGCACTTGATTTCCTGATTAGCCTTCTCATCAGGCTTCTGTGAAGCTGGAGAGGTGGGCTGCTTTATGCTGCTGCAGCTTTGGCAGGCTGATGTCTTTCAGGGAGAAAATGGGAGTACGGCCAGCAGGCAGTGCCAGCATGGCATTGAGGCCCAGTGGGCACTCAGGTCCTAGGGTGCAAGGAAAGCCAAGCAACTGCTGAATCTTAACTCCTCTATGAACCCCCTTTCTGACATTACCTCCTTCCTGTCTTGCCCCTCCTTTCACAGCCCATTTTCCAATCTTGTTGAGATGTTGGATTTTTCTTTCCTTGTTTTCCTTCTCTTCTTGGCCCATTTTCTCACTGTCCCGCTCAGACCCACAGCCAGTCTCGCCAGCAACTGTCTTGTCAGCACATTACATAACTTTGTGTCTTTGTCTTTATCCTGTGCTCACTCTGCAGACTTTAACCCCAAGAAAACCCAGCAAATGTTTCACTTTTCTGCTTGCATGACTGAGTGCTAAAGAATCTGTTTCCGCTGAGTTCCCCAGCATCCCTGGCATTCCTTTCCCTTGATACGCCTGTCTCCCTTTTCCTTGTAGAGGCCACTTGGCATTACCCTACCCCCTTCCCAAGCCCTTTATTACTCCTGCCCTCCCCACCTTAGCTCTCCATCTTAGCAGATGGCCTTGCTTCTATCTGCACACCGGGCAATAGAAAGGGAAACCAGGCAGCTGGATCTTGTTTCATGGAAGATCTTTTCGTCAGTGGAAAGCCTTAATGAACTTGGATTTACAAAGGAAGGCTTAGACCAGAAAGGCGAGTAAGGGATAGGAACAGTTGCCTAACATAGTAGAGTGGGAAAAAATAGCATTCTGAAGGACAACAAGGAGAGGAATAGAGAAGAGTCGGCAAGTTGGCCAAAGTTAACTGACACTCAGGAGAAGCCCCAAGTGCAAAATCCCAGTGGGGAAAACAAAGGCTTTTAAGAACAAGAGTGGATAAATACCCCTTCTTTGCCTCCCATCAAAAGCCTCTGTACAGTCTACCACAAATACAAGTGCTTTGTGAGAATGTGGTTTTGTAGAATTTAAGGAAGGAACACTTTTCTATCCGGGGCAATGAAGCATAGACAACAGAGCGCTATGATTGAGACCCAGAGGAATCTATGAAAACCCAAGCCCTGGAACTCTGTAGAAATTTTGGGAAGGCCTTAATAACTTTCACTTGTTTGAAATACTGAAGCACTCTTATCTCAGTTTAAAGGGGAAGAGAGGACCCCCGCAAACGGATATCTGGATTAAACAGAAAAACAAAAACAAAAAACATGCCTTCAAGAGTAAATTTCTTCAACTTTGCCCCCATTCCACAAACATATCTTCATCTATACCTATCTTACCTCAGTCACATTCATCTCAAAGAAGAGGTATAGACGCAATGTGATTTGAGAGAAGAAGAACAAACGTGAACAAACACACCTGAACAAAACTAAACAAAAAGAAAAAACGGATTTGGCTTTTGAATCTTAACTCAAATCTGACTAGCTGTGTGGCTTTGGGCAAGTTGCTTAACCTCTCTGAGCTAAGGTCAACTTTCTAATCTATAAAATGAGGAATAAAACCCTTTGAGTTGTTAGGTTTAAATGACAATGTATGATAGTAACCCCATGGTCCCTCCCTAAGAGAGCTCAAGCAAAAGCTCTACTCTAGCTCTAAGATTCCAGTTCTTCTACCTGTCAAGGACAGGGGCCAGCAGGAAGCCCCAGACACTCATGCCTCCATACCCCCAAGTGCTCACAGCCCAACACTCAAAGTTTCTCATCAACATCTGCCTTGAGTCCACTGGAACCAATCTCATTATGGAGTTTGTCCCTGTTTGTGTTACTTGCCCCAAGAAGCTGCTGGTTCCCAGGACACTCTCACTTCCCATCTTTTTATCGCTATATGACTCTGTACAACCTAATTGTATCCCCACATCCCACTCCTCCCGAGCTCCCCAGACCTTCCACTGTGCCCTCCTGAATTCATGATCCATCATTAGCAAAAGTTCCCTCTGCCTCCAGCCTCTTCTCTGAACATTCACTTTCTTGCTCTAACCAAAACTTGGCTCTCCCCAGAGGACACCCTCCAGTAGCGCAGAGGCTGCTTTTCCTCCCACAGCCCTCAGACTTCTGGGCTTGAAGGCAGGATGAGGTCCTCCTTGATGCTCATCACAACTTCCAGACCATTCTCCCTCTCTCCTCCCAAAATACCCCTGCTTTGAATCATATGTCATCCGACTATATCACCCACTACCCTTCATTGCAGCTAAACTTACTGACATTTGTCTCACTGTCATTTTCTTCAACATTACTTCTATCTTGATTTTTCGTGGTTTTAATATACCATCTGAAGAAACTTCATGTGTCATGGCCACTCACTTCACTAAATGTCCCTGCATTGGTGATCTTGTCCTCCACCCTCCCTCATTACTCTCATGGTGACACCCTGGGCCTTATCATAACAAATTATTGTGACTATTCCATGATACTCCCTCTGTGATCACTCTTATATTTTTAGCTCTTTCTGAAGCCCTAGATCCAAAAAATCCTCTGCACCCCCCTCCACAGGACCTATAATCCATTGATCCTGCCACCTTTTTACTGTCCCCACCCACGTTATGTCCTCTTCTCTTCCCTCCTAAACCAGCTTAGATCCATAGTCAGTCATTAGTCACTTCTGTGTATTTATCCTCACTTTCCATGTCCCTGTTGTTTCATTATATTTGCTTGGCTAAACTCCAAGTTTGATTATTTCTCATTTTTGCTACTTTGGCCTATGAAGTCAGTCCAGCTAGAAGTGGCTGGAAACATAAAAAACCATGCTGGCATGTCTTGCTTTAAATTCAACTCTTGACCTTAAGGAGGTCCATAAAGCTGCCTGACAACCACACTGTATTTCCCTAGTACATTCACCCTCCCACTCTACTAGATGAGTATTTCGCACCTTCTTCTTTCTCCTCACACATCCAATACCTCTGCCCCCACTCACAGCAGACAACCTTGCTTCTTACTTTCCTGGCAAAATTGGAGCAATCAGAAGAGAACTTCCACAAACTCCCACTCCCTCAATCTACCCACCTTCCACCATCTGCACCCATATATTCTGCCTTCCTGCTGTTACTAAAGATGAACCCTATGCTCCTCTTTCAAGCCAATCTTTCCCTCACGTAATTAAGAACACCTGACTGGGGTAAGTTGAGTGTGTATGTGTTGAAACTGTGTGTGCTTTTAATTTCTTCCTGTTATAAACAAGACTGTTATGAATAACTTAATGCCAAATATGCTGAATTTTGGATCATTTCCTTAGAATGGATTCCCAAAAAGATATAAGGATGAGGGCAAACCATATTTCTATTTTCATGGTAATATAGTATGTGCTGAGGGGAGTGGGAATCAGGGGAATAAGCTATCTCTGGCTCACTGTTGCATATGAGAGGGAAAAATTAACCTTATGAAAGAAAAACTTAAAATAGAGCTAAGCTACAATGAAAACATGAATAACACTTAGGAAATATGTCTGAGTTTATATGTTACAATGCAGTTAATCCAAATGATAACTTTTACGCCTATTCCTTTCTCCAAAAAAGTCAATTTTTCATGTTTACAATTTTGTTCAGAAACCAAATAACAAAGCAACAAAAACTAAAATATTAATTTTTGCTTGTACTATTGGTGCCAATTCACAGAAAACAATTCTGGAAAGGAGTTTTAGTGATGTGATTTTTCTCATCAATAAGTATTCCTGAAATTGAATTATTAAACCTTCTTAATATTTCAAGAATTGCATAAGCACCTACAGAATTCCATGAAACCTTTGCTGATATTGGGGGGAGGTGAGTGGAAAGAAAATCAAATCATGTCTGTTGGCCACTTTCTTGCTGTACTTGTATAGATTTTAGTAATTCATAGTGAGCAGTGTTGGCACTTCCTTATAATTATTTTATTCAGATTTTTCCATTACAAAAGCAATATATCTCCAGGTAAAAGAGGTAATTTACCATTTATTTTCTAAGAGAAATTTCTTCTCTGTTCCTACATGCCGTCAAGTCTCAGTGAAGGAATAAAAATACATAAATCCCACAAGAAACAAGAGAACACACAAGCAAACCATAGATAAGAAGAAAATTTGGCAAGTTTGAAAGATCTCATTTATGTCAAGTCCAAATACCAGATGGAGGAGTAGTGACTGACTGCAGAGTGGAGTAAGCCCAGCCCACATGCCTACAGCAGAAAGGTAACTTGCCCAATGGGTTCCTGGGAGGACTTAGCATTTGGAAGACCCAGGCCCTGCCAAAGACGAGGATGAGGCATAAGACTAAAAATAGAGGGCTTGGTTGAAATCTGTATGTAGTTGGATCCTCCCAAATCCCCTTCTCAAAACTACACAGGCCGGGCGCGGTGGCTCAAGCCTGTAATCCCCAGCACTTTGGGAGGCCGAGGCGGGCGGAACACGAGGTCAGGAATTCAAGACCAACCTGCCCAATTCAGTGAAACCTTGTCTCTACTAAAAATACAAAAATTAGCTGGGTGTGATGGCGCGCGCCTGTAGTCCCAGCTATTCAGGAGGCTGGGGCAGAAGAATCACTTGAACCTGGGAGACAGAGGTTGCAGTGAGCCAAGATTGAGCCACTGCACTCCAGCCTGGGTGACAGAGCAAGACTTCATCTCAAAACAACAACAAAACAGAAACAAAAAAAAAAACTGCACAACCAGATGACTAACCCTGCAAAAGATCAGAAATTGATTCTCTAGCAAAATTGAATAAGGCTTCCAAATGTGGGGACACCAGGCATTGAAAATGCAGAATTTAGTGAAAGTTTGCACTTTAAATAATGAGACTCTTCCCACACCTTGCTCTCACAACACAGACAGATATATGTGCCATCCCACCTCCCAAAATATTGGAGGACTATTCTATTTGGATATTGAATAGCCCCAAAGGATTTTCATGTACTGGCACATGTGGGTCTCTCAATGAAGAGCTAACCCCTGCTTAATGGTCTACAAGACCCATCCATGCTTACAAAACTTTGCATCAAATTTTTAATACCTTATTTTTAAATTGAATGGTCAAAAAGCATAGGATATTTAAGGAGAGCCTCTAACATCCAAAAGAGAAACAACAAATGGGAAAAAGGAATTAGAAGAAAAACAGACTATACCAGCAAGGAATTATTATAATACTGAGAGGAGAAAAAATACTGCATTCATGAAGCAAGACAGAATGCCATGAAAAAAAGAAAAAGCATTGTATTAAAATATAATAGGCTATGCTGTAGCAACACTCAATTTTCAATGACTGAGGACAACTAAAGTTTATTTCTTATTTATAGCAAGTCCAAAGCAATTATAAGTTGTTCTCCTTTATCTGGGACTCAGAGATGCAAGTTCCCTTGATTTTAGGACACCACCATTTTTACACGTGGCTTACAAGGACACCAGAGCAGGAGGCAAGAGGGATGGACCCAGGCACAGTAGCTTTTAGCTGCCTCAGCCTGAAAGTGACTTATGTCACTTCTTCTCACAGACCACTCACCAGAACTAGTCACATGGCTCCAATCTAACTAAAGCCAGGAAATGTAGAAAAGCACATGGAATATTTGTTGAGCTTCACATGTCTGCAACAGGAACTATCAGAGAACAAGAAAGAGCTCATGAAAATGAATAATGATAGCTGAAATTAAAGATTCAGTAGAAAATTTAGAAGATAAACTTGAGAAAACCTATCAGGAGATACAGTTGACCCTTGAACAACACAGATCCACTTATAAGCAGATGGAAAATATAGCATTTGAGGAATACAAAAAGTGCTTACACTTTTTCTGTATGCAGATTTCACAAGGCCAACTGTGGAACTTGCATATATGTGAATTTTGGCATACAAGATGGTCCTGAAAATAATCCCCTGTGTATCCTGAGGGATGACTATACATTTTTAAATCACAGAGAAACTTAAAGAGGTTTATAATCCATCCAATTATTAGGAATTATGAAGATTGCAACAAAAAGAATGGGAAGAGATGTTCTATAAATACCAAAAAATCATCCACAAACTAAAATATGCAAGTCTCCAAATTAAAAAGGCCCACTAACACAGACACTCACCCTTTGGGCAAAAGCTATGATGAGGAGTCATGTGACACAAGACCCAACAGCCTGTGGTTGAAACAACAAACCCTCAGAGGTATGGCCTGCACTTGGTTTAATGGAAGAGAGTGGGATGACTGGCAAGTACCTTGCAGAGCCTGTTCAGTTTAGTGTAGGGTGTCATGCCTTTTATCACTTAACATTGTATAATAATTGTATTTCCATGGAACTTGATGACCTTCACAGCTATTACATTTAATGGTTGCAAATATCCTATACGACAGACACACCATATTTTACTTAACCCTCCCACTAGCTAGACTTTAATATTGCTTCCAATCTTTTATTGTTCTAAATAAGATCATTGTGACTATCTGAGTAAATTTTAAGTTTTAAATGATTTCCTTAGGAGGGACAGCCTAAAGCTGTAAAGAATGGGAGCAAATCTAATTACATTTCCATGATTCTTGGTGGATTTTACAGAAATCAACTTCTACAATTATTATACGAACTCCTAATGCATGCAAGCATAAATGCACATACTCACAGTCATTGGCATTGTTTTTATTGAAAAATATTTTGCTAACTTAGGAGGAAATGGATTTGTATACATTTCTGTATATTTGTATATAATTTCATTTTAATTAATTATCTGTCTGTAAACATCACTTATGTATCCATTCAGTGCATAGTGCTTTTCTTATTACTTTGTACAAATTCTCTATATTGATCCATCAGTTACTTATTTGCCTTTTAATAGATGTCCTTAAAATCTTTAAATCAGTTGATCCTCTTTTAATGATTACTAATAATCACATATTTCTCTAGAAATTTCACTATTACTTGTTTCACTGTGATTAAATTTTGTAAATGCAGGTCCTCAGTAAAATATGCTCAGTATTATTTGATGAGTGCCTCCTACATTTCAGGTATTGGAGGTACAAGATGAGCAGAAATGGTCCTGCCTCCAGTAGTTTACAGAACTGATGCTTCCTACAAATTGTTAATCCCAGCTCCATCACTGAGCAGAATGCTTTTCCCACTGCTGTCTCATGTAAAAAATTCTTATATGTAAATGCATTCTATTTTTAGCTGTTTTTCCTGTTTTTTTCTTGTGTCAGAACTATAGTTTTAATTATTGTAATTTGTTTTGACATCTGTGAATTTAAGTTTTTCCTGGTTTTCATTATTTGATGTTCTTTTTTGTAGAGACAGGGCTTCACCATGTTGTCCAGGCTGGTCGTGAACTCCTGGCCTCAAGCGATCCACACATCTTGGCCTCCCAGAGTACTGGTATCAGAGGCATGAGCCACTGTGCCCGGCCAGATGTTCATTTCTTTAAACAAACATTAAAAATCATTTTTTCAAGTCCCCAAATATTGGAATTTTTATGGGACGTGTCAAGTAGGTAGAAAATTGTTGAAGTCCTTACATTATTTGGATGTTTCAATTTACAGTATGGTAGGGTTCTCTATTTATAAAGTTTATAGTTTTTATTTTTTTATTTTTTTATTGCGATGGAGTTTCACTCATGTTGCCCAGGCTGGAGTACAGTGACGTGATCTCGGCTCACTGCAACCTCTGCCTCCCAGGTTCAAGCGATTCTCCTGCCTCAGCCTCCTGAGTAGCTGAGATTACAAGCGCCCACCACCATGCCTGGCTAATTTTTGTAGTTTTGGTAGAGACAGGGTTTCACCATGTTGGTTAGGTTAGTCCTGACCTCCTGACTTCAGGTGATCCACCCGCCTTGGCCTCCCAAAGTTCTGGGATTACAGGTGTGAGCCACCACACCCGGCCTTTAAGTTTATAGTTTAACACTTGTTGAGTATCTGGCAAAGTGTTGCCTGTTGTTTAATAGTGCTTAATATTTGTGGTATTGTGTCCAAGTTCAATGATGAGAGAATAAAAGGCCAACTTATGAACAAAGGAAAATAAAGGTAGGTGTGAGTACTACATTTATCTTTGTAACTTTTAATAAGCCAGTTGAATATCCTAAACTTTTATACCTTTTTAATAGTTTTAGACTCTTGCAAAGTTATTGGATTTTGTTTTGTTGTTGGTTTATTTAGCATTCAGAGGTGTGTGTGTTTTATGGCATGCAGGGGTGGCAATGTCTGCCAGTGATATCTTGAGATTCAGAGATAATATTAACCAACTGAGAAGAAGAGCTGTAGCTTATACTTGTTGATTCTGGTGGAATCCTGAGACCTGTCCACCTATTGCTGAGTAACAAAGCATCTCGTAACTCAGTGGCCTAAGACAAACGTAATTTACTGTTGCTCATATTCAGTCTGTCAACTGGGGTTTAGCAGATCTGGACTGGGCTCTGCTTCTCACTGCAGCTCTACAGATCAGCTGGCAGGGTAAGAGGAGGGGAGGTCTGCTTTAAGCTGCCAGTGGTGGGAGCAGATTTGTACCACATGAGTCTCATCCTCCCCACCCTGGGCATGTCCTTCTCATGGCAAATGGTGAAAGTGCGAGAGAGCAAATGGAAATGCAAAGCAAGCAATAGAACTAAGCCCAAAGTCAAGCCCCACTCACAATGAGGCCATGACAAAGATGTGAATGCAGAGAATGGGGCAGAGAATGCAGAGAATGGGGCAAAGAATTGGGACCAATGATACCACGAACTCATGTAGGAAAGAAGGAACTGGTGAGGAAGGATCCATAAGACCAAGGGAAGATTGGGATATGAGGAAGTAGAGAAGTAAGACAAGCACTCTGTAAATAGTTAAGCCTATAGGAGATCAGTGGGGTTTCTGCTATCATCTAGGCAAGGAGTCCAGGACATGGAAAAGGAATGATGACAAGAACTTCATCAATTCTTAACTTCTTCCAAGTCTTTGACCCAGTAGTAAAGAGCACTACAACCTTTTAAACAAAAGGCTCTGTGTTTGTTCTTGGGGCCTGCAAGAAGGCAGCTGTAGTCTTCTTATAGAGACTCACACTGCATTCAGTCACAGGAAAGGACTTTACACAATTAAAATGGAGACTGGTTGAGATTAGCCTCTTTTCAGATTGCTTCTGTTCTGGGCTGCTGGCCTTAGGTGGCCTTCTGGGGAGGGTAAAAATCCTATGCAGCAGTGGAGCTCCCCCCTGCTCCATTTCTTTCCCTCCTGGTGATATATCCCTGGAAAGTTTTGGAGAAGTTTAAGGATCTGTGTGAACATGAGGGAGAGGAGTAGATTCTCAAAGACTTGGTATAATTCAGATTAGATTTTCCCTCTCTCCTTGCAGAGATTTTGCTCCCTCTCAGTCTTCTCCTAAAGCTGGACTCAGGAGGAGCCAGCTGGCAAACAAGCTCTTAGAGGGAAGAGAGATTATACTTTCCAGTCAGAATAGGGAGAGTTTCTGGTTCCCCACATTTCTCCATGAAGCTTAAATCTGTTTTTATCCCCAACTGTGAGTCATACTCATTGTTTGTAAGGTATCTATTTTAAACCATTTAAAAACAAAATTTGATATATTACAAGCTCTTACCAAAATGTATAAATTTGTTAATTGGCATAATTATTTGAAAGCCCCTCTTAATAGTAGAAATTTAAAGTAATCTACTAGCTACTTATATTCTCACTCTACAACCCAAAATGTAATCAGACACCCAACCCATTTTAAGAAATTGACTGTGTCTAATTGGTCTATTTAAAAATTTCCAAGTTCATGAATTCATGAATGTCTTTCATGAAAGACATAGGTACTCTTGGGGAAGATAATTTTGTCATAAGTTTATGATAAGTAATGATACCACATCAAGCACAGCAGTTGCAATTAGGAATACTATTTGGTTTCATATTTAATAATCCAATATTGTTCATAATTCATCTGTTTGCAGGGACCAAACTGGTGAATTAAAGGGGAATGCCATGAAGACAATCATACCTGCATCCTTTGGATCTCAGGGTGGTGCTAATCTCTGCCATTCCTTTGTGATAAAATTTTTTTAATCTTGATATGGGCAGAAAGGGGACAGGTGGTGTGAAGTTTCAGGGGTTTCCACTTATTCTTCTCTACTACAGGACTTCTTACTGTACACATCAAGAAATGAATGTGAGGTTTCCACCAAATGCTAAATATGTCTCTTCCAATTACCAAGCTTAGAAGCAGGAAAATGAGCACAGCGTGGGACTATGACCCATTGGATCCCCCGTGAGGTGGATCTGGGCCAAGATTCCATTTGCTGTCTCAGCTGCAAATGTGCCCCTTCTCTAACAGGGGCATCACATTGGTGCTCTGAGCCCCCTGGGTATCAGCATCAACCCAAAATGTGCATCTAATAGCTATAGAAAGATCTGGGTAAATGGTCAAAGATTTTTTTGGAGGGGAAGATTGGAGAAATAACTACTGTGTACAATTGCCATGGTGTTGCAGCATTCTTTCTCATAGGGACCTGGCCTCTCCTTCAGTAAATGGGTTCTAACCAGAGAGCCAAAACCTGATTAGGAGATTATGACTTTCTACAGAAGTGGCTGATTTCAGCCTTCTACCCAACCATTATTGATCTCTTGATTGTATATAATAAGCAGTACCCTTTTTGGCTGTCCATTTATTTTATCCCCAGGAACACCATGTTCTAGCCATCTCCTTTGATATCTGTAGGTTAGGCCTCTCTGGCTGCCATTCTGAGCCTGCTGCCCATTATGATTATTACACCCACCTTGCTTCTGACAGTTAAGTGCTGCCACCTGACTTGTTTTTCCAGACTCCTATCATCCCCATTGTTATTAGGGACCCAATTCTGTAACAGCATGCCCTACCACCAGAACTGGCTTACAAAAAACAGCTACTGCTGAGGTTTTCTATGATGCTGAAGCCCCCTCACCAGTGCATTTCTTTCTAAATGGATTGCCCTGTGGGTCCTCTTGAGAATTTGGTCATCTAGTGGTTTTCTTGCCTTATTTAGCAGATGTAACCCAGCATACCCCACTTCTCTGAAATTTCTAATACCTTCTCCATTATTTGTCACAAAAGTTCCTGCATTTTTACTTCACTTTGCTTCATTGCCTTTTTCAATCTTCCAAAACGTTTCCTAGCATCAGCTTGAGTCACCTCCCAAGTCCTTGCTAGGGAATTAGCTTACAGCAGTGGTGGCGTGCCCCAAATCCCCAAGCTTTCCCTTAACAAACTTATACTCTGTTCCCTTTGGTTAGGCACTCCTAGGGTCCTCTCTTAGACACACTCTCCCAGCTTCTGCTTAGTAAGTTTTCTCTAGGTCCTGAGGTTCCTTGAACAAATAATGTCATCTTCCTTTAAGAAGGCCCAGCACTTTTCTGATTGAGCTGAGATTTGATGCTAGTTATGCATCAGGTGGCTAAGAGGGGAAGTGGGGGCATATCCTGAAGAGGACCCTTCATGGTCTTGTAAGGCCTTATTTGAAGTCTCTTTATACTCTTCAAGCAAGATGGAGAATGGGGGACAATCTTCAACAATGGAGAATAGGCCATTTCTTCAGGAACGGAGGGTTCAGGGGAAATTAAAGTTCGAAGTGCATATATGCAAAGATCTATTCCAAGAGTCAAAATCACATGCTTTCCCTATTAAGATCATGACTTTGGCTTAAGAGACTTTCCTAGCCTGAGAGCTCTGCCTTCTCAGAGTTTTGCACTATTGCAGTCAAGTCCTGTGCCCCCACCCCATTCCAGCTGCAGGAATTGAAGCCTTCTACCATGCTTTGCCTTAAAATTTTGACTAATTTATCTGAGTCTGTAATTTTCTCTCAACTACTCATTCAACTCCAAATAACTTATAACTATTTTCCCTCATTTCTCAAATGCCTGAGACACTGCACCAGAAATTCCACCCAAACCCACACCAGCTCATTACAATGGAAATCTTAGCAATCACACTGTATAGTGTACCAGGGATTAATTCTCCACCTACCTCCACCAGTGGGGTCCTCATTGCCATCCAGCCAGCAAGTGAATTAACCCTAGAATCCATCTCCAATGCCAGTTGTCTTAAATTGGGTTCCTAAGCAGTGAGGACTGAGATGAAGATTCTTATACTTGATTGGGAAAGTCCTCCCAGGATAAGAGGAGTGAAGGAAGCAGGATAGGACGGGAATAGAAAACTTAAACAAGAGTGTGGTCATGGCTGAAGACTAGTTTTGGTATGATTCTACAGGGAAGCTCAAGCTGCACTACATATTAAGCCCACTTTGAGGTAGTGGGTAGAGAGCGCGGCGGGCAGCCTTTTGTACCACTGTGTCTGTTACAATTGGCTGTCCTGGGAGGTGGGGGCGTTTCCTCGCAGGAAAGGAGGCTTCTGTTTGGCTGAAGGCTAGTTCCTAGTGGAGGGGCAGCTGAGAATTATCAGTAGCCAACACAAGCAACAGCAACCAGGAGATATAAAGAGGCCTATAAAGAGGATCTAGGTGGAGTACAAAGCTAATCCTTAACACTAATGAGTATGTAGTATATGATAAACTTTCTTTCCTTTTTTTTTTCTTCAGACGGAGTCTCACTCTGTCGCCCAGGCTGGAGTGCAGTGGCGCGATGTCAGCTCACTGCAACCTCTGCCTCCTGGGTTCAAGCAATTCCCCTGCCTCAGCCCTCCGGAGTAGCTGGGATTACAAGCGTGTGCCACCACACCTGGCTAATTTTTAGTAGAGACGAGCTTTCACCATGTTGACTAGGCTGGTCTCGAACTCCTGACTTCAAGAGATCCACCTGCCTTGGGCTCCAAAAGCACTGGGATTATAGGCAGCCTAATGATAAGCTTTTTAAAATTGACTGTGTCATTTAAACTTCACAACAATTCCATGAAAGAGATATTATGATTATCTCCATTTTAGAGACAAGGAAAATGAATCTTGAGAATTCAAGTGACTTTCTCACGGTTATACAACGAAGGGCCATGTTTTCAGGTGTAATAATATCATAGATAAAAAGGCATATCTCAGTTTCTACATGTTTTAAATGGGTACATGCAGAACCTATCTCTGTTTATATCTTAATGTAGGGACACTAAGTTTAGCCAACTGGATTCATATCCTGGGTTTTAAGTGCTTTACAATAATAGTGCCCTTAGAATTCAATTGTGAATCTTATTCCCTAAGTATTGTTGATCTTACCTATTGGTTCTATGTGTGTGTGTATCAACTCAGTTGCTGGTAATATTCAATTAATTGAAACACTATATTTAGCAATTACCTTGGATAGTCATTGTTAAAAATTACTAAGAAATTCTCCATTAAGTAATAGAAAGGCCAGAAAACAAGTCTCCATACGGGATTAATAATTTATTTGGCTTTGGGCTGTGTGTTAAGCACTTTACATCCATTTTCTCACTATGAAGTAAGTACTAGCATCACATCCCAATGCAGATAAGAAAACTGAGACTCTAGGGGGTTTGTTAACTATTTTTAAATCACAGAACTAGGAAGGGATGGGTCTGAGAATGAAACTAAAATTACTATCTGACACCAAAACTAATATTGGACATTTAATGAGAAAATGGCTTATCTTAGATTCACATACATAGACACATTGGTGATAGAGAGATCAGTATGAGGAAAGGAAATTTTCCACCTTCTCAGCTTTCTTTCACATGAGCCAAATCTGAAGGCTATGAAGGAGATGGAAAATTTCAAAAAATACTCATTCACCCAGCACATCACTGAGCAGGAGAACATTTCTGAAACAAGAAAGAAGAATCATTAATAATCACTTGCTAAAATAAAAAGTATTTTTCTAGAGGCAGTGCCCTGAGCTGACACAGAATTGAGTGACTCTGACTCCATAGCTTGGATTAAATCATCAAATTGGGTCCTCTGGCGTAGAGGAGGAGGAGGTTTTGTGCAGGGGTTCGTATCTATTACTATAGGAACCATGCCAGCCACCTGCCCTCAAGGGTGGCTTCCCCAGAATGCTGAGATTTTTGCTTTCTTTTTCTGCTCACCACCTCCTACGACCAATGGAGAAGACAAGTGCTGAATCCCTCTGTGCTCTGTCTCCTAAGGCTACTCTGAAAAAGGAAGAAAACCTGTCCCTCTGTTGGCAGAAGCCTACTCCTGTTGTCCTCAGATGTTACTTACCTTTCTAGACGTCAATTTCCTCATTTGTGAAGTAGGAATAGTTCACTCCTTTGGATTGTTGTGGGGATGAAATTATTTTATACACACACACACACTATTTTGTGTGTGTGTGCACGCACATACATGTGTGTCTAGGACAAAAACATTTCTGAATAAGTTCAGATACTCTCCCCATGCCTCACTTTATTAAAAGTAGAAGAACTGAAGGAAGGGAATATTATTATCCTGTTCAAAACTCATACTGATTCTCTACAGCCTACGAGATTAAGAACAAACCCTGGCCAATATTCAAGACCTTCCTTGGTCCGGTCCCGGATTGCCTTCTCAGCTACCTTTCCCATGATGCTGCATCTCTCGCTAGTCACTGAACATGATCTGCACTTGTTGACCTTTATGCTTTTCTCATACCTTTCTACTTGCATCAGTCTCTCTAAATTTTGCCCAAATCTTATCTACCAGTTTAGTCTTGGAATGTGGAAATTCTATACAAATCAAATTTCAGGAATAGTTATGGGTAATAGTATTTCATTCCGTCAATGTAACTTATCATTTGCTGTGGGTGAAACTACAGTTTAAGAATGTTTCTTAATGTTATCAAACCATCTGTGTATAACTTGATGGATTTCTACAAGGTACACATGCTCACATAACTACCTCCCAGATCAAGAAACAGAGTTTTAGAAATACCCAAGAAGCCTCCCTCATGCCCCTTTCTAATCTGTACACCCTTCTTCAAAGGTAGCTGTTGTAGTGATGTATCATAGATTAGCTTTTGTATTTTTAAAAATTTTATATAAATGGAATCATACAGCATATATTCTTTTGTGTATGGATGATTTTGACTAATATGTTTATGATATGTATTCATATTATTACATATAGCAGTTCACTATTTATCATGGCTTCATAGCATTCAGTCACATAAAAATACTACTAATCATTTTATAGTGTTAACGGGCATTTTGGTTGTTTCCAGTTTGGGGTTATAATGAGCAATGAGATATGAATATTTTTATATTAATATTTTTGTCTACATGTGTACATGTTTTTGTGAGCTATATATAGGAGTGAAATTGCTAGGCATAGGGTATGCTTAGTTTAAATTTAGTGAATACTGCTAGTTTTCCAAAGTGGTTGTACCTGTTTACACCCACACAGAATATAGAATTTCAAGTGTTTTCTGTCTTCACCAACACTCATTATTGTATGTCTTTTTCATTATAGTCATTTTAACAGATGTATAGTGGTACTTTATTATGGTTTTTTCATTTTCTGGATGACTAATGATTTTGAGCTCCTTTTCATGTTTACTGGATATTTAGTATTCTCTTCTGTGAACTGCCTATTCAAGTTCCTTGTCCCTTTTGCTATTGGGTTAAGACTGTATAGCTTTTATGATTTCAACCCATTATTACTGTATTGTCCCTCAGTGATTAAAATCTTACCTGTCTTATAGACCCTTTTATATAAAGCATGTGTAGAATTTCATCAGTAATTGTTTCAGAGTCCCTCAGGGCAGCCTAGAGTTGAGGCTTGAGCAGCAGGATCTCTGAATTTTGAACCTATAAGAGTTCCTCTGACATTTTATCTGACTTCAGTAAAGAAAGTTTGTTTTTTTTAATTATGTATAGTGAGTAATGAAAATTAAACGAAATGAATGAATCCAGGTATCAGTAGATAAAAAGTTTATTTCACAGACTAACCTTTTTGAAAAGAGACAACAAAAAATATCGAGATGGGATTGTTCCCTTGACCCTGACTCCCTTCATGGGTGTGAACTAGGGTGACTCGTTTCACTCAGCCTGCCACTGGCCACTCCTCAGAAGAGGGAGTGTGTGAGCAAGTGAGCGCAGGAAACAGAGGGAACAAATGCTGGAACCAGCCGGTCACTCCTGTCTGGCAGGAGCAGGCTCTGTGCAGGCCCCGCAGCAGCATCCAAGTCCCTGGCCTCTTGGCACCCGAGTTGTCTGGCGTCCAGGAAGAATCAGGTCACACAAACGGATTGAAGGGTAGTATACACGGAGGATTTTATTGGGCAATAAGCATGGCTCTCAGTGGGATGGGGAATTGGAAAGGAGGTGGTGCAGGAAGAAGGTGATCTTTCCCTGAAGCCACACCAACTGAAGTTAGCCATGTCTATCCTTAGACTCTGATGTTCAGTTGCTGCTTCTCTGCTTGACGCTCAGCCACTTGTATCCCGGATGCTCAGCAGCTTGTGTTCCTGACGCTCAGCAGATTGTATACCTCTGCCAGCTGAAATATTTTTGTGACCACAGGAAAGGGGCGTGGCAGGCCAAAAAAGCAACATTTGGGTGGAAAAACAGGGTCACCTGTTTTCATTTAGACTGATGGTTCCAGGCTTAAGGGTGGGGTTTAGCCGGGATCCCAGTCATTCTGGATCAATATGATAATTGACCTCTAGGCAGGGGATAATGGCAAATAGGAGGCAGGACTAACTTGCATCTCCCACTTAGATGGACAGAATAGCATGTGGAGACTCACATTGTGAACTTTTGCTCCAAGAGCCACCGGAGAAACATACCAGGAAAACCAAAAGAATTCACAGACCCTTCGGAAGCAGCAGCTTGCTGCTGTAAACTCCAGGAGACAGCTGAAAAACTGCGAGTGCCCAAAGCGCGAGGCGGGAGAGTCTACCTCTGAACACATATCCTCACTGGAGAGGATCTGAAAATCCAGATCACAGGAGAATTTAACCTTACCTGGAGCTGAAACGAATTTAGAAAGCTGGGAGAAATACAAAAGTAGAAGCAGCAGCATGAAGAGCCCTGTAGGCACTCCCAGGCCCCAAGAAAGCCCAGGGAATCCATTTCTGACTTTATCTCACAGAAGTCCTTGGGGAGGGCTGTCAGTGGAGTTGGGGAAGGACCACAGGGAGAAGGAAACTTCCAGCTGCTTTGTAATAATTTCAACCAAGCATGAATTTTCCAGGGCAGAATCTGGGGGTGAATGGGAAGTGCAATCACAGAAGCCATGGTGAGGAGGGGCAAAACCTGAAAACCCTGCTTGCTTTCTTAGTGGGGGGGCTTGTAGCCTGGGGCAAGTTCCCAGCCCTGCTTACCAGCTGCCTGGATATAAACTCGGTGCTGTTGGGGGAGCGTGGTGGGAGTGAGACTGGCCTTACTGGCTCTGTGGGAGCTGGGTGGGGCCTGTCACTGCAGCATCCTCCTACTTCCCTGGTGACCTGTATGACTCAGCAGAGGCAGCCATAATCCCCCTAGGAATATAACTCCATCAGTCTGAGAAACACAGCCCCATCCCCACAGTGGCCACAGCAAGCCCCACCCAAGGAAAGTCTGAGCTCAGACACACCTAACCCTTCCCCCACCTATGGTCTTTCTCTACCCGCTGTGGCAGCCGAAGTCATAATCTCTTGAGAGCTCTATGGCACCACCCACCACCTGAGAAACCCCAGTATCTATCTAGGCTACTCTAGGGCAAGCTTGTATCCTTCCTATAATACCGCAGCAGATGCTTTCTTGAAAGCGCCACCTCCTGGCTGGAGGCCAACCAACACAAACCATTACAGCAACTCATAAAAGAACAACCCTGCCTCAAGAAAGGAGAAAACAATAGCTAACTCCACTGCCTATGACATCCTGGCTAACTAGAGGTCCTGAGTCTGTCCACGTGACAACTTTACTGCCAGCACAACCAGCATTCGAGAACACCAGAGCATTAAACAAAACTACAACTAAGGTCCCACACAGAGTCCACCTCACTCCCCTGCTACCACCACCAGAGCAGGTGCTGGTATCCATGGCTGAGAGACCTGAAGATGGATCACATCATAGGACTCTTTGCAGACACTCTGCAGTACGAGCTCAGAGCCCAGTAGACCCGCTGGGTGGCTAGACCCAGAAGAGAAATAACAATCACTGCAGTTTGGCTTTCAGGAAGCCCCACCCCTAGGGGAAGGGGGAGGGCACCACATCAAGGAAGCACACTGTGGGACAAAAGAATCTGGAGTGCAGCCCTTGAGTCCCAGATCTTCCCTCTGTCATAGTCTACCCAAATGAGAAAAAAACAGATAAACAATTCTGGTAATATGACAAAACAAGGTTCTTTGACACCCCCAAAAGATCACACTAGCTCACCAGCAATGGATGCAAGCCAAGAAGAAATCTCTGAATTTCCAGAAAAAGAATTCAGAAGACCAATTTTTTTTCTGATAAATAGTTTTATTTATCTCATGATATTTCTAGGGTTATTTTTATGTACCTATTATATTTTAGCACCCATGATAGCCACACCCTAAATCTAGCTCTGAACATACTATCAAATTAATTAAATTGTAGTAATCACGAACACATGGGTTGACTATGTGCCAGGCATTTTACACATATATATATATATATATATATTTTTTTTTAAATTATACTTTAAGTTCTAGGGTACATGTGCACAATGTGCAGGTTTGTTACATATGTATACATGTGCCATGTTGGTGTGCTGCACCCACTATCTTGTCATTTACATTAGGTATATCTCCTAATGCTATCCCTCCCCCCTCCCCCAACCCCACGACAGGCCCCGGAGTGTGATGTTCCCCCTCCTGTGTCCAAGTGTTCTCATTGTTCAATTCCCACCTATGAGTGAGAACATGCAGTGTTTGGCTTTCTGTCCTTGCGATAGTTTGCAGAGAATGATGGTTTCCAACTTCATCCGTGTCCCTACAAAGGACATGAACTTATCCTTTTTTATGGCTGCATAGTATTCCATGGTGTATATGTGCCACATTTTCTTAATCCAGTCTATCACTGATGGACATTTGGGTTGGTTCCAAGTCTTTGCTATTGTGAATAGTGCCACAATAAACATATGTGTGCATGTGTCTTTACAGCAGCATGATTTATAATCCTTTGAGTATATACCCAGTAATAGGATGGCTGGGTCAAATGGTATTTCTAGCTCTAAATCCTTGAGGAATTGCCACACTGTCTTTCACATGGTTGAACTAGTTTACAATCCCACCAACAGTGTAAAAGTGTTCCTATTTCTCCACATCTTCTCCAGCACCTGTTGTTTCCTGACTTTTTAATGATCACCATTCTAACTGATGTGATATGGTATCTCATTGTGGTTTTGATTTGCATTTCTCTGACAGCAGAACGCCAATTATTAAGCTACTCAAGGAAGCATCAGAGAAGGGTGAATACCAACTTAAAGAAATTTTTAAAATGTTGCAGGATATAGACAGAAAAATCTCCAGAGAAATAGATAGCATAACAATCACAACTTCTAGAAATGAAGGATACACTTAGAGAAATGCAAAATACACCAAAAAGTCAATAATAGAATCAAACAAGTAGAAGAAAGAACTTCAGAGCTCAAAGACAAGGCTTTTGAATTAACCCAATACAACAAGGACAAAGAAAAAGGAATTTTAATAAATGAATAAAGCCTCCAAGAAGTTTGGGATTATGTTAAACGACCAAACCTAAGAATAACTGGTGTTCCTGAGGAAGAAGATAAATCTAAAAGTTTGGAAAACATATTTGAGGGAATAATTGAGGGAAATTTCTTGACCTTGCTAGAGATCTAGACATTCAAATACAAGAAGCTCAAAGGACTCCCGGGATTTCATTGCAAAAAGATCATCACCTAGGCACACAGTCATCAGGTTATCTAAAGTCAAGATGAAGGAAAGAATCTTAAGAGCTTTGAGGCAAAAGCATCAGATAACCTATAAAGGAAGACCTATCAGATTAACAGGAGATTTCTCAGCAGAAACCCTACAAGCTAGAAGGGATTGGGGTCCTATCTTTGGCCTCCTTAAACAAAACAATTATCAGCCAAGAATTTTGTATACAGTGAAACTAAGCTTCATAAATAAAGGAAAGATACAGTCTTTTTCAGAAAAAAAAATGCTGAGAGAATTCACCACTACTAAGCCCATACTACAAGAACAGGTAAAAGGAGCTCTAAGTCTTGAAACAAATCCTTGAAATACACCAAAACAGAAGCTCCTTAAAGCATATATCTTACAGGGCCTATAAAACAATAACAAAATGAAAACAAAACAAGGTATTCAGGCAACAACTAGCATGATGAATAGAAAAGTACCTCACATCTCAATACTAACATGGAAAGTAAATGGCCTAAATGCTCCACTTAAAAGACACAGAATGGCAGAATGGATAAGAATTCACTAACCATGTATGTGCTATCTTCAAGAGACTCACCTAACAAATAAAGACTCACAAAAACTTAAAGCAGTGAAAAAAAATATTCCATGAAAATGGACACCAAAAGCAAGCAGAAGTAGCTATTCTTATATCAGAAAAAACAGAACATTAAAGCAACAACAGTTTAAAAAGACAAAAAGGGACATTATATAATGATAAAATTTGTAGTCCAACAGGAAAATATTACAATCCTAAATTTATATGCACCTAACACTGGTGCTCCCAAATTTATAAAACAATTACTACTAGATCTAAGAAATGAGATAGATGGCAACACAATAATAGTGGGGATTTCAGTACTCCACTGACAGCACTAGACAGGTCATCAAGACAGAAAGTCAACAAAGAAACAATGGACTTAAGCTATACATTAGAACAGGCCGGGCACAGCGGCTCACACACCTGCAATCCCAGCACTTTGGGAGGCTGAGGAGGGTGGATCATTTGAGGTCAGGAGTTCGAGACCAGCCTGGTCAACATGGTGAAATCCTGTCTCTACTAAAGATAGTAAAATTTGCTGGGCATGGTGGTGCATGCCTGTAATCCTAGTCATTCAGGAGGCTGAGACAGGAGAATTGCTTGAACATGGGAGGCAGAGTTGCAGTGAGTCAAGATCACACCACTGCACTCCAGCCTGGGTGATAGAGTGAGACTCTGACTCAAAAAAAATAAAAAAATTAAAATAAAATAAAAAAAAACTATACCCTAAAACAAATGCACTTAATAGATATTTACAGAACATTCTACCTAACAACTGCAGAATATACATTCTATTCATTAGCACATGAAACATTCTCCAAAATAGACCACATGATAGGCCACAAAACAAGTCTCAATAAATATAAGAAAATTCTACCAAGTACTCTCTCAGACCACATTGGAATAAAATTGGAAATTATCTCTAAAAGGAACCCTAAAAACCATGCAAATATATGGAAATTAAATAACCTGCTTCTAAATGATCATTGGATCAAAAATGAAATCAAGATGGAAATTTAAAAATTCTTTGAACTGAAAGATAATAGTGAGACATCCTATCAAAACCTCTGGGAAATGGCAAAGGCAGTGCTAAGAGGAAAGTTTATATTTTTAAATGCCTACATCAAAAAGTCTAAAAGAGCACAAATAGACAATCTAAGGTCCCACCCCAAGAAACTGGAGAAACAAGAACAAACCAAACCAAAACACAGCAGAAGAAAAGAAATAACAAAGATCAGAGCAAAACTAAATGAAATGGAAACAAACAAACAAAAAATACAAAAAACAAATGAAACAAAAAGCTTGTTCTTTGGAAAAATAAATAAAATTGATAGACCATTACTGAGATTAACCAAGAAAAGAAGAGCGAAGATCCAAATAAGCTCAGTTAGAAACAAAACAGGAGATACCACAACCGATACCACAGAAATAGATCATTCAAGGCTACCATGAACACCTTTACGTGCATAAACTAGAAAACCTAGAGGAGATACACAAATTCCTGGAAATACACAACCCTCCTAGATTAAGCCAGCAAGAAACAGAAACTCTGACCAGACCAATAACAAGCAGCAAGATTGAAATGGTAATTTAAAAATTGCCACAGACACACACACACACACACACACACACACACACACAAAGTCCAGGACCAGATGGAGTCACAGCTGGTGCTGTCCGATGTTCAAAGAATAGTTGGTACCAATCCAATTGACACTATTCCACAAGATAAAGAGGGAATACTCCCTAAATTATTCTATGAAGCCAGTATCACCCTGATACCAAAACCAGGAAAGGACGTAACAGAAAAAGAAAACTACAGGCCACTATCCCTAATGAATATAGATGCAAAAATCCTTAACAAAATACTAGTGAACTGAATCCAACAGCTTATCTAAAAGATAATCCAACATGATCAAGTGGGTTTCATACCAGGGATTCAGGGATGGTTTAACATATGCAAGTCAATAAATGTGATACACCACATAAACACAATTAAAAAAAATCACATTATCATCTCAACAGATGCAAAAAAAAGCAGTTGACAAAACCCAGCATCCCTTTATGATTAAAACCCTCAGCAAAATTGGCATAGAAGGGACATATCAATGTAATAAAAGCCATTTATGACAAACCCACAGCCGACATAATACTGAATAAAGTTGAAAGCACTCCTCCCGAGAACTGAAATAAGGATGCCCACTCTCACCACTTCTAATCAACATAGTATTAGAAGTCCTAGAGAGAACAATTAGACAAGAGAAAAAAATAAAGGCATCCAAATCGGTAAAGAGGAAATCAAACTGTTGCTGTCTGTGGATGATATGCTCATATACCTAGAAAATCATAAAGACTCCTCCAAAAAGCTCTTAGAACTGATAAATGAATTTAGCAAAATCTCGGGATAAAAAATTAATGTACACAAATCAGTAGTTATGCTATGCACCAACAGTAACCAAGCTGAGAATCAAATACAAAAGTCACCCCCTTTAATAATAGCTGGAAAAAAAAACAAACCTAGGAATATGCCTAACCAAGGAGGTGAAATACCTCTACAAGGAAAACTACAAAACACTGCTGAAAGAAATCACAGATGACACAAACCAATGGAAAAACATCCCATGCTCATGGATGGATAGAATCAATATTATGAAAATGACCATACTGCCAAAAGGAATATACAAATTTAAAACAATTCCTATCAAAATACCATCATCATTCTTCAAAGAATTAGAAAAACATCCTAAAATTCATATGGAACCAAAAGAGAACCTGCATAGCCAAAGGAAGATTAAGTAAAAAGAACAAATCTGGAGGCATCACATTACCTGACTTCAAACTACACTACAAGACTATAGTCACCAAAACAGTATGGTACTGGCATAAAAATAGACACATAGACCAATGAAACAGAATAGGGAGCCCAGAAATGAAGCCAAATACTTGCTGCCAACAGATCTTTGACAAACTAAACAAAAACATTAAGTGGAGAAGGGACACCCTATTCAACAGATGGTGCTGGGATAACTGGCAAGCCACATGTAGAAGAATGAAACTGGATCCTCATCTCTCACATTAAACAAAAATCAACTCAACACGGACCTTAAATCTTAAGACCTGAAACCATAAAAATTCTAGAATATAACATCAGAAAAACTCTTCTAGACATTGACTTAGGCAAAGACTTCGTGACCAAGAATGCAAAAGAAAATGCAACAAAAACAAAGATAAATAGATGGGACTTAATTAAACTAAAAGGCTTCTGAAAAGCAAAAGAAATAATCAGCAGAGTAAACAGACAACTCATAAGAGCGGGAGAAAATATTTGCAAACAATGCATCCGACAAAGGACTAATATCCAGAATCTACAAGGAATTCAAACAAATCAGCAAGAAAAAAAACAAACACTCTCATCAAAAAGTGGCCTAAGAATATGACTAGACAATTCTCAAAAGAAGTTATACAAGTGGCCATATGTAAAAATGCTCGACATCTCTAATTATTAGGGAAATACAAATCAAAACTTCAATATGATACAAGCTTACTCCTAAAAGAATGGCCATAACTTAAAAAATAATAATAATAATAGATGTTGGCGTGGATGTGGTGAAAAGGGAACACTTTTACACGGCTTGTGGGAATGTAAACTAGTACAACCACTATGGAAAACTGTGTGGAGATTCCTTAAAGAACTAAAAGTTGATCTACCATTTAATCCAGCAATCCCACTACTAGTTATCTATCCAGAGGAAAAGAAGTCATTATACGAAAAAGACACTTATACAAGCATGTTTATAGCAGCACAATTTGCAATTGCAAAAATATGGAACAAGTCCAAATACCCATCAATCAACAAGTGGATAAATAAAATGTGATATATATATATATATATCTGTAAACAAGCAGCCCCAGAAATATGTGTACACACCATGGAATACTACTGAGCCATAAAAAGGAATGAAATAACGGCAATTGCAGCAACCTGGATGGAAGTGGAGGCCATTATTCTAAGTGAAGTAACTCACAAACATTGTATGTTTTCATTTATAAGGGGAAGCTAAGCTATGAGGATGCAAAGACAGAAGAATGACACAATGGACTTGGGGACTTGAGGGGAAAGGTGAGAGTGGGGCGAGAGATAAAAGACTACACACTGGGTACAGTGTGCACTGCTCAGGTGATGGGTGCACAGAAATCTCAGAGATCACCACTAAAGAACTTGTCCATTTCATCAAATACCACCTGTTCCCCAAAAACCAATTGAAATAAAAAAACTGCTAAAAAATAAAAAGATACACCAGGTTAATTTTTATTTCATCAAACACTAGCAAAAAGTTTTTCAAGGCCTGGGCCATGGTTTACTTATTTCTAGTAAGTGCCCACATAATATTCTAGGACAAACAAAATAAATCAAAACAAAACAAAAACCTCTGCTGAAGTCATTGAGAATCATTATAATAAGCTCCACAATTAAATACCAATCCTACTCAAGTATGTAAGGGCAAAAAAAATATGATCACTTTGAATATCTATATGTAAATAAAAAAGTAAAAGAATCAGAGCTGAAAGGAAAAAGGATATTTATTTTCCAAGTTTCTACCTGATGAGCACAGTCTTGTATCAGGACAAGGTCTAGTATCAAAGCCAAATGCTTTTGATAGAAGACACAAGGCATAAATGAGATAGATCTAGAGAGACACATAATATTATGGCTTTGGCTATGATGAATAATGAATTTTGGACTTACTTTCCAAATGAATAACTCTAAAAATGTACAAATACTTAAAGCATCAATTTTTAGATGTTGGATAAGAAGTAGCACAAGGCAGTGATCCTTAAGAAGAAAACACAGGTGAGCTCAATATTCATCATAGGTTCTGCTTGAGGGCAACACAAAAGGCAGTGGTCATGCTGGATGGAGAAAACACAGACTAGAGGTTGGTAATGCTGGGGTAGCTCAAATCTGTGGTACTAATGAGGCAGATCTGTAAACAAGCAGCCCCATAAATATGTGTAGAAGTCTCCTTGGTTTTTTGGGTGAAAACTAAGTTGCACAAACATGTAAGAAGACTCTACAAGGACATGGCATGGAATCGCTGCTGAGGTTGTGGGGGGCGGTGCTCTAGCTGGATGAAAATGCAAGAGCTTGCACAAAACTAGGAGATATTGGGATTCCTACCAGCCAAAGTGAAGGCTTTGCTGAACACTCAATGTAAACAATCGAATGGTAGAAAGGCCACTCTTTAGGACTGAAGACCATAGCACAGAGTGAGGGCTACTCTAGACTTGCTCTAATGAAGCCTAAAGCCAAGTCACCCCAGGATCAAAATGACTCACTAGTAAATTAACTACTTGCTAGTACAAAACTCAGTACCTTTTGAAGGAGATGGCATAATCCAGACTTTCTTTAACATAGCAATTGATACATCTAATGTATGATTTTAAAAAAACCACTAAATACAAGAATAGCAAAAATAGTGTTAATTATACATGCACACACCTAAATGAAAACAGATTCAAGATGACACAGATGTTTAAATTAGCAGAAAAATATTTTTAAACAACTATTATAAATATACTTGAGGGTTTCAAGAAAACTATACGCATAATAAGTGAGCAGATGTGGAAATCTCAGCAGAAAAATGGAAACTATAACAAAATCAAATGGAAATTATAGAATTGAAAGTACAACATCTGAAAGGAAATATGTACTTGAAGGGATTAATAGCAGATTGGATGCCGTAAAAGAAAGATTATTTACTGAAACAAGTAAACAGAAACCATTCAAACTGAATTACAAAGAGAAAAAAAATCAATAAGAAGAATCCCAGAGACATATGGAACAACATAAAGCAATATATACATATAACTGAAAAGAGAGAGAGAAGAGATAGACTGGAGCAAAAAAAAGGTTTGAAAAAATAATAGCAAATATTTTTCTAAATTGTTAAAAACAGGCCGGGCGTGGTGGCTCACGCTTGTAATCCCAGCACTTTGGGAGGCCGAGGTGGGCGGATCACGAGGTCAGGAGATCGAGACCACGGTGAAACCCCGTCTCTACTAACAATACAAAAAAAACTAGCCGGGCGTGGTGGCAGGCACCTGTAATCCCAGCTACTCGGAGAGGCTGAGGCAGGAGAATGGCGCGAACCCGGGAGGCGGAGCTTGCAGTGAGCCGGGATCGCGCCACTGCACTCCAGCCTGGGAACGAGACTCAGTCTCAAAAAAAAAAAAAAAAAAAAAAAAAAAAAAAAAAAAAAAAAAAAAAAACAAATCAACCTACAATCCAAAAATTTCAACAATCCTGAGCAAGATAAACACAAGGAAAACCATACATAGGCACATTATGTCAAACTACTGAAGACCAAAGCCTTTTTTAAAACAAACAAAAGTCTTTAAAATAACCTGAAAAATATAGTCACAATACATAAAAAGGAACAATGAAAAGAATGGCAGTTGATTTTTCATCAGAAACACTGGAGGACCTGGCCAGGCATGGTGGTTCACACCTGTAATCCCAGCACTTTGGGAGACCGAGGCAGGTGGCTTGCTTGAGTCCAGGAGTTCAAAATCAGCCTGGGCAACATGGTGAAACCTCGTCTACAAAGAATACAAAAATTAGCTGGACATGGTGGTACACATCTGTAGTCCCAGCGACTTGGGAGGCTCAAGTGGGAGAATCGCTTGAGCCCAGGAGGCCAAGGTTGTAGGGAGCGATGATCATACCACTGCATTCCAGCTCTGGCGAGAGTGAGACCCCGTGTCAAAAACAAAAACAAACAAAACAAAAACAAAAACACAATGCAAACAAAAAATGATGGAGGACCCAAGACAAAGGAACAACACGTGTAAAGTGCTGAAAAAACTCCTACAAAACTTTCTTCCTAAAATTTCACATGCAGGGAGAATATCCTTCAAAAGTGAATGCAAAGTAGAGAAACCCATGAAGTAGATTGATTCAATTCATATAATTGAAATGAAAAAAAAATATGACTTAGAAAAGAAATACCACCTCAGATCTACTGTAGGGCAAGTGCTTCCCCTAGTCAATGAGATCTGCTGCCTCCTGCTGGCTCTTCTCAATGTATGGGATTTACTGTTGGTTATTTCTTGCTATCCTTAAGATAAAGCTTTGGAGGCCCAGTTTCATTTCATGTAGTATTTGTTCTCACAGGAAATTCTAATGTTTCATTTGCTACTCAATTCTTGGTTGCCTCAACATATGCTTTTTTTCTATACTAGACCAAGAATAAATTATTGGATTGTTTTTATTTATTTATTGAGACAGAATCTCACTCTGTCACCCAGGCTGGAGTGCAGTGGTGCGATCTCGGCTCACTGCAACCTCCACCTCCCAGGTTCAAGCGATTCTTCTGCCTCAGCCTCCCAAGTAGCTGGGACTACAGGTGCGCGCCACCACACTCGGCTAATTTTTGTTTTTAGTAAAGACAGGGTTTCACCATATTGGCCAGGGTGGTCTGAAACTCCTGACCTCGTGATTTACCCACCTCGGCCTTTCAAAGTGCTGCGATTACAGGCAAGAGCCACCGTGCCCGGCTGGATTCCTTCATTTTTACATAAGCAACCACTGTACTGTTAAGTTCAATTACAGTTTCAGACTACACGAAATATCTGACATAGTCTTTCTTGGGGTTTTCAGACAAAGTTCAATTCTCTAAAGGGTACAAAAGGAAAGACACAGAACTTAGCATTATTTTTTAGAGCAAACATGCAGAGGCAAGCTTCTAGAACTCCCTCCCTGATTCTGATGGAGGGAAGGGGAAGGAAGCACAGATGTTGCTACGTCCAAGTAAGTGAGGGTCATGTGAAGCTTGATTAATCCCCTCCAGTAGTTCTGTCTATAGACTAATCAGGATATGTCTTCATCTGAGTCAGGTGCATCTCATCAATCTCTGGCCCAGACAATGTACAACGTCACCTCCAAGTTCAGTGCAGTGTACAGAGGCTTAGACATAATAACCATTTTTCTCCTTCAGCCACCCCCTCTCCAAGGGTGATACAGCTTGGTCTGAAAACTTTCTTGAAGTTTAAAGCTGCAGAACTACAACAAGGTCACTTACCAAAATGCTTCATGGAGTTATGCCAATAGACCCTTAAAATAGCCATGGAACCTGTCTTTTTCTTTCTATTTTATCTTCTTTAATAATAGTGTTTCAGAATTATGGATGTTGGCCCCATATGGAGGAAAAATGTACTTATGTTTTCTGAAATTATTGTGATTCATGAATTACATAATTTTAGGATGATAGACCTGAAAGGGACTCTGAAGCTCAGCTATTTTAATGCCCAATTTTCAAATTATAGAAAAGAGACTTAGGGACATCAGTGATTTTTCCAGGGCAAGTATCTTAGGAGCAGAATTAGGCCTAAAACTTGACTAGGAGTCCTTTCTCCAACAAGATACTATCCAAGCCACCCAGCAGATTTCATAACTATAACATGCCAACCTCACTTCCCTATAAACATGCAGTTTTCCTCACTGATTAGTAGACAAATATCTAGTTTCCTTCTGTGGGAGTGGGGAGGGGAGCCACTACAGGTTCATCTCAAACCAAATGTATCTTTCCATTTTTTGGTAAATTGACAATTTATAAATGCATGTATTTATGGGGTACAAAGTGATATTATGATTTATGAATATAATGTGCAGTAATTAAATCAAGCTAATTAACATATCTCCTCAAATTTTTTTTGTGATGAGAACATTTGAAATTTACTCTTAGCAATTTTGAAATGTAGAATACACTATTATTAACTATATTTATCATACTGTACAATAGCTCTCAAGAAAAAATAACACTTTTTTCTCCTGAGATTTTGTACCCTTTGACCATCATCTCCACATTCTTCTCACCCTCCAGCCTCTGTAACCAGCATTCTGTTCTCTGCTTCTGAGTTCAATTGTTTTGGATTCTACATGTAAGTGGGAATATGCAGTATTTATCTTTCTGTGCCTGCTTATTTCACTTAGCATAATGTTTCCCAATTCCATCTATATTGTCACAAATGACAGAATCTTTAAGGCTGAAAAATATTCCATTTTGTATATCTACACCACTTTTTTGTTAATCCATTCATCTGTTGATGAACATCTAGATTAATTCTATAACTTGGCTATTTTGAATAGCAGTGCAAGGAACATGGGAGTGCAGACATCTTTTTGACAAACTGATTTCAAATATTTTGAGTCAATACCCAGAGGTGGAACTGCTAGGTCATACGGTAATTATACTTTTAGATTTTTGAGGAAACTTCATAGTTTTCCATAAAGACTGTACTAATTTACATTTCTACCAACTGTATACAAGAGGGACCCTCTTTTCCACAAATCTTCCTAACACTTGTTCTCTTTCAGCTCTTTGATAATAGCCATTCTGACAAGTGTGAGATGATATGGGGATTTTAATTTGGATTTTCTGAATGATGAGCAATGTTGAGCATTTTCTCATATATCTGTTGGCCATTTATGTATCTTCTTTTGAGAAATGTTTATTCAGGTCCCTTGCCCATTTTTTAGTTGAGTTTTTTTTTGTTTTCTTGCTATTGAGTTGAGTTCCTTACATATTTTGGATATTAGCCCCTTATTGGAAGTATAGCTTGCAAATATTTTCTCCCAATCCATAGGTTGTCTCTTTACACTGCTAAATGTTTTCTTTGCAGTGAAGAACCTTTTTAGTTTGATACAGTCCCATTTGTCTATTTTTACTTTTGTTGCCTGAGCACTGGGGGTTAAAAAAAAGTCCAAAAAACTATTGCCCAGATCAATGTAATGTAGTTTTTCCCTTTTATTTTATTCTATATTTAGTATCCCTAGGCCGGGTGCAGTGGCTCATGCCTGTAATCCCAGCACTTTGGGAGGCCAAGGTAGGCAGATCACGAGGTCAGGAGATCAAGACCATCCTATCCAACATGATGAAACCCCGTCTCTACTAAAATACAAAAGATTAGCTGGGCATGGTGGTGCATGCCTATAGTCCCAGCTACTTGGGAGGCTAAGGCAGGAGAATCACTTGTACTCAGGAGGCAGAGGTTGCAGTGAGCTGAGACCACGCCACCGCACTCCAGCCTGGCGACAGAGCAAGACTCTGTCTCAAAAAAAAAGAAAAAGAAAAAGAAAAAAAAAATTAGTATCCCTAATCTGAAAATCTGAAATTTGAAATGCTCCAAAATCTGAAACGTTTTTAGTTTTGGCGTGACGCTCAAAGGAAATTCTCACTGGAGTATTTTGGATTTGAGATGTTTGGGTTAGAGATGCTCAACCATTAAATGTAATGCAAATATTCCAGAATAAAAAAACAAAATCCAGAACACTTCCAGTCCCAAGTATTTTGAATGAGGGATACTCAACCTGTAGTACTTTTACAATTTCGAGTCTTACCTTTAAGTCTTTAATCCATTTTGAGTTGATTTTTGCATATGATATGAGTCCAATTTAATTCTTCTATATACAGATGCCCAGTTTTTACAAGACTCTTTTATTGAAGAGACTATCCTTTCCCCATTGTGTATTCTTGACTTTTTTTTTCTGAAAATCAATTGACCTTACATACATGTAGCCATTTCTTGGGTCTCTATTCTGTTCTATTGGTCAATGTGTGTATTTTTTTGGCAGTACCAAGCTGTTTAAATTACCATAGCTTTGTAGTATAGTTTAAAATCAGGTATTGTGTTGCCTCCAGCTTTGCTGTTTTTGTTAGTGATTGCCTTTACTATTCAAAATTTTTCTGGTTCCATATCAGTTTTAGACTATCTTTTCTATTCTATAAAAAAATGACATTGTAATTCTGATAGGGATTGCTTCAAATCTGTATATTGCTTTGGGTAGTATGGACATTTTAACAATATTAATTCTTCCAATTGATGAATTGATTGGAAGGGGTATCTTTCCATTTGTGTCTTTGATTTTTTCATTAACATTTTATAGTTTTCAGTGTATAGGCCCTTCTCCTGGGTTAAATTTATTCCTAAGCTTTTTTTTTTTTTTTTGGTGGCTATTGTCAATGGGATTGTTCTCTTGATTTCTTTTCCAGATAGACTGTTGTTAGTGTATAGAAATGCTGATTTTTGTGTGTTGATTTTGCATCCTGCAACTTTATTTAATCTATTTATTAGTTTCAATAGTTTTTTTGAGTCTTTAGATTTTTCTATATATAAGAAAATTTTTCTGTATATAAGACCATGTCATCAACAAACAGTGACAATTTCACCTTTTCCTTTTCTCTCTGGATGTCTTGTTTCTTTTTTTGCCTAATTGCTCTCGTAAAGACTTCCAGACAAGAAAAACAAGAGCTGTGAATTCCCAGGCAATTCCTTTGAACTCAAGCTGGAATCAGTGGCTCACCCTTATGAATTGGAACATGCATATTTAGGGTATGTACACAGCTGAGTTGAAGATCCAAGAAAGAGTATTCATCACTGTTTCACTGTGCATCGTTTTGATTAGTGAGAATGTTTTTCTATATGTTACTACATAAACATTTCCTCCATGTTTGTCATTTGTTTTCCAGTGGAGGCTCATTGGCTAAATAATTTCCAAAGGAACCCTTGAGAAATGCAGTGGAGTGCTAAAAGGGAATAAGTTGAAATGTAAGTTCAGAAAGGTTACTCCCACCTCCTCCACACTGTCCTTCTTAAATTTCATGCTGAGATAGAACAGTATATTCCAGCGTATTTCAAATATCATCATGTAATCAATATAAGAAATTGTTGCAATATTTTCTATTCTTTTTGTCATACTAAGTCTTTGAAATCTGGTGTATATTTTACACTTATAGCACATCTCAGTGCAGATGTTAAATTTTCATCAGAAATACTTGTAGTAAGATTTCATAAAATTTGCAGTTGAAAAAAGATTTATATACCCAAATTGTTTCAAACATACTTAGAAGTTTTCCAATAACTGAATCATGTACCAAGACATCAGCTCCCTTTAAAATTTGCATGTACATTTGCAAAACTAGTTCATCCTTTTAGAAAAATGGCTTTGACTTTGAAGTAAATGTATTTCATGTTCGAAGCTGTTTGTCCAAGTTAACTCACTAACTGTTATATATTAGCATCAAATTCAAAGGCATAGGATATAAATAGCATCTCTAAATTTATAAATATTAACAACCTTTTCATATTTTTCTTGTGTTTGCTAATTTATATAACACTGCTGATGACAACTAAAATCTTGTGCATTTTGATTCATATTAGAGAAAATGTAAGAATTCTTATTATTGATTTTTATTATGAAAAGATTGAATTTCAATATACACACCTGACTAGCCAGGTCTTATGTGAGCTTTTCTTTTCCTTAGAGTTTCAAACTTAGCTGTTCAAATGAGAAGTATAATATCAATGAGAAATCATAAATGATATACTGCCATGTTTTATCTTTGATGATTGAATATTTAGCAAGCACTCCTGTTTTTAAAAAAACTGGAATAGTATAGTATATCTCTGTAAAACTCTCCTAGTACTAAACCAACATGCAACTTTTGTCCCATTCTCAACTCTCCTGTTTTTCCTTCCACCATGTTTTTGCCCTTCTCCCCTTCTCAAGGGAGAGGAATTGCTAATCCAGTTGGGTTTCAAGTCACTGATTGGACCACATTTCTTAGTGGGTGCTTCTTTCATCTTTCAGTGCCATGTAGATACTCTCTCTTCCATTTCCTTTTTCTTTACAGCTAATGAACTGCCTCCTCACAGATGACAAGCCATCTTGTTCTCTCTCTGTTACTCCTTTTCACTTAAGTGGGTAAGCTGATTTAGAACTTCCCGCTTCAGGCCAGGCACGGTGGCTCACGCCTGTAATCCCAGTACTTTGGGAGGCTGAGGTAGGCGGATCACGAGGTCAGGACTTTTTTTTTTTTTTTTTGGGTCGGGGTCCGGCCTTGCCCCCCGGCTGGGGGACAGTGGCGTGAACTCAGCTCACTGCAAGCTCCACCTCCCAGGTTCACGCCATGCTCGGGCCTCCTGCACCCTCCTCCCTCGGCCCCCGGCTAACTGCCACTATGCCTGGTTTTTTTTTTGTATTTTTAGTAGAGACGGGATTTCACTGTGTTAGCCAGGATGGTTTCAATCTCCGAGGTCAGGAATTTGAGACCAGCCTGCCCAACATGGCAAAACCCCACCTCTACTAAAAATACAAAAAATTAGCCGGGCATGGTGGCAGGCACCTGTAATCCCAGCTACTCGGGAGGCTGAGGCAGGAGAATTGCTTGAACCCAGGAGGCGGAGGTTGCAGTGAGCTGCACCACTGCACTCCAGCGTGGGTGACAAGAGCGAAACTCCATTTCAAACAAACAAACAAAAAAAGAACTTCCTGCTTCAAAACATGCCTTACCATCTTGCACTATCTTCTATCTTCCTCATTCATACACAAAGTAAAAATCCTTGGCTTGATCTCCAACATGCCACTGACTAGAAAGTGGCAAGGTCCCAAGATCTGCAGGTTTAGGGAAAAACAGATAGATCTGACATGACCTTTAGGTTAGGCTACATGTCCCTACCTCGGTTTACCGGGGCACTAGACATATATTTAGCTAGGACTCTCAGATGCAAATGAACAAATCTAATAGGAAGTACCTTAGGGGGTGGGGGAAATTTTATTGGCTCATATAATCAAATAATGCAAAGGACAGGAATGTAGCTATTCTTGGAGATTTACTAGAACTGAATTATTTACCATTTGGACTTTATATCTTACCTCTGCTTTCCTCAGCAAGATGGCCTCCTTCTCTCAGACCAGCATCCTCTAGAAGAGTGGAGTCATGGGCACTAGCATCTTTCTGCTTCAACTTCAGGTAAAAGAGTCTTTTTTCTTAATTTCTATTTGGAAAATCTCAAAAGGATGCTGAATGACCACATTTACATAATCTGCCCATCCCTGGCAGAGCTGGGTAAAGAAATAGTTCCCAAAAAGAAGTAGGGAATGCTGTCAGCAGGAGAAGGGAGGGGTTCTAGAGAGACAAAACAAAAAGTACACATTACTGTAATTATCAAATACTAGCCCAACTAACAACAAAGTCCTTCTGTATTACTTTGTTCCCCCTGCTTAAAACCTTCGGTAACTTTGTGAAGGCAATGTGACTGGGCTGAGTCAAGATTTCTGGAATTTCTGGAATCCTAAAGTTAAAATCAATATTTCACCTGCACTTCTAGTGCAGGTCAAGAAATGAATATAAGCTTTAGAATGTTTAGGATGGTTTGGAGTGCTTATGATGCATATGCTTTTTAAAAAAAAATAAAAAGGTGACAAAATCTGATTATCTAATTAATTAGGAGTCTTTTTGTTGTCAATTAAAAGAGAAAAAATACAGACTGGCTGAAGCCAAAATAAAGCTATGGGCTCACATAACTGAAAATTCCAGGGATAATTTCACATCAGACACAGTTAGGTCCTGGGGCTCAAACAGTGTTCTCAGAATCCAGTCTCCTTGTCGCCATCTCTTGTCTTTGTGTTCCTCTGTCTTGGCTCCTTTCACAAATAGATTGTACCCCTACTCTGACTATATGGCTGCCTACGGCTCCAGGCTTCCACTCTATCCTCTTACCAATCCACAGTGGAAATAACTTGCATTTTTCCTAAAGTTCCAATAAAAGTCCTAGAATTGGGTCTAATTGCTTTTGATGATCTTGGCTTGGGCTATGTCTCTGGCGGGGTGGAGTCAACCCCACTGAAACCACATGAACTCAGAGAAGGAACCTGCAATTCCCTCTGTTGAGTCAGGGTACTTTTATTAGAGAAAGGGCAAGTGATCCCTGGGAAAATGAAAATGATCAATCTCTGATACGCAGATAATTTGGGAACAAACAAACAAACTATAATTTCCCCATCCAAATATAACTATTGTTAGTATTTTGGCAATATACTTACATTATTTTTCATATGTAATTTTTACATGGTTATAATTATAGTCTACTTAAAATTTTCTCCTGAATTGTCTAACATTCTATCATATACACTTTTCATATCTCTCTATAATTTTCCAACCATAATTTTAATGGTTACACAAAAAATAACTATAATTTACTCCCATGGACACCAAGGTTGCTTCCTTTCCTTTAAAAGCTATAAATAAAGCTGTGATAAACATCATCACGCATACAGCTTTTTCTATTGCTTAGATGATTTTAGAGTAGCTGAATTTTCAAAAAGTTGAATTACTGAGTTAAAAGGTACATATATTTATGACTTTCCAAATTTTTCCCCTTTTCCAAAAAGGATAATGCTTATTCATAATGCTATCGCAATATATAAGTAGTAATCATATCTAAAACGTTAAGTCCAAGAACACTGAAATGTTAAACTGAAGAAGGTAGTAAATTTCACAGAGAGTAATAAAAATGCTTATGAAGAGGATATTTAACCCTTTGATTCTATATCAAATTTTTCAGAAATCAGTTATATCACACTGCTCAGTCATGTAGTTGCACATTTGTTCCTTTTGGAAAGTTATGTCAATCACAGAAGAACAAAAGTTGATAAGGACATTATTAAACAAAGTAATATAAATGACATGGCATGGGATTATAAATTTCAGCCATTCTCATTTCTCTAATATCTTCTGCACAGTGTAGATAATTAAGCATCTGGGCAAAAATTTACCCACAAGAACATATGTGACAACGTTGTTAATAATAACAACAAAATGGAGATGTGTCTGCTGAGCTTTAGATGCCTATCTCTACCTGTTTGCTAAACATCTCCATCTCGATGTTAAAGGCATTCTCAAAGTTATGTCCAAATTAGAAATTACTCTGGGGCTTAGCATAGTGTCTAGCATGTAGAAAATGCTTAAATGTCTGTCTGATGAATGAATCAATGCATGAATTTTTTCCAATAAATACACGTCACTTCCTATAATCCATTGTGCTAAATTGTTTTTCATCTACCCCATTACAAAAACCAGAAACCTCATCATCCTAGAGTCCACCTTTTTTCCTCCCTTTTATTTGATTTTTCAACAAATTCTCCTGATTCCACTTTAGAAACACCCATTGTCTCTCCAAACCATGTCCATTGTCTTAGTTCACCTCATCACCATCTCTCACTTGGATTATTACCATAGCTTCTTCCTTGGCCTCCTGCTTCTAGTCTTAGACTTCTTTTACTTTCCTAACAGTAAGCTGTCTAAAACTTACAGCCAATTACACTACTCTTCTCAGAATGCCACAATGGCTCACCATACATAGGGCAAAATTTGAAACCATCTAGTATGGCTAATAAGATCCTTCATATCACTTGACCCCTGCCTATTTGCTTAGCCTCACCTCTCATCTCTCCACACATCCTGACCACACCTATTCCACTTCACCCTGCAGCAATACTGAACTTACCATAGCCCTCTCAATTTTTACTGGTCTTTCATACTTCCATACCTCTGCACGATATCAAAACTGCCTGCTTAGAATGCCCTCTCTCTCTACTTTGAGAGGTTGACAGCAAATTTTCACTTTTTCTTCAATATTCGTCTTAAGAGAAAGTCCTTTGGAAATATTAAAGAGAAGGTCAGGTGAGGACAGAATCAGCTATACATCTCTGGTGCGTAGCTATGTATAAAGGTCCTGGTTGAAGCTATCAGAGTGGAAGAATTCTCGGGATGGCATGCAATGAGAGACAGGCTGTGGGCCATATTAGAATGTAGAGGAAGAAAAAACCCAAGAAAATTAAGAGGAGCACAGACAGATGCAATCTTCCAGAAGCCAAGAAAAAGAAGAGTTTTAAACAGAATGAGGCAATAAAAACTGTCCGCTACAGCAGAGAAATGGAGTAAGATGATGATTTCAAAGCATTCATTGGCTTTGGTATTTAAAAGGCTTTCGCGTAATCTTAGAGCAGTTTCAGTGGAAGGTGGGATCAAAATCTGACTACAGTGGATTAGTTGAAGAAGAAATGGAGTTGACAACTGTATACTATACTTTTCTCTCCAGGGCTCAAAAGAAAAAGATGGAAAATAAGCCATTGGGTGATGACTCAGAGGGAGGATGCTATAAAGGGATTTAAAAAAAATAGGGAATATTAGTAAGTGCAGAGGAAGTGGGAATGATGAAAGATACAGTTCTGAGATAAAGATCCCCAAAGAGACTAAAAGGGATGAGATTAAGAGCACAAAGGAGGGGTCTTACACAGAAGGAAGAACATCTTGGTCTCTGAGAATGCAGAAAAAGAGAAAAGGCTGGGTATGATTGTCAGTCTCCAAAGTATTCCACAAGGCCTTGTCAAAGTTTACCAAATGATCAAAAGAAGATTTCTACATACTTCACAATTTTACTTCTGGCCAATTTTGGGAAAGAGAAGCAAGGATTTAGTGAAGTATATGAATATGGAAAATGACAGCTCCAAGTGACTACTTGGAAAGGAAATAGGAAAAGATAATGTGAGTTTGGAAATAATACCACAAGGTGATGGAAGGAGGGGAGAATAATACATGTGCTCTTTGGAGCCAGGCAAACCTGGGGGGAATGTTGTCCCTACCACATGCTAGCTCTGACCTTAAGCAAGTTACTTAACCTTCTCTCAGCCTGAGTTTCTTCTTCTAAAAGCAAGGTTAATAATGCTTGTCTCATGGGGTTGGAATGAGAACTAGAGATAATATATTATAAACAGTGCAAAACACTACTTTTTCTCACTTTCCCTTCCCTCACTTCCAGGACATATCACCTGAGACATTTGCTGATTATATTTGGGAGCTCTTCATTAAGGTGTGTGCTAGAGTTTCTAAAAGGTATATCCCACATAAAGATAGTTTACTTTAAAAAAGTGAAAATAGAACACAAATAGGGTGAGGCAAGAAGAGAGTGAAAAGCAGAACTCATTGCTTGTGAACTGTAAAGGATAATAGTAGAAAATATTAGAAACACTGTTTAAAGATAGTATTGATAACTATAAGATTGGTGCAAAAGTAATTGTGCTTTTCACCACTTAATGTATCCAGCACTTTGGGAGGCCGAGGCAGGCGGATCACAAGGTCAGGAGATCGAGACCATCTTGGCTAATATGGTGAAACCGCATCTCTAATAAAAATACAAAAAATTAGCCAGGCGTGGTGGCGGGTGCCTGTAGTCCCAGCTACTGAGGAGGCTGAGGCAGGAGAATGGTGTGAACCTGGGAGGCGGAGCTTGCAGTGAGCCTAGATCACGCCACTGCACTCCAGTCTGGGCGACAGAGCGAGACTCCATCTCAAAAAAAAAAAGAATGTATCATTCCAATGGACTGGTTTTTATTACATTACACTTTTCTTATTTATCATGTGTCAGATATTGTGCTAGGAATTTTTAAAAATAAGTTCATACACGGTTCTCACAATGGCTCTCCAAGGAAGGTAACTTTATTCTCACCTATGTGATGAAGATACTGAGTGTTATGGATTGAATTTTGTCCCCCAAAAAGTGACATGTGAAAGTCCTAACCCTCAGTACCTGCGAATGTGGCCTTATTTGGAAATAGGGACATGGTAGATACAATAAGTTGAGTTCATACTGGAATAGGGCAGGTTCCAAATGCAATATGACTGGTGCCCTCATAAGAAGACAGTGAGACCCAGAACACCCTGTGAAGACAGAGCATTGGAGTGATGTGATACAGCCAAGGAACACCTGGGCCTCTACAAATTAGGAGATGGAACAGATCCTCCTATAGAGCTTTCAAGAGAGCATGACCCTACTGACACCGATTTTGGACTTCCAGCCTCCAGAACTGTGAGGCAATATATTTCTGTTGTTTTAAGCCACCCAGTTTTTGGTGCTTTGTTATATCAGCCCTAGGAAACTAACACTGAGTCTTAAGGAATGCCTCACTTGTCCAGAATTGCCCAGCTAGTTTGGGATAGAGCCAATATTCAAACCCAGGGCTGCTTGGCCCCCCAAATCCATGGTCTTTTTTTTTTTTTTTTGTGAGATGGAGTCTCAGACTGTTGCCTGGGCTGGAGTGAAATGATGCGATCTTAGCTCACTGCAACCTCCACCTCCTGGGTTCAAGCAATTCTCCTGCCTCAGCCTCCTGAGTAGCTGGGATTACAGGCACACACCACCACAACCGGCTAATTTTTTGTATTTTTAGTAGAGACAGGGTTTCACTATGTTGGCCAGACTGGTCTCGAACTCCTTACCTCATGATCCACCCGCCTCGGCCTCCCAAAGTGCTGGGATTACAGGCATGAGCCACCACGCCTGGCCTCCATGGTCTTTTGATAATGCTGGGGTGAGTCAATCTTTGATTCTATTTTACTGTTATAACATGATGTAAGATCAAATACTGACTCATCTCAGAAAAGTGATACCTTCTCTTCTAGTCTTTTTAATATTCTGTAACAGTATATATTTCTTTTGTTAGAAAAATTACTGTACACTACTATAGACTTCATAAACACTGTACACTTAGGTTTCACTACATTTATGAAAAAATATTTTTCTTTCTTCAATAACCTTAGCTTACCACAATGTTTTTACTTTATAAACTTGAAAAAAATGACTCTTTTGTACTAAGTTTAAAACATACATTGTACAGATACACAAAACTATTTTCTTTCTTTATATCCTTATTCTATAAGCTTTTTATATCTTTTTAATTTTTAAACTTTTTTGTTAAAAACAGACACAAACGCACACATTAGCCTAGGCTTACACAGAGTCAGGATCATCAATGTCACTGTCTTCCACCTCCACTTCTTGTCCCATTGGAAGGTCTTCAGGGCCAATAACACACCCGGAGCTGTCATCTCCTATGATGACAATGCTATCTTCTGGAACACCTCCTGAAAGGCCTGCCTGAGGCTGACAGTTAACTGTTTTTTATAAGTAGAAGGAATGCACTCTAAAATAATGATAAAAAGTGTAATACAGTAAATACATGAACCAGTAACAATAGTCATTTATCATTATAAGGTATTATGTATTGCACATAATTATGTGTGCTATCTTTTTATATGACTGGCAGCATGGTAGGTTTGTTTACACCAGCATCACAACAAGCATGTGAGTAATACGTTGCGCTACAATGTTATGATGGCTTTGTCACTAGGTGATAAGAATTTTTCAGCTGTATTATAATCTTATGAGACCAATGTCATATATGTAGTCCATCGATGATCAAAATGTCATTATGGGGCACGTGACTGTAAATCTACATCTTGAGGACTGGCCTTTCTGACAGCTTTTTTTTAGTTTTGAGGATCAAACCCTTGAGACCATTGATTCATTGGATCATTCAGCAAATGATCAAATGGGTAATTTGCGGTACAATCTAAGCAAAAGAAAACCTGAAGATGTCCATTTCTTCAAGAAACCTCTAATTTGGAACAGCAATAAATTCTCTACACAAAAGAGAATCACTCAAGGCAGTAAGGTAACAGCTCTGAAAGTGCTAAAAATATGGTGGGGGGAGAGCAATAACTTGTACGGTCACCATTGACCTTGCTGATGCAGAAATAAGTCATCTTTACTCTTCATTCTCTTTAATTCTCACCTACCCTGCCACCTCATCCAAAATTTGTTAATTCTATGTGCAAAACATCTTTCAAATCCACCCCTCTCTCTTCATCCTCACTGCCCCCATCCTAGTCCACATCAATGCCAGTCTTCTGATTTTCCTGTCTGTAGTCTGATCTCCTCCCAATGCACTCTGCAGAGTGACCTTTATGAAATGTAGATCTGATCATGCCACGTTCCCACTTTAAAAGCCTAAAGTGTGAACCTCTAGAGTCTTCTAGAATCTGACTTCCATTCTCTGTCCAGCTTTATTTCTTGCTGGACTACTCTACGCTCCAGCCATATTGGTCAAAAATTGTTTTAGTTTCTGGAACCTATGGTGATCCTCTCACCGAGGCCTGCTACTTTACTGGAACTCTGTCCCCTCCCCTGGGCACCCTCCCGCCTCTGGCCTAGCGAATTCCCTCCATCTTCCAGTCTCAGTTCCTCCAAGAAACCTTCTCACCTAACCCGTCCGGTCAGGGTACTTTCCTTACCTAACACCCACTCCCTCGTTTACTTCTCTCTGGCTGGACTGAAGTTGGGCAGGGCAGGGGCTAGTCTGCCTTCTCCTGGGCCCGACCCTCCCGGCCGGCACCACAGGCATTACAGGTACTGAGTGCACTCAGGCGGCGCAGACCCGCAGCTTCTTAACCCAGAGCTCACTTTCCTCTGAGGCGGGCTGGAGGCGGAGTATGTCCGCTGGGGGTGGGGCTCAAAGCTAGGGCGGGGATACGGAGCAAAACTTAAGAGAAGCCTGGTTGACCAGGAGGCTTATCTGTCAGGACAGGCGGCGGGGCCTGGGGGGGCCGTACCTTTGCTTACTTAAGTGGGCGGGGCAGGATTACCGCCGCGGCCGGTCAGCGAAGATCGCTGAGCAGCACCCGCCTTGCGGGCCTCCAGGACCCGGCCGCCGCCATCCGGTGGGAAGCCGGGTGGCCTGCGGGTGAGGGGGGCGGGGCGGGGCGGGCGGAGGGCAACCTACATCCGGGAGCCGGGGCGGTGCCTGGAGAGCGGAGCAGGCAGCGCCCTCTGCCCTCTGGATGGGTCAGGCGCCGCCCCTTTGTGGTCTCGGCCGGCGGGCAGCCCTTTGGAGCGCGCGGGAACCGGACGCTCGCCTGAGGAGAGAAGATCCAGGAGACCACTCCGGGCGAGATCCGGCCGGGCGGTTGGCCCACATTATAAGGGGGCCTGCGTTGCTTCTACCTCAAAGGCTTTAGGGTGTTTGTTAATTCCCCGCCCCCCCAACCTTGTGATGCTCCAGGTATTTACAGGCAGGTACCCCATAGGCTGTTTACTGGGAAGCAGAACTGGTGGACTCAGTGCGGGGATATGAGGAAGGATCCATAAGCAGAGAGAATAAAGCCTTTGCACTTAACATTTTACTTCTCTTATTCCTCACCTCTACCACCTTTCCCCTTGACCCCCAATGAGCTGCAGGTCACATCATCTTGTCCTTGATAACTCAGATAATAGAAGACCCTCAAACAACTTAGAAGCAGTCCCCGCATGTCACCAAATAATAGACCACAGCTGGCATGTGAATGCTACCAGTTAGAAATGTGTAGTAGTTTGTAATTTCCTCATGAATAGTTCAAACTAGAGATTTCTAAATTATTACTAAATTTTAGTATTAATCTAAATATTGTTAATAGATTTTTCTATAATTATTAAATGCATAATCTTTGGAGCAGCAGTTGTGGGAAAAGAAGATTTGGACAAATACCTGACAAGTTACCCAGTATTTTACTTTCTTTGAAGCAATTAAAGAGGTCTGTGTCTTGTCTTGAATAATTAATTTACTTAGGTTGCTGTTTAAAATGCTTTTAAATTTTCAAAACACATCTGTGAGGAGAGGTCTCCACATCTTCAGTTGAAAACTGGAAGAAGCAAAAGGAATAGAGTGTTTACCTTTGAAAAAAGCACAACTAACTAAAATAATAATAAAAAATATGCAGGTGGATAGAAACTCAACAGCTTTCTTCACAGGGTTTGAAACCATAACTGAAGGAAAGGCTATCTGCCATCTCCACTTTGTCCACCTCTTCAGTCATCTCTCATTATTCAACTTACCTTCTAGTCAGGTCAAATTACAGTTTCTCCAGACTCATATTGCTTTCATATATCTCTTTGTCTTTGTACATAATACTCCTTTACCTTCCTAATGCTTATTTTAGCTTCGAAATTCAGCCAATGTGTCAACTCTCCTAGAAAGTTCCAGTATCTTTCCTCCAAGTACAGGTCTTTCCACTGTACTACCATCGAGTTCTGGGATGCTTCTCCTTGGTGGCACTTTTTATACTGTGATATAATTCTGTTTACTTATTCCTGTATCAAGTTGTTAGGGCAATGCCTTTATCTCAATATTCTGTAAATGTAGCATGGACGGATTGATGATGGACAGACAGGTGGGCGAGGGAATAGCTACAAGGATGGACATATACGTGGGAGAAAAGGGACGGACAAATGTATAAATAGATGTTTTAAGGTTGGGTAGGTGGGTGGATGGAACTAAAGCTTGGAGAGTAAATCTTGATGAAGACTCTTGTTGGGAAACAATTAAGATCTTGATATGATGAGCTCAAGGAGGTTGATGGAAAGGGGTGGGGGGATAGTTGAGGATAGGTCATTGAAACCATTATTTCTTTTGGAAAAATATTGAGAAAACATGTACTAAAGTTAATAAATGCTACTTTGTGAGGAAAAGATAATATTAGTTTGATATTCTTGGTATTTAAAGTGTAAAAGACTAACATTTCCCTCTCCTATTTAGTCTCCATTTCTTAATCTCTAGTGTAAATATTATTTAAAAGTTATTTATTATAGTAAATAATCTGGACATTCTAATCAGTGTGATTATTCTTAAAAGTTATCGGCGGGGCGCTATGGCTCACACTTGTAATCCCAGCACTTTGGGAGGCCGAGGCGGGTGGATCATGAGGTTAGGAGATCAAGACCATCCTGGCCAACATGGTGAAACCCCGTCTCTACTAAAAATACAAAAATTAGCCAGGCGTGGTGGCGTGCGCCTGTAGTCCCAGCTACTCAAGAGGCTGAGGCAGGAGAATCGCTTGAACCCAGGAGGTGGAGGTTGCAGTGAGCCAAGATCGCACCACTGTACTCCAGTCTGGGCAACAGAGCAAGACTCTGTCTCAAAAAAAAAAAGTTGTCAGCCAGGCACTGTGGCTCATGCCTGTAATCCCAACACTTTGAACAGCTGAGGCAGGCAAATCACCTGAAGTCAGGAGTTTGAGACCAGCCTGGCCAAAATGGTGAAACCCCATCTTTACTAAAATACAAAAATTTGCTGGAAGCAGTGGTGCATGCCTGTAGTCCCAGCTACTCAGGAGGCTGAGGCTGGAGAATCGATTGAACCCCAGAGGCAGAGGTTGCAGTGAGCCGAGATTGCACCACTGCACTCCAGCCTAGGTGACAGAGTGAAACTCCGTCAAAAAAAAAAAAAAAAAAAAAAAAAAAAAAGGTGTCTAAAGTATTTTATTGTTGTTGCCTAAACTAATTGACTTCTGTGCTTTTGGTCCTTTAAAACACTGTTTTAATAGTTACACTTTCTTCTGTAATAACACTTTACATGTGTTAAAAAAAAAAAAAAAAACTTTAGACAAATTAAATTTACCAGTTTATTTGAGCAAAGAATGACTCAGGAATCATGCATCACTGAGAACCAAAAGTTCAGAGTGCTGCACAGTGTGAGCAATGGACTTTTATAGGCCCAACACAGAAGCAGAGGAGAGGAATCACCTGATTGGTTGGGCATGGTGGCTGATGCCTGTAATCCCAGCAACTCGATAGACTTACTAGGGAGGATTGCTTGAGCCCAGGAGTTTGAGGCTGCAGTGAGCTATGATCACACCACTGCACTCCAACCTGGGCAACAAAGCAACCCTCCTGCCCCCACCCTGACCCCATCTGCTGTACTTACTGTCAATAAGCTTGCTTTGGGTTTATGAGATCCAATAAATATGGATCCATATCAAACTGTTTGTCTCACCTTATTCATTGACACCTATCAGTTGAGAACCTATCAAAGGCATATCCCAGGCACTGTTCTGAACATGTGAAGACAAGAGCTTCAAAATGCTAAAGGCTCACAATATCACAGCAAGATGCTATTGGGAATTAGAGAGACCAGCATGTTGCTAACAAGAAAACCTGTGTATGTGATTGCAGAATTCTACAGGTGGTCTTAAATAAGTTTTCTCATGGGTCATATTCATATTCTGTGCTTTATTCAGCTTCATATTTTTTCTCTAGCAAGGTATCATCAAGAGTTTGCAGAAGGACATTGTTACTCTTGCTGAAATTCTGTCAGCAGGACTAAGGTTATATATTATCATGCCCCTTCTGCTTCCAATAACAAATGACCTTAAAAATAGCATGGCTTGAGATCTATGCCAAGAAAATATCCACATTATATTTGTAATTCACACTGTTCTGAAGTTGAATTTGTGATTATTATATTGAGACTATATTAAAATAATTCCCTAGTTGTATTTATTATACTCATGAGATTTGGTGATTTATTATTAAACCTCTTAGAGTTAATTATGTTTATTGCCCCAGTCTTCTCTGAAGGAAACTTGGGAATTGTCTTTCTTATCCTTAATTAGGAAATTACAAAATGCTCTTCTGAGCACATGGGAACTGTTTTCCCTTGCTCCATGAGACTGACCCACCAGGTTTATTAAACAAAAACCTCTTTGATAACAGATAAAAATTTTAACTTTACTATTAAAATATATAAGGATATTCTATTAAATAGCAGATCAGCTTCACCCCTTCTAGTTCCTCATTTTACATTTTTGAGAGAAGAAGGGTTTTTTCCCTCTGGTTGAAAACATACTTTAAAAAAAATAACAAAATTGCCAAGTTATAAATGTTGTATTAGTTTGCTAGGGCTATAATAATAAAGTACTATAAGTTGGATGACTTAATAAAAATTTCACCTCTCAGTTCTGGAGGCTAGAAGTCTGATATCAAAGTGTCTTAAAAGTTGGTTCCTTTTAAGGGCTGTGAGGGGGAGTCTGTTCCAGGCCTCTCCCTCTTGGCTTTGTTAATGGCCATCTTCTCCCTATGTCTCTCCACGTTGTTGTCGTGCTATTCATGTCTTTCTCTGTGCCCAAATTTATTCAATGGACTGAATGTGTCAACCCTAAAATGCATATGTTGAAATCCTAATCCCGGTGGGATAATATTTGAAGGTGGGGCCTGTGGGAGGTGATCAGGTCCTAAGGGTGGAGCCTCGTGATTGAAATTAGTGCCTTTTATAAGAAGAGGCCCAAGAACTGCTAGCTCTCCTTCTGCCATGTCATGATCCAATTAGAAGTCAGCAGCAGTCTGGAACCTGGAAGAGGAACTTCACCAGACCCTGACTCTGCTGGTGCCCTGATCTTAGACTTCCAAGCCTTCGGAATTGTGAGAAATAAATTTCTGTTGTTTATAAGCCACCCAGTTTATGGTACTTTGTTGGAACAGCCAAATGAATAAGACAATTTACATGAATAGACTTATGGTTCTGTGACTTGGTTTTTTCACTCAACATTTTCTAAACCTGTACTTACAGCTTTGCTTCATTCATCTTAACTGCTATTTAACATCCCATTATATTAATAAAACACAATTGATTTATGTTTTCTTTTACTGATGAATATTTAAAATGTTTCCAAAGTTTTGCCATTACAAATTATGCTGCAATTAATATTCTTACATATGTTTATAATCTCCTCATGTACACTTAAATTTCTTAAGGGGAATGGTCTCCTGCTTTGCTGATTGTGTTGCCTCATCAATAAAAAAGCTTAACTGCTTATCCTCAATATGTCTGTATTTATAAATTATATAAATGTCCTATTGTATTAACATGTAATACCCATTATAAAATGTAAATTTTTTCTTAAAAGATAAATATGAAGTTCTACTATTTTCTTCTCATATCCCATTTGAATTGCTAAGGTATAAGGTATAGATATATTGATCATTACTGATATTACAATCATATCATCATCATACTGTATTAATAGTAGATCAATATATTAAACATCATTATATTACCCTCCAAGAACTGTAACAATAATTTGCATTCCTTTTATCAGAGTATGAAAATTTCCATTTCTCCACATCCTTACCAACATGACGTAAATATGTACTTTTAACATTTTATTTTGAAAAGATTTCAAATTAGCAGAAAAGTTGTTAGAATAATACAATGACATCCTGTATAACCTCCACCTAGATTCACCAATTAATAACAGTTTGCTGCACTTGCCTTTTTTTCTCTTTGTCTATCTCCCTCTCTTCTTTCCTCCCTTCCCTCTGTTGTAGAAAAAGCTAGGCTCCTGTCATGCAACCAGGAAAATTTAGGCATGCAGACACATTGTAGGGTGAATAGGGCGGGGTTTATTGGATGAAAAGGAAAAAAGGCAATAGGAACTCTCAGCAAAGTGAGAGAGTCCTGCTAGCAGGCCCCCCACCTTACAAATTGAATCCCAGGCCACCACACAGGAAATGAAGAGGCCAGGCTCCTCCCCATGCAGGGATTTCCTCTGGCTCCACTCCTTTCCCCCAGAGCACAGGTGGCCATTATTCAGAGAGAATCAGTCAGGAAAGGGCGGGCTTTTTCCGGGACTAGCAGTCCAGTTTTTCAGCCTTCAGGCTGTTGTAGGCTTGAAGGTGGGCTTTCACCAGGGACCCTTGGCTGTCTCCTGTCTCTATCATTCTCCCTTCTAAAGAAGTACATCTAACTGCTGTTAGGATAAGGATAAGGATAAGGATAAGAATAAAGATAAGGATGGTAAGACGATCTTAACTGCCTCCTGCTGACAGGAGGTGCCGTTTTGGGAATACGGCAGTCAGATCTCCCTCAGAGGCCTATATTAACGGTTTCTGACAAAAGGGGCCATCATCCGAGGCTCTGGATGCATGACCTTTTAGAGTCTGATGGCCTGAGGCGAGAAGAAACAAATCGGGTTCTTAGAAAATATGTATTAAAACGAAGCGAGGTGAGGTAAGGACAGCTCAAAAATCCTAAGGCCTTTTACCAATTTGCATTGGGAGAAGGAGGCCAAAAGCCCAACTGGAAAAAAAACTTTTACCCTTGTGCCAGCATGTCAGGCTTCTGGGTTCCCTTTCCCCAAGCCCAATCCTATGCCAACGAGTTTAAGGTTTGGGAAATTAACTTTTTCCAGTTTGGAGGATGCATCCAAGGGGAGTTTCCTGTAGTGCGAAGACACAATTACTTTTCGGTGGAGAGGACAGAGGAGGAAAAAGGAAGAAAGAAGGCATTTTTTTCAGAGGAGTCCCAGGGGTTCAGGATGCATTTGAAAGGGATACAGACTGAAGATAAATGGCTACTCATCTAGAAAGAGAGGAGCAGGTGTCCCTGCTTCCTTTCTTTCCCTGGAAAATAGGGCACGTGAGGGAGAGAAAGTGGGGCATTGCTCTTTGTCTCTTCTGTCCTTGTATCCCCAAGTCCCGGTGACCATGACAGGGTGCCACCCATGGGTGTCAAAGCAGCTTTCACCCATTATCAGGGAGACGAGGATGGTGTGGGAGTATCTGCTCTTACCTACATATGCCCTATCTACCCTGCTGTCAGTAGCCTTTGAATTCCTTAGACCTCACTTACGCCATGGATACTAGCATGACTTTTATCCATGAAACCGGAAGCTTGGTTTAATCTGCAGGAATTAGTCATGTTCACCTGTGCTGTGCCTTTTAATTTCTGCTATTGTCTGCCTCTGGATCCCTCAGATCCAGTTTTCTTTCCTAAGGCTTTTACCCGAGCTTGGAATTGAGTGTGTCTCTGGGGCATTGCATGGATTCCTTATCATAAGCCGAATGCCACAGTGAAGCTGTGGGATTGAGTCCTCCTCCAACAAGGGAGAGAAAAGGACATCCAGATAATTGGTGACTATAGATATGCTTGCTAAGATTTGGAATGCATGGGGCTTGGCTTTGGTTAGCTCTCTTGGTCTTACTTTCCCAAAAAGGAAACCTCTGGGTTATGGGCACCCTATTTATTCCCATCACCTGCCAGGAATTGCAGGATAATTGCTCAGAACTAGAATATTGATCCAGATTTTTATATCACCCATCCCTCTTGTTCCCTCTGAGCTGCAGCTGGAGATCACTGGTCGGTTTATAGGAATAAGCAGAGTTAGTTTAAAATGTAGGCAAAAATTTAAAAACAACTAATGAGTCTAGAATTTAATGATAAATGTGTAAGTTTTAAAATATAATTTCTCTTTAGTCCTCATTTCTGTTAAAAACAATCATGATAGGACTGCATTATTTATGAAATAGATGTTAGTCTTATACTTGGCCTGATTATTTGCATAAAGTGCAACAAGAATAATTATTTCTACATAGGTCTTTTAGATTGGCTTTGGTGGAACTGTTCCACAAGGAATCTCCGGTAAGACCTTTTAAAGCTGAGCCCAGCCATGGGTTTGTATCCTCAAATACCTGTGAGTTGGGTAAACTCTGCTCTTCTTGAGGTCCCAAGAGCATGTGGTTCCTGGGCCTGTTGGAAAGTGACATTCTTTACTCACTGCAGGTTAGGAACCGTGTATGGAGACTGTGTAGACAAGGGTATGAGACCTAGTTTTATCAGCTCTGCAAGTCAAGCTTGACTCTTTAAAGGGAAGCACACCCTTCCAGTCAAAGCCTTGATAAAACAACCAGTTTCTCTAATTGCATTCTGTTGCAAAAGAAAATGGATTCTTATTGCACTATATGCAAACAACTATATTGCCATAAGTTAAGAATACTCACAGATAGTTTCCAAATTTCAGAGGAACCAGGCAGAGAGAAACAAACATGCATCTAATTTTGTTCACACCTTTCTCAATTATTAGAGGCCATAAATAGTTCAAAATAAGTTTCCATAACTCTGAAAAACAAAGCAAGGATTAACAATGCTCCAAGCAAAAGTAAAAAAGATTACTGAAGTTTTCTATTAGTTTAGTCCATTCAATTAGTCATTTTGCTTGATATTCATGAGCATTTCAGCTCTTCATGAGTCCTGATGGAAATAACTATATTGCCATAAGTTAAGAATACTCACAGATAGTTTCCAAATTCTAGAGGAACCAGGCAGAAAGAAACAAACATGCTCCAAATTTTGTTCATGTCTTTATCAATTATTAAAGGCCACAAATAGTTTTTCCTTTATTTCAATGTTACAATCTCCAAAGCTATCAGAAACCTGTATTTGAGTGCACCTGGCAGAGTCCTATAGCTTATTATAAACCATCTTTTGAAAAGGCTCAAAGCAAGACAACACTTTTCTGAATAACAAAATGTCCAGGGTAGTTACAGTCAGAAACACAGTTGACAAAGAAGGTTGGTTATCTCTGGGGTTTACAATAACTTAATATAACAACCTTAATTAGGATTGAGAGTATATACTTTAGACATTAGAATTTTAGAAATCCCATACAATTCTGGAATATATATTAATATTATTCACTAAAATATAAACTAAAGAAGATTGAACATCATTTTGGCAAACCCATGTAACTAAACATGTCAACTAATCCCATTTACCTGCCTTTTGAGTATTCCAGGGGCCCTCTGTAGCATCCAAAAGCCAGGCATCAGGAAAGACAATTTTGAAACTGAAGTTTGATTTGGGGAAGCCAATTAAATATGTGAGAGGTTTAAAACACTTGACGTTATGAAACAGAATTCCAGATTACCATAAATTATTTATTTTGCCAAAATGACTCAAAAACTTAAAAAAGCAAAAAGCTTTTATAACCATTTACAAATTTTGCTAAACAGCAGATTAATGCCTTAAGAGTATCTTGTTGTGCTTTTATTTCAATGCTCAATTTACATAAAAACCTTATAATAACCTTTTGAATTTAGTTAATATGTTCACATGCAGAATTTCTTTTCAAGATGAATTTTTACAGTCTTTCCACAGCTTGTTTGAACTTTGGGTTTTATCTTATCTAATTCAAAACAATCCTTCAACCCTAAGAAAGAATTTACATTTCCACACCTTCTTATAATCTTTTATTAAAAACACATTTTACTGCTCTTACATACGTTGCATGTAAATCTATTTCCAGTAGTTTCTATTACATGTTATAACGGTAATTCCTAAAAATTTTTAACTTTAATGTAAAACCTGGTAAATTGTATTAATTATGTACTAAGTGAAGCCAAGGTTTGACTCCTTCCAGCATAATTAAGGGTGTGGTTGGTTCTGTATGTCCCCAGGCCTTACCAATTGTGAGGCAGGAAGTTGAGCAGTTCTCAAAAACCAAGAAAGCAGTTTATAACCCCAAAACATTTGGCAAACCTAGTATCTGACCTGCACAATCTAGTCCACCTATTTACATTTTGATGACATCTGCACTTTACTAATAATCTTTAAGGCTGTTTTTACTTTTCAAAGATTAAAATCATCTGAACTGAAGGGTACCACAGCTTTTATCTTCCCTTTAAAAAATTTTTTGATCCAAGCACTTATCCTTCTTTAAGTCAATTAATTAGAGATTTTTTTTTAATAGACATCACACTCACAACACATATGTAACTACACAGATAGGCAGAAGAAAACCCAGCAGCCATAAGAGTTTTCCTTTGCCAATCTCCTAATTGGATTATTGGCTTCTCATGTGTGCATTAAGAGTAGCAAGACAAAATGGAGAAAATTCATTTGGCTGAGAAAAAAAAACATTTTTCCAGCAAAACAAGATCCAAGAAAAAAAAAACAGAAAGGCCTTTTAACTATACCTATAACTTGGATATCCAGTTTTAATTAAGCTGAGCATGCTCTAAGAAAATCCTTTTAACTCCCTTATTATCCTACTTTAGCCTCACCAAGCTGCCAATATTTCTGGCTTTCAAACTTTACTAAACGTAACCTCACAGGTGAAACCAGCAAGTCTTAATAAAGGTTATGATTTAACTGCAAGTGTATGAGGTATTTTCAAAGGGGGTAAGCAGTTCTTACAAAATTTAGAACATTTAAAGGTTACCTTTAATGTAAATGGCAATCAGTAAATGGCAAAAGCCACACAGCTATCAACCTGAAAGTACTCATTCCCTAAGCCAGGACTGAATCAGCTGCCATTGTAAAGTGGCAGAGGATAAACAAAATATTGCCACGTGGTTACAGGTCATGCTCCCAGGCACATGAAAAAAGATGGAGGCCTACAGCAAAGTTTGCTACTGACTATACAGAAAATCATGCAAAGCACACCAGATTGGCTACAGCTTAAGATCAACCTCACAAATCCTTTTACATAATTAAAACTTTTCAGAGTGGCCAGGCGCAATGGCTCACACCTGTAATCCCAGCACTTTGGGAGGCTGAGGTGGGCAGATCACCTGAGGTCAGGAGTTTGAGAACAGCCTGGACAGCATGATGAAACCTTGTCTCTACTAAAAATACAAAAATTAGCCAGGCATGATGGTGCGTGGCTGTAATTCCAGCTACTTGGGAGGCTGAGGCAGAAGCATAGTTTGAACCTGGGAGGCGGAGGTTGCAGTGAGCTGAGATAGCACCACTGCACTCCAGCCTGAGTGTCAGAGCTAGACTCTATCTCAAAAAAAAAAAAACAACTTTGCAGAGAATATAAACAGTGATCCTTATCATTCCTGGCCTAGTAAAACATCTTCTAAAAGCAAAAAACAAAAACAAAACAACTCCTTAAAAGTTAACTGCTGACAGGGTAGAGAAAAGGAAAGAAGTTTAAAGTGCAGGGTTGGAAAGACGCCTGGGGAAAGAACCTCTTATTCTTATGCAAATGGTTTCTTTCCCCTGGGTTTGGACTGAGTCTGACCAGCCAGCCCTTTGGGGCTGCCTTGGGGCCTGGGCAGCGGCTGTGGCTCATTCCCATTCTGTGTGACCTCAACTTACACACATGCTGCAGACACAGCCGTGCACCCCCTTGGGAGAGAAGGGGGGTGGGGAGCTGCAGCTCACCCAATCGTCCTGCACATGCCTGCCACCACTGAGGTGGGTGTGGACCACCTGCAATATTTTAAAAGAAAAGATAGGTGCTGTTACTGTCTTGAAAAACGAAGAAAAATGCCATAGGACCAAAAGGCTCAGAAATGAAAGTGAGAGGTTTTGGGTCTGACTCTTCCTCAGATCCCACATTCTGGGCGCCATAAATGTTGTAGGAAAAAATGGGGTTCTTGTCACATAACCAGGAAAATTCAGGCATGTAGACACATTGTGGGGTGCGTAGGGCAGGGCTTATTGGGTGAAAAGAAAAAAAGGAAAGAGGAACTCTCAGCAAAGTGAGAGACAGTCCTGCTAGCAGGCCTCCACCTTACAGATTGAATCCCAGGCCACCACACAGGAGCTGAAGAGGCCAGGCTCCTCCCCCTTCAAGTGGAATGAACTTCCCCTGGCTCCACCCCTTTCCCCAGTGCACAGGTGAGCATTATTCAGAGAGAATCAGTCAGGAAAGGGCAGGTTTCATCCACCCCGGACCAGCAGTCTGGTTTTTGAGCCTTCACGTTGTTTTGGGCTTGAAGGAGGCTTTCGCCTGGGACCCTTGCTGTCTCCTGTCTCTATTACATTCTTCCCTTCATACATATTTGTTTTTTACTTATATAATTTTTTAATCCATTTGAGAATAAATTGCAGACATCATGACCCTTCAGTCCTAAATAGTCACACATGTATTTCCCAAGAACAAAGGTATTCTCTTACGTAACCATGATAAAATTATCAAATTCAAGAAACTTACATTGATGTAGAACTATAAAATTCACCAGTTTTCCCAATTAAGTCATTTCTAGCAATTTTTTTTTCTGACCCAGAACATTCAATGTATTTAGCTGCCATGTTTCTTTAATCTCCTTTAATCTGGAACAGTTTTTTAGATTTTCTTTATTTTTCATGACATTGATGTATTTGAATTGTACAGGACAGTTATTTTGTTTCTTGTTCCTAAATTTGGGTTTGCCTAATGGTTTACATGTGATTTGATTGGGTTGTGCATTTTTGTCAGGAATATTATAGAAGAGATGTCGTGTCCTCAGTGAATTGCATAAGGAGGTTGTGAAATTTGTGAAATGTTTGCCAATCTAATGGAAGTTAAATGGAGTTGCACTTTATTTTGGGTTTCCTTGTTTATTCTTGAGATTGAGCATCTTTTCCCATCTTTACTGGTAATTCATGTTTCTTCTAGATTTTTTTCCTAGTCTTTGCCAATGTTTTTGATATGTTTTCCTTATTGATTTGTCTGAGTTATTTATAGATTATGGATAGTCCTCCTTTGACAAGTATATATGTCACAAATGTTCTTCCAATCTGTCACTTGTCTTTTATATTTAGTCATGTCACCCTTTGTTTTACAGAACTTTAAGTTTTTAATGTGGTCTAATTCCAGCCTATTTTCCTTTATACTTCCTTTTAACGTCTCATTAAAGAAAATCATCTCCTATGCTATAAAGGTATGTAAGTTTACTTCTTACAGTTTTAACATTTTGTTATTTACACTTGGATATTTAATCTTTTATGGCATGAGGAAGAAATCTAATTTTATTTCTTTCTGTATTTATATCTTGTTGTTCCAACACCATTATTGAATAACTTGATCTTTCTCCACTGATTTGTAATGCCCGCTCTATCGTACACCAACAGCCTATATGTATGCTTGGGTCTCTTTCTGGATTTTCTAGTCTGTTTTTATGAAAATATTTTTCTAATGTTATGTCAATAAAAAACTGACTCAATGACTCTAAAATGACTTGCTGTGGCATACATCTTACTAACTGGTCAGGCTACCCCTCCATGTTCTTTTTTATTTTCTCCCTCTCAGAATTATTTTGGCCATTCATGGGACTTTAACCCTTCTATGAATCTTAGAACCATTTTCTTCAAGGTCCTTAAAACATATGCATTGGAGTTTTTGTTGGGAATGTGTTGACTTTAAGTTCCAGATAATTTAATCTTTATAGTGCTGAGTCCCTCCATCTATGAGCATAAAGTTGATCTATCTTGTATTTTATAAGGTTCTATTTTATGTTCCTCAATATCATTTTATAATTTTGTCCATAAGAGTTCTGTTAATCTTTTATTGGATTTTATTCCCAGTGATCACAGAGATTTTACTGTTAATGTGAATATTACTTTAATTACATTTTAAAAATTGATTATTGCTTGTACAGAAGTCTATTAATTTTTATAGGGTAATCTTGTGTTTAGTTCTAATGAATTATCTGTAAATTTTCTTAGACTGTTTTTGTAGGCAGTTATTTTATCTACAGTTTTGTCTCTTCCTTTTAAATTTTTATACTTCTCTGTCCTTATAGCATCAGGTAGGCCTTCAGATACAATGTTCAACAGTAATTTTCATAACAGGAGGCTCCTTCTCTTGTTTCTGACTTTAAAGCATTTCACCATCATGATGTTGGTTGTAGGTTTTTTTGTTTGTTTTGTTTTGTTTTGAGACAGAGTCTCACTCTGTTGCTCAGGCTGGAGTGCAGTGGCATGATCTTAGCTCACTGCAACTTCCGCCTCCCAGGTTCAAGCGATTCTCCCACCTCAGCCTTCCAAGTAGCTGGGATTACAGGTGTGAGCCACCACACCCGGCTGATTTTTGTATTTTTGGTAGAGATGACATTTCACCATGTTGGCCAGGCTGGTCTCAAATTCCTGACCTCAAGTGATCTGCCCCCCTCAGCTTCCCAAAATGCTGGGATTACAGGCATGATCCACCACACCCAGTCAGTTGTAGGTTTTTGTTAGTTAGCTATGACAGACATTGTTGGTACCCAGCATCACATCCCTTCTGTCCACCTCTAATTATAGCTGCAGCTATAGCAGACATTGGTGGCTCATGCTAACAGCATCTCACCTCAAGCATATGCCACGTGTCTTTCTCTTTTGCCCAGTGACTTCTCTGCAATAGCAGGCCTTCTCAGAAACCACAGGAGCCCACTCAGTCCTAGTGTGGGTACAACCTGGAAGTCCTGGGCTGGGGGTGTTAATGTTGCCTGTGGGCATCTGTCAATCACTGGTGGATGGGAGCTTATGAATAGATGCCTCAGCCTCTAGTCTTACTTTTCTCTGATGGACAATTCTTTGTATACTCCTAGAAGTCTCAGTGGTATTGAGACCTTCTTGCTTAGAGCAGCAATCTTGATAACACACACCCTTATATTGGCTTGCCTTCCTTGCTTGTTTCATCCTCCTTGTGGCCTCACTCCTACTTCCTGGAATCATCTCCCAAAAACAGTACTTAGTACTTTGGTCTCTGTCTTAACCTCTGTTGTCAAGAAAATCTAAAGAAGTGTCTTTTAATTTCATAGTTTCCAAGAGTTTTTATTATGAATTTCTAGTGAGTTTTATTGAATACTTTTTCTATCATGTCTCTTACGATTATCCTGTTTCTTTTATTTTAATCAGTTAATGTGGTTAATTAGTTCAATAGAATTTCTTTATATTGCAACATCTTTTTATTCCTGGGATAAACCTTCCTTAGTCATATTTTTTTTTTGTTTCATTGTTATTTGGTTTTGAGGATTTATTTTTCCCTACTGGATTTTATTTGCTAACATTTATTTAGGATTTTTATAGTTGTATTTACACGTGAGATGCAGTCATAATTTTCTTCCCTTATATCTTCCTAATCCAGTCTTATGTAAAAGTTGCCCTCTCTCATTTTATTTTCTAGGATAGTCTGTATTAGAAAAGGATAATCTATTCCTTGAAGAATAGATAGATAGATAGAATTTACTTGTAAAACCATGTAAGCCTAAGTTATTTGGAGGTTGAGGGAAAGGGAATAAAATTTTAAATAATAGATTAATAATTTTTAATGCTTGTTGATTTGAAATTTTTTGTTTGTCTTGTTGTTTGTTTTGTTTTGTTTTTTGAGACAGAGTCTCACTGTGTTGCCCATGCTGGAGTGCAGTGGCATGATCTTGGCTCACCACAACCTCTGCCTCCCAGGTTCAAGCAATTCTCCTGCTTCAGCCTCCTGAGAAGCTGGGATTAAAGGCGGGCACCACCATGCCTGGCTAATTTTTGTATTTTTAGTAGAGATGGGGTTTCATCATGTTGGCCAGGCTGGTCTTGAACTCCTAACCTCAGGTGATCCACCCGCCTTGGCCTCCCAAAGTGCTGGGATTATAGGCATGAGCCACCGCACCTGGCTTTTTTTTTTGGTTGGAGTGCAGTGGTAAGATTTCGGCTCACTGCAACCTCCGCCTCCCAGGTTAAAGCAATCCTCCCACCTCAGCCTCCCAAGTAGCTAGGACCAGGAGACACCACCATGCCTGGCGAATTTTTGTATTTTTTGGTAGAGACAGGGTTTCACCATGTTGGCCAGGCTGGTCTCAAACTTTTGACCTCAAGTGATCTGCCTGCCTTGGCCTCCCAATGTGCTGAGATTACAGATGTGATCCACGGTGCCTGGCCTGAATGTTTTCTTTCTTTCTTTCTTTCTTTTTTCTTTTTTCGAGACAGGGTCTTGCTCTGTCACCCAGGCTAGAGTGCACTGGTGTGATCCCAGCTCACTGCAGCCTTGACCTCTCAGGCTCAAGCAATCCTCCTACCTCATGCTCCCAAGTAGCTGGGACCACAGCTGTGTGCCACCATACCTGACTAATTTTTTAATATTTTATTGAGACATTGTTTCCCCTATGATGCCCAGGCTGGTCTCAAACTCCTGGGCTCAAGTGATCCTCCTACCTCCACTTCCTAAAGTGTTGGGATTATAGGCATGAGCCACCACATCCAGCTATTGGGGGAACCTGCCCCCAATATTTCAACATAGGTTCTTTCTATTTTCCATAAGTGTTGGCCGACTGAGAAATAAAGAGAAAGAGTACAAAGAGAAGAATTTTACAGCTGGGCCACCAGGGGTGACATCACATATCGGTAGGACCATGATGCCTGCCTGAGTCTCAGACCAGCAAGATTTTACTAAGGGTTTCAAAAGGGGAGGGGGTGTAAAACAGGGAGTAGGTACAAAGATCACATGCTTCAAAGGGCAAAAAGCAGAACAAAGATCACATGCTTTTGAGGGAACAGGACAAAAGACAAAACAGAACTACTGATAAGGTTGTATGTTCAGCTGCGCACATATTGTCTTGAAAAACATCTTAAACAACAGAAAACAGGGTTTGAGAGCAGAGATCCGGTCTGACCACAGATTTACCAGGGCGGAGTTTTTCCCCACCCTAATAAGCTTGAGGGTACTGCAGGAGACCAGGGCATATTTCAGTCCTTATCTCAACTGAATAAGACAGGCACTCCCAGAGTGGCCGTTTATAGTCCTCACCCCAGGAATGCATTCCTTTCCCAGGGTATTAATATTAATATTCCTTGCTAGGAAAAGAATTTAGTGATATCTTTCCTACTTGCATGTCCGTTTATAGGCTCTCTGCAAGAAGAAAAATATGGCTCTTCTTGCGCGACCCCGCAGGCAGTCAGACCTTATGGTTGTCTTCCCTTGTTCCCTAAAAATTGCTGTTATTCTGTTCTTTTTCAAGATGCACTGATTTCATATTGTTCAAACACATGTTTTACAATCAATTTGTACAGTTAACACAATTATCACAGTGGTCCTGAGGTGACGTACATCCTCAGCTTACGAAGATAACGGGATTAAGAGATTAAAGACAGGCATAAGAAATTACAAAAGTGTTATTTGGGAACTGATAAATGTCCATATTAAAATGAAATCTTCACAATTTATGTTCCTCTGCCGTGGCTCCAGCCAGTCCCTCTGTTTGGGGTCCCTGACTTCCCGCAACACCCAGCCTGATTTGAACTTCTATATTCCCAGGGCTATTTTGATGATTTATATTATTCTGGAAACTTTTCCATTTCATTGAAGTTTTTAAATTTACAGGCACTAGGTGGTTTAGTTTATTCAAATATTATTTATTCTGTTCTAGTTCTTTTTTTGTTTAGAGATGGATCTCACTGTCACCAGGCTGGAGTGCAACGGTGCAATGATGGCTCACTGCGGCCTCAACCTCCTGGGCTCAAGTGATCCTCCTGTCTCATCCTCCTGAGTAGCTGGGACTAAAGGTGTACACCACTACACTCAGCTAATTTTTTATATTTTATGTTTTGTAGAGATGGGTCTCAATGTGTTGCTTAGGCTCGTCTCAAACTCTTGGCATCAAGTGATCCTCCTGAAGCCTTGACCTCTCAGGCTCAAAAATCCTCCTAGCCTTAGGCTCAAGTGATCCTCCTAGCCTCAGGCTACTTCGGAGGCAGGAGGATCACTTACGCCAAGAGTTTGAGACCAGCCTGAAACTGCTGGGATTATAGGCATGAACCACCATGCTTAGCCTCCCTTTTCATTTCTAATATTTTGGTGCCTTTCTCCCTTTTCCCTTTAACAGTCCTGCTAGTGCTTTCTCTTTTTGATTAGTGTCTACAAAGAACCAACTTTTCATTTTAATCCCTTTCTCTCCTGCTTGTCTTCTAGATTACTAATTTCTTCTTATTGTGACCACATCCTGGTTCAGAGGATGTATCTTCTTCTAACTGCTATTCCAGCTATGCAGCTTTGTATAAGCATCTCACAGGTTGTGAGCACAACTTTTTCTACCTAAGTTTCATTTTTATTTTATTTATACTTTGGGAACTGTACTCTCAGCCACTTCTGCAAATTCTCAGACACAGAACCCAACAAGCCTACATCTTTAGTCTCAACTACTGCATTGTATTTCTATTTAGTTATAGTCCATGAGGATTTTAATTTTAATTTTAAGCACAGCTATATTTTAAGTATTTTCTCTTGTTATATCTTATCTATAATTGCATTGCTATGTATTTTAGGAGTGATGGTTAAAGCGTAAACTTCCAACACCATCTTGACTGAAGGTCAAGCAACTACTGTTCTACTTCTTTTTAGAATTAGAAACTATTGGCCATGTGTGGTGGCTCATGCCTGTAATCCCAGAACTTTGGGAGGTCGAGGCAGGCAGATCACTTGAGGCCAGGAGTTTGAGACCAGCCTGGCCAACATGGCAAAACCCCATTGCTACTAAAAATACAAGAATTATCCAGGCATGGTGGCGCATGCCTGTAATCCCAGCTACTTGGGAGGCTGAGGCCTGATTCTACTTGGGAAAACTGCTTGAACTCAGGAGATGGAGGTTGCAGTGAGCTGAGATCACACCATGCACTCCAGCCTGGGTGACGGAGTTAAGACTCTGTCTCAAATTAAATAAATAGAAACCATTTATCTATTGAGAAAAATGTAAATAATTTTGTAGTTCCTTGAGTAGATTTTAGCAAATTCTATGAATAAAAGTTATTTTCTTTTCCTTTAGGATGTTTAAAAGTTAAAATAAAGCTATGTCAAAACTGTTTAGGAAGTATGTAAGGCCAAAGGAACTTCACCAAAAAGCCAAAAACAAATACCCAGCCCAGTGGCCTGAGAATGGACATAGAGGTAGCAAGGCAGTCAGATGATGCCCAGGACACAGAGAAGGCATCTTCAGATGACTCCAGCCTGAGCTCAGGAAAGATAAATCAGGAATTAAGGCTGCATATGGATCTTCCGGAGGAGTACTGGCCACCCTCCTTGCTGGCTGTATCTTAGCAGTTTTCTCAGGTTGGCAGGAGCTTCTGGTAGAACTTTAGTGTGAAGATGAGGAAACTTACGAAATCTGTTACCACCCACAGAGTGAAACCATTATAGGGCTCTCGGTCACTTCTAGAACCAACTTTAACCTACAGTATGAGGATAAAGGCATAGAATCATATTGTTCTGAGCACTCAGAAGAGCTTCAGGGAGAGTCTATTGAGGATGATGAAAATATGATCCTTGTTGACATTTTATGATGAAGACACAGATCTGATCTCTAGAGAAGATTGCTCTGATCAACAGCACAATTGTTGGACATCTTTTTAGGACCGCACAGGATTTCAGGAGCATAAGTAGAACCATTTTGGGGAGGAGTCCTACTGTTACCCCACCTGTAGCAAGGAATTATTCTGGGCTGCCAACCTATGCATGCACAAATTGATTCACTCTGGAGACCAGCCATGTAAGGGGCCTGAAAGTGATAAAGGTTTCATCTGCACAGCGGATGTCTGGAGGCGCTTTTGTAATGTGCATGAGATGGAGTGCTCCAAAATGACTATGGAAAGTGTATTGTGAGATATCCCTAGTCCACGGTACACCAAAGCCAGCACAGTTCAGATGAACAAAACACAGGGAAGGAGGACTGCAAACCACACATCTGTCCTCTCTGCTGTAAGGGGTTTCACAAATCAAACCTGCTGTCAAGACTTAAGGTGGCCCCTCAGCAGAGCAAGCCATAAAAATGCCAAGAGTGTGGTGTGGCCTTTGTCCAGGTGGTAAGGTGAAAAAGATACCAATAAATGCACTCTAGAGTGCAGCCTTTCTACTGAGATGAGTGTGGGGGACTTTCACTCAGCTGGCATCCCTGCAACCCTATCAGCGGATTCATTCTGGAGAGAAAGCAGTCTCCCGTGCTTCCTCTGCTCATGCAGTCACTCAGCCAGGGACCTTGAGGAGGCATGATGGACTCATGAAGTGGAGGGACCCTAGTGGCTGAGCTGTCAAGTTTATCTCCACCTTTTGTTTTTATGTCTATTAAGATCTATTCAATAAAACAAGTTTTCTGTCACTAACTTACTCAGTTCAGGCTTCTCCTCCAGGCCCTGACCCTCATGAATGGCTTGAAATAAATCTAAGAATGCAGTTTTTCCCCCTCAGAAATGCTATGGTTATTTCTAGCAAGAATAAGATAGGTACTTACAGGTATAGATAATACTGTTATTAATGGCTGAAAATTAAATAAATTATTACAGTTGAGTTTATAGTTGATAAGCTATATACAAATATATATATTTGATAAATATATAAATTTTTATAGTTGATAAATTTTTATAGTTGATAACTCAACTGTAAAAATTATTTAATTCTCAAATAAATAAGCCTTATCATGGAGCCAAGCCATTTTCCTAATCTGGCGTTCTGCTTGGTTTCTTAAGGACTAGTCTTTATTGAAGTTATCCGTAATTGCAATCCCTGTGATGGCTGGCATGCAGTTCTGAACGTAAATGTAGCCTCTTTCCTCAAGTCCACTTGCAGTCTGGTTTATCTTTGTCATTAATTATTGTACTTTTCAAAAGAAAGTATTTATTTTTCTTAAAAGCTGTGACAATACTTATTTGGATGATTTTTCAAACTACATATACCATTTTATATATTGCAAGAGTAATCGTTACATTTGTAAGACAGAACATGACTGACTTCCTGTATCAGTAATACATTCATTTCAGTATTTGAAGAAATTTGTTTACCCCTTTGGAGTATAAGCTGTCTTAGTTACCCTGTTTGTTTTTCTCTTTTAAAAATTATCCAAAAGATAGTCTTTGATAGGGCTTACTTTGCAAGTCGGTGTTAGCCCTTTTGCTATTATAACTGACTTCAGTTCCTGGGTTTTGGTGCTGGAGACATATTTCGAAGTGGAATTCAAAAGAGAATCTTTATTTTAGGCCAGTTGATGGGCTTCAGGAGGCCTGTGACTCCTTGAAATTATAACACAAAACATCAGTAATGAGAGGTTTTTGATAGAGTCCACAGCATTTATTGGATTCTCAAGTAGCTTGTGATTCAAGAAAAGGTTCAGAAGCAGTTTCATCATGAAGATTTAGGAAACAGTTGCAGATCTAATTGGTTATAGCATTTTGGAAACTCTGGAGTGATTTTCAGACTCACTCACTCTAATTTCATCCTTATCCTTAGTTCTTTACTACTTTTCTCAGGACTGGTATATCAATACAAAAGCACCATCTTTAGTATACTTGTGATAAATGCTTTCCTTCACATTTGTAATTATACTGGCAGTAATCCTTTGTATGGTGTTTCATTTTCTGCAAAATGGGGATAATATTATAATATTGCCCTCAAAGCACTGTGTTTTAGGCTCTGGAGAACTAGGAATTTCTTCCCTTTCTAGGAAAGACCATACATTAATTTACTTATCTCTGAATTAAGAATTGAAATATACCAAGAAAGAGAGTGACCAAAAGGGATTCATACTTACAATTCCTTATCAGATGTGATACTGGTGTCCAGATATTTCTGCCCCCTTCTCAAAGGCTCCCTCTTCCTGGACCCTGGAGCTGTTAAGGCTCACTTGGCAATGGGACAGATTACACAAGGGTACCTATGCAACAACTGGGCCTCAACCAGCCTTAGTGGGTGGCCACTGGAGAGAATGTGGCAAGAGGAAGCAGACATGTTTCCAAACCTTCTGGCAATTTACTTAAGGCAGAAATCAGGGCTTGTGGTGACACTGAGTGACTAGTCTCTAACTCATTAGGAGAAAGTTGTTCTTTATATTATTGTTATCTATTGTGGCATTACAAGTTACCAACCAAAATTCAACACCTTAAAAAAAAACAAGCATTTATTATTTTACACAGTTTCCAAGGATCAGTAATTTGAGAGCCACTTAGCTGCACAGTTCTGGCTGTTGGTCTTTCATGAGGTTTCAATCAAGTAGTCAGCCAGGTCTCTAGTCAACTGAACTCTTGACTGGGGATAGAGGATCCACTTACAAGCTCACTGATGTGGCCGTTGGTGGAACACCCAGTTCCTCACCACAGGGTCTCTCTACAAAGCTACTCATGACATGGTGGTTGTCTTCTGCCAGAGCAAGTGAATGAGGGAAAAAGAGAGAGAAAGAGAAACAAAGTATCCTACGGAAGCCACAGTACTTTTTATGCCTAGCCTCCAAAGTCACACACCATCACTTCTGCTTTATTCTGTCCATTAGAACCAAGTCACTAAGTCCAGCCCACACTAAAAGGGAAGGAAACTAGGCTCCACTCTCGAAGGGAGATATGTCAAAGAATTTGTGAACACATTTTTAAAGCCACCACAGTGATGATGAAAAATAAAAATGTAAGCAGGCATAACTTCTAAACCAAAAGGCAAGAAATTTGCTACATATTCTCCTTGTTGCAGACAGGCAGCCTATTCTTAGAGAGGACACGTAGACCTTATTGACCTTTGCTTAACAATAACAGACAATAGCATGACCTATTAATCTTGATTGCATTCCTGGAAAGGAAAATTGTTGCAGATCCCGTGTGGGAATATTTTTCAAGGACCTTTCATAACAGATTATTGTAGGAATTAATTGAGATAATGAATGTAGTGGCCAATCCCTAAAAAGTGTTCACTAAATGGTAGCTATTTTTATCCTTTCACCAAGCCTTATTAACTCCACCCCCGAAATCTCTGGCATTCTTCTCATCTTACCTCTGTCCCCACTTGTCCTTGACTTCATCTGAACTACCACAAGAGATTCCCTGTATCCCTGTTTTTGGCCTCCTCCATGTATTCTTCGTTTTTAGCTAGAGGTGTTTTTCTTTAAATCTTAGTGATAACTTATATTTTATAGCAGTTCTATTCATTTGCTGAACCAATCTGCTGAGTTCCTGACACTCCTCAACAGTGAAACTCTGAACCAATTTGACTAAAAATTGTAGGGTGGGGGTGGTTAAGGAGAAAAATGAGGAGGAGAGAGAGAGATAAAAACATTATCTAGACAGTGGAAAAATTGTACTGGCATGGTTTAATGCAGAATGGAAAGACGGAAATTGATGTTAAAAATGAGCTTTCCTGTCAACTTAAACAGCTGCCCTCTTCTGGTTTTATGAAACATTGAGTCACTCCATCTTTGGCAATATGTTCATGGGTCATTGAGTTTGTAGTTCATATTCTAGTTCTCAGTCTAGCAATGACATCTGCTTGAGTGTTCTGGCAATTAAACTAATGCTTTACACAAAATTTTCTTCCAAGCAAGATTTTTTAAGCTCTAGTTGGAATTCCTGGGTGATCTATTGTGTTCATATCAGGTTAATATAGCTTTTCAATGTGCATGCATTTAGAGTATAGAGTGTGTAAATGTTGAGTGCCAAGATTAACTGCTGGTATATTTTTCTGTGTAAGGCACAGGCACAGAATGTTTCTTTAGCCAGTGATATGAAACAACAGTGGGCCTTCAAGGAAGTATTACTCCTTTAACTCCAATTTATTCCCCCGGCGAGGTTATTGACAGTTTCCAAAGCATTAATGATTAAGAGCTGCCAACCCAGACTCTACCAGATCCATTAAGTCATTCACAGGTCTTTGTTCCTGAGTCATGCCATGATTTTCGCTGTGCTGTGTTTCAATTTTTATCATCGTTTGAATTGAATTTATTGTCATCCACTTCAAAAATGCACATCAACAACTCCATTCCAAACAGAGGCAGTTGGCCCTGTGAACAGTCTCTGGAGCAAGCATGTCTAAATGTCACATCATTACTATGCCAGCCACTTTCTAGCTGTGGTATCTTTCTCCCTTGATTTCCTAATCTTAAAAAAATGGGGATAAGAATCACCATAAGTTTGCTTTAAAAAATAGTTAACATATATAAAACATTTAGAACAGTTCCTGGCACAAACTGAACACAATGTAAGTGTTGGCTATTATCATTATGGTCTAAAGAATACTAGTCATGGGCACTATAGACTGGTGAACCCATCCGGGGAATATTTATTAAGTGGAAACTTATAAATGAACATTTTTACTGGGAATATTCAAATTAATTTTGGCCACCTGTACTGTGGAAACAGCATTAACCCAGAGAGAAGCTTTAAATTCTTTTTGTCACGAAGAAGGCTCTGCCCCTATTTCATTTTATTTATTTATTTTGAGAAAGCATCTCACTCTGTCACTCAGGCTGAACTGCAGTGGCATGATCACAGCTCACTGAGGCCACCACCTCTTAGGCTCAAGTAATCCTCTTGCCTCAGCTTCCCCAGTAGCTGGGACTATGTGTGTGTGCCACCATGCCTAGCTCATTTTTTTTGTTGTTGTTTTTTGAGATGGAGTTTCACTCTTGTCACCCTGGCTGGAGTGCAATGGTGCGATCTCGGCTCACTGCAACCTCCGCCTCCTGGGTTCAAGCGATTCTCCTGCCTCAGCCTCCTGAGTAGCTGAGATTACAGGTGCCTGCCACCATGCTCAGCTAATTTTTATAATTTTAGTAGAGATGGGGTTTTACCATGTTGGCCAGGCTGGTCTTGAATTCCTGACCTCAGGTGATTCGCCTGCCTCAGCCTCCCAAAGTGCTGGGATTATAGGCATGAGCCACCACACCTGGCCAACCTGGCTCATTTTTAAATTTTTTTTAAAGGGATGAGGGTGTCACTATGTTGCCCAGGCTGGTCTCAAACTCCTGGGATCAAGCAATCCTCCCACCTCGGCCTCCCAAAGTGCTGGGATTACAGGAATGAGCCACCACACCTGGCTTTACCCTGGTTTTTAATTACATAATAGAGAAATAAGATTGTCTGCTGTGATGTACAGTAGGTTAACAGAAAACCAGAAAGTAGCTCGGCATAATTTGGGGCACAAATGCAAGACAGAATAACCTGTCTTCAAGCATTGATTCTTCTCCAAAGATGTGAATCAACTACCCCCACTTTGAATGGACAGACTCTACTGGGCAGAATTTGTTCCAAGCCACCTCACAGCTGGTTGGCTTCTCTTTTGTCCACTCCATGTACTGTTGCCTTCTACTTGTGTACCACTGTCTGGTCCAGTGATCTGTGACTACTGGTTCCACTGGGATTCCTTTCTTCTCTAATACCTACTCAGCATGACCCTTGCAGTTGATGTGAGAAAAGACTGGTTGGGACAATTTTCCTTAAAGTCTGAGTTGTTTTGTGATAGGCCTGAAGGACTACTGAACTTCTCTTGGACCTATTCAGTACATTCTACCCCTTATATTCCAGAAACATAGTATACAGCACCAAAGATACCCAGCACAAGCAAATCCAGCGTTTCTGCCTATTAACAAGTACGCTCACTCCTTCTCCAAAGCTATGCTCATGTGGAAGCCATACCTAGATATCACACTGCAGACCTTTATCAGTATTCAAGGTTAGGGTTCAGCAAGTTATATGGTTAACAAACAGCCCAGGTGACTCCTATGCAACCAGGCTTTGGCGAACAACTCCATAAAATTTATAAAGCAAAACCAAATTTTTTAATTTGTAAAACTATACTAATGACCATCTTCAAGAAAGGATACAATGAAAAGGAGTAATCCTCCAGTCTTCAAATATTTTATTGATTATCTAGAAAAAAAAAGTTAGCTTTTGCTCTCTTCATAGTCACAAGCTCATCTTGTGACTTTTCTACCAATTTAAAGCTCTTGCATTCAGCCAAAGTTTCCGTCATATAGTAGGATCACTCTTTTACCTACTACTATCACTTCTATTTTGCCAATGCAGATGCAGAAGCTGAAGCCCAAGGTCACATCAACAGTAAAAGATGGGGATGGACCCTTTTATTAAGGTTACCTTGGTCAAACAAGACACAAGACTATCTAGCTATCTAGCTATCTAGCTCTCTCTTACTTCTCTTTGGCGCCCCCACGTGTCATGAGAATGCTATTTAGAGGTCACACCCTAGGTCCAAATCAGGTGGAAACCAAGAGAAATTCAGATTTCGCATTCTTTGGTGGCAATTTTAGGAATATACTAAAGGTACTCCCCCAAAAAGGGCACTATACCTTCTTATGGAATATCTTATTTAACTTCAGTAAGATGAGAAGTGCCGTTTGCCTACGTGCACCAAGGACATCTGTGGAGTCATAGATTCCTCACAGTTGAGGTTCAGCTAAGAACTACTGACTTTATACAGATCACTATATGCATCAATACACTTTGAAGAATGGCTGTTAGTAATGCAAACTTTGAAATAACCTCATTAGATAACTGTGAGTCACGTAGGCTTCCATACCTGGTTTTAATGATTTTGAAATGCAGACAAGTCAATGGCACTTGGGCAAAGGGTGTTTTATTCACTTCAAGTCAAGGCTAATGATTCAGACAAATTTAAATGAACCCAAAAGGTTTCATGAACCATGGTCAAGGCTTTGTGGAGAAGTTATATATGTCTCTCTGTAAATGGGCCAATTGCTTTGTAAATATCACATATGACTTAAGCCCTCAGAGTGCAAACAGGAAAAGAGGCAGCCAGAGAGAAGGCACATATGAATTTATATGAATTTTGTGGGTTAGACTCGGGTTAGATCTACTTACTAAATTCCACTATAAAGAGGAATGGGCTTCTTTTTCAGATGCTAAGGCTGTCCTGAACTTCTAGAATAACTGGAATATGACATAAACCACCTTCTCTAAGATAAAGGCCTTCTCCACTTCAAAGCCAAGACTCATAAAGATATATCCTAAGGGTAGAGCCATTTCTGCAGTCAAGTGAAATGATGGGATGTTGAACTGGGTTTGAGTCCCTCCAAAAGGCGTTGCTTTGGGGGAGTTCATCATAGGGACCACTTCTGGGGATTCCTTTATTTACATAAAAACCAAAAAGCATCTTTCTCTAAAGAGGACCAGCCCCTCATGCCTTCTTTTCAGTATTTGCATATGGCTTTGAGGGTAGGACAGGTTAGTCTTTCCCCACCTTATCCCTGGAGCCCTGCCCAGTGCCCAGCATGTAATTCTAGAAGCAGTTTCTGATTGATTCAGGTTCCCCAACCCAAGGAACTCAACGTTTGATCAGCTCCCACTACTTTGTCTTTCCCTTTTCCAATTGCTTATGACCTCGGACACTCAGAACCCCTGATGTGAAACCACCCACCTGGGTGCTCTCTCGGTGGTGACTTTCTGTTCAAGGGATCAAATAAATAATCAAATGGACCACTCATGACCCGCGACCCACTGGGAGGCGAGGCTGACCAGTGAGGCTGGCAATACCATGTGAGTGGGTCCACCTGGGAAGGTTCCAAGTAGTGAGGTCGATGATGCTGTCTTCACTCGTCAGAGGAGGAAGGGATGGGCTCCTTCTTGCAGGTGCCGTGCTTGGCTCGGTGTCGTTGGAGGTGATTGGACCGGGTGAAGGCCTGGCCGCAGTCCTCACACTGGTAGGGCCTCTCTCCGTTGTGCATTCGTATGTGCTGGGCCAACTCAGAGGCAATGCGGAATGCCCTGCCGCACTCGGCACAGAGGAATCCCTTCTCCCCGGAGTGGATCTGTTGGTGCCGCTTCAGGGTCGAAGAGCGGGCAAAGGCCTGGCCACACTGCGTGCAAGGAAAGGGCCTCTCGCCAGTGTGGATGCGCTGGTGGCGCACGAGGCGCGAGGGCTGCGCAAAGGCCACGCCGCAGTCAACGCACTTGAAAGGCCTCTGGCCGGTGTGCAGCGTCTGGTGCTCAGACAGGTTGGAGGACTTGGTGAAGCACTTGCCGCAGGTGGGGCAGGGGAAGGGCCGCTCGCCTGAGTGCACGCGCTGGTGCTCCACCATGCGGCTGGCCACAGCAAACTCCCGGTCGCAGGCGGGGCAGCGGAAGGGCTTGGCGCCCAGGTGCGTGCGCTGGTGGCGCAGCAGCGACAGCGGCTTGTTGAAGGTCAGGCCGCACTCGGAGCACGGAAAGGGCTTATTGTTGCTGTGCATGTTGCGCTGGTGTTTGCGCAGGTCCGACGAGCGCACGAAGGCCTTCCCGCAGTCTGGACACGGGTAGGGTTTCTCGCCTGTGTGGGTGCGGATGTGCTTCCGGTGGTCGGAGGACCAGGTGTAGGCCTTGTCGCAGAAGGAGCACTGGTAGGGCCGCTCGCCCGTGTGCAGGCGCCTGTGCTGCTGGAGTGTGCCGCGGTGGGAGTAGGCCTTCCCGCATAGCTCGCACGCGTAGCGCTTGGCGGCGCCGCCGCACGTCTCCGCGGGGCTCAGTGGCTTGCTGGGCTTCTGAAAGGCCCGCCCGCCCCGCAGGCACCTGTAGGGACGCGCCTCAGCCTCTCCGCCCTCGCGCCCGCCCGCCTGGTTCTGTACTTTCCTGCTGATTCGCGCTTTTGCCAGGACCGCGGCAGCCAGGCTGGCTGGGATGGCCGACGCCTGGGCTGGTGTATGTGTCTGTCGCGTGGGGAGGTCCCAGTTGCTCCCCGGCCTGGGGAAACACAACAGAGAAGAGTTCTCTGCGGACGTGTCTACACTTTTGTGCGCACAGAGATACTTTCCATTGCTGGGGAAGCTGGATGGGACATCCAAGACTGCGTCCTGGTTTGCCCTCGAGTCTCCATCATCACCCGCAGGTAGTCGGTCCCCAAGAGGTTGCATCTGACCTAACAACTTGTGTGCGAGACCACTGGGAAGGGTACCCAGAGCTCTGCTTGCTCCCGGGGAACCCTGGGTCTCCTTGATCTTTGTCACATCTCTGCTCCAGCTGACTTTCCCGGACATTTCCACTGGTTTCTGCCCCATGCCCCCAGCACTGGAGGAGTCAGAGAATTTCTCTTCCTCTTTGCCCAGTGGAGGGGGCCATGGCAAGTCAGGATTGTCGTGTGTTACTGGGGAGCTGCCCCTTGGACAGGCCCCCGGGTCAGCAGTGCCCTCTTTTTCGGCCTCCCCAACATCTTCATCGTCACTCTCTAAGTTCATGCTCAGCATCTTGGTGTCATGAGCCTCTTCAGTCAAGCTGCTGAGAGGAGACGCCTCTCCCCACCTGTCCTGGGAGTCCACTTGTGCCATAATGTTCAGGCGCTTCTATTGCCTGCTCCTCTGAGGAGGAATATCCTGCTTGGCTCAGGATACCTGCAAAAAGAAAAGTACGAAGAGAAAATCACAAAGAATGTACTTAATCACTTTCATGAGCAGAGGGACTGAGGTTCCCACTACAGCTCTGTTTCCAACTGGTCTCCATGCCAGGCATATTGTTGAGCCTCACTGAGGACAGAGGCCTGGCTCTGCTGAAAATTCCAGTCATCCTATTTCCTCTGGAGATCCCACTTGCTATAAGCCCCAGGAGACCATGCTGTCAGGAATAGCCAGGGTGGGGCATTTGCTGGGTGCCAGCTGTGCCTTGTCCTGTCTAGGGTGCTCATCCCCAACCACTAACCAAATGTGTCCTTTGTCAGCATGGGGGACAACTCGATGAGATGGTAGGAAGCAAGCTCTGGTCCTCCTAAGACACTCTTACAGTGTCCCCCACTCAGGAAGCTGGAAACCAGGCTGGCTCTTGCTGTCCCTGCCAGGAATGGAAGTCTGCCATCCCATGATGGTGTCAGCTAGGGTTACCTCTCAGGCCCTGGGCTGTGTAGGCCACCTCTTCGAAAGATAAGGAGCAGCCGTTGGGAGAATGAGGGTGAGTCAGGAAGGCACCAGTTGCCCCTCACTGATTAAGCGGGGCTTCTCAGGCCCTTGTAACTTCTGAGGAACTCCTGCCAGGAAGGCTACCCATAAGCACACAGGGGGCAGAGGATGCCCACTGAGAGCTTGACCTGTCTTTGAAATTTTGCTTCATCGTAAACATTCAGGAGAGTTTACATTTTATGTCGCATTTTTGTTTGTTTTCGTTTTTAATTGAGTCGGAGTCTTGCTCTGTCACCCAGGCTGGAGTGCAGTGGCGCAATCTTGGCTCACTGCAACCTCTGCCTCCCGGTTCAAGTGATTCTCTGCCTCAGCCTCTTGAGTAGCTGGGATTACAGGTGCCCACTACCATGCCCGGCTAATTTTTGTATTTTTAGTAGAGGCAGGGTTTCACCATCTTGGCCAGGCTGATCTTGAACTCCTGACCTTGTGATCCACCTGCCTCGGCCTCCCAAAGTGCTGGGATTACAGGCGTGAGCCACTGTGCCTGGCCAGTCGCGTTTGTTTTATAGAAAATAGTATTAAAGTTACCTGGGTTTAAATGTTTAATCTTCCCCCAAGTGTGCCATATTGATCCCCTGGCATACCACAGATGTCCACTGGGGTACACATCTCCTGACTCAAGAAGCCAGATGTAGGATTTTAAACATAAGGCATGAGACATGAGAGCCATTTGGGTTTTATTTTCAAACTTATTTTATTTTAGCTTGAAGACATGGAGAAAGCCTGCTGGAGCATTGGTTAACAAGGATTGGATGAGTGACAGATTTTAAAGGAGTTACTAGAGAGGCAGGGTACTGAGGGCCTCTCCAGGGGGACAACTGTTGACCAGAGGGCTAAATCTGCTTTAGTTTGGAGAGAAACTTCTGAGAATCCAAGAGGGGGTATTAAAACTCTCATTTTTCTGGGCACATGTTATGAGCTAGGCACTATGTTGAGTGCTTCACAAACATAATTTCATTTATTCCTCTCAGCAAACTTTAAGATAGATGCTATTGGGAGGCCGAGGCGGATGGATGATGAGGTCAAGAGATTGAGACTATCCTGGCTAACACGGTGAAACCCCGTCTCTACTAAAAATACAAAAAAATTAGCTGGGCATGGTGGCGGAGCTTGCAGTGAGCTGAGATCGCGCCACTGCACTCCAGCCTGGGTGACAGAGCAAGACTCCATCTCAAAAAAAAAAAAAAAAAGATAGATGCTATTATTATTATATTATTCTTTCAATTTTACAGACCAGGAAACTCAGCTTTATTGAGGTTACTTACCTGCCCAAGGCCACACAGCTCATAGACAGCAGCAGTGGGGTTTCTCTCTAATTTTAAGGCCATTAAGCCCCAAATGGTCCTGCCTCCCAGCTGTGGCCTTCAGACTGAAGCCTGCTCTGGGGCTGCGCTCTGCCCAAGAGCAGCTGCAGCATCCTGGGGTAAAGAGCCGTGGCTTTCTGCAGGCATCAAAGCCCCTTGTGTTTTCTGGGCCAAGGAACCTTGGCTACAGGGCCTCGCTGCGCTGGGCTCCTCCCTGCTCTCATTGACCCAGATTGCCCTCCGCCAAAGAGAGAGGCCAGTGGCTGCCCATCAGAGCCAGAACCCATGTTGCAGAGGCCACTGCCTGGGGTGCTCAAGAGCATTAGTCACTGAGTATTTACCTTCTGAAAGCTCCTTCTCTCTACCTCTGCCCACCTTTCACTGCCATCTCAGACTGGATAAAAGGAGTGATCTTTGTATTTGGCTGGTCCAGTTACCCTGTCCCCATCTCATTAAACTGTTCTTCCCTGGTTTCTGCCTAATCATGAGCCCAGTTACCCTGTGTGTATGAAGAGGGAGCAGTATGGAGGAATCCTCACTTTCTACTCTGGATACAGAAGCCATGGATGGAGGGAGGACACATTGCAGTTGTGACTGGAATTCAGCATCTCATGTCTCTTTGTGCCCTAAAGCCCAGGGACCACTCCTCTTCTCTCACTGCTTCCCTCACTCATCACGTGGCAGAGGATAGCTGGCATGCCTTTTGACAGAAGCCCAGGTCTGACATATTTTCAGCATAGTGGATCTTAGGGAGTGAATGTGTAGTTCATAGAGGGGACATACCACTAGCCAACCTCATAGAACTTAGACCAGCAGGCTTGATCCAGGGCTGTGGGTCCCCCAGCAGGGACAGCAAAGGGATGCTGGATTTGTATGAAACACATGTCTTAGGTCTCTTTCCCTCTTTACGACAGCATACTGCCTGTTTCTGTGGCACTGTTCACAGATCACTGACTTTACCCACTCCCCACCCCACCTCCAGCACAAATACCCCATTTTCCACAGTCTGTGTGTCATTCTTTTCCTCTGGGCCACAGGGGAGCCTCCTTAGGGTGGCACACAGCCCTCCACTAGCTAACCAATCTCCTCTCCAGAGCCTGTCAGGAGACTCTGTTTTCAGATGAGGTATCCCTCCTCCATCTGAAGCCATATTCCCAGTGAATATGTCCTGATTTCTTCCTCCTGTCACTGCCACAGGCATGCTCTCGACCACCAGGAAGACCTGGAGGCAGACAGGGGCACAGGGAGGGATTTTCTGGCAAAGTCTGCACAAATATACCTGGTTTGAAAAAGGAACACTGATGCTATGGTGTGGCGGGCCCATCTGCTCCCCAGATGTGCTAGTTCCCAGAGGCTGTCAGAGCAGTCCTTTGCTGAAACTTCCTCTGCACTTGCCAGCCAGGAGTAGACCAAATGCAGCCTTTGACTCCCCAACCTCATACATCCATCAACACTCTGCAGAAGCCTACCCTAAGGGCTTGTTGCAACCCCAGCCCATACCCCTCTTCTTTCCTTCATTCTTTCCTGGTTGTACTGAAGTCCATCCTAGGCAGCCGCCTCCTACTTTCTCCTCTGCTCACTGCCTTCAGGCCTTGCTCTCTACTCCTGGCTCACACACAGACAGTTGCTTACCTGGGAAATGCAGACAGCAGTGTGGGGCCCCTGCCCTGGCTTCTGTGACACGTGGGCTCTCAGCAACAGGAACCAGAGTTAGGTACAAATCAGCAGAGATGGTGTCTCTGTCTCTCACGCTTTGTGTCCAGTCCAGCAGCTGCAGAGAGAGCCTCTGGAGGTGGGGCCAGTGTAATACACTCAACCTTCCTGCCTGCATCCAGAGAGCAGCCTGGGAAATAGAGTGGGGCTGCCCTCTCTCACTGCCTGAACCGATCCTCTGACTCCCTCTGCTCCCGCCTCCCCTCCCTGCCAAAGCCAGCCTTCCTCCTTCCCTCCTCTCAGTCTTCCTGCAGGTGGCCCCATGCCTCTTGTTCACTTTCACTCCTTCCTTCCACAGAGCAGCCCATCCTTCACTTTAGCCCTGGTATGCCCACGGGCCACATGTCACTTGTGAGCTTCCTGGGTAGCGTGCTTTTTCCCCTCCTGGAAGGCAGAACATAGTATTTGGCCTATATGCCCACCTCCCTATTCTAGTACCCACCTTTTGCAGGACTGTGAGTTGCAGAACTGTGAGGGGTTGGGATTCCCAGAATTCTTTGTAGCAGCCCATTCATTGGCTCAAAGATGCCCACAGCCTTTTAACTGGGAGTAGGGGTGCAGGGAGATGGTTTTCTGTCTTATGCATACAGATGCCAGGCCTGTCTGGGGTCTCTTTCCACTTTCAGCATTGGTTCCCATGCAGGTTCATTCTGAAGAGAAGGATTGGCCCAAGGTAGAAGACTCAGTACATTCAGAATTTTTACCCACTCAAGTCTAATGTGCATTTATTAGGATGAACATTCAGGGCATTAAAATAGGTGATGGAAGTGTGGTTCCTGTGACGTCACTAGGTGGTCAAAAAGTATACTGATTGACAGCAGGGTCTGGGTCTGGGTTGGAATCTTACTGCTTAGTAGCTGTGTGATCTTGGGCAAGTTATTTAACCTCTGTGTGCCTTAGTGTCTCATCTGCAAAACAGGGACCAGGATACTATTGCCATCATGGAAGTTTGGGGAGGATTAAATGAGATAATGCATGTGAGGAGCTTAGTTCGGTGTCTGGAACACAGCAAGTACCCAAAAACGTTAGCTGCTTTCATTGTTATTATTAATGATTTTTAAAAATTTTATTTTAAGTTCCAGGATACATGTGCAGGATATGCAGGTCTGTTACATAGGTAAACATGTGCCATGCTGGTTTGCTGCACCTATCAACCCTCCTTCACCTAGGTATTAAGCCCGGCATGCATTAGCTATTTTTCCTGATGCTCTCTCCACCCCATACTCCCCCAACTGGCCCCAATATGTGTTGTTCCCCTCCCTGTGTCCGTGTGTTCTCATTGTTCAGCTCCCATTTATAAGTGAGGACATGCGGTGTTTGGTTTTCTGTTCCTTTGCCAGTTTGCTGAGGATAATGGCCTCCAGCTCCATCCCTGTCCCTGCAAAGGATGTGATCCTGTTCTTTTTTATGGCTGCGTGGTATTCCGTGGTGTATATATACCACATTGTCTTTATCCAGTCTATCATTGATGGGCATTTGGGTTGATTCCAAGTCTGCTATTGTGAATAGTGCAGCACTGAACATATCCATGCATGTATCTTTATAATAGAATGATTTATATTCCTTTGGGTATATTCCCAGTAATGGGATTGTGGATCAAATGATATTTCTGGTTCTAAATCTTTGAGGAATCACTATACTGTCTTCTACAATGGTTGAACTAATTTACATTCCCACCAACAGTGTAAAAATGTTCCTATTTCTTCACAACCTTGCTAGCATCTGTTGTTTCTTGACTTTTTGATAATCACCATTCTGACTGGCATGAGATGGTATCTCATTGTGGTTTTGATTTGCATTTCTCTAATGATCAGTAATGTTGAGCTTTTTTTTCATATGTTTGTTGGCTGCATGTATGTCTTCTTTTGAGAAGTGTCTATTCACATTCTTTGCCCACTTTTTAATGGGGTTGTTTGTGGGGGGTTTTGTAAATTTGCTTAAGTTCTTTGTAGATTCTGGATATTAGACCTTTGTCAGATGGATAGATTGAAAACATTTTCTCCCATTCTATAGGTTGTCTGTTCACTCTGATGATAGTTTCTTTGGCTGTGCAGAAGCTCATTAGTTTAATTCAATCCCATTTGTCAATTTTTGCTTTTGTTACAATTGCTTTTGGCGATTTCATAAAATCTTTCGCTATGCCTATGTCCTGAATGTTATTGCCTAGATTTTCTTCTAGGGTTTTTATAGTTTTGGGTTTTACGTTTAAGTCTTTAATTCATCTAGTGTTAATTTTTGTGTAAGGTGTAAGGAACGGGTCCAGTTTCAATTTTCTGCATATGGCCAGCCAGTTCTCCTAGCACCATTTATTAAATAGGGAATCCTTTCCCCGTTGCTTGTTTTTGTCAGGTTTTTGGAAGATCAGATGGTTGTAGATGTGTGGTTTTATTTCTAAGTTCTCTTTCTGTTCCATTTGTCTATGTGCCTGTTTTTGTACCAGACCATGCTGTTTTGGTTACTGTAGCCTTGTAGTATAGTTTGAAGTTGGGTAGCATGATGCCTCTAGCTTTGTTATTTTTGCTTAGGATTATCTTGGCTCTATAAGCTCTTGTTTGGTTCTGTATGAATTTTAAAATAGTTTTTTCCTAATTCTGTGAAGAATGTCAGTGATAGTTTAATGGGAATAGCATTGAATCTATAAATTGCTTTGGGCAGTATGGCCATTTTCACAATATTGGTTCTTCCTATTCATTATTGATGATTTTGTTGTTTTTAGGGAAGACATCATTCCAGGGCTTCTTTTATATCCCTGGGGCCCTGTTGAAGCTGCAACTCTTCTGAACAGCAATTTTCAGAATGTGATCTAGAAAAGCAGGTTTCACTATCCCCTTGGTGTTTTTAAGGCATGGTTTCAGAGGAAAGAGGCAGGCAGCAGGGACATACCTCTAGGTCTCTGAGTCTGAATATCTAGAATAGGGTTCAAATTCTGAAGTCCATGGAGCCTCTGAAATAAAGTGCAGAATGTGGCAGATATGTGGATATGTGCTGTTCTGACAAGAGGATCCTTGGTAGCCATCCATTTCTTGAAGGGGCCATGATCCAAAAAATGTTGAGAACCATTGGCATTTGGGGAGGGCACGGGATGGGGAGAGTAGGTGAACACTTAAAATAGCTCCCATAGCCACATTATCAGTTGGTGCTGCCACTAGCCCGCATCCCAACATCGTTGCTCAAAATATCCCAAGTGTCCATATGGTACAGGCTTTGAGCTTCAGGTATCTTTGGCAAGAAAGTACCTAATTCTTCACTGATTGTGAAGGAGCCTGTGGAGATGAAAGTTGGAGCTGGGATGAGTGTGTGTCTGTGTGTACCTCCCATTCCCAGCCTCACAGCAATGGTACATTTATTGAGCAGTTACTAGTGCTAACACTATGCTAGCATGCCACACACAATGCCCCAATTAATCTTCATCACATTCTAATGAAACAGCTACTACCAGTGTTACCCGCATTTACAGATGGAGGATACAGAGCCATAGGCAGCTTAAGGGCCACAGCCACACAGTTCCTACATAGTGGAGCTGCAATTTGAGCCAAGGTATCAGAGTCTGCACTCTTAACCACTACCACGTTAGATTCCCAAACACTGTCCCTCAGAGCCTGCATGCTTGGCCTTTGCTTGACTCTACCCTTATTTCCTCCTGGAAACTCTTAGTCCCTCCTCCCCAAGGCTATGGGACCTGTGTATCTGTGGTCACTACAGTCATTCCCCCAGAAGGCATTCTTCTCCCTCAGCCTTGCTGCCCAGAGAGATGGTTCCCACTAAGTGCCTGCACAGTCTCATCACCTATTCCTCATCCAGCCTGGACAGCCTGTTTTCCATCATGCTCTATTTCTAGACACCATAACAACTGAGTAATTATCAGACACCTCGGGACTTCCACGTTAAATTGCCCATGTGAGTCCTCCTTGGTTTTCAAGACACACTGGTGCTGCCACGTCACTGGTACGGGATAGGCCACCTAGTGGTGAATGGGACCAGGACTGGCCTGGAGGCTACATCAAGAGACAAGGTGTACACAAGCCCCTTATCTCCCTGAGTCACCTACCCTGATACATCCTCCAAGCCATCTTAAGAACGCTGTTTTGAAGTGCACATCACGTGCCTTTATCTATGTGAGACTTCACTATCCTAATGAGTGGCACATAGCGGGTGCAGATCAGGCCTCAGATCTGAATCCCAGGTCTTGCCTATCCCACTGGTCAACCTATTGCTCAGACTCCAAGGGACAAGAATCCCTTTTGTTTCCTGGGTGTGTTTCCCTTTTGACAGCACAAGCACATTTACTGTCTCATTTAATCTTTCCAACACTCACTATAAGGACCACCAGACATGGAGAGTCGAAGGCTCTTTCCCTAAGGCCACATCCTTTTCCTGCTTTTAGGAACTTTTGAAATCTGTGTCATTCTGCCCAGTTCCTTAGGCATGGAAACAAAAGAGGTGTTCTTTTATGTATTTGTTATTATTTGCAAGTCTGCCTCTAAAATCTGGCAATTCCTCTGAGCTGCTGACTGGCAGTAGTGAAAACAAAGGTCTGCCTGCTTGTCTGGGAAGAGGAAAAAGGAGAGACTGAGGGAGGAGCACAAGGCATCTGGGAGAGAGAAGGGCATTTGGTGGGCATGGTGCAGGAGCTCATTTGTGCCTATCCATGACAGGGACTGGATGTGTGGAGTGGGGTGACATGGTGGAACATGAGCCACACTGGCAATGGTTGGTGAGGTATACCATCTAATCTTCTTCTTGCCCCAGCCCTTCATCATCCTTGAGGAGGAGTGATAGAGGCAGTTAAGTGGCCAATACATGGTGGAGACTTTAAATATTGTTTTTCATGCAGGCATCAAACTTTGTTGAGTATGAATACACATGCAGAAGGCAGAATTGGACAGGAACACAGTACACAATCTTAAGTCAGAAAGGCCTGGCTTTAAATCCCATTTCTGTTTGTTTGATGATCTTGGTCCATTTACTTAACTTCTTTGAGCCTCATGCTTCTCACCCATAAAATGGGAATAAGAATAATTTCCTGATAGGGTTGTGAAATAACCTGAAACCACATTTTAAAAGCATTTGGTCTAGTGTTAGCTGTATAGTCATTTTTCAATAAATTATAACTCTTATTATTTTTATCCTAGAGCTATTGGAAGCTTGCTGATATCTTTACTCCATCCGTGTTCTTCCAGAATGCTAGCCCTTAATTACTCTGCTTCCAGAAGGGTGCCATTCTCTGATTCTTGTCTCCTAGCCCCCAACATTCCCATTGAGAGACTGACCAAGCAGGCTTTTTTGAGGCCAGTAACGTTCCTAGAGCAGTGATGTCATAAACCTGGGTCTGTCATTGCGTGCTACACTTGGCACATGTGGCAATCAATGACAGAGTGGAAGGTTTGTGCTCTGGATGGGATGACATTATAAGGCAATGACGTCACATGTCAGTACTTCCTGGCACCCCCTGCAGAACAGTGCCAGGTAGAATGCCTTCTCTTCACTAACTCAACACCACCTGCCCCAGTGAAGACTGCACAGTGTACTGATGGAGCATACAGGCTCTGACATCAGGCTACTTGGGTAAATCCTATTTCTATACCCTGCATGACTGTGAGCAAGTTGCTTAACCTTTCTGTGCCCCAGTTTCTTTATCCGTAATGGCTAATAATGATATTTAATATCTAGCTTATAGAGTTGTTGTGGGGTTGAAATGAGATGATGTGCTTTGCAGAGTACAAGGGATGGACAAGTGCCCAATCAGTATTAGCTAACAATATAATATGGGGTAGGAAGGCACCTCTACCTCCTGTCTAAACAGCAGAGAACCCACCTCTGGTCTCCACTGGAACCTTTTCCTCAAACTTTCTGAAGCCCTTACTCTGTGGATGAGCTATAACCAGGTCCTACTGAGGCAGTGGTCTCTGGAGCCATTTCTGGAGCTCACCAGAAGACCAGCCCTTTCCAAGCTTCTCAAGACCTACATTGTACTATAGTGGCCCTGCCAGATGACCCCAGAAGCCCCTGGCCCAGGCCGAGGGAAGATAAGCTGCAAGCAGTGGGATGGGCTTCACTGCAAGCAGTTGGATGGGTTCATGGAACCCTCAGGGTACAAGAGGCTGAAGATTCAAATTGTCTACTGGCATAGCAACATATTATCTTGGCCCACACTGACTACCACATCTTTCAAGGTCACAGAGACTTCAGGCCTCCACTCCTCCACATTCCACCTCAGCCTTGGGACCTTGTAGAAAACTGAGGAAGAACACCACAAATGAGACTTCTGGGAATCTTCTATACCTTAGGTTTCCCTTCTGACTTTGCTGGTCCTTCTGGGCTCAGGGGTGAAAGGTCTGGGGAAGTTAGAAGGGAAGATACTGCTTATCTTTGCTTAATAAACACACTGAAAAAGAACCCTCTGATCTCTTGTATCAGTGGGAATCCCTTCAACTGAGGCTTACCAGAGCCCAGGGGCATGATGAAGCTGTTGGAAATTTAAAAACAAAGGCATCGACCTCAGTATTTTTAATGAAGGGATCTAAGAAATTGTCTAGTGCAGCCCCTCTGTTTTACTGGTGTTGACATTGAAATATTCATTTATTTGTTCCATCATTCATTTACTCACCAAACATTTGTTGAGCTTTACTATGTCAGTGTTTTTCAAACTGCAGGACACAATCTGTCAATATGACAGGGAATCACTTTAATGAGCCACAACCAACATTCTTTTTTAGAATAGAACAGAAGACAGTAGAATATATCAAAGTGTCTCACACATAAAAGTATCGTTTCATGTCATTTTTGTTTTAGGTTTATATATATAGTCTGGGGGTATATGGTGAAGACTGTATCTCATACTCTGGGTTGCTCTGATTCTTGGTCAAACACAGTTGAAAAATGTTGTACATTGCATCAACCCTGCTGTACATAAGAATAATCTGGGGCCAGGTGCAGTGGCTCACGCCTGTAACCTGTAGTCCCAGCACTTTGGGAGGCTGAGGCGGGAGGATCCCTTGAGCCCAGGAGTTCGAGACCAGCCTGGGCAACATAGGGAGACCTCACCTTCACAAAGAATTTTTAAAAATTAGCTGGATGTGGTGGCACGCACCTGTGGTCCCAGCTACTCAGGAGGCTGAGGCAGGAGGATCAACTAAGCTCAGGAGGTTGAGGCTACAGTGAGCCATGATCAAACCACTGCACTCCAGCCTGGGCAACAGAGTGAGACTGAGTCTCAAAAAAAGGAAAAAGAAAAGAAAATTTTCCTCTCTGTTCTTAAAAGAGAGAAAGAAAGAAGGAAGGAAGGGAGGAACAAAGGAAGGAGGGAGGGAGGGAGGGAAGGATGGAAGGAAAAAGAAAAAGAAAGAAAGAGAAAGAAAGAAAAGAAAAAAGAAAGAAAGAGGCAAGACAATGCAGAAAAGAAAGAAGGAAGGAAAAGGAAAGAGAAAGAGGAAAGAGAGAGAAGGAAGGAAGGAAAGAAGGAAAGAAGACGAGGCGAGCGGCGAGAGGAGGCGGGAGGGGAGGGGGAAGAGGAGGGGAGAGGAAGGAGGGGACAGGAGTGGAGGAGAAGGGGGAGGGGAAGGGAGAAGGGGAGGGGAGAGGGGGAGGGGAGGGGGGAGGGAAGGGAAAAGAGGGGAGAGGAGGGAATAGAGGGGAGGGGAGAGGGGGAGCGGAGGGGAGCAGGAGGAGGGAGGGGAGGGGAGAGCAGAGGGGAGGGGGGAGGGGAGAGGGGAGGGAAGAGGGGAGGAGAGGGGAGGAGAGGGGAGGAGAGGGGAGGGGAAGGCAGGGGCCTCGCCACCGTCCGGAATTCTCCCCCATATTCCCTGATCCTTGCTTACCGCCTTGGGCAGGTGCTGCCTCTTTCTCTCTGGACCAGGCTGGAGCCTCCCGGCTCTCTGGCTCCCCCTCTGGCTCACTGGAACATTGCCGCTGGGAGCCTGGCTTCCACCACAGCTGCAGAGCTCCTGGCTCCGCTGTCCTCCCAGGTCACACCACCTACATGCGCTGGCCAGGGTACAAGGGGCCTTTTCTTTCCAAGGCCCCCATCAAAACCACATGCCTCTCCTCGCAGCTGTCTAGCTCGGCTGCCTGAACACAGAGGTAATTCACAGTAGATGTGGAGGGGCGTTTGAGGTATCCATAAAAACATACCTGCCTTTTCCTTTTTCAACTGCTGCACTGAACGTAACCAAAGAAGACCTCTCTTCATAGCACTCTGGCCACGGGTGTGAAGCAAGTTTCTTGGAAGAAATTTCCTTTAGGGCTGCTGGAGTGCGGCATCCCTCTGTAGGTGTGGATTCTCCTAGCAGGATGAGCTGTGGCCTGGTTTTGCCTGTATTGATCAGTGAGCATGTCTATTCTTCGAAAAGACCATGAAAACCTGTGGCAAATCTAATGGGGACTGGGGGCTGGGTGAGTTAAAAAGAAATAAAATATAAGTAAGGTATAAAAATATAAAGGCATACTTTGAGCAATTTTATGTCATCGTGTTTGAAAACATCAATGAAGCAAATTACATTCTCGTATATATGTAGAATTGAAATCTTACATTTGGAATAAAAAGTATCAACGATCTGCTAATAGCCGGGCCTCATCAGATGAAAGTGCCTCGGCCAGACCCAGTCCTTGGCCTTGCAGAGACAAAAATTCTATTTTTGACACGCTTCCCCCACCCACCTGTCACCACCTCCACCCCAGGTGCCCAGGCTAGTTAGGGAAGGGCAGAGGTGTGAGGGCTCCAGGCATGGCTACTCTGGAGAGCAAGCTTCTGCTCTTCAGCCAGGTTTTCTCGCTTAGGAGGGGAGGGAGGATGAGAGATGGCAGAGGCGCTTTGCGCGGTGACATGCAGTCCTTCTTTACCAGGAAAAACGGGACTGCCGAGGATCCCAGGACACTCCTGAAGGCTCACCAGCCTGGCTCTGTGCATAGGACAGTGTAGACAAGCTGAACTACAGCACCAAGAGCACTGAATCAGAGCTGGGGCTGGTATCAGGAGCCTGGTGCCTCTTCTGCACCCCAAGGACACGGCTGTGTAACCGGACCCAGGTTCAGCTGCTTGCTGCTGCAAAGCCAGAGGCAAGGGTTGCTGGGAGGAAAAGCAGAGCCGGCAAACCCAGAAGATGGCAAGCTAGCATTCTAAAGTACCATCTTACATTTTATAACTTACCATAGAGTTTTTAAAGGGATACGTGGTATAGGGGACATGTGGGAGTGGTACAGGGTACTGGACTTGTGTGTCTTGTTCCGATGGCTATCTTGGTTAATTGCTCATCAGGAGGTCTGGTTGGTATTAGCTTGATTTTGGCTCAATTGTTCACAACTCCCCCTAAGTGGGAGGAGTGGGGCACCTGGATTGTTTCAGTATTAGCCTCTGGGATTTCTTAGGTAAGAGCATAATTAGATAAGCATGCACTGGTGAGGGGACTGTCTAGAGTGGGAAGGAATGAAGGGGTAAGAGGGAAGGGAAGGAAGAAAAGGAAATGGGTGATTTTTAAAACAGAAGTTCCTGGTTATATCTGCCCAGGGCCCAGTTACCTGTGGCTCCGGCTGCAGGTTTGCTGTCACACAACCTATAGCAGTACTGGGGATAGACCTAAGTTCTCACTTTGCCGAGTCCCTTTTCCTGGACCCTGGCAGGCCATTCTCCTGTTGACACATCTTCCACTGTAAAGGTTGCCCGTTAGTTAGTTAGCACCCAGCTATAGTTTCATCCCAGTCCCAGTGACACTGTTTCAGCACCTTCAGTGGACTTGGGGGCTTCCTGAGCCTGTTCAGCTCTGTGTTTCTGGGCCACACACCGGCTCCTTGGGTGGTTTACCCTCACCCATTAGGATTCTTCCTCTTAAGAGGTGAAGACAATGCCAAGCTTCAGAACAGCCTTACTGCAGCCGTCTGTCTGCTTACTATAGGTTGAGCACCACTAACCTCAAAATCCAAAGTCTGAAATGCTCCAAAATCCAAAACTTTCAGAACACTGACATGATGCCACAAGTGAAAAATTCTACACCTGACCTCATGTGACAGGTCATAGACAAAATGCAGGTGCACAACACACAGTTTATTCAGAATGCCTCCTCATCCTCAGGGACCCACCTCCCGGCCCACCACGGCTTTGGATGTTTCTCCTCACCTAAAAAAAAAAAAAATTACAGCGTTCAGTGACCTTTTAATCAAAACACAGCATTGTAACTGAAATCCTGTTGTTTGTTGCTGCTGTTGTCTGACAGCTGATACAGGTATTCTGGTGATGCTCCGGTGCTGCTTATTTACCCAGACACATTATTTTTTCATTGTATTAATAATGTATCTTTTTTTTACTGTTTAAGTACTTATGTGTAAATAAGTATAAGAAAATGATTGCTTATTGGTAGCATCCACATTTAGAGTCAGGAATGATGATGATGCCAAACAACCATGTATTGTCCACATGGGTGACTGAGATAGTGACACCTGTGCTTTCTAATGGCTCAATGTATGCAAACTTTATTTCATACACAAAATTATTTAAAATATCGTATAAAATTAACCTTGGAATATATATATAAGGTGTATATGAAACATAAATGAATTTTGTGTACAGACTTGGTTCCCATCCCCAAGGTATCTCATTATGTGTATGCACATATTCCAAAATATGGCATCCGTAACATTGCTGGTTCCAAGTATTTTGGATAAGGGATACTCAACTTATATAATGAGAAAAGGCAGAGTATGGAGTACAACTTTGGAGTCAGAAGGGCTTGGGTTCAAATCCCTGCTCTGCCACTTGCTAGTTGTATGACCTTGATGAAGTTCTCTGGCTTCTCTCAGGCCTGTCTGTGTAGGAGGGGCAGTGGGGTTAACAGCGCCTCTCTTATGGAACTTCTATATGTGTTATGCAGACACACATTTCATCATCACCTTGCACATTGCAAGAGCTCAATGCATAACAGCTGTGTTGTTCTCAAAAAGTAGAAAACATGGAGAGACTGGTAGCTGAGAAAAAAAAATGAGAAAAGAACTGCAGTCCTTTTGTAGTCCGAGTTTCTCTATTCAGGACTCAGCACTTGATGATGTTTATGGGTCCTTTCAAACATGGCTTCCAAACTGAACATGATGTTTTGGGTGCAGCTGGTCTGACCATTATGGAGCAAAGAAGACCTGGCTCTTCCTTATTTCTGGTTCTGTCTTGGTATCCCAAAAACTTTGGCCTTTCTGGTGGGCACAACCACCTAACCCCCTCAGTGTTAAGAAACATCCCAAAGCATTTTGTACATAAGCAATGGTGATGCCACATCTCTTCTATGCTATTTTTGTGTAGCTGAACTTCTCTTGTGAGTTGAATTTTGATTTGGGGGTACAAGATGTTATATTAGGGACCAACATCTCAGGGGAATCAACAGAATTGGGTAGAGGAAGATGAGGCCCAACAAAGCCTCAGCCAACATGGCAGAAAGCTTTGGAGCAAGTTTCCTTGGGCAGAGTGCCCAGCATTGGGCTGAAGAGGCCAGCTCTTTCAATATCCAGGTCACCAGATACAGGAGGCACTGGAAAGGCTATGATCTTGGACAAGGCAGCTCTCTGCAGTTGAGGCAAACTCTGAAGGAGCTGACAGCTAGAGGGTGTCTGCTGACTGCATTCCCCACAGCTGCACAGCAAGTGCTTCTCCGGAGGAAGATCTGGGCAGCACATCTCCATGTGTGTACCTCTGTACCTGGGTGTAGCACCTACAATTTCCCAGTTCAGCTCAGCTGCAGAGGCTAATGCTGTCCTATGTAAGAGAGGCCTTTTCTCTCTTACTGCTTCTTCCTCACACAGGCCAACTTCTAGAAACCCTTATCTACACATGCTTTCTCCATTTTTTTTTCATTCCATTTACTCTTCAAGCTTGTTATACTCTAGCTTCTACCCTCCATCTAATTGAAATTGCTCTAGTCAAGGTCATTGACCTCCATTCAGGAAAAGCCAAAATACACATTTTTTTGTCCCTTACTGAAACTTTCAGCCTCAGTAAACATGATTGGCCTCTCCCTCCTTCCCCATTTTCCTTTCCTGGCTTCCTCATATGATACTACACCCACTCTGTGTCTCTTTTCCACCTCTTCCTGTCTTTAAATGTCAGCATTCTTCAGAATTTGGCCCTAAGTGCTCCATTCCTCTCCACTCCTTTTCTATCTCTTCTGTTCTGTCTCTTTTCCTCTTCTCTCTTCTCTTCTTTAATATTTTCTTCCTCTTCCCTTTATCTCCCCTTATTCCCTCTCTTCTCCCCTCCTCTTCCTTTCTCTCTTCTCCTCTCTTCTTCTCTGTTATGTTTTCTCCATATGTTCTCTCTAAGTGATTTTATTCATGCTTGTGGCTTGAAATCTCACCTATATTCTAAAAACCACCAAAAATATATCTCTGAATTCCAGATCTCTATAATTCAGCTGCCTGGTTTTACTCATTAACATCCTAAACGTAACCATTCAAAACTGAATCCCCCAAATCTACTCCTCTCTGAGATGTTACCATCTCAATAAATGACACCATCAACAATCGGCTTGGTTAAGCCAAAATCCTGGGAGTTATTCTTTTACCCTGATTTTTTTCGCCACCTTGTCTGTCGGATCAGCTTGTCCTATTGATTTAATCTCCAAACTGTATACTGAAGTAATTTACTTCTCTTCACCACCATTGCCACTTCTCTAGCACAAGCCATTATTACCTACTTCCTGGAATACTGAAGTTGCCTTGTTATTGGTCTTCATGTGAGCATTTTTGCTCCCCTGCAATCCATTCTCCACACGACAACCACAGCAATCTTTTTGTAAGTTATGAATTTGTTAAATATATATTGAGCACCTGCTACAAGCTTGACACTGCTCAAGGCCTGGGGATATAGCAGGAACAGAGAGAGGGGAGAGAAAGAGAAAGAGAGAGAGAGAGAAAAGAAGGAGGAGGAGGAGGGTGGGGAGCAGAAGAAGAAAGAGAAGAGGGGAAAAGGAAAAGAAAAAAAGTACTACCTTTCTACTTCCAAGGAGTTCACATTCTTGACAGAACACACAAAAAATAGGCTAAAGAGTGCTTTAGAAAGTGATGAAAACTATGAAGTGCTATGGAGACAAAGTGGGAAGTGGGTGGTAACAGGGCAAGAGGATGGGAAGTGAGTAGAGGGTTATCTGGAAAGACTCTGATGTGACTTTCAGCAAGTACCTGAAAGAAATGAAGGAGTAAACCATGTCACTCTCTTGTTTGGGAGATGCAGGGAAGGGAAGAGAGAGAGTGTTCTAGGCAGAACAGTAAATGTAAAGGCCATGAGTTCAGATCCTGCCTGGCATGTTTGATGGACAGCCAGTGAGGCTGAGGGAAAGACAACAGGAAAAGAGGACACAGTAGCAAGGGCCTGATTGTGTACGGCCATGAAGATTATGTAAGGAACTGGCTTTATCTAGAGTCAGATGGGAACCGTTCAAAGAGTTTTGGGTAGAGGGAGGCATCAATTCATTCACCTGACAAATATTTGTTTAGTATTTACTAGGCACCAATTTAAGCTTCAAGGTTTTATCAGTGAATAAAACAAACACAAACTGTACCCATCAGGAGCTTATAGACCTAAAAGACTATACTATAAAAGAAGAAAGGTCTCAGATAATGGCCTTAGTTTCCATTTTAAGAAACTAGGAAAAAGAAGATCAAATAAATCTAAAGTTATTAGAATAAAGGAAATGATAAAGATTACAGTCAAAAGGAAAAAATAGAAAACAAATACAACAGAAAAACAACAATATTGGCTGGGCGTGGTGGTTCATACCTGCAATCCCAGCACTTTGGGAGGCCAAGATGGGTGAATCACTTGAGGTCAGGAGTTCGAGACCAGCCTGGCCAACATGGTGAAACCCCATCTCTACTAAAAATACAAAACTTAGCCGGGCGTGGTGGCATGCGCCTGTAATCCTAACTACTCTGGAGGCTGAGGCAGGAGAATTGCTTGAACCTGAGAGGAGGAGATGCAGTGAGCTGAGATCATGCCATTGCACTCTAGCCTAGGCGACAGAGCGAGACTCCATCCCAGAAAAAGAAAAGAAGAGAGAGAGACAGAGAAACAATAACAATGGAGCGAAAAGCTGATTCTTGAGAAAATCAATAAAATTGAAAAACCTCTGATCTGACTGATTAGGTAAAAAAGAGAGAAAACACATCCTAAATTTAACCATCAGGAACAGAAGATATGACATCTCAATAGATGCTACAGATATTAAAAGGATAATAAGGAAATGTTATGAACAACTTTGTCCCTACACATTTTATAACTTAGAACAGTTAACTTGCGGCCGGGCATGGTAGCTCACGCCTGTAATCCCAGCACTTTGGGAGGCCAAGGCGGGCGGATCACGAGGTCAGGAGATTGAGACCATCCTGGCTAACACGGTGAAACCCCGTCTCTACCAAAAATACAAAAAATTAGCCGGGTGTGTTGGTGGGCGCCTGTAGTCCCAGCTACTCGGGAGGCTGAGGCAGGAGAATGGCATGAACCCGGGAGGTGGAGTTTGCAGTGAGCCGAGATAGCGCCACTGCACTACAGCCTGGGCAACAGAGCGAGATTCTGTCTCAAAAAAAAAAAAAAAAAAAAAGAATAGTTAACTTGCATATCCCTAAAACACTTCCTTGTTCTCCATATTTGTACATATTTGTTGAAGTTCTCTATAACCATCTGCGTCCCTACCACAGGTTGGAAGTTCCTTCAGAGCAGGGACCAGATCTTTTTCCTAGCCAGTCCTCTGTGACTGGCCATAAAATAAAAGCACTATACTGAGAAAGGGCCTGTTGCCAAAATAATAGATTTTATCCAGCAAAAAGTGAGGTCAATGGCTGGGCGCGGTGGCTCATGCCTGTAATCCCAGCACTTTGGGAGGCCAAGGCAGGCAGATCGCCTGAGCTCAGGAGTTTGAGACCACCTTGGGCAACATGGTGAAACCCCGTCTCTACTAAAATACAAAAAATTAGCTGGGCATGGTGACATGCACCTATAATCGTAGCTACTCGGTTAGCTGAGGAACGAGAATCACTTGAGCCCGGGAGGCGGAGGTTGCAGTGAGCTAAGATGGCGCCACGGCAGTGAGCCAAGATGGTGCCACCGCACTTCAGCTTGGGCTACAGAGTGAGACTCCATCTCAAAAACAAACAAACAAACAAACAAAAAACAGTGAGGTCAAAATGCAGGTGTCCCCTGAAATGCCATTAGAATTAATAAACAAATTCCGCAAAGAAGTTGGATAGAAAGTCAACACACATTTCTATCTATTAACAATATTTCTATCCACTAACAATAAGCAATATTAAAAAGAAAGTAAGAGAACAAATTCATTTACAATGGCATCAGAAAGAACATACTTTGGAATTAACTAAAGAGCTGAAAAACTTATATAATGAAAGCTACAAAACATCTTTGAAAGAAATTAAAGGAGACTTAATAAATGGAAATACAACTCATGTTTATGGATTGGAAGACATATTATTAAGATGTAAATACTACCCAAAGCAATCTATCAATTTAATATAATTCCTATCAAAATCCCAATAACCATTTTTGTAGAAATGAAAAAATCTTAAAATTTATATGGAATCTCAAGGGACTCAAAATAATCAAAATAATTTTGAAAAAGAAAAAACAAAGTTGGTGGAGTCACACTTCCTAATTTCAAAACTTATTTCAAAGCTACAGTAATCAAAACTGTGATACTGGCACAAAGACAGACATAGACAATTGAATAGAATAGAGAGCCTAAAAGTAAACCCTTGCGTATATGGTCAAATTATTTTTGAGAAGGATGCCAAGACCATTCAATAGGATAGGACAGCCTTTTCAAATAATGGTGCTAGGAAAACTGGGCCTGCACCTACAAAATATTGTAGTTGGACCCTTACTTAATGCCATATACAAAAATCAACTCAAAATGGATCAAAGATATAAATATAAGAGCTAAAACTGTAAAACTCAGAAGAAGACATAGGACAAAAGCTTTACAACGTGGAATTTGTCAATACATTCTTAAATAGGACACCAAAGACATGGGGAACACAAGAAAACATAGATAAACTGGACTTCATAAAAATTAAAAACTTCTGTGCATCAAAGAACACTATCAACAGAATGAAAAAGCAACCTACAGAATGGGAGAAAACACTTCCAAATGATATATCTGATAAGAGAATAACATTCAGAATACATAGAGAACTCCAGAAACTCGACAACAAAAAAACCAAACAACCTTATTACAAAATTGGCAAAGGACTTGAATAGGCATTTATCCAAAGAAGATATACAAATGGCCAATAAGCACATGAAAAGATGCTCAACATCACTAATTATTCAGGAAATACAAATCAAAACCACAATGAGATACTACCTCACATCCATTAGAATGACTACTACCATTAGAAAAACCCTAGAAAATAACAAGAAGTGTTGGCAAACATGCAGAGAAACTGGAACCCTTGTCCATTGTTGGTGGAAACGTGAAAATGTACAACCACAGTGGAAAATAGTATAGTGGTTCCTTGAAAAGTTAAAAATATCATTGTCAAGCAATTCCACTTCTAGGTAGATACCCAAAAGAATTGAAAGCAGGGTCTTGGAGAGATATTCGTACACCCATGTTCATAGCAGCATTATTCACAATAGCTAAAATCTGGAAGCAGCCCAAATATCATTCAACGGAAGAACAGATAAGCAAAATGTGGTATACACATACAACGGAATATTATTCAGCCTTAAAAAGGAAGTAAAGCCAGATGCGGTGGCTCACGCCTAAAATCCTAGCACTTTGGGAGGCCAAGGCTGGTGGATCACCTGAGGTCAGGAGTTTAAGACCAGCCTGGCCAACATGGCAAAACCCCATCTCTACTAATACAAAAGAATTAGCTGGGCATGATGGTGGGCACCTGTAATCCCAGCTACTTAGGAGGCTGAGGCAGAGAATTGCTTGAACCCGGGAGGTGGAGGTTGCAGTGAGCCGAGATTGCACGATTGCACTCCAGCCTGGGTGACAGAGCGAAACTCCATCTCAAAAAAAATAAAAATAAAAATAAATACACAAATAAATAAAGGAAGTAAATTCTTACATAAGCTGCAACATGGATTAACCTTGGGGACATTATCCCAAGTGAAATAAACCAATAACACTGAAGACAAATACTGTATGATTTCACTTACATGAGGTGCCTGGAGTAGTTAAAATTATAAAGACAAAAAGTAGAATGGTGGTTGCCAGGAGCTGAAGGAGAGAGGCATGGGGAATTACTATTTAAATGGGTATAGAGTTTCAGTTTTATAAGATGAGAATAGCTCTGGAAATGGATGGTGGAGATGGGGGTTCACAGCAATATGAATGTGCAGATGCTTCCCAACTTATGATGGGGTTATATCTTGATAAACCCATCATAAGTGAAGCAATTCTAAGTGGAAAATGCAGTTAGTACACCTAACCTATTGAGCATCGCAGCTGAGCCCAGCCCACCTGAAACGTGTCCGGAACACTTACATTGGCCTCTAGTTGAACAGAATCGTCTGCATCACAGTCCATGGGAGAGTATCATGGTTTACTCTTGTGATGGCGTGGCTGATTGACAGCTGCAGCTTGATGCTGCTGCCCAGATTGTGAGAGTATCACACTGCATATCGCTAGCCTGGGAAAAGGTCAAAATTCAAAATTCGAAGTACAGTTTCTAGTGAATGTGGTACATTCTCACACCGTTGTAAAGTCGAAAATTTTTAAGTTGAGCCATTGTAAATAGAGGATCATTGTACTTAATATCATTGAGCTGTACACTTAAAAACAGTTAAGGTGGTTAACTTTATATTTTGTGTATTTTACCACAATAAAAAAATAGAAAATAAACTGTAGATATCTCGTTTACACTTTACTAACACGCACATAGGAACACACCTAAATTTGTACCTCCTTATGTCTCTGTTTTTTGTTTTTTTTTTTTAATTTTTATTTTATTTTTATTTTTGACAAAGTCTCGCTCTTGTCACCCAGGCCAGAGTGCAGTGGTGCAATCTTGGCTCATTGCAACCTCCGCCTCCCGGGTTTGAGTGATTGTCCTGCCTCAGCCTCCTGAGTAGCTGGGACTATAGGCACCTGCCACCACACCCGGCTAAGTTTTGTATTTTTAGTAGTGACAGGGTTTTACCATGTTGGCCAGGCTGGTCTCGAACTCGTGACCTCAGGCGATCCACCCACCTCAGCCTCCCAAAGTGCTGGGATTACAGGCATGAGCCACCAAGCCCAGCCTGTTTCTCTCTAGTTGACATCACCCTTCCTTCACTCACACAGTCTGAAAATCTGGCAGCCAAACTGGACATTTTCACACCTTGAACATCTGATTAGTCACTGACTCCCACAGCATGTTTTCTCCCTTGTCTGAATTACCACTAGATAAGACTTCTCCAATGCAGAGACCTCAAAGTCACTCCCTCAAATTGATTTATTTGTTTGTTTAATAAGTGTTCATTAACTGCTTAGTAATCATTAGATGTTGTCCATCAAATATAATATTTCCAGTTTTCTTGCTTCCTAGCATGTCTTTCAGGCAGAGCATGTAATTGCCTCTCTGGGACTCCGAGCTCCCTCTGCCTTCTTGCAGGGCAACCAGCAACTAACATTTGAGATGGTGGCAGCTCCATCCGCCAGGAACCCAGGATGGCTGTGATGAACAGAGCATCTCTGCTGCCCATGGTGAATATGTAGCATGGGAGGGAAATAATTTTTTATTTTAATTTTAAACCCTCCCAACCCACACCCCCTCCCCCAATAAGTGCTCTGAGAAAAAACTGAGCAGTGTTAAGGGGATTGGAAGTGTAGGGGTAGAGACTGCAATTTAAATTCCAGGGGCAAAGTTGATCTCATTAAGATGACTTTTGTGCAAAATCTTAAATGAGGCAAGGGAGTAAGATGTGCAAATATCTGGGAGAAGCCAGAAAGGAAAGAACCAGTACAGAGGCCTGAGTGCGGGTCAAGGACACCTAGGTGAACAGAATGGGCAGTGGGAAGAGAAGGAGGAGGTGAAGTCCTGGCCAGATCACACAGAGTCTTGCAGGTCATTGAAAGGAGTTTGGCATTTTCTCTGAGTAATATTTTAACCAGATCACTCTGGCTACTATTTTAAGAAAGCTGATGGGAGCAATGGTGGACTCAGGAGGATCAGTTAGGATGCTTTGCAGTAATCTGGGTGAGGGATGATGGTGGCTTGGACCAGAGTTGTCACAAATGGTGAGAAATGGTCAATTATGTTTTAAAGTTAGAGCTAACATGATTTTGTTGTATATTGGCTATGGGGTGTGAGAGAAAGAGAGGAGTCAAGGACAACTCTAAGGTTTTTGGCCTGAACAACCAGAAGGATGGAGCTGCCATTAACTGAGCAGGGGAAGACTGTGGGAGAAACAGAGTTTAGGAGAGAAAGTCCAGGAGCTTCAGTCTGGATGAGGTTTCCGCTTGGAAACATTGATGCGACAATTGGAGAGGCATCTGGATTTCAAGATGAGGATCTTGGTAGAAAATACAATTTGAATTATCAATGTGTGGATTACACTTAAAGCCATCGGATTCTATGAGTCACCGAGGGAGCGTATACAGTGAAGAGATTCGAGGACTGAGCCCTGGACCAGTCCGATGTTCATAAGTAGGGGAGATGAGAAATGCCCAGCAAAAGAGGTGAAAAGATGTGGACAAAAGGTTTGAAGAGAAGTCAGATGTCTGTGATATTCTGGAGATCAAGGGAAGAAAATGGTTCAAGAAGGGAGTGCCACATGATGTCAAACACTACTGAGAGTTCCTATTAATGACAACTAAGAATTGGCCATCCAATTAAGCTACATGGGGATCAAACCTGGTTGGAGTAGATTTAAGGGAGGAGAGGAATTGTAGTCTGTGAGTCTAAACAGATTATTCAAGGAGTGATTATGTGGGAATAGAGAAATAGGATTGTGTCCTTGAGAAAGTAAGAGAGGATGGGACTGAGGGCCCGTACAGGAGTGGCCTCTGCACAGGCAGCTGGTCCACAGCAAAAGGAGAACAGAAGTCATGGACACAGGCACAGGTGTGTGGTTAGATGTGGAGGTGGCAGCTTGAGGAAGTACTCTTGCTAGGGTTGCTTTTTCTCAGCAAAATAAGAAGCAGGGTCGTTGGCTGAGATGGATGATAGTGGAGGAGGTGTCGGAAGTCTAAAAAGAAAAAAGGCATAAAATATTCATTTGCAGAGTGAATGGGTTCATAATTGCCAGGTAGCAATAAAGGCCCGCACAAGGTTAGTGGTCATGAATTAAAATTAGGCCAGCCGGGAAGATGGTGTGCTTTCCCCCAACATGTTGGCTGTGTGGGCAGAAGCTTGGAGTTCACCGTTGTTAGAGTTTTGCCAGACAATTACAATGAAACTAAAGAAAGGTACTAAAGATGAGGGGTTATGAAAAAGAAGTGACTAACGTGATGAACCATGGAACTGAAGCCAAGTCAGATGGGAAGAGAGAGCCTGAGGGGAGCAGGATGAGTTAAAAGATGGAATGGCCAGGCTCCCCCTGGGTGGAAGGACGGGTGGTGGTGGGATTTCAGGGGCAGCAAGCTGGGAAATTTAAGGAGGTGCTGGCCAGAGAGGGAGTTGCACCAAATTGAGACTGCAGAGGGAGTGCAGTTGTTATTGATGACAAGCTTTAGATTTGGGCCATTTGCATATTTGATAGAGTAAAGGACAAGATCCTTGAAGAAGAGGAGCTCACAGACTCAGGGAAGCAAGAAGCCAGCTCCACAGAGTTGTAGTTCTTAGAATGATGACAAGTGGGGTTGGTGAAAATGATGGTGAACCAGGGGCTGAGATCCATATAAGGAATGAGAGGAAGCCCTCTGGGGTTTGTGGGAGACTTTCTGGAGGAGTGGTAGATGCCACAGGTTGCTTATTCAAAGCTGGGGAGCTTTAAGAGAAGAAGAATGGTCTGAAATAGCAAAGGAATGAGGAAGACACTTGCCCCACCCAGTGGTAGGAGGGATGTGGAAGAGAAAATTAATCCTCCACTTGAGAAGGAACTATTCTCAGAAGACAGCCATGTTTCATGAGAGCAAAAAGGGGAAGAGAATATGTTGAGGATATAGGATATTGTTTCCATCCAGTGTAACATGTTTCAATTACTTCCCACCATGCTTTGAACCTTCCAGACCAAATCCCTTGCCACCTGCCCGCTACCTCTCTACATTCCAGCCACACTGTCCTTAGCATGTTCCTTGGATATATCAAGTTCTTTCCAACCCTGGGGGCTTTGCACTTGCTGCCATGTTCTTTCCTTTCTTGAAATTGTACCTCTTCCCCACCCCAATCCCTTAAGTCTCACGTTGAGTGTCATTTCCTTAAGAAATCTTGCCGAACACCCTCTTTAAATGAGGTGCTGTGCTTGGTGCCACTGAAGCAATAGGAATCCACACACAGTTTCTATCTTCAAGTTAGTTTATAGTCAGGTGAAGCAAAGAGGGGAGCAGGTGGTTTGAAAGTATCTTAAGGGCTTCAATGGGGTAAACCCAGAGCACGTGGGAGCACACAGGAGAAACTATTAAATGAGCCATGGTGGGGGTGGGGGTGGGGGTGGTAGTGGAGGTGGGCGGTGGGCAGTGGGAGAGTTTCAGAAAATGGCTAAACAGAGGCCTGAGGATGATCAGGAGTTAGTGAGGAGAGGGTGGGGGCTACTGAGAGAGTGTGGGGAGCAATGAGCTGGTCAGGATGGCTGGAATGTAGCAGGATGTGGGGATGATGCTATAGGGATGAGTGTTCCACGGCAGACCTGGGGGACATGCTATGGAGTTGGGCTCTTTTCTGGGGTCTCTGGGGGCCACTAAAGGATGACTTTCTGTCTTTATATATAAAGAGGTATATATAACTATTTTGCAGAAGAATTATGACCAGAAGCAGAGTATTATCAAATTTGGCCCCTTCTGTGTTTGGCCCTAGAACAAGTATAGAGCTGCCATGTGGGAGCCCAGTGACCACAACCTTCTGGGGCACAAGACAAGGCCTAGTGCTGTCTGGGCAAAAATTGGCTAGGATCGTAGAACTGCCAGAGCTGCAGAACGTCCTGGACTAGTGGCCTCCCACCCACCACCCAGACAGTTTCATTCACCAGCTTTGTAGTTGGAACACCTTCTCCATGTTATCCTAATGACAAGAAGATAAAAAGCAAGAGAACAATTGAATGGAATCACTATAAAATGTTCACAGGCCCCTTCCAAACTGTAAGCTTTCAGACTTCCTTTCTCTAACTTGAGACTACAGAGTAATACCCTGATGCCTTGCGAGATGACCGTGACTTAAATTTATTGTGTGCTTAGCAGGTGCCAGGCCCATATCACAACACAAGCAGATGCTTTCATCGCCATTTTGTACAAGAGGAAACAGGCACAGAGAGGTTAAATAAATTACCCTTTGTCACTTAGCTAATAAGTGACAGAGCAAAGATTCAGACCCATGGAGTCTGATTCCAGAGCCCATGATCTATACCAACACTCATACCACCTCTAAAGTTGGTGTCTTCTAAGTTGTCAGAGTAAGATTAAATCAGGTTCAAACAGTGTGGGACTGAGGCATATCTGGCTGTGTTCAAGACTTTATAAAACTTCTCTGGGACCACTGACCAGAACATTTCACAGCTCAGAACGCTTGTCTTTGACCAGACTGGGGGCACCTAAAGAAGAGCTCTAGGGAAAGGAGGTAGCAGAGCATGGACTGCCTGCCCTCAGCTCTCACTGGCTGGCTCAGCGGGGAGCTCCGGAGCATGATGGTGTCTGTACAGCCCACAGCCTTCCTGTGCTTTCTCCCTGAGCATACACACAGTGTCAATGGAAACACAGTCATCACATGTTACATGTCTCTACCAGTCAAGGGCGGAAGCACAAATGTCTGAGGACTTGTTTAGGAAGGGCTCCAGGGAGCATCTGCTCAACATGAAAGTTGCTAGAAATATAGTTGGGGGCCAGGCATGGTGGCTCACACCTGTAATCTCAGCACTTTGGGAGGCCAAGGCGGGCAGATCACCTGAGGTCAGGAGTTCAAGACCAGGCTGGCCAACATAGTGAAACCTCGTCTCTACTAAAAACAAAACAAAAAAATAGACACGTGGTGGCACAAGCCTGTCATCCCAGCTATTCTAGAGGCTGAGGCACAATAATCATTTGAACGCAGGGGGAGGTGGTTGCAGTGAGCCGAGATCACACCACTGCACTCCAGCCTGAATGACAGAGGGAGGCTTCGTCTCAAAAAATATATATATACACACACGCATGTATATATAGTTGGGATTCTCAGGTCCATCTTTCCTATTTTCTCCACTTTGAACTCTGTCTTTTCCCTTTCTCCTAAAGGGAGGGAGAGTGCTGACACCCACCCACCGCCCTCCTGCTGTCTCCGGGCTGTTCCTCTATAGAACCTCCCTCCCCAACTGGCCAGGCCTGGTCTGTCATCTGCACAGACCACTCCCACCACCCTAAATTCTTTGTTGTCATCATTCCTTTGCCTCTTTCCAGTTTTCAAAATCACATTCACGAAGACTCTTCTGGTCATTCTGACCCACCTTGTGTCTCCCCTGATCTCTCATAGTACATGTGGTCTGCATTCCCATAGACACTTACAGCAGGAAAGGGCTTCAAGATTCTATGCTCATCCTCTTCATCCTGTCACTGAAAATTAAACCAAGGCCAAGAGGGCAAGTGTTTTGCTCCAAATCACTCAGAAGTGTACTGCTCTCTCTGTAATTGTTTCAATAACAGGGGCCCTGTCTTGATCTCCTTTACACCCGTGTCCTATATGAATCTGCTATAAACCCTGGTACAAGAACATTGAGTTCCTTTATTTCCTCATTGTGGTTTGAACTTGTATTTCTCTACTTCTGGGACAATGTCAAGGTTCTCAAGTCCCTCATAGAGTCAAGGAGGCTGATCCTTGGGCATTTGTCCAAGTAGGTTACAAGGGTGACATCTGGAGCTCTTTCAGCCCGTATCACAGGTCTCTGGCTTCAGGATGCCTCTCTGCCATTCTGAGGACCTGGGAATTCATTGCAAGGCTGACATCCAGAGCTTCCCGGCACTATGCAGACACTTCCCTCTGGGCCTTGATACTTCTCTGGGGCACTGTGGGGACCAGGGTGGGGCAGTGGCCTGGAGTCCTCTCTCCACACTGACCCAGAGAACTGTCTACTAGGGGAAGCATCTTCCCTGCCTCCTGCTTCCTTGGGTTGCATTGCTTTGTCTCTCAAACCCAGGCTTCCCTCTTGTTTTTCACCATATACCTGGAAGGCCCCTAAACCCTAATGATTAGCAACTGAAAAACTTGTTTCTCCTTTCTCTTAACCTTTTAAACCTGCCCAGAAATTAGGTAAAAGGTTTGTACTCTGTCCTCTTGGGGGCAGCAAAGAGGTGCATTAAAAATATAGCAATTAAGTTTCTATGTAAAAGGCCAGCAATTCACATCTTGCTCATCCTTTTACCTGGAATCTTCTCCATTTTTCAACTGGTTAACGCTGGCTTATCCTTCAGGACTCAGCTCAGACATCACCGCAGATAGAAGTTATTCATATTCATGAGTCACCCCCACTTCTCACTCCCTTCTGCAAAAGCGGGGCCTTGCTTTATTGTCCTCTATATTGCCAGCCTCCTCATATCAAGTGTTCCACAAACACATACTGACTTGCACTGAATTCAAGGCAAGGTGGTGGGTGAGCAAGATCCACCTGTTGACTGGTGGCTTCCCAGGGAAGATAGACTTAAACAAGAGGCACCAAAAGAGGCGTGTGTTTAGGGGACATTCCACTTCTTAGAATAAGATATTCAAAGGCAGAGCCAGAGAGGGAGGACAGGGAGGCCTCTCCCGGCTCCCTGCCTCTATTTACACCAGGCATTCAGAGTGGGGGGACAGTTCTAAGACTGACCAGGAGGTGGCAGCATTGCCCCTTGGATGAGGGGCTCCCTTCGGCAGGACAGAGGCAAAGGACACTGCCTTTCTAGCTCTGGGAGGCAGTCACCAGGAGGCCTCCTCTAGGCCAGTCTCAGAGGGCCAGGATGCCAGCTGCCCTGCACACAGTAGGGATCTATAGCCATGTGTGGATCCAACATGGTTTTGTTTGTTTTTTTGTTTTTGAGACAGAGTTTTGGTCTTCTTGCCCAGGCTGGAGCGTAGTGGTGTGATCATGGCTCACTGCAACCTCTGACTCCTGGGTTCAAGTTATTCTCGTGCCTCAGCCTCCTGAGTAGCTAGGACTACAGATGCCCGCCACCACACCCGGCTAATTTTTGTATTTTTAGTAGAGACGGGGTTTCACCATGTTGGCCAGGCTAGTCTCGAACTCCTGACCTCAAGTGATCCTCCTGCCTCTGCCTCCCAAAGTGCTGGGATTATAGGCGTGAGCCACCACACCCACCACCACATGTTCTTATTCTAAGCTTTCTAGGGGCTTTGCATGGGAAAGGAAGGAAGGAAGAGTGGGAGAGAGGGAGGGAGGGAGAGAGAGAAGGGACTCAGGCCTCAACCTAGAACCCCTGCATCAGAATCTCTTGGATGGTTCCTGGGAATCCCCAGGTGATTCTGATGGAGGCAGGCACAATTATCCCTTGTGTGACTAATTTCCCAAGGCCTCGCCTTTCAATCACAGAACTGTTTTTATCCATTGTGAAAACCTAATGCAGACCCCAGTGAATGTCTCCTGCTCTCCCTCTGCGCACTCCAGCTGGGAGGCTGACCCAGGTATTTTAAGCATCCAGCCAGAGATGGCTGCTAGGTTGCAAAGACAAACAGTGCCCTCCTGGGCACAGCCCTATGCCCCCAGTGGGCACTCCCCTCTCTCCTTCTCATCCTGTCTTCAGCCTTGGCATGGGTGGCTGGCCTGACACAGCCTACCCCACCCCAGCGGTGGCGCCCCAGGCTGAGCTTCAACCCAACTCTTGGGTAAGCAGCAGGGAAGCTGAGGAGTATTTCAGTTAGCTCTGTCCCCTCTCAAACAGGCAGTATTTTCAGGAGTCTTTCGTGACATTGAGGCCTGTGGGGGACATCTTGATGTTGACTGGGGGCACACGTTGGCAGGGCTACCCCCATGTGGAAAATCTTGGCCGGGTGGCGGGCTTTTGGTTTTAACAACAAGTGACTCAATTGTTGTCCCTTCTTCCTGCAGCCTCCCCAAGTCTGCCCACAGATGGCCCTGGGCAGAAAGTGACCAAAGAGAGTGAAGCCTGGGGGAGGAAAGCTCGGGTGCCCATGGTGCCCACTGGATGGCTGGCCTGGTTGGGACCCACTCTGGCGGGGCCAGCTCCTGGTGGTTCTCTGCACATCCATCCACTGTTTCCCATCCCCACTCTGCCAGAAAGTCCTTCCTCTCCTGACCCTGCCATCCAAACCCTATGTGTTTCAGGAAATCATTTTTCAGATGCTACCTGGGGGCTCCTGCAGCTCCTGTGCATTTTCTTGGAATCTCTCATAGAACCATGCATGATGACTGTTTCTGTATATACCACATCTCTGCATGGGAAGCAACTCAGGGATAGAGGGCACCCTGTTCCATCCCCATCCCAGCCCCTAGTGCAGGGGAAGAGAGCCGTGGATGTTAACTATTGTGAGTACATGACGGGAGGGAGAAGGTGGTGGCGCCTCAGGGTCGACAGGAAGGGACAGGAAGGTTTCATCATGGAGGCAGGAAGGGGGCCGGGCCCTGAAGGATGGATTCCATTTCTAGGTGAAAGTCACCAGCATGGTATCAGAGCGTCCTTCTTAAGTAGAGTCAGTGCTGCGCTATTTTGAGTGGAATGAAGGTGGTCTGTGGGTGGGAAAGGCCAGTCATCAGCCCCAGTCCATTTTGTGGGTGACCCTGGTTGATCCCTAAGACAACTTCCTGGAGTGTGTGCATTGACCACAGATGGCAGGGCCTGGGCTTCTCTCCTGAACCCAGTTCACACCGAAAAAGGACATGAAGGACAAGGACCAAGAGAGGGCTGGAGGTAGAAATGCTCTCAGAGCGGACACAGGGTCCCACCCCAATCCTTGTGCCTGAAGCAGAGTTGCAGTGTGGCCGCTACTGGCACCAATACAGCAAAGCGACACCCTAAAATCAAAGCGGGAACAGCAGGAGATGGAGCCTGTGTCTTTGAGGACCTCAGAGGCAGAACTTCTGGCTGGGGCCTGAGGACTTTTGCACTCTCCTGAGCACCCTTGCCTTTTCTTGCCACCCCTAGGGAGATGTTATCTCCAGACTCTGGGGCTATTGCAAGCTGCTGCTCTTCCATGAAAAGCTTGGGGCCTTTGCTCAGTGAAGTCAGGATGTTTTGAGATTACAGGGAGGGTGGAGGAAACAGGAGGGCCCACAGGGTGGGTGAAAAACCTCATTCTCCGCCCTCTCAGCTCCACCCTGCATGCACTAGCAGCATTCTCAAGGCTTCCTTTTCAGTTTGCGTAAGACAAGGAAAGCCTGAACCAGGGATTCCCCTCTCAGCCACCCCAGCTGCAGCCCCTGAGGGTGGGTGTGCATGCAAGGGACAGGGCGGGGAGCCGCAAACTCATCTTCCACCCCTCCACAGCTCATCTGGCCTTGCCTCTATTGCCTGGGGAAAATGGCACCTTGAGGACAGAGTGTGCCTTGCTTTCTCCTAGGAGAATGTTCTCTTTCTCTACTCGCTGATGGAGCTCTGGCTAAAAAAAGTATATTTCCCTGCCTTTTCTTTCTTCCTCCTTGAGGGCCTCTCTGTAGCCTTTATCAGGCCACACTGATGAGCTCAGAACAGAAAAGTTATGGCTATATGGGAGCAGGCTCCTCCCTCATAGCTCCTGGTCAGATCTGGACATCTGGGGCAGCCCCGGATCAGAGTCCCAGGCTGGCCCTGGACCAGACCCCTGTTCCTCTGTCCCAGGCTGGCCCACTGCCTCCATGAGTCACTAAGGTAACCAGGAGGGCAACCACAGGAGGAAAACAACCACCCTTATTGCCCCAGGCGGCAGTCCCAGCCCAGGGCAAAACTGGGGCATTACTTCAAGTCTACCAAAGTCAGGCCTGTGCCTGGAGCTGCAGGAGGTGGCTGCAAAGAGGCTGGGCGGGGCAGCAGGAAGTCTTGTGGAACTCGCGTGTGTTCTGACTTGCCATTTCTGATGTCAGCACCTTCAGATGCCCTTTCATGGGGTAGGAACTGGGAAGGGCAGAGGTAGTAAGATCTGAACAGAGCTGGGTGAATTCCCACGGAAGATGGAGCATCGAGCCATCAATGCCTTTTGGTAAACAAGTCGCAGCTCTTCCGTCTTGGCTCATCCTCACGGGCACATCCCAGTGGTGTTCCCTGCCCACCTCTGCACCCACATTTTAAGGTGTGTAATCTGCCTCCAGCACTGTCCTCCCCACCTCAGAGCCTTAGGATCTCTGGCTCTGACATTCAGCGCAATGTGCGCCGCCTGGTAGGTGCTCAGCGTTTTGAGTGAAAGAATAAATGTTTAGGTTTCCAACAGCACCCCGTGGTGCTGGGATCACAGAGTGGCTGCTAAACCCGGGTGGTGATTTGAGTGCTCAATGGGTGCTCCTCCGAAAGTAAGGGAAGTGACCCTGTGGAGCTGTGGCAGAGGTTGCATCCCCTGAGTTGCAGACCTTGCAGAGAAGCGCGGGGTGCTCCTGCCTGTGGGTGGGGTGAAGCACCGTGTATATCTGTATCTCTGCTTGGGGGCCTGTTTCGTCCCCTTGACTTGTGCCTCCTCAATAGCAAGCCCAAGTCTTATTTAAGCTTTGAATTCTAGCACAGAGCTGGGCCCATCCATTAGATGAAGTGTGTTTACAAGTCTGTTCCAGAGTCGGTGGTGCTCGTGCTGCTTCACCTGGGCTCAGGACACCAAATGCAAGATGCAGTTTCAGGATCTGGAATCCGCAGAGCCAGTGGGCTCCATAACCTGGGTCTGGGTGCCTTGGCTAGCATCGTTGGCTGTAAGGAAGCTGTTCTGGCAATTCTTGATGGCCGCTTCCCTAGCATCTCTGCGACAGGAGCCCTGAGAGAGGTCCTCTTCCTCCCTTTCCTTAACATCTGCCCTAGAGCTCGGCTGAGCTTCCCTGGGCCATCGCAGCCCTGGTATGCCTTTAGCATACAGAGTCAATACTTGTAAGATGCTCTGATGAGTGGCAGGAAGGGAATATACATTGTGTTTTATAGAAGGCAAGAGAAATATCAGAGGGAAAAAGTAAGCTTGCTCTTCACATTTGACCCCCACAGTGCCTGGAATGTGTGAGAGGGATCCTGCCCTTTCCTTCACCAAGCCACCTAGCCACCTAGCAGAACCCATGCCATCCAGGGCATCTGCGAGAGAAACACCTCTCCCAGCCTCCCCTGAGCAGCCCACTGGCTCTGTGGATTTCAGATCCTGAAACTGCATCTTGCACTCGGTGTCCTGAGCCCAGCTGAAGCGGCAGGAGCACCACCGACTCCAGAACAGACTTGTAAAGAAAGAAGGTATCTCCCAAGTCAGCCACAGAGGCTCATGGTTTCCTGCTCCATCTAGTCCTGGGTGTTTGCTTAAATGGGTGCTGGCTGACGCGACTGAAACCTCATGCATCCATCACACATTCGACCTCAACAAAGACACAGCCCCTCCTTTAAGGCCTGCGCTCCCTGTACATACACAGTGCCCTGCAGCACAGAGGAACCACACGAATGGCCTTCTTGGCTCAAGGAGTCAGGGTGTAGGGGCCTGCTGAGCATGAACCATGTCCAGAGAGTGGGGACCCTGAGAACTGTAACAGCCCATCGGACAGATGTGGGCAGGAGTGGGGACAAAATCACCTACAGTCTCAGACCCCAGATGAGGTGTGAATATGAAATCCACGAAAACATCATGTGGAGGCCAAAAGACTGACTCGATTCCCATCTCATCTCTCCAGGCCAGAAGCCTATTATCCAATCCTTGCTCTCATTGCAAGCCCCAGAAATAAGAGCAATTACAAAATAAAGAAAAATAAGAACTTGTCAGCTCCAATGTTGCGGTTTGAATGTGGTCTCTGGGGAATGATCAGACAATGGAAGCAGCTGTGGGCAGGGACTCCTCATGCAGCGATGATTACTCACTAACCCAGGGCATGCATTCGAGGCAAACCCTGTGGGATTCAGGGCTTGTCCTGCATCTCACAGTTGAGTGGGCAAGAGCCAACTCTGCCCAAGTGAGGCTTTGTCCTGCACGTCATCTGTATGACCTTGCTCTAGGCTGCTCAGGGACGGTAAGATTTTTGTTCTTGAGGACTGGAGTAGGTGATGGCCCAAGTGCAATGAGTTCTGTGGACATCAATGCTCAAAATCAACACTAATGCACTACAGTCCCTCCCACTTGAGAGGTCCCTACCTGTCCCGCAACATCTCATCCACCTAGAATTGAATCCTGGGTCAGATCTGTACTCAACCACTCATTTAAGTGCCACCAAGGGCTGACAGTGGTAATAGGCTTTCCCTACTACCTATAACAGCCCTATAAGGGGCATATATTACTTTCATAGATGCAGAAATTAGAAGTCAGATTGCTTAAGTGACTTGCCCAAGACCACAAAGGTAACTGAGACACAGGTCTTTTCATTTCTAATGCAGTGTTTTGCCACCACACAAAGGCCACCTCCTTCTTTGAAAGCTGGAATGGTGCCATTTGCCCTACGGAATCCCAGCATGGCAACCGGCCGGAAGAGGAGATGCAAGGTGCAATTATCATTCACTGTGTGTCAGGCTTGAAGCAAGCATTTTCCTCCACCTGCCCTCTGTTGGTGAGTGTTAATCAGCCCTGCTCTTTGGGGTCCTACAACATGTTGGGGTCACCAACACTGTTGGTGTTAATCAGCCCTGCTCTTTGGGGTCCTACACCATGTTGGGGTCACCAACACTGTTGGTGAGTGTTAATCAGCCCTGCTCTTTGGGGTCCTAACGCTTGGACTCAGGGTCCAGAACTCTACCTCAGGCTACTTGTGGCATCCCAGACAAGATATTTCACCTCCATAGACCTCAATTTCCTCACCTGTAAAATGGGATTAGAATGCCATCCACCTCACAGAGTTTGTTTATGGATTCACTGAGTTAATTTGTGTGAAGCACTCAGAACAGGGATTGGCACTTAGTACATGCTTTATAAGTAAGTGTTTATTGTTATTTAATATTACTTCCAAATAGGATAAACTAGTTGCCACATCTCCAGGGACCCTGGCCACATCCCCGTCCCAGAAAGCTCTACTGTGAGGTTCTTATGCACCTGAACTGGGCCTTCTAGGATGCAGCTTCCATAGCTGAGGGTCCAGCCAGCCTGGTTCCACTTTCTCCTCCCTCTGGACTCTGCTCTTATTCACCATCTGTTCTGGGAACGCTGGGACTGTCATCACAGCACAAAGGCGGCACAAAGCACAGATCAAGCACTCAGTGACTGGGCTGCCAGCAGCTTCTTGCTGCCTCAGATGCAAAAGGGACAAGTGCCTGGTTCTTGGCCTGGCCCAAGGGTGGAATGAAGTCTCTGGCACAGCTTGGCGTGTGTTCCAGGCTTACAGGAAGAACCAAACACTGGCCCCTCCCTCAACACTCTCACTGCTTGTTCTCCTTTCCTTCTTGATAGGATCCAGGTAGTCCCTTACTCCACCCAGCTGTTTAGCGAGCTGCCTCTACCTTTCATTTTTTTTTTTGTTTGCTTCTTGGACAGTGTTCTCTCCCAGAAGCAGAAAGTCCGACGGCGGACATTGTGAGGTGGACTTCGTGTGATGGGGAAGGATCGCTTGTGAAGGGAAGACCATGAGGCTCTTGGGGGCACGCACCCACTTTCCCACACAGCTAGCAGTGGTGGGAAGAGAAGCCTGCTCTCAGTAGACTTCTCTAGAGAGGAGATTTCAATAGGCTTATGGAAAAATTGGCACAGAATTTATATTAGTTAAGGTATCCTAGCTATTGTACTATGCAAATTCTCAAATCCTGGTGGCTTCACCCATAGAAGTTTACTTCTTACTCCTGCAAAATACAATCTGGAACGGAATTACTCAGGTACCCAGGCTGATGGAGGCACTGCCATATGCAACATGCAGCTTCCAAAATCAGCTGGAGTGTAGACATCCAGCCAGCAGACGAGGCAGAGAGGGTGTGGAGAGTCGGGAAGGCTTTTTTGGGTTAGTCCTGGGAGCAGTACATATCACTCCCACCTACATTCCACTGGCCAGAACTCCACCACCAGCCTCCCCCATCATAAATGGGACTGGGAAATGTCACCCCTGCTGGAAAGCCCCTCCCAACACCACCTCCACATTGGACAGGGAACATGACTGTGGTAGAATCAACCAAATAGGAGTGCCCACTGAAGGGCATTCGAGAAGGAGGTTCTAGCAGTGTGATCTCAGCTGCTCCTGAAATGAAAGAAGAGTGCAAGAAATCTGAAAAGGCCATCTTAATAAACAGAAGCAAATAAATGGACCAAGTGGTTACCCAGGAAACTCAGATGAGCTCAGTCTTAAAGAAAACATGTACGAAAGGTGGAAAGAGTGGCCACTGACCAAAAATAACATAAAAATAGAAAAGACTGACGTAGAGCTGCTAAAGAGTCATGTTAAGAATGTTGAACCAAGATATCAGAAAAATGTTACCACAGGAGCCTTTTTAAACCTTTGTTTGAGTCAGAAGAACAAAGGAGTCTTAGGTCTGTCCCTATGGTTGGATGGTGGGGTGTTCCTGAGTGACAGAAGAAACATTCCTGCCCATTTTTATTTTCCTCCCAACATTTTTGTCAAAGTGAATGATTTTAAGACCAAAAAGAGCAGGAGTTTTGAATAGAAGGCATTGAAATCTCCAAAGAATGAGGAGTGTACAAGACCAAAACTTATTCCTCAAATTAACTGAAATATTCTAGCCCAAATGAATTACATTCCAGAGTTCTAAAATAATTTTTAAGAAGAGATTAGTGTAGATGCAGGAGTTTAAGAGCATAAGCCCTGGAGCTAGACTACCTGAGTTTGAGTCTTGGCTCAGACACTTGCTAGCTGTGTGACCTTGGGAAAATTACCTAATCAATCTGTGCCTTAGTTTTTCTATCTGGTAAGTGGATAAAATAATATTACCTACTTCACAGTGTTGTTTAAGGATTTAAATAGGATGCTGTCTAAGCACCAGGCCTGACACCTATTCATTGTTCAGTAACTGTTAGTTCTTGTTGCTGCTGCTACCGTGACATGACTGATCTTCTGTGAGTGATCTATAAAACATCATGGCAACCACAAGAAAGTCTAGAAAACAGAGATGAACAAATGCATTCCAATTTTCAAATACAAGAAGTGAATTTTTCTCAATGCTGTCAATGCCAGGCAAAATTTCTGACTCTATGATTATTTAACATATTGTTATGTACCTACTGTGTGTCGAGCTCTATGCTGGGCCCTGAGAATCAAGCACTGAACAAAATAAACAGAAATTCATGCCTTCTTCACGTAGGTCTAGTAAAGGGAGACATATTTTTTAAAAATAAGTAAATATATAACATGTTTATTGCTAATAGGTGGCACAGAGAAAAATGATGCAGGCCAGGAGGATGCATAATGTTAGAGTGAGAGGGTGACCATTTTAAAGAGAGAAGTCAGGTAAAGTCTTTGTGACAAGAAGACCTTTTAGTAAAATCTGAAGATGAGTGACTCTCTGGAGAAGGAACCACAAGTGCAAAGAGCCCAAGAGGGAAGTGTACCCAGTGTGTTACCAGCACAGCAAGGAGGCCAGTGTGTCTCATGTGGAGAAACTAGCAGGGGGAAGGGTGGAAGATGGGGTCAGAGAGATAGCAGGAGGCCAGATCAGGCAGGGATTTGAAAGCCCTCGTAAGGACCAGCAACATTACCCAGAAGAGTGACATGCTCTGATTTACATTTTAACACATTCCCTCTGTGTTGCAAATAGACTGAAGGGAGGCTACGGTGGAAGCAAACAGGCCTGTTTTAATAAACTGTGCAGTGATGATGGTTGGAACCAGGCTGGTAGCTATGGGCATGCAGAGACATGGTCTAACAAGCAGTCAGATTCTGGATAGAAGCAATTGAATTTTGCTAATAGATTGAATGAGGATATGAGAAAATGAGAGGAGTCAAGGCTAATTCCAAGGATTTTGGCCTGATCAGCTGGAGTGATGACATGGCCATTAACTGAAATGAGATGGCTACAGGAGTGCAGACACAGGTTTAGGTGACAGGAAGAAATGAGGAGCTTGTTTTTGGATATGTTGTAGTTGAGATTTCTATTTGATATTCAAGAATAGAAATCTGGCAGGTGGTTGGATTCATGTGTCTGGAGATGAAGGAAGAGGCCAAGGTTGGAGAGGTACATCCATAAGAATGCTACAAGGGACTAAAGTAACTTACAAAAAGAGGAAGTCCAGGCCGGGTGCAGTGGCTCACGCCTGTAATCTCAGCACTTTGGGAGGCCGAGGCGGGTGGATCACGAGGTCAAGAGATCGAGACCATCCTGGCCAACCTGGTGAAACCCCGTCTCTACTCAAAATACAAAAATTAGCTGGGAGTGGTGGCGTGTGCCTGTAGTCCCAACTACCTGGGAGGCTAAGGCAGAAGAATAGCTTGAACTCAGGAGGTGGAGATTGCAGTGAGCCGAAATCATGCCACTGCACTCCAGCCTGGTGACAGAGTGAGACTCTGTCTCAAAAAAAAAAAGAGGAAGTCCAAAGACGGAGCTCCCAGGTATTCCAATGTTAAGACGTTGAGAACAGGAGGAGGAATGAGTACCTGGAAAGTGGCGATGACCAGGATTCGAGATTGGGTCACCAAGAACAGGTTTTGCCAGATGAAGCTCATTCTTTTATTTAGAAATTGCCCCGGACAATGCCATAGTTTGTCCAGATTTCAAAATGGTATTTAAAAAAAAAAAGATTCTTCTGACATCCTTGAACATGATGGCAATATGGTGTCTTATGAAGCAGCTTTATTGGATTTATAAATGGCCTATTCCATCCTCTCTCTCCAAGGCCTGGACAAAAATTGGATCAAACAAGAGCATCATGGGACTGATACTCCAATTTGCAGATTCTGCAAAGCTAGGTAAGATAGAGATACATTGTCAAAACATGCAGGATCCCAAATAATTCTGGTGGATTAGATGAATAGTCAGAGCTAACAAAATGACACTTAACAAGAATGACTGCATTTTGGTACCAATAACTGAATATCTAAATGTCAGATGAGGGAACCAGTGTTTGGCCACAGTAAATGAGAATGTGGCCCAGGAATTTATGTTGATAATAAGTTCCATATGAAGCAGAACTGTGATACGTTACCAAAATGTATAGCCTTCCCCAGCAACAAAAACATAAGAGTGTCATCTATAATAACTATCTTACGGCACCTCTGTGCTGGTCAGTCCACACCTAGAATATTTTATTCCATTCTGGCATCATGCTTAAAAAGGGGAATGGACATACTGGGGTGCATACACAGGAGAAAAATCAGGACCTATGAAAACTGCTGCAACCTTCTGGTCCTCCTGCTTCCACCTCTTGCTTCTCCTACCAGTTCCCCACAGTGCTCCCAGTTTTCTTCCTTGGATGTAAATAGGATCATATCACTCACTTGTTTAAAATCTTCAGTGCTTTTTTCTTCACTGCCTAAGGAAGACTCTTCATGTTCTATCTTTTCCAGCCTCATTTCCCTCTACTCTCCTACTGGGTTCTATGCTCTGGTCACCCTGTTCTGCAGCTTACTACACTTGTTCTCATACCATGCTTTCATCTGTGGAGTTAGTACCTTCTGTGGGCTCTCAAAGCACCTAATTTTTCCCTTACCTTTTGTTGCCTTACCTCACCATGTATTCTGGCCTTTTTCTTACCTATATCACAACTAGGCTGCAAGCTACTTGAAGGCAGGGACAGTAATACTTCTCTCTCTTTTTTTTTTTTTTGCCTGTTTGGACAGATCTTGCCACAGAACATGTACTCAGTAAAGACTGGTTGAATTAATGAAGGAAGGAATGAAGGAAGAAATAAATAAATGAATCAGTGCTAGTTCCTCTTCCTGTTGGCTCATCTGCTATTTCCCATTCATCCTTCCAGGCACCCAGCTCAGACATTCAGAATCCTTCCTGCTGCCGCATACTGCACCTTTCCCTGAACTTCCCACAGCACTTGGCATGTGGCTCCATAGAGCCCCTGGGGCATTGTACTTATTTGCCTACCTGGTTTTTCTGTCTCATTCATCTTTGTATGCCCCAGACCATGGCTGGCCATGTACCTGGTGTCATATCTTATGAGGAATGCCTAAGGCCATGGAAAATCTATAGCCCAGAGAAAGGGAAACACGATTCTTTAATTAGAAAGGAAAAAAGATGGTCCTTCAGCCTGGTGGTGCAGTGCTAGCTCGCATCTGTGAGAGATAGCAATGGACAGACTTGACAGGCTCTCCAACTCTGAGATTTTGTGGTTCCCAGCTCTGGAATTTAATTTGCTGTGTTACTTTACTGATAGTCTTGTTTCCAGGCTAAATAGCCCCAGAGAAAGGTGGGGAGGAAGTGTGGCCCCCTTTGCTGCAGGTGGATTGTGGCAGAGGATAAGGAAGATGGCCACCCTCTGAGGCAGCAGAGAGGTCAAGGGTGAATTTTCTAATCTCTCCGTACTTTATGGAGGGAAGGTATTCCTGACCATGGCATCCCATTGGGACTAGGAGAGGTACTCCTCACACCCTGTCCCAGAAGGCTCTTGGCCCTGGCTCTCTCCAAAGCCAATCTAATTCAGGGAGCCATGGCTGCTGTACCACAAGACCTTTTTCCCCTTGCATTTGGAGTACAGAGATTCAACTTTCTGCCAATGCCACAATTAATTCTGGTTCAGGGAAGGTCTGAATTCTTGCAGAGATCTAGAAGGAGGTCATCAGCCTGGGCAGAAAATGGTCATAGGAAAGACTGAATGTCCCTACAGCCTTCAGCTGCATGGCCATTTTGCCCTGGGACACGGATAAAGAGAGGAGTAGGAGACCAGAGAGGAGCTATCTGAAGAACAACTCTGCCAGCATTCTGCAGGCAGGACAACAGCTTTCCAGGAAATCTATGGTCACCATAGCAAGATCCTGACCTGGCATCAGCTTTCAGGATGTTGATGCAGGTTCAGAGGATGCTGTACCTTGTCCCTGAATACCTGGTTTCCTAGAAAGTACACGCAGAAGACAGCTCTGTCTGCACAGAACCTGCTTGGGTGTGCTCAGGTATCTACAGGTTGGAACTCTGAAAGCAGGTCAAGAACCAGGCTGGCCAACAGGAGGCATTTCTAGGATTGTTTTCTAAGAACAGGCATGATAAAATAACCACATTCAAGTTTTCTGTTTCATTCCCCTTATAAAGGGGAAAAAGTTTGTAAGTGCTGCTCTGACCTTTACAACCATTCAAGAAGACACTTGACACAGTTTCAGTTTCGATGTCACTCTGAAATGCTCCCCTTGCTTGATTCTCCCTACCTGTTTTTCTAACACCCTATCCCTCCCACTGCACTTTCTCCTCAATCTCACTACCAGAATTTCAGAAAGCAATTCAATTCGCAATAAACCAGTAAGAGCCTTAAGCTTTGTTTCTGAGTGACTTTGGTGCCCTACTGGTCCATACAACTTGTGGCAGTAACTTGCTTCTAGCCTGTTGAGCTCAGCAGCAGACCATGATTCACTCGGACAAGGACTGGCCCGACCCACAGTGGACACTGGGCTGGAGCTGGCGTGTGTGAAGGCAGAGAATGCCACCCTCCCATCACTTCAAGGATGCAGCTATTCTAGGGATAAACCCAGATCTGATGGGCTGTGTTTTGGAAAGCAGTTGATAACAGTGTTGTCATAGAAAACACCTACCTGGGGAGTTCCTTGGACCTTTACAAACAACATCTGTTTACTTAGCACAGTGCCTGTCACACAGGAGCCATTCAATAAACATTTGGTGGATATCTGTCGAATTGTTCTATGGACAAGAATTTAATGAACACCCAGAATTAGTTTTAGGTATCCAGGGAGAAATAAAAAGGAAGAGTGGCAAGTCCTATCTTCAGTGATTCTACAACTCATTGATGAAAAGACTTACACATTGGAAGGGTAAAATCCCACCATGTGGCAGTCTGTGACCAGGGCACACCTGTGTACTGCAGTCCTGCCAGACTTGAGGGCTTAGAAAAGCTCTGCTTTGCTCAGCTTTTCACACTGACTAGGGTCCTACCCAAGATGCCTGTGGACCATCTGTGAGAACCTATGTAGGAGTGATGACTTTGCCTTGTGAAAGGAGATGGCCACACATCTATCCCTCTAAATGTTAAAGTTCTCCTTGCTCTAATTTGGTTAAAAGCATTTCGTAAGTATTGAAGTTGGTGTCACATAGAAGGATTATAGAGGACACGTTAGTAATGCTTGTCATGTAATGCTCATAACTTTGGCAATGAACATGATGATAGTAATGGGATTGGAATCGCTGTGATGAGGGTTTTTGCTGCTTTGCTAATGAGGAAATCAGTAAGGAATGAAGCTTCCAAAGGTCACACACACACACACACACATTTTCTTCATCCACTCACCAGTTGATATATACTTAGGTTGATTCCATATCTTTGCAAGTGTGAATTGTGCTGTTATAAACATACACGTGCAGGTGTCTTTTTGATATAATGACTTCTCTTCCTTTAGGTAGATACCCAGCAGCAGGATTGCTGGATTGAATGGCAGATCTACTTTTAGTTCTTTGAGAAATCTCTGTACTGTTTCCTATAGAGGTTGTAGTAATTTACGTTGCCATCAGTGGTGTATAAGTGTTCCCTTTTCACCACATCCGTACTAACATCTATTGCTTTTGTGACTTTTTAGTAATAGTTATTCTGATTGGGATAAGGCGGTATCTCATCATAGTTTTAATTTGCATTTCCCTGATGATTAGGAATATCAAGCATTTTTTCATGTTATTTGGCCATTTTTATATCTTCTTTTGAAAAATGTTTGTTCATGTCATTTGCCCACTTTTCAATGGGATTTTTTTTTCCTTTGCTGATTTGTTTGAGTTCCTTGTGGATTCTGGATATTAGTCCTTTGTCAGATGTAGAGTTTGCCAATATTTTCTCCCATCCTATAGGTTATCTACTTACCCTGTTGATTATTTATTTTGGTGTGCAAAAGCTTTTTAGTTTAATTACATTCCATTTATTTATTTTTGTGTTTATTTTGTTGCATTTGCTTTTGGGGTCTTAGTCATAAATTCTTTGCGTAGGCCAACGTCCGGAGAGGTTTTCCTAGATATCCTTCTAGAATTTTTATGGTTTCAGGTCTTAAATTTATGTCTTTTAATTCAGCTTGAGTTAATTTTTATATATGGTTAGAGATAGGGATCTAGTTTCCTTCTTCTGTATATGGTAATTCAATTTTCCCAGCACCATTTATTGAACAGTGTGTGTTTTTGTCTGTCTTGTTGATCTTTGTCAAATATCAGTTGGTTGTCTAAGTATTTGGCTTTATTTCTAGGTTCTCTATTCTATTCCATTGGTCTATGTGTCTACTTTTATTGCAGTACCATGCTGTTTTGGTTACTATATCCTTGTAATAAAATTTGAAGTTGGGTAATGTGATGCCTTCAGATTGGTTCTTTTTATCTAGGATTTCTTTGGCGATTCCAGCTCTTTTTTGATTCCATATACATTTTAGGATTGCTTTTTCTAATTATGTGAAAAATGATATTGGTAATTTGATAGGAATTACATTAAATCTGTAGATTGCTTTGGGCAGTATGGTCATTTTCATAATATTGATTGTTTCAATTCATGAGCATGAGATGTTTTTCCATTTGTTTGTGTCATTTATGATTTCCTTCCTTCCTTCCTTCTTTCCTTCCTTCCTTCCCTTTCTTTTTCTTTTACTTTTTTTTTTTTTTGACATAGTTTCACTCTGTCACCCAGGCTAGAGTGCAGTGATGCGATCTCGGCTCACTGCAAGCTCTGCCTCTAGGGTTCAAGCGATTCTTGTGCCTCAGCCTCCCAAGTAGCTGGGATTATAGGCACACACCACCACACCTGGCTAATTTTTGTATTATTAGTAGAGACAGAGTTTTGCCATGTTGGCCAGGCCGGTCTTGAACTCCTGACTTCAAGTGATTCGACTGCCTTGGCCTCCCAAAGTGCTGGGATTACAGGCGTGAGCCACCACGCCTGGCCATTTATGATTTCTTTAATCAGTATTTGGTAGTTCTCCTTGTAGAGGTCTTTCACCTCCTTGGTTAAGTATGTTCCTAAGGTGTTTTTGTTTTGTTTTGTTTTGTAACTATTGTAAGTGGGATAGAGTTCTTAATTTTATTCTCAACTTGGTCTTTAATGGTGTATATGAGTGCCACTGATTTGCATACTTCGATTTTGTAACCTGAGATTTTACTGAATTCATCTATCAAATTGAGGAGTCTTTTGAAAGAGTCTTCAGGGTTTTCTAGGTATAAGACCATATCATTGGCAAACAGAGATAGTTTGACTTCCTTTTTCCCAATTCAGATGCTCCCCCACGCCCTGCCTCTATCTTTTTTTTCTCTTGCCTAATTGCTCTGGCTAGGACTTCCTTCCTTGTCCATCTTTCCTATGTACAGGTGAGGTCCTTGTGGAGACAGGCCTTCTACAAGAGCTTTCTTCTCATGTTTTTCCACACCTTGCTTCCCTTCACCAGACTTCTGCAACAGAAATGGAGGAAATGGAGGTTATCTTGGCCTGTAAATTCTCTGGCCCAGTTGGACTCTACCAATATGCCCTGTTGCCCTTCTGTTTATAGACTCCATGTGGTGAGGGACACATCCTCTCTGGTTTTCTGGTCTAACTCCTGCACCCGGCACAGCACAGCCATACTGTAGGTCTTCAATAACTATATGCTGAATTAATTAATACATAATCTAGTCTTCAGAGAGTCCCACTTCTACCAAACCAGCAGAATGCCTCTTGCCTAATTCCACAGGTCTAAAACCATAGGGTGCAGATGTCCTTTCCTGAATCCCTTCCCCTGTCTTCTACCTCCTTCCCAGTCCATAAAGAATTCTAGTCTAATACCCCTTCCAGAGCAAATCTCTGCTAAAGGTGGAATTTACTTTGAGGTCACAAGGAAAAATTTCAATATCAGCTGAAAATAAGCCCCCAATGTCCTTTGTGCTTTCAATTTTTGGCCTTTTGGACTTGTTGATCATTTTTAGGCACAGAAATCTATTATTTCATCTCTTTCCAAGTTGGCAATTTTCAGGTGAATTGGTTGTATGTTTCAGGGAATGGGGGAAACCTGGGCAGAGATCATTTTAAAGTAGTCTTTGGCACTTCCTTGATTTTCAAATGTCTTTGATTTCTCAGCTGATAGAATTGAAGTCTTCTCCCCAAGTATTGTTAGGCTTAACCCCAGCTTCCAACATGTCAAGTGGCTGTGGGAAGGAGCTGAGGCATGAGGGCAGGCGCAGACATTCTGCCTAGTGGACACAGGCTGGAGCATGCCTGTCCCAGGGATCCCTGCAGCCCATAGCCCGCTGTGCCTGTCACCCAACCTCACCCAACCACATTCTTCCTGCATCGCAGCCGCCTGCAAGACAATACCTCCACTGCTGGCCTCTTGCTTCTCTGACGCACAAAGAATGTCTGGCTCGATAAACATTCACCCAGTGATTATAGGATTAACTGCAACCTGTAGCAAAGGGAAGCTTTTAAACAAAGGTTTTGCTTTGTTGCTTTGGAAGGGAAAATTAAAAATATAAAGCCAACAAGCATATTATTTGTTAATGGATATTTTAGGTTTTGAGTTCCAGAATTCAGTTATCAGTGAGAATTTCCTCTTGCAAAGACGTAATCAAGTTCAGGCTGTTGTGCTCCTATCTCTCCTCTCCACAGGCTGCACCTTTAATTGCAGTTTCCATGACAGTGAGATTGTTGCAAGAAAGCGAGAAAGATTGTGCATGTACTAGGAAAATGTTTATGAAAATTCACATCTAGAAAGAAAGAAGGAATGGTGGAAGAGAAGTGATTTTATGTTCTTGAGTATCTATTATGTGCCAGGCATGAAGCTAGGTGTTTAACATATATATGGTGTTAAATGTGTGTGTGTGTATAAAACTTCTTTTATTGTGAACTATATAACTCACCTACCAAAGAGTACACAATATCCAGCTCAGTGATTTATCACAAAGCAAACACCCAGGTAAAATCAAGAACTAGACATTGCCAGAATCCCAGAAGTGGCCCTTTTGATGCCTTTCAATTATTATCTCCTCCTTTCCCTTCAAAGGAAAAAACTACCCTGACTTTTGTGGAAATCACTTGTTTGCTTTTCATTGTAGTTTTACCACCTATGCGTTAATCCTAAACACTATAGTTTAATCATTATGTCTTTTTTTTTGAGACGGAATCTCATTCTGTCACCCAGGCTGGAGTGCAATGGCGTGATCTCAGCTCACTGCAACCTCCGCCTCCTGGGCTCAAGCAATTCTCATGCCTCAGCCTTCCAAGTAGCCGGGATTACAGGCATGTGCCACTACGCCCGACTAATTTTTGTATTTTCAGTAGAGACGGGGTTTCACCATGTTGGTCAGGCTGGTCTCAAACTTCTGACCTCAGGTGATCCTCCTGCCTTAGCCTCTCAAAGTTCTGGGATTACAGAGGTTGCAGTGAGCCACCATGCCCAGACTAATTGGTTTAATATCCAGTAGAGCAAGTCCTCCCAGTTTTTTTTTTGTTTTTTTTTTTTGAGACGGAGTCTCGCTCTGTCACCCAGGCTGGAGTGCAGTGGCTCTATCTCGGCTCACTGCAAGCTCCGCCTCCCAGGTTCACACCATTCTCCTGCCTCAGCCTCCCAAGTAGCTGGGACTACAGGCGCCCGCCACCATGCCTGGCTAATTTTTTGTATTTTTAGTAGAGACGGGGTTTCACCGTGTTAGCCAGGATGGTCTTGATTTCCTGACCTCGTGATCCACCCGCCTTGGCCTCCCAAAGTGCTGAGATTACAGACGTGAGCCACGGCTCCCAGTTTGTTTTTATTCCAGAATGTATTGGTTGTGTTTATCCCTTTGCATTTCCATAAAAACTTTAGAATCAGCTCATCAATTTCCACAAAAGAAAAACTGTTATTTTCTTTTTTTTTGGTTGTGGCAGGGAGACTGCATTGAATCTGTAGATCAATTTTGGGGAAAAATGATGTTTTCACATTTTTTAATTCTAATTTCCATCATGATTTCTTTGAAGTTTCAAGCATATGAGGATTTTTTAGTTATCTCTTTGTCACTTTTTCCCCGGAGAAATACTTGGAATTACTTCAATATTTTGCAGTTTATTGAGACTTACATTATGACCTACCATATGGTAAATTTCTGTGAATTTTCCATGTGTGCTTGGGAAAAAATTATAGCCTGCAATTATAGTGTGCATGTCTTGTAAGTATTCTTTAGGTCAAGTGTATTTGATTGTGTTGTTCAAATCTATATGATTAATAATTTTTGTCTGCTAGTTATACCATTTGCTGTGACAAGTATGTTAAAAGTCTACCATTTGTGATAGTGCATTTGTTTTTCTGTTTTCTTTTGTATATTTTGGGGCTATGTTAGCAGTATGTAGAAAATTAGAATTATATTTTCCTGGTGAATTCAACTTTATCATAATGAAGTAGGTCTCTCTTATCCCCAACAGTGCCTTTTTATTGTACATATTTAAGGTTTATACCATGCTGTTTTGATATACATATACATAGTGAAATGATTACTTATAGTTAAGCAAATTAATCTATCACCATATATGTATATACATATACATGTGTATATATACATATATGTATACATATATACATATACATACACATATATTACACACACATGTATGTTTATACACAGATGAAGTTTGATATATACAGATGAATTTTGATTACACATGTATATGCATTATGTGTATACATATACACACATGTATATGCATATACACACATATATACACATATGTATGTTTATATACAAATAAATTTTGATTATTTCACTTTTCCCATTTATTAACTTGGAAGTTACCTGTTTTTACTAATTTTACTAATTACTAGTTTTTACTAATTCTTTTAGATGTTAATTTCATTGATTTCCTCTCCCAATCATTGTTATTGTGAATTTTGATTCTCTGTACATTTTAAACTCCCCGTACTTTGTACTACTGTTTTGTATGGTTGATATTTATTTAGACTCAACCACATATTTTTTCTTTACTTGCTTTTCATTCTTCCCTTGATCTCCAACTTGCTAACTGAAATACTTTTTTGTTTTGTCTGAAGAACTTTTTAATGTTTTCTTCAGTTATGAGTCTGCTGGTGACAATTTCCTTGGTTTTTGTTTTAATGCAGTTTTTATTACAAATTCTTGACTGGGTCCTGTGGCTTACGCCTATAATCCTACACTTTGGGAGGCTGAGGCAGGAGGATTGCTTGAGCCCAGGAGTTTGAGACCAGCCTGAGCAATATAGTGTGACCCCATCCAATACAAAAATACAAAAATTAGCCAGGTGTGTTGGTATGCACCTATAGTCCCAGACACTTGGGAGGCTGAGGTGACCCAGGAGGCAGAGGTTGCAGTGAGCCGAGATTGTGCCACTGCATTCCAGCCTGGGCAACAGAGAGACACCCTGTCTCAAAACAAAATGAAACCAAATAACTTAAAAAAAATCTTCATTCTTGATAGATTTTTAAATTCTGATCATAACATTTTAGATGGGCAGCTATTTTATTTCAGCCTTTTAAAGATGTAATTTCACTGCCTCTTGGCTTCCACTGTTGAGAAGTCAGCTCTAAGTCTTACTGTTACTCTTTTGAGAGTAATCTGTCCTTTTTTCTCTAGTTGTATTTGAGTTTGAAAATTTCTCAGCCACTACTTCTTCAGATATTGCTTCCGTTATTTCCTCCTTTTATTTGCCTGCTGATACTCTAACTACACATATACTAGATCTTCCCACTATATCTTCTATACCTCTTACCATCTCTTGTAGACTTTCCATCCTTTTCCTCTTCATGCTTTATTCTATGATTGTCTTCTGATCTATCTTCCACTTCACAAATTTTCTCTTCAGTTGGGTCTCAACAATTGCTAAAGTTATTCACTGAGTTCTTAATTTTGACTACTATATTTTTTTAATTCTAGAACTTCTTTTTGTTTCTTTTATATAGTTTCTAGTTTGCTAAGTCCTTAATCATTTATTTTCTTGAAAAAATAACAGCACATGTTATATATCTTCTGTTCACCTCTATGGATATATCTTCACTCTCTCCACTCTGCTGTCTCTCCAGGAACCTGATCTGCATGGACTGTATCAATTAACTTTCTTGTCCTCTGGCTTCTAGCTGTGTTTGGCTAAAGCAAAGTACCAGTAGGACCACAGGGAAGGAGGAGAGTGAGATTCGGTACTGATTTACCTGATCTCTTCCTGTGAGGTCACTGTGGGCTGGCCACATTCCGTGACCATAGACTCTCTGTCTCTAGATGCTGGTAGTTCCTCCCTCCCTGTAACTCTTCAAGCCTACAGGTGGTAAAGCCTCCTCATTGTTAATAGTCCCAGAGTATTGGACCCCATCTCTCCCCCTCACTACCCATGCTTTTGAAAATTATTCCTTTATTAAGGAATAATATTATCCCTCATATTATCATAGTTTGATGGTTCCATCTGTGTCTGGTTGGAAGCCTGACTGCCACAACATGTTTATATTATGTTTTTGGTTATTTAAATAATCAGACTGTACGTGGATCTGTAAGACTTCATGTGGATCTATTTCTACTCTCCTTGTTTTTGCTATTTTATTAGTCATATTTTCCTGTTTCATATGGCTAATTTTTATTTTTTTAATTTTTATATATTTACTTTTTTTGAGATGGGGTTATGAGAATGGCTAATTTGTGTATTTTTGGTGGAGATGGGGTGTTGCCATGTTGTCCAGGCTGGTCTCAAACTCCTAACCTCAAGTGATTCACCCACCTTGGCCTCCCAAAATGCTGGGATTACAGGCATGAGCCACTGTACCTGCCCTCATGTGGCTATATTTAAATTATGTGCTAATAATTGTATGTGCAAAATTGCTTATAGAAATGTATTCTTCATTCAGAAAGGACTTACATTTGCTTTTGCCAGGCAGTTGGGATTATTGTAAACTGAAGTGTCTAGGAAGCCTTATGTAGTTCAAGTTCATTCTTCTTCAGTATCTCGACTTGAAATGGGGAGATTTACCAGCAACTCTCCTCACCTTGGCAGGCCCTAGAATATAATCCATTCCCTTAATTTAGCCTCTTACCCTTTCTCCAACCCCTCATGAATTGCCAAATGCTCCCAGGATAGAGCAGCCTTATCTTCCAATTTACTTTTTTAAGGCTCCAAATTGATTCAGTAATTATTCTCTCTCTTGTTGGTTCTCATTTTTTAAAAAAAAGAAAAAAAAGTTTCTGGTTATCTTCAACAGGAAAATTGCTCTGAATTAATTTTCCTTCTTCAAACTTGGCTAGTCTAACTAATTTATCTAGGCTGATGCTTCTAGAATAGCTCAGATAAGCCTAGCTCTAAATCCTGTACTCTTTTGTTTAACACTAAACCATCTTTAGCCTCAACTGAAAAAACTGATTGTTTAAAATTGAACCAGAATTTTGCACTGCTAGCTACAAAAGTCAAAATAATTTAATATGCAAATGTGAGTCTCTTAAGGATGTTCTCCATATCTCATTTGCTTTTATATCCTTAGAACTTAGCATAGTATGTATTCAGACAGTATTTGTTAAGCAAAAGAAAGAATAAGTAAAAGGATGAAATACATAAAATTCAAATGAAGATAGTTTCTATATGGATTATATTTCTCAACCTAAAATAATCCTCTTCTGGTATATCAGGTGTCTTCCTTGTTCAATTTTCCTTTTCAAGATAAAATTTTTAAATGGTATAAGTGGAACGCGTCTATAAATTCTGGGCTTCCATTCTCTGCTCCCCTATCCCAAATATTACAAGAGATTATCAAGATCAAGACTAGCCTAGTTTCTTTCTAGGAGTCCCTAGGACTGGGTGGTCCAGTGCCAAATACTAGAAGGATCTATTCCTGTCAATCCAGCTTCAACATGCCTCAAACTGGACTCAGCATCATCTCCTTTTCCCTTACTAATTTATTCTCCTTCTCTGTGTTTACTACCATATTTGGTGTCATTGCATCATCCTCCCCCTTGCCTGTACCAGAATCCTAGGGGTTATCTCTTATTGCATCCTATCCAAATCACCAAGCTTGGTGAGTCAGTGTCTACATATTTCTCACATTTGCCCCACCCTGGACATCTCTACTGTGACTGCTCTAATTCTCATCACCATTCACCTGGAGGTCAGCATTGGCCTTTTTTTTTTTTTTTTTTTTGAGACAGAGTCTCGCTGTGTTGCCCAGGCTGGAGTTCAGTGGCGCAATCTTGGCTCACTGCAAGCTCCGCCTCCCGGGTTCATGCCATTCTCCTGCCTCAGCCTCTCCAAGTAGCTGGGACTACAGGCGCCCGCCACCATGCCCGGCTAATTTTTTTTTGTATTTTTAGTAGAGACGGGGTTTCACCATGGTCTCGATCTCCTGACCTCGTGATCCACCCGCCTCGGCCTCCCAAAGTGCTGGGATTACAAGCGTGAGCCACCACGCCCGGCCTGGCCTTTTTAACTGGTCTCACCTTTATCCTCTCTGGACCATCTCCACAGAGAGATCAAACATTGACACAACATTGCCTAAAGCCCTTTGGTGCTTTCCTATCGTCCACAGACAGTCTAAGCTCCTTGCCATAGTTGGTAAACTCTCCATAATCTGGCCCTTACCTATCTCTCAAGCTTCCTTTTCCACTGTTCACCTTTGTGATGTCCATGGTCGAAAACTGCCAAACATATTACATACACTTCCAAGTATTCCTGCTGTTCCTTCTGCATGAATTTCTCTTCCCTTACTTCTCCCCCTATTTAAAACTTTACTTATTCTTCGAGAATCACCTTCTGCCTCTTGAGTCTAGTCCAAGTGGCCCTTCCACGTGCTCCTATGGCAAATTGTCATCAAAACACATAATTAGCCTGTAATCCCAGCACTTTGGGATGCCAAGGCAGGCAGATCACTTGAGGTCAGGAGTTCAAGACCAGCCTGATCAACATGGTCTCTACAAAAAATACAAAAATTAGCCATATGTGGTGGTGCATGCCCGCAATCCCAGCTATTTGGGAGACTGCAGCAGGAGAATAGCTTGAACCCAGGAGGTGGAGGTTGCAGTGAGCCAAGATCTTGCCACTGCACTCCAGCCTGGATGACAGAGCAAGGCTCCGTCCAAAACAAACAAACAAACAAAACAAGACCACCCCACATAATCAGTTTTTTTATGACTGTCACCCTCACCTATCTGTAAGAAACTTGAAGCACTCCACCTTAATGGTAGCATTTAATAAGCCCTTAGTAACAGTTTGAAAAACTAAATTGAATAATAATAATTCAGATTAATCAAAATTAGAATTTATATTGTCTAGATGTCTTAGTCATTTCAATGGGTGGGGTTTATTTTGTTGTTCCTTGAGTGTATTTTTCTCTTAATTTTAAATAATATCTATAACTATGAATATTATATTTTAAAGATCCATTATATTTTCTAGCTTATAAATGGGTGATTATCATATTATTTTCAAAGCTGACTTTTTTTTTTTTAAACACAGCAAGATGGGCATGTTCATACTGAGCTCTCATTTTCTCATTTTGGGGCCCTCACATATTTTGACATTTTTTTCATCTTCTCCATCAAAAGAGACTCAGTGTTCTGTAGGATGGTGCTCCATTTGTTAATATATTATTGTTATTAATATGTTACCTTCCTTCCTAGTGGGATTGGAACGTACATCGTTTTATGCCTTTATTCATTCCTCACCCTAACCAATTCCTTATATTTATGTCATGGAACCATCTCCCTGGTACCTCAGAGTAAAACTCTTCTCTCAGCAGAAATGATAAGTTCCCTAGTTGGTTATTTCAGTTGTTGGAGCAGTAGCTAGTGAGGGTCTCTTCCCCCTGCGATTAATCCTGACAATCGCTATCAACTTTCTCACCTTTGATCTAAAAACCCCAGCTTCCGTTAGCTTTATAACAATAATGGTGATGCCTATTGCCAGTGATTTGAAGAAGTGACCCAGGGAAGAAGGGAGTGAATGCTTTTTACAAACGACTGGGTCTCCATTTGGTTTTATTGCTTATTCTCTTAACCCCCAAAAGGCAAAAGAAAAGTTCATTAGTTCAGTGTCTGACAGCTCAGAAACGAGTAACCCAACACATTTGTGTCCCCTCCATTGATTTAACCCTCGTGGTAAGTTGAATTTTCAAATAATGTCCACAGCTATATTTCTAGTCTCACATGTTGTTCTGGAAACTTGCCACCTCCGTCTGCAATAAGAAATGAAGTCCATCTCCCCTTTGCCTTGTGACTGCTTCGATGGGTATAATGTCATGGAAATAATACCGAATAACTTCTAAAGTTAGATTATAAAAGGCAACCTGGCCAGGCATGGTGGCTCATGCCTGTAATCCCAGCACTTTGGGAGGCCAAGGCAGGCGGATCACTTGAGCTCAGGAGTTGGAGACCAGCCTGGGCAACATGGCAAAACCCTGTCTCTACTAAACATACAAAAATTAGCTGGGCGTGGCCAGGCGTGGTGACTCATGCCTGTAATCCCAGCACTTTGGGAGGCTGAGGCGGGCGGATCACAAGGTCGGGAGATCGAGACCATCCTGGCTAACATGGTGAAACCCCGTCTCTACTAAAAATACAAAAAATTAGCTGGGTGCAGTGGTAGGCACCTGTAGTCCCAGCAACTCGGGAGGCTGAGGCAGGAGAATAGTGTGAACCCAGGAGGCTGAGCTTGCAGTGATCCGAGATGGCGCCACTGCACTCTAGCCTGGGCGACAGAGTGAGACTCCGTCTCAAAAAAAAAAAAAAAAATTAGCTGGGCATGGTGGCACATGCCTGTAATCCTAGCCACTTGGGTGGGAGGCTGAGGTGGGAGGATTGCTTGAGCCTAGGAGGCAGAGGTTGCATTGAGCCAAGATTGTACCACTGCACTCCAGCCTGGATAATACAGTGAAAATGTGTGGGGCGGAAGGGGGGCGGGGAAGGCAACCCACACTTTGGGAACACTGAGCTGCTCTTTATGATATCCAATTACCCTGAAGCTGCATGTTGGAAAGGCCATATGGAGATATCATGTAGAGGGAGAGAGAGGCCCAATGAACCCCAGCTATTTTAGCTCATTTTTGCATCTTCCCAGTGAACTGACAGACAAAGCCTGGGAGCTGGAAACTTCTGAAGCCTCATTCACTTGCATGTCTGTCATGAAGCTTCAGGGCAGCGCCAGCTGATGCCAGGTGAGCAAAGATGAGCTATTTTCCCTATACCCTGCCGAAACTGCAGATTTGTGGGTGAAACAAATGCTGTTTTAAGCCACTACATTTTTGGAGGGGTTTCTTATGCAGGAGTTTCTTGTACATGTGTATCACGTTCCTGATTTTCCAAAAACGGTATTCACCACCCCCACAGAAGAATGCGAAAGTCCTGCTTTTCAGAGTGCATGATTCTTTCCACAGAGAAATAAGATTCCCCCCTCCCTTCCTCTCCTCTCCTTGCTACTTGCTATATTTCTAGGGCTCGTGCCTCCATGATTAGAAGACAGGTGGGTGACTGTCCATGGTGCTGCCCTCTGCTTACTGCACCAGACCGTGTTTTGTTCCTTCACAGGAACCCACATCCACAGGCTCTGTGATTTACAAAGACAAACGCATCCTAGATGCCTACATGATCTAGAATGTGTCACTAGGTCTTGTACATTTGTTGCAGATGGGATATAAAGAATGTCTAAAAGGGAAGACCACCCTTTGTTCTTTCCTTTACTGCAGTACCTTACCTTTCCACCTCTATCTCTTTCCTTCACCCCATGCCCTCTCCCTGCAGGCCTCTTTTATTGCTGTGCCAGATCGTAAGTGGAGGTAGACAGTGGATGGCGGTGGCAGGGTCCTGAGTGTCTGGAGGATAGGACTATGCTTCACAGTTATCCAGGTGGCAGCTGTGGTGAGGGCTGACAGAGATGCTCCATCTGAAGCCAGACCTGCGTACCAATCAAGCCTCTGGTGTTTGATTGCTGTGTGAGTGAAGCAGTCACTGAGTCACATTTTTTCTCATCTGTAGACAGATAACTCAGGCAGAGCAATGTGATGAGGATTAAGTGGGGTGCTGTATTAGAATCTTGTAAACTACAAAACATTCAGCTAATGAAAGGTTACTTCCTTCTATGGGGGCCCCAAACAGAGAATAAAAAGTGGTAAAAGGATGAGTCCAAGAACTACTGAAGGCTGCAGCAATGATGGGACCGATGAGGAGGGAGGCGAGAAGTCCCCAGAGGCAGAGGAAATCTGGACCAGAGTCCCAGCCAGCTGGGTCTCATGGAGCTAACCCAGCAGAGAGAGAAAGAGGCTCACCTGGAGTTGGGCGAATGCCCAAACGAAGGCGGCAGGCAAGGCTCAGAGCTGAAAGGGAAGGAACAATTGTAATAATAGCAGCCATGTGCCAAGCCCTGGCCAAATGCCAGCCACTGTGCAAGGCTTACTTGCTCATTTAATTCTCACAACAACTCTGAGGCACGTGTTACTATCCTCATTTTACACAGTGGAGAATGAGGTTCTGACAGGCCCAAGAAATTTCTAAAAATCTCACGGCCAGAAAATGGCAAAATCTGGATTCAAATCTAGGGTTTTCTTTTTTATTATTATTGTTATTTATTTATTTATTTATTTTTGAGATGGAGTCATGTTCTGTCACCCAGGCTGGAGTGCAATGGCGTGATCTCGGGTCACTGCAACCTCCACCTCCCAGGTTCAAGCAATTCTCATGCCTCAGCCTCCCAAGTAGTTGGAATTATGGGTGCCTGCCACCATGCCCAATTAATTTATTTTCAGTAGAGTTGGGGTTTTGCCCTGTTGATCAGGCTGGTCTTGAACTCCTGACCTCAGGTGATCCACCCACCTCAGCCTCCCAATGTGCTGGGATTATAGGCATGAGCCACTGCACTCGGCCCAAATCTAGGGTTTTCTTACAACTAACTAAGCCAAAGTTAGCAAGCTTGAGATAAGATTTTTGGTTTTGTTTTGTTTGGGTTTTTTTCATGATTTCTTTTTAAGACAGAGTTTCACTCTTGTCGCCCAGGCTGGAGTGCAATGGCACAATCTCGGCTCACTGCAACCTCCACCTCCTGGGTTCAAGTGATTCTCCTGCCTCAGTCTCCCAAGTAGCCAGGATTACAGGCACCCACCACCATGCTCAACTAATTTTTGTATTTTTAGTAGAGATGGGGGTTTCACTATGTTGGCCAGGCTGGTCTCAAACTCCTGACTTCAGGTGATTCACCCTCCTTGGCCTCCCAAAGCGCTGGGATTACAGGTGTGAGCCACTGTACTCAGCCGATTTTTTTTTTTTTTTTAAATAACAAAGAGAAGCATCAGATCAGAAGAACCTAATGTGAGGCAGACTCCAAAGCCAACGGATCAAAGAACAGGGTGAGCAAAACAGAGAGGGTAGGGGGACAAGTCAGAAAGGGGTCTGTGCGAGTACCTGAAACATGCACATACCCTCTTCCCTGTGGAGTGGCTAATGGGTGGGCCAGGCACTTTTAAAGAGCTGGGGACAGAGCAATCTCCTGCAGCCTGTTCTTAAGTGAGGACCAGAAAAGCTTCCACGTGGGTCTCTCTGTGCTCGTGTTCCTATCTCGTCATTGTAATTGATAGCATTAGTGCATGGTATCAACCAGCATTTGCCAAAGTTTGTTCTGTGGGACCTTAGTTCTGCAGGGTTAATAGATACAACTTGGAATGAAGGTTCAGTTAAATTCACTTCAATTTAACACACTTAGTGAACACCCACAAACAGAGCTATGAAGTATGTATTCGACCATGAGCAATAAATAGGCAAAGTCTCTGTTTTCATGGAACTTGTAGACCAGATGTTCAGTAAGTTTGGAAAACGTTACACCAAGGTGATATCGGTTTCTTTACTGCAAACATTTTAGGGTCTTATTATGCTAATAATCATTGTGACTTTATAAGAGTGGGTAGAGTATATAGCGTTCCCCCATGATATCTATCCAGGGAATCCTATTTTACTTGTTGTAAAGTCTCTTCTTGTGGCTCCCGGGCTAGTGTTCTTTTTTCTTTCTTTCTTTTTTTTTTTTTGAGATGGAGTTTCGCTCTTGTCACCCAGTGGAGTGCAATGGTGCAATCTGAGCTCACTGCAACCTCTGCCTCTTGGGTTCAAGCAATCCTCCAGCCTCAGTCTCCCTAGTAGCTGGAATTACAGGCACCCACCACCACGCCTGGCTAATTTTTTTTTTATTTTTAGTAGAGACGGGGTTTCACCATGTTGGTCAGGCTGGTCTCGAACTCCTGACCTCAGGTGATCCTGCCTCGGCCTCCCAGAGTGCTGGGATTACAGACATGAGCCACTGCGCCCGGCCCAGGGCTAGTATTCTACAGAACAAGCTTGCAAGGGATGCTAGGGCAGACAGAGAATGATACATGCCCCTTCACCTCCCTTCATTTTACAATACTGGTAGTGTGGCCAAAAGAGATGATGGGGAACACATAAGCCCAGAACATGGCAGCCAGGTGATGCAACTATGGGGGTAAGGGTGCCATTCGTGGATGCCAAGTGATGGCTACTTCTCAACACTGAGCCTGATGAAGAGTCAAGACTACCTGGAAATCGCCACAGGCGAGCCCACGGAAGGTGTGTGCGTCTCTGAACAGGATTGAGAAGCTCACTGGGCCAAAGATGTAGCAGGAGAAGGAGAAATAGAAAGTGGAGCCTTGGGAGAGGGTAAGTCCTTTGCTCCTAGGCCATATGACAGGGGGGAGGATTTTCTGTCACAGTACTGTGGGAGGACCTAGGTGGCAGCTGCCCTGGCTTAGGGGAACAGCATGTCCTGTCTTATAGATATAAAGAGAAGTGCTCCTGGAGCCAGCATGGGGCTTTGTATGCCAGCAATCAAAGTTTATCACTCAGGCAAACAAGCCAGAGGAAAAGAGCTGACAAATGGCTAACATTTCCCCCGCCTTCTTCTCCAGGAAGATGTTTCAGTCTTGGTTTCGCTCTGGGTTTTTCCTCTCTCTGATCTCTCTTGCCCTCACGCAGTGTTCCCTGCCCAGGCATTACATAACAGCCTGGACTGCAGGGAACACCTATACAAGAGGCCATGACAGTTAGACAATGGGCAGGCACAGGCTGCCCTGAGAAAATGGAGTCATTCATGAGCTGTGTGAGAGGCGGCTCTGTTCCCAGCTTGGCTCACTGGTAAATGAAGTGCGCTGGGGACAAAGAGGGAAACTTTACACTCTAGCAATTTTCCCACAGTGGCAGGCTCACAGAAAAACAAGGCACTAGTTGGCTTAGAGGAGAAAAGGCCAACCATATCCACAGACTTTGCTTTCTCCGCCAGATTGCCGTCTTGTGCCAAAACCACAGAATAAACTCCCAGGGAGGGAACAGCAAGGCTATACTTGCTCTGGGTCTCAAACGGCAGAAGCCAGAGAAAAGGTGTGGGTCTGCCTTCGGCTTCTGTCTGTTTCCACGGCTGCTTGATGGGTTTTCATTTCTGATCAGCTCATATTTGACCTCTGATCTAGCTCGCCACCTTAGAGGGAAGGAATGCTTTCAGTCGAGATGATCATCCTGAAATGAATAATAACGGCTCCCCCTAGCGCAGCTGCTCAGCAGGGTCAGGGAGCACCTTCCTCTAACACAGCTGTCCGGCTTGCCTGATCTGAGGGGTCTTCAGCCTACACTGCTCAGGGCTGTGTGTGGAGTCACACCTCGAGAATACTTTGCTGTGGGGCCCAGGGCCTCTTTGCATGGGAATCTATACTGCAGCTGCAGGTATAGTGCTGTCCTATAGACCACAAGGTACTAAAAATTTAACCAAAACGTTATGAGTGTCTTATAGTGGGGGTTTTATATAAGACTAAATTTTATGTCAAGAAAATACCAAGATTATTACAAGTAGTCTTATATGTTAAAAACAATTACCAAATCCCAGCAATGACCTACTTATCTATTTAAAGAAATACAAAGCTCTTGTCCAACTTAACTATTTAGGGACTTCCAGAGTCCATTACAGAGCTATTCAACCCACGGCAGTAATCCTACCTCTGAGAATACTACTGTAATCCTCAAGTGCAGAGTAGAGACTACTGTGTGGTAAGTATTATAAGGTATTAAGATACCTCTGCATCCACCCTGGAATCTTGCCTTCCTACCCAGTCCCAGAGGGACCCACAGGACAATGAAGGAAGGGAATTATGTGGTATAAAATGTTTCCTAAATGATAAATGGACACCAATGTCATCCAGCCTGGAAATACATGTACATGTAAAATGGACCTGGGTTTGCCAGCTCAGCCTCATACAGGAAGACTCTATACTTCTGAGCACCAAGCCTACAACATGAGCAAATGCCGTTTGCTTAGGAATACAGAGGTTAAATGCTCTGGGTCAGACAGATGGGCCTGGATCCTAATTTCAAAACTTAGTAGCTGTGTGACCTCAAAGGAGTTGCTTCACTTTTGCTGCCTCCACTATATTATCATAGTGGTAACAGTATTTAGGAAGGTGGGCTAGGACAGACCAAGCATCTCTCCTGGGAGTGCTGAAGGAAGTGGACGCCAGGGCGACCCCCTCTCTGGGGCCATTCTCAGCCAAGAGCCCCTGCCCACAGCACTGAATACCCTCATGTGACCAGTGGCCATTTTTTGAGGAAAATCCCCATTAACCTGGGAAAACTTCACAACACACCAACATCGTTTCCTGCATTGGGGCTTGGAAACCACTGCATGAAATAATTTATCTGTTACTGTTTAATCCTATACTGGCTTTAGTTATATTATTTATAGAGAAATCTTTAAAGTTTTCTCCTTTATGCGTCAGGTGTAGCTAGGCAACTTTCGCCAAATCTACGTGCCTCCCCTGTTTCCACTTCAGCATTTGAGGGAAGAATCAGAAGCCCTTGGGCTTGCAGATTCTCAGAGAATAGACACGAGGCAACATTTTCTGAGCTCTCATCACATCCCAGGTACCATGCTAGACTTGCGTACCTATGATACTCCCAACAGAGTGAGGCAGAGAGGTGATGAAGTGGGTTAGAGCCTAAGGATGGAGGCTGGAAACCTATGGGAGCATGTGCTAACCAGGGTGGTGGTGACCAGAGAAGGCTTTTCAGAGGAAGAGATAGCCAAGCTGAGTCTTGATGAATAGCCAGGTGCAGGTGTCGTGGTGCACCCAGGCAGAAGGAGTAGAGCAAGAAAGGACTTGGCCAGCCCAGACAGCCTGCCTGTCTGATGTGTTGCAGTAGATCCACAGAGCTGCAGAATTGGAAGAGGTGGTGAGGGAGGAGGTGGGGAATAGGAAGGCAGGAGCCAGGTCTCCATAATACTCCTAATTCCCTCTGGGACATCATCTGTCCCTCAACAATGCCTCTAATAGAGATATCTGCTGCTCTAAACATTTACTGATGCCTTAATCTTTCAAGCAGAATGGTAAAGAAGAAAAAGCCTGTGGGTACCTCCTCGCATGTGTTGTTTGTTTGTTGTGAGACAAGGTCTCACTCAGTCACCCAGGCTGGAGTGCAGTGGCGCCATCATGGCTCACTGCAGCCTTGACCTCCTGAGCTCAAGCAATCCTCCTACCTCAGCCTCCTGAGTAGCTGGGACTACAGGCATGTGCCACCACACCCAGCTAATTTTTGTATTTTTTGTAGAGATGGGGTCTTACCATGTTGCCCAGACTGGGATTCCTCACATGTTTTCACATAAGTAGTCCCTATACTTGCCTTGTTCTTTCCAATGTGAAGAGAATTCTTCAGGCAATTAAGTTTATGCTTCCACAACGATGTCGCTTCTCCCCACTGCTCTTTGAAGCTGATCTTTGTTGGAAAAATTATTTTTCATCAAATTGATCTAGATTACTCATTGACTAGCTTGTTGACTATAGTTGCTTCTCAGAAAAAGCTCACCTGTTAAGCTTAACAATAGGTACCAGTATTGAACTAGTATTATATGCCTGGCATGATGCTGGGTGCTTCTGAAACATTTTTATTCAATATGCATAGCAAATTAATGAGGAAGACACTATTATCATTTCCACCTTACAGATGAGAAAAATAAAGCTTGATAAAATAACAGCTTATACATGACAGAACTGGGTTTTAATCTATTTGATTCCAAAATCACCACTCTTAGCCAATTCACTCCCCTGCTATTATAAAATGCTTTTGAGAACAACTTAAAAGAAAGACATGTGGCTGTTGCTGCACGAGGGACAACCAAGTTTTTTGACCAGAAAACATTTTTCCCCTTGCAGAAAGAACTCAGGAAAGCAGCAGGCAGTCCGGAATGGCAATGGGAAGATCCAAAGGCAGCAAAGGCTTCTCTCCGCCATGTGAAAGGCCTGAGTTTGATACCTCAGGGAAGTTTTAATGCCAACCTTCTGTAAAATCCCCATTCTCTAACGTATGGCTTCAATTAACAAACATGTATCAATATTTGTTAATCATAACAAATGTACCATACTCCTGTAAGATGTTATCAACAGGAAAAATTGAGAGAGAGGTGCATGGAGCTCTGTACTATCCTTGCAATTTTTCTGTAAATCTAAAACTGTTGTAAAAAATAAAGTTGGGAGAGGAGCAAAAAAAAAGTTTATTTTTTATTGAAAAGAAAAACCTTCGTTCTCCACAGCCACATCCATATTTCAGAATTGTTCTTAGAAACTTCCAGAAACAATTCATTTACTGTATATAACATTATGGCCTAGATTAAACTGAGCAGTAATTATTAATGCTTAACGTTAGTGCGGAAGCTCCAAAATTATAGAGTGTTTGTGTAACTCTAAATCTTAAGATACATGTCAGTGATACCCGAAGTTTATTTATTTATTTTATAGAGAAAACATAATTGACAAAATGGTCACATACTTTTTAAACTTTGTTTTCGAAATCTTTGGGAATGTAACCATTGAGCCCCATGTTCCTGATTCAAGCTCCTCTGTGCATCTCAAGAGTTGTTGAATTGCAGTCGTAATGCCTGGGATGGAAGAAAAGGCTTCCAAGGGGCTGATCTCACAAATCAGTGGACAGGCTGACCAGTCTTTTTACTCTGTTTGTTCTCAGGCATGTGAAAGCGTTCTCTGGTCCTAAACATCCTGTTTTAGTTGTGTCCCATTTGTTGAGGGGTTGAGGGTGGCATTGATGCAGTCTCCATGCTTTAACTAGGCTGCTATTCCCTATTACCTGCCTGCCCCAGCTTCTGACTACCACCCAGGTTAAGAGGAGCATGTCTGATGAAGAAACCACCTCCCTTAGTCAAGATGATTCAACTTCATTCTACTCTCATTCCCTTTCTCCAGGTGGAGATCTGAGGGTCTGAGGAGGAGACAGAGAGAGAAAGGGACGCAAAAAGCCTCAATTCTCAAGCTCCTGTCCCAACAACATCAATATTATCTTCATAAATTTAAAGAATATATAGCTTTATGTTATATATAAAGTCATATATCTAACTACATATATATATGTATGTATATATATCCATCTGTAAGGTGGAAATGATAATAGTGTCTTCCTCATTAATTTGCTATGCATATTGAATAAAAATGTTTTAGAATTATATATATATATATAAAACAACGTAGAAAGGCTGGTTAATGTGAGTTTCATTATTATCCAGAAAGCCAGCAGGAGTTGGATGAGCTCATTCACAGAGACCACTGGGTTTTAGGAGCAGGAATTTTTATCCCTCTGGACTGGGAGAGTTGGGAAGAATGAAAGGATCCAAGCTTTACCAAATTCAGACTCACATTTTAGTTCCCAGCCAAAGGTCATGTTGAAGCACAGTGAGAAGCAAAGTTTCCCTGAGGAAGGGGGTTGGACTTGGAGGTTGGTTCCCCTATTTAGATTCAGACAATGGGAGGGCAGTTTATTACTTTTAGAGCATGGTGACAATGCAATGCTTGGTAAAAAACAGTTCTCAGGACATTTAGAATTTGTTCTCTCTCCCTGCCATGTGCTTATGGGATACTCCCATAAATCCCTTCTCTTATCTGGATACAGGGACCTATTGACTAGTCCTGCTAGGGATTGGAATCTGGAAAAAGCAATTTCTTCTTTGGTTTGTGCATTTTAAAAATGCCTGTGCAAGGACTAGGAAACTGCTATTCATATTCCCAGGAAAAGATACCTGTATCAATTACTAAATACGGCACCTCGGTCATCAAGAGTGAGTCCAACAACTAACAGGTGTCTTGGTTTGTGAGGCGCCCCCTCCAGCATTAATGGGAAAAGAGATGAGGGCCAGGGCTGGGTGTGGTGGCTGATGCCTGTAATCCCAGCACTTTGGGAGGCTGGGGAGGGGGGGGATCACAAGGTCAGGAGTTCGAGACCAGCCTGGCCAACAGGGTGAAATCTTGCCTCTACTAAAACTACAAAAAAATAGCCGACATGGTGGCATGCGCCTGTAATCCCAGTTACTCAGTAGGCTGAGGCAGAAGAAGTGCTTGAACCCGGGAGGTGGAGGTTGCAGTGAGCGGAGATCCAGCCTGGGTGACTGAGCAAGACTCCGTCTAAAAAAAAAAAAAAGATGAGGGTCCGGAGATTCCAGTCCAACTCCTCACTCCTGGGTCGATCTCACCAAATAGCAAAAGGTTTCCTGTTCACCCTTTCCATACTGGAACAAGTGAGAGGTGGAGGATGGTGAATCATTTTCCAAAGCCAGAATTGGCCCTCTTGGAATCTTTGTGCATTTCTGATGGAATGTAGGAAAATTAAGAGAAATCGGGAGGTTCCAGGGATTTAGCATGGTTTGGGCCACAGCACAAGGTCCCGCAGGCTCTGAAAGACCAAGCTATAGCTCCAATACAGGCATTATCTGACTCCAAAGTTCAGGCCTCTTCTACTTGAGATCTGAGCCCCTCACACTGGAGCATGATCAGTTAAGGCTGCAAAAGGGAGACAGTAATGGAGGTCAGCGTTGAATAGATACGAATATAAACTCTTGGGTACTGTTAACGCCAAACAGCCTGACATCTCACTTCAGATATAACTGTAACAAGTGTCCGAAATCCAATATTAGCATTTAAAACTTGTAGAACGCTTATTGTGGAGTCATTGAGTAATGCAGAAAGAAAAAAAGTAAAGCCCTGAGAATTCAGCTCGTTTACCCAAGTCACTGACACATTTAAGGAACAGCTCTTATAAGTCCATTTAGGTGGTTTAGGGCTGCGGAAGATGCCCAGAATCCCTAAATAGAAATAAGTACTGGTCATCAGAGCAGTGCGGTTAGGCCCTTTCTGTCCAGGAGGTCATTTTGGGCTCCAGAGCCACTTGTTCAGCTCTGATATCTAAACAGCCAAAGTGAATTATTCACTTAGGAGGGTGAAAAACACTCAACTCCCCGGGATTGTCAAATGGAGTTTTCCATCATAAAATATCTTAGTCATTTGGAATCTAACCAAAGTAAACGCCTGGTCCTGACCCATCCATACCTCTGTGCTGGATGGGAAAGGAGAGAGGGAAATCCCAAAACAAATGGAAAAGCCACCTTGCCAGCCACAGAGCATGCACGGCCCTCCCTGGGCAGGTCTACTCCAGGTGAGACACGGTTTGAGCCAGGCTACAGGTGATAAGCGGGTCATGAGAGGGCTCTAAATGGCATCTCTGTTTGATTCCAGGCCTGAGTGGGGCTGTGGCTTACATAACAGTTTGGCAGGGAGACACAGCCAGGCGGAAGCACGCGGGTTTCCAGCAGCGTATAATCATCTTTGATTTCTCTGTTTGCTCAGCAGCTTTCATGTGGTGGGGGAGGCAGTAGTGCAGGAGGAGGGGCAGGATTCCGATACACTGCGGCCTTCTGTTTTCTTCTGCAAAACAAACAGCCCCAAACAGATCCCCATGGCTAGGGAATTAGCCACTGCCACACAGGTCCCATGGCAGGCTGGGGGAGGAGCTGTCCTGGAGCCTGGGTCAGGCCTAAGAAGGTCAGAGATTGACTTAAAGTTACGGTCTCGCTAGGTGCACAGGAGCCCGAAGGGCTACCGAGGAGCAGGGGTCTTGGATGCTGGCAGCACCTAACATGGTTTACCCTCTTGGCACTGAGGGCTGTGGTGACCCCTTCTGATTACAGAGGTTACTGAATCCCATACTACATCCATCCAGAAAGGCAGCTTGTCAGGTCTCTTTCCTACTAATCACTGCCTCCATACCAGGCTAATTCTGCTGGAATCCTTAGCATCTGGGAGCAACCAATTTAGAAAATAACATTTCCTTTGACTAAAATACAAATTTCTAGCTCCTTTTGATCCTAATCGGTTTGGAATTGAGTAGCAGCTGTTCCCCTTTAGAATGGGCTCATACTCATCACTTGCTGTGGTCTGCACTATTCTCTATTGTCTTACACCAGGAGATCTTTTCATTTGGTTACTCTGCTTGCCTGGCCCTTGCAGACATTTGTAGGATGAATTCCCTGCCCTATCCTAAGTATAATGATTTGATAGAACATAATTTGCTTACCTCGCTGATTCTCCCACTAGACTGTAAACTCTTTGGACAGAAGCACAAATTGGTCATTCATTTATTCATTCAACAATTATCTATGGCATGCTCACTTTGGACAGAGTGCTAAGTGCTAGTCATTGTGTTAGGAATATAGAATTTATCATGGGGGCCTTTAGTGCCTGGCACTTAGCACATGCTGTATACATGTGATTAGATTAAATGAATACATAAATAATTCTTCCAGCATGCAAACTGTTGATCTTGGCAGTGAGGTTCTGTTACCAATGTGTCCACCCTCTCAACCTTATGAATAGGTTTATTGACAGGATATATCTTGTTTTGCGAGTGATTTGCATGAACTTGTATAATGTTGTGCTCAGATATTTCCCTACATTCAGATATTTTCTAACCCCCAGCTTGCATCTCTGGCCTCATGTTTTGCTACTCCCTGCCCTATCCAGCCATGAGGAACTGCTTGTATGACCTCCTTGAACTCACTCTGCTCCTGGGGCCTCCATGCCCTTGCTCACCCTCTCCCCTTAGTCTGGAAAGCCTTCATTTTGTCCTTTGCCTCATTACCACCCCTCCGCTGGCCAGCCCCCAGCCACCTCATAACCCTCACTCAGACATCATCTTCCCAGGAGCCTCCTCTGATTCCTCCAGGCTGAGTTAGGAGCTTCTACTCTTTGCTCTCATCTGTGGCGTGGCTCTTTTACGAGTCTGTCTCCATCACCATGCTGCAAGCCCTGGAGGCAGGAACTGGACATTTTTTGTTATCTCTGTGTTTTCAAGGCTGATCACAGAATAGGAACTTTGTATATAGAAAGAACAATTCAGTCATGCTTGTGAATGAAACCCCAGCCAGGTCTGCACCTGTTTTAGCACATCAGTGCACACATACCCTCAACTTTGACACTCCCTTGAAGAGTTCAGATAACCGACCAAGGATCCAAATCGATTCTTGTTTTGGACAGAGTCTAGCTCTCTGTTGACATATCATGTTCTTTCCTCTATTATAGTAACTACCCATGCTCTGCGTGTTTTCTCAAGTTTTCTGTGTTTGAATACATGAAATTCTTTTGCTCTTTGTATGAAAACAATGCCATCTGTTCACTAGATAGAAATTCTGGAAAGCTTCAGAAAAGCAACCAGGTTTTACTGCAGAACAGTCTAAGATATACCTCAGTGGGATTCTGGGTGGGAGGCAGATAAGATTAGGACAAGAACAACTTGGAGTTCTTAGTTTTGTGTGGTTCCCCGCCCCCACTTTTTTGATTTTAGATTTTATAACTTTTCTCTCAAGTTCATTTCAATGAGATTCATGCTCCAGTGAAAACTAACATTCTTCTTAAATTCCGGCCTAGCAGCCTCAGGGGTGATGATAGTCTTCAGGAACTTTCTGGGATAATGGAAGTGTTCCACATACAAGGGCACTAATAACATAGGGGTGTACATTTGTTTAAAATTTTTTGAATAGTATACTTATGATTAGTGAATTTCACTGGAAGGAAAGTTTAGCACAATTTTAAAAATTTTATTGAGTACCTACTATGGCCCTGGAACTCATTTGGGTACTGTTTTGGTACTCAGAAAAAGGCCATTAATGAAAAACTCACAGCTAACATTACAATCAGTGGCAAAAACTGAAAGCATTTTTTTAAGTTCCAGTGCAAGACAAGGCTGCCCACTCTAGTCATTTCTATTCAACATAATATTGGAAGTACTCAACCAAGCAATTGGCCAGAAAAAGAAAGAAAAGGCACACAAATGAGAAAGAAAGAAGTAATACATGCAGAATACATGACCCTGGATGTAGAAAATCCAAAAAATTCCAGAAAAAACTCTTAGAACTAATAAATGAATAAGTAACTTTGCAGAATACAAAATTAACATATAAAAATCTGTTTAATTTCTGTACACAAATAATGACCTCTTCAAAAAAGAAATTAAGAAAACAATCCTATCGTTTAAAAAAAGTGAAGTATTTAGAAGTAAATTTAATCAAGGAGGTGAAAGACCTATCCAAAGAAAACTGTAAAACATTAATGAAAGAAATTGGCTGGGCACAGTGGCTCATGCCTGTAACCCCAGCACTTTGGGATGCCAAAGTGGGTGGATAACTTGAGATCAGGAGTTTGAGACCAGCCTGGTCAACATGGTAAAACCCCATCTCTACAAAAAATACAACAATTAGCCAGTGTGGAGGCACATACGTGTAGTCCCAGCTACTCAGGAAGCTGAGACATGAGAATCGCTTGAACCCAGGAGGCAGAGGTTGCAGTGAGCCAAGATTGTGCCACTGCACTTCAACTGGGTGACAGAGTGAGACTCTGTCTATAGAAAGAGAGAGAGAGAGAAAAGAAAGAAAGAAAAGAAAAAAGAAAGAAAGAAGGAAGACACAAATAAATGAAAAGATATCCTTCATTCATGGATTGGAAGAATTAATATTCCTTTTTTTTTTGACACTCTCAATCTGTTGCCCAGGCTGGAGTGCAGTGGCACAATCTCAGCTCACTGCAACCTCCACCTCCTGGGTTCAAGCAATTCTCCTAGCTCAGCCTCCCAAATAGCTGGGATTATAGGCATGCGCCACCATGTCTGGCTAATTTTTGTAGAAATGGGGTTTCACCATGTTGGCCAGGCTGGTCTTGAACTCCTGACCTCAAGTGATCCACCCACCTGGGCCTCCCAAAGTGCTGGGATTACAGGCATGAGCCACTGCACCAGGCCTGGAAGAATTAATATTCTAAATGTTCATACTACCCAAAGCAATCTACAGATTAAATGTAATCTTTATCAAAATTCCAATGGCATTCTTCAGAGAAATAGAAAAAACAGTTCTAAAATTTGCATGGAACCACAAAAGACCCTGAATCGCCAAACCAATTCCAAGAAAGAAAAAACATAGTTGGGACACCACACTACTTCAATTAAAATTATATTATACAGTTACAGTAATAAAAAAAAGTGCTGGTATAAAAACAGGCACATAGACCAATGGAACAGAATAGCGAGCCCAGCAATAAACACAAGCATATATGGTTAACTAACTTTTGGCATGGCCTCCAAGAGAATACAATGAGGAAAGAATTTTTCATGTGGAAATAAAGGGGCTGGAAAAACTAAATTTCCACATGCAGAGGAATCTAATTGGAATTTGTCTCACACATACACAAAAATAAACCCAAATTGGATAAAAGGCCCAGATGTAAGACCTGAAACCAAAATCTCCTAGAAGAAAACATAGGGGAAAAGCTCCTTGACATTCACTTTGGCAAGGATTTTTTAGATATCTCACCAAAAGCTCAGGCTATAAAAGAAAACATAAATAAATAGGACTGCATCAAACTAAAAAGCTTTGGCACAGCAAAGAAAATAATCAACGAGATGAAAAGTCAGCCTATAGGTTGGGAGAAAATATTTGCAAACCATATATCTGATATGGAGTTAATATACAAAATACATAAAGAACTTGTACAACTCAGTATCAGAAAAATAAATAACTTGATCAAAAAATAGACCTGTATATACTTTTCTCCAAAAAAGACATAAAGATGACTACAGGTATATGAAAAGATGTTCAACATCACTAATCATTAGGGAAGTACAAATCAAAACCACAATGAGGTATCACCTCACAACTGTTAGAATAGCTATTATCAAAAAGACAAGAGATAACAAGTGTTTGTGAGGGTGGAGAGAAAAGGTAACTTTATTACACTGTTGGGGAGAGTGCAGATTTGTGTAGCCACTGTGGAAAACAGTATGGAGGTTCTGAAAGAAATTAAAAATAGAACTACCAGATGAGCCAGCAATCCCCTTTCTTGATATATACCTGAAAGAGATGAAAATATATCCACCCACATACTCATTGCAGCATTATTCGCAATGCCAAGATAATCAAAGTGTCTGCTGACAGATGAATGGCTAAAGAAACTGTAGTACCTATACACAATGGAATACTATTCAGCCTAAAAAAGAATGAGATCCTGCCATTTGTAAAAACATGGATGAACTTGGAGGGCATTATGCTAAGGGAAATAACCAAACACAGAAAGAGAAATACTGTGTGATCTCATTTACATATGAAATCTTTTTTTAAGTTGAATATACGGAGGTAGAGAATAAAAAAGTAATTACAAGAGCAGGGGCTGGGGAGGAAGGAAATAGGGAGATATAGGTCAAAATATAAAAAGTAGCAGATACGTAGAATGAACAAGTCTAGAGATCTAATGTACAGCATGAAGACTACAGCTAATAGTATTGTATTATATTGGGGAATTTTGCTAAAAGAGATTTTAGTTGCTCTTGCCTCACACACACACACAAAAATGGGTAATGATGTGAGATGATGGATATGTTAATTTGCTTGACTATAGTAACCATTTCACTATGTACATCAAAATGTCATGTTGCACACCTTAAATATATACAATAAAATTTAAATAAATTGCAAAAAATATAGTAAGAATCATTTCTTGAATAGCTACTATGTCCCTGGCACTCATCTGGGTACTGTTCTGGTAGCATTCTAGGTGTTTCTAGGGGATAGATTAGAGAAAAAGCAGATGAAAATTCCTACCCTGGTGGAGCTTATGTCCTTGAATGTCAATTTCACACATTCAGTACAAAAGGGCGTGCTGATATTTATCCTCATTGAAGCTGTTGACCTCCTTCAAGGGCTTGTCAATACCAGGACTGCTCAAAACGATTAACCAGATGATTTGGACTGCACTGGAATTTGGTTAGTGGTAATTTGAAACATCCAATAATATTTGCCTTGCCTAGTGATAAGCAGATACTTGGCAAAGAGGATGGAGTACAAGCCTTGCTTTATCTCAGAACACAGACATCAGGGACTGTAGGAAAGAATGCTCTAGAAGGAGGTCCCCTCCCTGGGGCAAGCCCTGTGTTGGGAATGGAATGCGGACTTCAGGTCGGAGAAGGCAAGTGGAGAAGGCCACTGTCCAGGTCTGTAGGTGGGACAGACACAGAGGGCTGGCTGTTTCCCTTGATGGTTCTCACCAGTAGCCAAAATCAGGGATCTAAAACAGAGTCTTTTAACAGGGCTGCTTTATGGAAGAGAGGGGCTAGAGTCAAAAACCAAAACTGCTCCAAAGTAGTCCAAAGAAGCTAATATGGAAACAGCCATTTTTCATAGACTTATTCATTTAGATTAGGATGGTATGAATTGAAGAATCTTTTTTTTTGTTTTGTTTTTTATTTTTTTGATATTGGTCAGACACTTAGTGTAAGAAAATTGGGAATATTAAAAATATTAAAACAACATTGTGACTGGTCTATGATTTATATTACTAATAGTAAACTGCCATTGCTGAACATGCTTAGAAAACATTTTAAAGAAGCTTTGTGGAACTTAGGCTACAAGACTACAACCTGTATCACTTAAGGAAGTTATTATGCTCATAACATTGCCAACTGATGGAATGTGCCTCTGCTGACTTGTACCCAGGCCAGCCTACACCACAGACTGCAGTCAAGTCTTCTCTGCATGTCTTCATCAGCTCCCACCCTCTGTTTATTAAGGCCACAGTAGAGCCAGCCTGGAGGAACAGCGCTAGGAAGGAGGGCGTGGATCCAGGAACGCAGTACAAATCACATGCAATTCCTCACTCTCTCTAATTTTTTTTCTCCAGTGAAGGTCAATGTAGGAGAGAAAGATAAATGCAAGGAGGGTACCTTGGGGAGTTAAGGGAAAGTAATGGTGCTGATTGCATGCTCTGGGAGTTGTCTTCTCACATCTGTGCTAGCAGGGCAATTTTCTTCTTGCAACACCACATTCCCCTCTACCTTAACAGTGGATACTTGAACAGTTTATTTTGCCATTTAAAAAGATGCAGAATACTCCTCTCAATCCTTCAATCATACAGATTACAGGAAAAAAAAAAGAGATTAACACAAGTACAAACGAGCCTCGGTTTTGCCTCTGACTAGCTGTGTCACTGTAGAGGAATCACCTCTTTTTCCAAGCCCCTCTAACCCCTAGGCAGCACCCTAGGCTGTTGAGGCTACACGCCAGCTGGTGCAGCTCCACAGTATCATTCCTATTTGACAGATAAGAGGACCCCAGGTATGTAATAAATGGTCATGAGAGGTTCTGCTGACTGTGGACACTAACATACTTGCAGCTTCATTGAATGCTCTAGAAGGAGGTCCCCTCCCTGGGGCAAGCCCTGCCCTGGGAATGGAATTCAGACTGCAGGTCGGAGGAGGCAAGTGGAAAAGGCTGCTGTCCAGGCCTGTGGGTAAAACAGAGAAATGCCTGGCTGCATCTTCCCTTTCTCTATTTTCTTTCCTCCAGTGTATACAAAGTGCTGATGTAAAATTTTCTGGTCTCCATCAACAATCATCTTCAAATAGCAAAGTGGAGAAGGCAGCAAGAAGGGCAATAAACCCAGGGAAAGAAAAGAAAGAAGTCAGCAGCCATGGAGGGAGGCTCAAGTGAGTGGCAGGGGTGATGAGAAACCTAGCCTCCAGGTAGAGAGCACAGTGTGAAACTGTGCAGGCGAAGTCAGTTTTCTAAACTGAAGGACACAGCATATCTGTTTTGATGATGTTAGTATTAGCCTATCCCTGGAGATGAGAGTCTCAACTTAGGCCTCTTACAGAAAGCCTGGTAACTGGTGGTTCTTTGGGAAACCCAGATGTCATGAAAGTTGTCTTCAAACTGAGAGTTAATCGTAGTCCCAAATTTGATGTCCCTTCCTAATCCTCACCACGTGGGTTAGCTTGAGATCTTTTCAGAAGGTAAATTCTTGCAAAAAAAAAAAGTACTGGAGTTGGACAGATGTCCTGGGTTTAAGACTTAACTCTTAACCATGTACAAATCATTTATATGCCAATTCAGTTTTCTCATTTGTGAGATGGGAAGGTTAACACTGCCCTGCCTGCCTCCCTGGGTGGCTATGGGCTGAGGCTCCAGTGAATGAAGGTGAAGCTTGTGCCAACGGAACCAGGGTTGGCATTTTTCTGTGTATCATCTGTAATGCTCTGCTCAGGGCAGGTGTGCTCACAGGTTAAGTAACAAGCAGAATGATGCAACAAAGGCAGTACTACTCTCTCTATGTCTGTCACTAAGAGGCTAGGTTGCAAAACATGGATCTCATTTCAATATCTGCTTCTTTAGGCTTCAAGAAACAAGATCTAAAGCTTCCTTTCCCAGTATTATCCCGGGCACCTCCTGGGTCTGAGCTCACCCTACCTGCACACACAGCCCTTCGGAAGAATCTTGGAGAGCCACTGCCAAAGTCATTACTGCTATCCTCATTCTGCCCCATATCGTGAATATAGCAATCAAAGGGGCACCTCATGCATGATGGGGAATTTTCCCAGCATCCAACTCTTAGGAGTACGTGCACCAGAAAGGGGGCTGACCAAGGTCGAGTGCTTATTAGTTTAATAATTGGAACACCCGTGGTACTTCCTGCCAAGTGTCCAAAGACATGACAATAAAGTTTTTCCATTTGGCACTGGTGGCTTGGGGGTGAACCCTGCTGGTGCACACAGGCCTGGAGTTGAGGAGCTGGAGGTCACCCTGACCCCTGCTCCTGGAGCCATCACCTCCTTGTCCATGATCATCAGACTTGCATTTCCATGTGAATGAGCCAAGGGAAGAAGTGTTTCTGAGTTTTATGGGCCTTTTATTCTCTTCTTTTCTTTAAAAATTGGACCAGGAACTCCAGCCCTTTCAGCCTTCTTCCTCTCCCTGGAGTCCCACTGGTGCACATTACTGCTAATGGGGCTTTGCACCATGCCAACCCAAAAGGAAGAACAGGTCCGCGGTGCATCTGTGGCCTAATGAGGAGCCTTGAATGGAAATGAGAGTCAAACATGCATTGAAAATATTCAGTTCTCAGTTGGTCATCCCTCCCCCGCCCCTCGCCATCTCAAGGTCCCTGAGCCCTGTGCCAGCAGAAGGTGACCTGCCAAACTGATATCCCGTGAAGCTTGGGGAAGGGCGCTCAAACGGGACCCAGAAGCACACTCTGAACTTGTTTTCTCTGTGCTCAGCACTGCCAAGGCAGGGGCTGAAGCAAAGAGGCAAGCGGGAACAGGAGCAGGGTTTGCTGGACTGAGCAGAAAGGAAAATCAGGGGAATAGGGAGCTGGGAGTCAGATGCCGGGTGGCGGCCTGAAAACCCATTGTTAGGAAGTTCACTCTGAGCAGTGAGTAGGAACTTTTATCTTGGTAACTTGAATGGAGAAAGAACAGGGAGGCAGGTGACAGAGAAAACATGGGCCCCTAAGTCAAGAGATGCAGTCCCAGGCCTGGCCCTGGGGCAGGTAAGCTGCAGCAAAACTATGACAATTTGGATAACTTGTTTCTTTGTTGCTGTTGTTTTGAGCCGTGGCTCCCCAGTGTGTAAAATAGGAGTGGTAAGCCATGCTTTACCTGCTTCCCAAGCACATTGTGAGGACTTCCTGAGACACTGTCTGTGGAAGGGCTTTTCTGGAGGTGGTAAGGCTGGCTAAGCAGCCAGCAAATGGGCAAGGTGGGCATGAGAGTGGGGGACCCCCAAACCTGCGAGCGTTCAGCTAATAAAACTCAGCACTCCATATTACAAGGCAGTTGTTCAGATCAAAGTGAATGGAGTAGCTCCAAAGTAGCCAAGTGATGTCAACGCCATTAAACAGCACGCTAACGAGGGTGCGTCATCGGCATGATGGCCAGCAAAGGTTGGAGCATGGCAGTGCTCACCTAGAACAACCCAGGGCAAGTGGAGATAAGATAGTCTGGGTGGAGATGGGCCATCATGGCTTGATTGCCTTTGGATCACACAACTAGCTTACGACTTCAGTTCACCAGAACCTCTTCCGACCATGTACTGACTTGTATGGAGAGTCCATACCAGGGACAAATGTGTAGCTCAGGGGACTTTACAGTTTTCTGCAAGGCTGGTAAATATTTTAATGCTTTATATATCAGTCTCCGATGACTTGACTCATATAACTTATTTCCCTCTGTGTCCAATTTGGGGCACCGACATTATTGAGTTTTTAGACCTGGAAGGCTGAGGGGGAGTAAATCCTGATATGGTGAGAGTCCCAGGGATCTGCTAACTGTGGGACTTTTTCTGGGCTTCCAATTGACATCCCCTGGACTATAGTTACTATTCCCCTCTAAATGACAACAGCTTTGATAGTCTATACAGCTGGTGTCTGGACTAAGGTTAGAGCTAGAGGAATAAAAAGGAGAGATTTTGAAAAGGCTTTGTCAATAACACAGACTTGAGTGGGAATAAAGCAAAAGAAGTCAGACACCCATGGCTAGGTGCAGTGGCTCATACATGTAATCCCAGCAGTTTGGGAGGCCAAGGCAGGCAGTTCATTTGAGGTAAGGAGTTTGAGACCAGCCTGGCCAACATGGCAAAACCCTGTCTCAACTAAAAATACAAAAATAAGCTGGGTATATTGGTGCACACTTGTAATCCCAGCTCCTTAGGAGGCTGAGACATGCGAATCGCTTGAACCTGGGAGGCAGAGGTTGCGGTGAGCTGAGAATGTGTCACTGCACTCTAGCCTGGGTGACAGAGCTAGACTCTGTCTCAAAAAAAAAATAAATAGGGAGGCCGAGGTGGGCAGATCACAAGGTCAGGAGATCAAGACCATCCTGGCTAACATGGTGAAACAAAAAATTAGCCAGGCATGGTGGCAGGCCACATATCTCAATACTTGGAGGTGAAGCAGAAGGCATGAACCGGGGTCGACTGAGACCATCCTGGCAAACATGGTGAAACCCCGTTTCTACTAAAAATACACAAATTAGCCAGGTGTGGTGGCATGCGCCTGTAGTCCCAGCTACTCAGGATGCTGAGGCAGGAGAATTGCTTGAACCTGGGAGGTGAAGGTTGCAGTGAGCCAAGATCATGCCATTGCTCTCTAACTTGGTGACAGAGAGAGACTCTGTCTTAAAAAAAGAAGAAAAAAAATCAGGCTTCCCTAAGATCTCCGAGTTTTAGATCTAGTGAATTGGGATGTGGTAGGGAGGAGAGTGTGCCTATTGACAATCATGCAAGGGGTATAAGAAGGTTGATGAGTACCACGTGCATGGTGCTTTCCCTCCCTCCTGTCTTCAAGTATTCGTCACTAATCATTATGGGCATTATTTCCTTCTGAGAAGGACCAAAACCTTAGAATCCTTTTCAACCCAAAACATTCCAGGAACCACTCCAATAGGTCAAAGCTACTTTATGAGATGAAATCATGAGATGACCTCTTGAAGCTGATATTTATTTCTTAATTATATAAAGGAGTTACTAAATATTCACTGGTTGCTGATAACCTCAGACAAGTTCACTTAGATAATCCTTGACTACAAGAAGAAAAAAAGAGAAGTCGATCAGTTGACCTTCTCTGGTATCTAATCTCCATAACAGCCACAATAAAATACAGTAACGACAATCCCCACATATGCCATGGGACCATATTTTCTGACTCATTAGGGGAGGAAAAGAGAAAATTTTACTTTTCAATGTAAGCAGAAGCTAGGGATAAGCTCAAAATATGTAGGAATCCTTGTCCATTTGAGACCCAGCTGTCTTCCTAAGTTTAAAACTCAGAAAGTTATCATATGCCTCTTTTGGGTAAAGATAATTCCTCCCACTATACCATCTCCATACACTCGTTTCTACTATCATCCAACCCATCTAAACTAGACAGGAAGCTCTGAGTGTCTGCCATAGACCTCTGCAAGGAAAGAGACCCCAAGCATTTCTTTCTGCCTGAATAATTATGGTTCAGTTCATCTGCGATGAGAGATATCAGCCCTGCCACAGCTAATTACTATAGGAATTGGCCTTCAGTCAAAGGCAATCAAGTATGGATTAACTATGATGCAGAGCACTACTCAATGTGCTGTGTTGGGGAAAAACTCTATCCAGTGGTGGTCCTTCACACTGGATAGCAACAATGCCATCACATCCTCTCTTGGGAAATGTAAAAGGTACTACAGAAAAGGAGGGTCGCAGAAGTCTCTGCAGTAACCTGAATCACGTCAAAGTATTTTATTGCTCCCCAGTCCAGTCTAGGCCTAATGTGCATTCCATTTTGAAACCCTTGGACCAGAATGTGGAACACAGAATGGCAGCAAAACTGCTGAGCACTTGACCCATTCCCTTACTTCCCTGTAAATTCCAACAATAAAGCTCCAACACTTAGCATAAGCTGGGTGTGTTTCTTTTTTTCTTTTCTTTTCTTTTTTTTTTTTTTTTTTTTGAGACAGTTTTGCTCTTTTTGCCCAGGCTGGAGTGCAATGGCACAATCTCGGCTAACAGCAACCTCTGCCTCCTGGGTTCAAGCGATTCTTCTGCCTCAGCCTCCCAAGTAGCTGGGATTACAAGCATGCACTACCAAACCCGGCTAACTTTTTGTATTTAGTAGAGGCGGGGTTTTGCCATGTTGGTCAGGCTGGTCTCAAACTCCTGACCTCGGGTGATCCACCGCCCTCAGCCTCCCTAACTGCTGGTATTAGAGGCATGAGCCACTGCCCCCGACCGTGTCTCTTTCTTGTAGCCTGAAATAGCAAGAGCCTGACTAAAATGCTATATGTTGAAAACTTCAGAGCATTTAAAGATTTCAAAAATATTTGACATGTCATTTGAAGACTATAAAGTATTATGATAACTCCACCCTGAAAAATTCTTCCAAAAATTTAAACCTCATCTAAAGCAATTAGACATTTGGAAAATCAAGTAAATAATGAGAAACATACAAATATCAATATATAGACATCTAGAAAACACCATATTCGTAAGTAAAACTATTTGTTGTTTCATCAATTGGAGGAATGAGCAAAGGCTACCTTAGGGAAACACAAGCACGTGGCATGGGCCCAATATTTCCTTTGAAATGTATGCCATGCCTGTAACTCCCTTTCTACTTGTACTAGGATGCCCAATTCAGACCCTTGGTGATTTATAGATGTGTCTTGCAATACAGATGTAATGACTGGTTCCCATGATTCTGGTCTATGTGTCCTTCAATTTGTCCTGCATGCCAGAACAACTACATTGATGCCACTTCTTTGCTTAAAATGTCTCTGTGGCTCCTATTTATGATCCTCTCTCTGGGTTGCCAGGAACTATATCATCCAGACTTATTCCTTTGTACTCCACACCTAATTCCATCCCAGCTTAGCCATCTCATCATGAAAATGCTCTGCTCATTCCCATGGCTCTGCCCTCACTCCTTGTATTTCTTTCTCTTGGCATAAGGACCCCCTTCATCAGCTCTATCCTATTCTATCTAAAGCCTGGCTTATGTCCCACCTCCCACCTGAAGCCTTCCCTGATCTATAGAGAAAAAGGTAGATTAGTTGTTGTCAGAGGCTGAGGGGTAAGGCAGGTGATATGGTTTGGCTGTGTCCCCACCCAAATCTCATCTTGAATTGTAGTTCACATAATCCCTATGTGTTGTGGGAGGGGTCCAGTGGAGATAATTGAATCACGGGGGCAGTCTCCATCATCCTGTTCTCATGATAATGAGTTAGTTCTCATGAGATCTGATGGTTTTATAAGGGGCTTCCCCCTTCTCTGGGCACTCATTCTCCTTCCTGCCACTATGTGAAGAAGGACATGTTAGCTTTTGCTTCCACCATGATTGTGAGTCTCCTGAGGCCTCCCCAGCCCTGTGGAACTGTGAGTTAATTAAACCTCTTTCCTTTATAAATTACCCAGTCTTGGGTATGTCCTTATAGCCATGGGAGAACAGACTAATACAGTGGGGAAATGGCTATGACTGCTAATAGGTATGGGGTTTCTTTTTTGGGGAGATGAAAATGTTCTGGGATTTGACAGTGGTGATGGATGCATGATTTTTATCAATATAGTAAAAGCCATGAAGCCTTCCCATCTCCCACATGAAGCCCTCCCTTGTCACCCACATCCCTCACTCACCCACACCCCTCTAGGAACTTCACAGAGCTTATTATTTTAGCTCACAAATCAACCCTGCCTTGTAGAGTTACTGCTTCTCTGTATGGGCCAGCTTTAGTTGCTGAGCTAGATAATATACACCTTGATTTTGAGTATGAGAAAACTGTTTTCTTGTTGACATTGAATAAATATCCTACATTTTACCCACAATCCCTAGAGGCAGCTTCAGAAAGCAAGATTTATTAGGAATCTCGTTTTGCCAACAGGGAAATGAAAAACATGAATATTGCAATCTCCTATAGTCGGTGTTCAGTGTGAAAAACAAAAACTGGTGAGCAGGTAGTTCTTACCACCAGAGGGCTGTTAATACTGTTGCTATTAACTACAAATAGGATTTGTAATAAAAGCCCACATGAGACATAATGCCATTAGGAAACAAGAATTCCCAGAGGCCACACATTAGGAATCAGGCTGTGTGCTATAAAAAAACACTGAACTGGAGTCAGGTAGTCTGGGATCTCCTGGACCTGCAACTCAATCGCTGCATGACTTTGGTCAAGTTCCTTAATTTCTCTAAACCCTACTTCCCAGTTTGGAAACAGAGCACATCAGACTAACGACCTCTGAGGTTTGTTCTAGCATTAAAATTCTGGTGACTATTGCTATGCCTGGGATAATTTCTCACTAAGTTAGAAGGAAACATTGGGATATCTTACAAAATGACTTGGCCTATTATGTATTTCAGAATGCTGCTGACCTTCTGTTCTCGGTTATTGGTATCCTATCTGGCTAAAGAAGCTGCTTCCTTGGTAACCCAGGGGGAGACCCAACTTTAGCCCCACCGTTGGCCTTGGGGCCAAACTACTGCCTAGACTCTGCAAAACTTGCCAGTTGGCTTTTAAGATTTTCTTACACATATGCTTATTTATTTTCAGTTGGTTAACCTTGAAGTTGAGGCCAATTTTGTTTTGTGACTTTTGTTCTTAGCTGTCTGTTGAACAGTTTAAGTCTCTTGGAGCCTTTTATTTAGCTGAACCTGGATTGTTCTGTTCTGGGAACTGCAACCCCCTGACTCCCCACCGTGGTGCCCTGGATAATTTAGGCTGCAACCTCTCCTCCTTCCTCTAGTGACATTGCAGAGCACCTCTGTGAACTATGATGCACACACCTTGTTTTATGAGACTTCAATTCCACAAGGAGAATAACAGAGAATGGAGTAGCTGAATGACTGGACTTGAATTCAGTGCAGATTTTGTGACATTCAGGACATTTTTTCTTCTTTTTTGTTAGCAGCCCCCAAAGCTATCTAACCACAGGAGCTTGAATGACACACCTACCTCTCAAGATTATAGAGTCTGCCTCAAAAGCCACCACTATGCCAGCTTCCCATGTGGGTCTATAGACCCCTTGGGAGATCTACATGATAGTGCCTGAACGGGGACTGAGCATTAGAATGCATCTTAATTTCAAGCACATCAGCTCCACTGCCAATATGGATTCAGTGATCCAAAATGTTTAAATCCAAGTCTGGGGTGCAAGTTGATGCTCTTAAGTGGCTGTTGTGGACCTGGGGTTCCTGTGACAGTAAACTTGGACTTGAGAAAGGACCCAAAGAGTGCCTCGGCCTCAAGAAGACACTACCAAGGAATGAATGGCGCTCGCTGAACTCCTGTGACATAATAAGATATCTTTACCATTGAATAAGGGATCGTCCTTGAAAATATTATGCTAATTGAAAGAAACCAAATGTAAAAGGTCACATACTATATTATTTCATTTATATGAAATGTCCAGAATAGGCAAATCTATAGAGACAGAAAGTAGATTCATTCTTATCAGAGGCTGAGGGGTAAGGTGGGGAAATGGCTTTGACTGCTAGTGGGTATAAGGTTTCTTTTGTGGGGAGATGAAAATGTTCTAGAATTTGAGATTGGTGATGGATGCACGATTTTATCAATGTACTAAAAGCCATTGACTTGCACACATTAAATTAGTAAACAGTATGGTACATAAATTACAACTCAATAAAGCTGTTTTAAAAAAATAAGGCATTCTCTCTACTAAAATAAAACAAAAGAAATAAGTAAAACCAGACTTTCACAGCCAACAAGTCTGTCATCAGATAATGCTGATTAATAGTAAAACTGTAATACACTCTCCCTCTGAAGTTGGAGTGGGCTCTGCTGAAAATAGAAATCTCAGGCATATAAAGAGGTTGGTGTCAGTCAGTTCTTCGCGGAATACATTTAATGAGAATCTTTTGCTTCTTTCTCTAAAGAAAGTAGAACTGAAAGAGGAGGGTGTCAGTTTCTTAGCAGCTTGCAAAGCCCAAATCAATATAAAAAGAGCTTCCACTTCTCAAGTATCTTCTAGGTATTCAGTGAATACCCGGGGTTAAGGCTAGTTACATGCATACTTGCTAATCCTCACCACAACACTGCAAGGTAGATATTCCTATCTCTGTTTTACTTAGGAGAGAAATTATGTTTCTAAAGTTGCAGAGCAAGTAAATAGCAGAACCAAGATCAGACCCAGATCAGTCTAACTCCAAGGCCTTTGTCCTCAGTATCTCTCAACCCTCAATTAGAAGAGTTATCACGGCCCTGGCTGAACCTGCCTAGGTTATTTAACAATTTTTTTAGCATTTTGAAGCCATTCCATTCAGTTACAGCAGCAGTTACTGCTCAGAAATTTACATTCCAAAAACTGAAATCAACAAGGCAATGCTGCTTGTCTCAGCATTGTAGTTTTGATGATTCTTAGAGATGTGTTACGTTATTTAAGACATCTTTAGTGGCTCTCACTGCCAAAGACTATGGATCTCATCATTGCCTGTGCCCGCAAGGACCCTCTGTTCCCTCTGACCTCAGGCCTCTTCCCATCCAACAAGCCTCTCTGCACTTCTATGTTCCCCTACTGGAACAAGTCAGAACTGGATCTGCTGACACCACATATAGGCATGGAATCTGAGATTGCTCTATTGGGATCATCATTCTAGACACTTCTCTCTGCCATGGCAGGCTTTTGCTTCCATGCCAGATTGACACGATGCTATACTGAATGAGGACAACTCTGAGAGACCCACAGTCTTCCCAAGCTAGACCCAGGGAAGCAGTTTGGGGGTTCCTCAAATATATTTGGCTGTTGCCATGGACCCAAGGGGATTTAACCTCAAGGGCAAAATAAGAACTCTCATCTCAGAATCCCTGCCACTCTCTCTGTGCCCTACTCTTTGTGACTGGAAGAAGTTTTCTCTTCCCTTAGGGATGGGAATGCCAAGTGATATCCTGCTTCTCTCAATACCATGCCTCAGAGTAGAACCCTTTGCTCAGACCCCTCAGGTCTGCTCTGGATATATAAAGGGAATCTTTGGAAACATAGAAAACCCTTTCTCTCTCAATAAATCCTGGCTTTCAAGGTGAATTCCTCTTCATGGACCCAAAGAGTCTAATTTCAAATGGAAAGCTCAGGAATGATCTCTTGTTCTGGACCAGTTCTACCCAGGCTCTGATCTCTGTGTGTGAACTGTTTGTTACTGTCTGCAACAATGAAGTATAGGAATTGAGAATATTTGGAAACTTTTATAGAAATTTGGCAGAGCAATTTTATGTTGTTGAATTTAATTAAAATATTGTACCTCTTATGTCTATGTCTGTTAATTTTTCTAGTAATTTATACTTTGATTACATCTTTTAAAATGACAGATTGGAATTTTTTTTTTTTAATGACCCTTTACCACAGATAGTTTGAGAAGTGCTGTTCTAGGCTGTATCTGAACTTCCCCTTAAGGAAATGCCAGTGTCACAATGGGTGGAGAAGCCATAGGAAAACAAGAAACCGTTTTCTACACCAAAAATACAGTGACTTACTATCTCAAAAATAGGTCTGCATTATGCAGCCGTTACATTAATTCTCTTGAAAAATAAAAATGTACCTCCTATTCTAAGGGGAAAAAAATAGAAAACTAAGTTGCATATAATCAACTGGTTATTTCCATTAGACGTAATTGCCTGCTGACCTATCTCAGTTGGGTTAGGACTAAATTCAAATGGATTTAAGGGCTGGGTACAGTGGCTCATGCCTGTAATCCCAGCACTTTGGAAGGCCAGGGTGAGTGGATCACCTGAGGTCAGGAGTTGGAGTCCAGCCTGGCCAACATGGTGAAACTCCGTCTCTACCAAAACTACAAAAATTAGCCAGGCGTGGTGGTAGGCACCTGTAATCCCAGCTACTCAGGAGGCTGAGGCAGGAGAATTGCTTGAATCCAGGAGGTAGGGGTTGCAGTGAGCCAAGATCATGCCATTGCACTCCAGGCTGGGTGACAGAGCAAAACTCTGTCTCAAAAAACAAACAAACAAACAAAAAACAAATGGATGTAAGACTTCTGGAGAATAGTGCAGTGTAAAAAATCAAACCAATGCCTGCAGTTCCCTCATTAAGTATATTAGCTAAGGTACAGACCCAATTGTAGCAAAATACATCTCCAAAGTGCCATGTCATAAACAAGATAAAGTTAATTTCTTTTTCATATATTGGTCCAGAATTTGGTAATCAAGGATCAGCGGATGGCTCTGCTACCTCCAACAGGTGGCCCCCCTCATTGGGTCCAAAGGAATTGATCCAGTTCCCACTATCTCCCAGTCAGGGAAAGGGAAAAAGTACTAGGGAGGTGCATACCCAAATAATGCCTTTAACGACAAGCCAAGTGTTCTGTAGTTAGATGGCCAATTTCCCAGTGGAAATTCTATTCCTATTATTGGTGGGGAAAATAATAATAATAATCCTTTAGGGGTCTGAGCATAGGGTTCTACTCTAAGGCACGGTGTTGAGAGAATATGACTTGGCATTCCCATCCCTAAGGAAGGAGAAAATTTCTTCCAGTCATGAAGAGTAGGGCACAGAGAAGGTGGCATGGATTCTGATAGGAGAGTCCTTGTTTTGTCCTTGAGGTTGAATTCCCTTGGCTCCATGGAAATAAGTAGGCTGTCACACTATGGAATCTTACTAAGCTGAACATTTTTACAAACCTTGAGCTTTTCTGAACTTGTCAATACCTAGTCACTTACAATTTTATAGTTAGAAACCTAAATAATTATCATTTTTTAGATCTTTCCAAATTAACCAAAAATTTCTATTGCACTTATCATTCTCTAATTTTTCTTGAAAAATTTCCACCAGATATTTTGATAGTATTGTGATTATGAGATAAACAGCAAGACGGATTTTTTAAAAAGAAAAAATCTATAATTTATCAAAACTAATTCAAGAATATATATAAAACCCGAACAATTTTTAACTAAAAAATTTTAAATATATCATTTAAAATATCTGGCCAGACTCAGTGGGATTACACCTGTAATCCCAGTGCTTTGGGAGGCTGAGGCAGGAGGATTGCCTGTGGCCAGGAGTTCAAGACCAGCCTGGGCAACATAGTGAGAATCTGTCCTTTATTTAAATATATATATTCCTACAAAGAAAACTCTAGTCCCAGATTGCTTCACGGGAAAGTTCTATCAAATATTCAAGAAATAGATAATGCCAATCTTATGTGAACTATCCCAGAGCATAGGGCATAGATAGGTAACGTAGGGACACACATCCCAGGCAGAAACAGTATGTGCAGGGGCACAAAGGCAGAGAACACAATGAATGGGGAAACAAGTTGTTCAGTATAGCTGGAGCTCAAAGGACTTTTTGGAGAGAATCTGAATAAAGCAAAATATCAACATCAACTGAAAACTTCTTGCTAATAATATCCTAGAAACGAAGAAGTCCTGACTGTCTCTACAAGTGCCCTTAAATGGTGTCTTAATCACAAGTCTTTTAAAGGACTCCTATAAGTCTGCACCTGGGATGGCAGATATGCTGAACATAAGCTGCCTTGCCCCACATCTGGGCCCATAATATTCGTGATAATAACAACTTGTATTTATTGAGCACTCTACTAGATACAGTGCTCAGCACTTGACATGAATTATCTCAACAATCCTTACAATAACCCTGTGAAGCAGGTGCTATAATCTATTTGCCTTTTACAGATAATAAACAAGCCTGAAAGTGGTTAGGTAACTTGCTTAAAGACTTGGCTAATAAGTGGCACAGATAGGGCTGGAACTTGAATCCTTCTAGCTATAATAGTCATGCTCTTGGCTACTATGCTAGCCTGCCTGGGCCAGATATCACTAATTGATCATTGCATTCTCTTCTTTCTTTTTTTTTTTTTTTTTTTTTTTTGAGACGGAGTCTCATTCTGTCACCCAGGCTGGAGTGCAGAGGCACAATCTCAGCTCATTGCAACCTCTGCCTCCCAGGTTCAAGAGATTCTCCTGCCTCAGCCTCCTAAGTAGCTGGGACTACAGGCATGTGCTACCACGTCCAGCTAATTTTTGTATTTTTAGTAGAGACATATTTCACCATGTTGGCCAGGCTGATCTCGAATGCCTGACCTCGTGATCTGCGCTCCTCAGCCTCCCAAAGTGCTGGGATTACAGGCGTGAGCACCGCGCCCAGCCGATCATTGCATTCTTTTTCACTCAGCACAGACCAAGCCTCCCAACTTCTTTTAGTACAGTGTTCTAGGGAGCCACTGTAGATTAATCAGAATTGGCACATAAGATGGGATCATTGCTGCCGTTGGCCTATACTCCAGAGATGTCATCTCAGATGCAGCCTCAGATTCTGATTCAGCACTGGAATCCTGAATAAGTGACATGAAATGCTGATCTACCACCATAAATTGCATTCTAGCATGTTTACTTGGAGTTTGCATGGTTTTCTTTATAAGTTCTCCTGGTGATCCTAAGGTGCAACCAAGGCTGACAACCATCTGCCTTCCTTATTTCTGACCCTTTAAATCAATCTGAAGCACTCAGGATTGCTAGCCCACAGAGAGAAACTGAAAAGCCCAGCTTGACTTAGCTACCATTACCAAAAACCCAGCTCCTTCACCTGTTCCTAACTAACTTTTACTTTGTTCTCATCCTTCTTGGCTCTCGGGTCCTGTGTTGCAATGGGTGGAAGCAGCCAAGTTTCATCTCAGGCTGTAGAACCCAACCCTGATCTTTTCTCTAAACAAGCAGGAACGCTAGGAGCTAGACAGAGGCTGGGATGCTGTATCCTAGAAACCGGGGATGCTGGGGCTCCAGGAATCTTGCAGAGGGATGTAGTGCATGGAGGTGAGGAAGGGATCCAAGGGAAAAATGGAAGTTAAATTCATGGGCAACATTCCAGAGATTCATCATCAAAGCAGAGGACCTAGGCAAGGAAACTCTAGGATCATGATCCAGGGAAAACAGCACAGAGAAGGGAAGGGTTTGTAGCAGAGGTCAGGTGGTGAAGCCTGGAGAAATTCTCTAAGGTGCAGATAATACCTGCAGCTGTGGCTTACCATAAGCCTATGACCTAAGGCTGGGTGAGGTCACCCTGTAGCCTCACCTGGACCTAGCTGTTTACCTGCAGAGCTCAAGGAATTTGTGTGGTTATCCTTTTGCCACCTCAGCTTCAAATAAAAGGTTTGGCGAAGGTTTGGCTTTGGGGAGCCTGAAGCAGGATTTTGGAGATTAGCCAATGAGACCACAGAGATTCTTTTTTTTTCTTTTTTTTGAGATAGAGTCTTGCTCTGTCACCCAGGATAGAGTGCAGTGGCGTGATCTTGGCTCACTACAACCTTCGGCTCCCGGGATCAAGTGATTCTCATGCCTCAGCCTCCTGAGTAGCTGGGATTATAGGCATGTGCCACCACACCCAGCCTTTTTTTTTGAGACACAGCCTTGCTCTGTCGCTGAGGCTGGAGTGCAGTGGCGTGACCTCGGCTCATTGCAACCTCTGCCTCCCAGGTTCAAGCAATTCTCCTGCCTCAGCCTCCCAAGTAGCTGGGACTACAGGTGCCTGCCACCATGCCTGGCTAATTTTTTGGTATTTTTTAGTGGAGATGGGGGTTTCACCATGTTGGCCAGGCTGGTCTCGAACTCCTGACCTCAGGTGATCTGGCCGCCTCGGCCTCCCAAAATGTTGGAATTAAGGCATGAGCCACCACACCCGGCCCCTATTTTTGTATTCTTAAAAGAGACCAGGTTTCACCATGTTGGCCAGGCTAGTCTTGAACTCCTGACCTCTAGTATCTGCCCACCTCAGCCTCCCAAAGTGCTGGGATTACATTCATGAGCCGCCATGCCTGGCTGGGATACTGAATTTTGAATCAGAAAATCCAGACTTTACAATAGTCAAAACTATATCTTATTTGTCTTTCTGCTCCATTACCCAGGATTTTACCTAGAACATCAGTAGACACCTGAAAACATTGGTCAAATAAAAGTGAATAAATGATTAAAGAACAAATTAACAAGTAAATGAAGCCCTATATAAATAAAGGCCCTACTAATCCACCAGCTACACTCGTGTGACAAAGGCCCCAGAGATGCCCATGCTCTATATCCATGGAATTGTGCCATGGGGCTGGCTTACTGGGGATTCTATTTACCTGTGGTCTTGATGGGCCTCCCTGGAGAAACAGTAACCTGATATCTGGAGAATACATTTGGCTCTGTGAACTAGGTCAGATCTGCAGACTTGTGGTTTACCCACTTAGACCCATGCCATACACAGCAGGCCCCTGATGAGAGCCCCGGCATCCTTGCCTTGTGCTTCTTCACCATCCCCTACCAGATCTCACCTGGCCTCTTTGGTCCCAACTGTGTGCCTCCTCTCCTCTCTCTAGCCTCTTGCTCTTCTCTATGCCCTTTGCCTGACCCTGCCTCTCTGGTTCTGACCTTGGCTCCCCTCCTGTTTTGCAGTGAGCATTTACCCTTCAGATCATATTTGCAGCTGCCACTCTGGGCAAACTCCCTCTCACTCAAACTTGGCCTCCATGTCCATTGGCCATAGGCTGATTTTCCCACTGTGCTTGGTCAGGCTTCGTGGGTGGAATTCAGACACCAGGACTAGGCATCCTGGTCAAAACCAGGGGCAAACGCTCTCACCTGCATTCTCGGGCGGGAGGCAGGGGTCCCAGGTGGCCAAGAAACTCACCCCATAACTGAACAGAGGTGGCATGCCCACACTCTGTCCCTGGACAAGTGAAGCTCAAATTCAAATAGTATACAACATTGTGCTTCTCACATAGTAAAACCAATCTTTCAGAAATGTGTCCCGAATTCCTAAGGGGAGGAAGGGAGAAAGATCCTCCAGAAAATAAAAAAAAAATTCCAATAAAAAAAGTTGGTCCATTGGCAATATAGTACAAAACAAAGATCTTGGTAAGAAAACATCTCCCTGATTTGGGGGTTCCCATGAAAATAACACGGGGCCCCATGAAAATAACGTAGATGAAGCAGCAGAGAACTGACAAAGCCTGTGGAAACATGTAAAGAGTAATGATAACGCAGAGATCAGAGGTAAAGCAAAAGCACAAGTGAACCTTCACAAAGCTGGGCTAGGTGATATTAACGTAGCTGCTATTAACTAGAAATTCCCAGTCAAGTCAACCCGGCTTAGCAGTGGTGGCCACCAGAGGGCGCTAGAGAAGAGTCCGTGGGAGAACTTCAGCGGTGGCCCTGCAGGTTTGAGAGGCACCTTCCTGGAGGATGGATTTGAAGGGCTGAGGGTCCAGCAGTTCTGTGGGTTGGCGGCTCACAGGAGAAGGCATGAAGAGATACTTCCATCCTCACACCCCCGAAGGTCCTTGCCTGGACTGGAAGCTAAAGAAGCGCATGCTATATTGTTTTCCTAGTGACAAAAATCCCAGCTGGCCTCTGGTTAACTTTTCAAACAAATGGCACTGACATGATATTGGGCGAACTCTAGGTGTCACTGACCTGATAAAAAGAAAAAAGCTATTTGCTTCCCATTTTCCGATGCAGTGAGGATTCCACAGTGATCTCAAACACAGTGAAATACATAAAAAGAGCCTAGCTTAATGCCCGGCACCCAGCAAACGCCCAATAAACATCTGTTCCCTTTCCTTGATAAACCCCATTTGCCTCTCAGCCTCCAGCCTCCCACACTGGTGGACCCACGTGCCCCTCTGAAGTGAAGCTTTTGGCCCCCGTAAAGCAGCAGCCCCTCTGGCCAGAGAGTCTTTTTTCCCAGAGCCTTTGTTGTTCCAGATTTCTCACTGTGAGGCCTCAGCAGCTGCCAGGGGGCCACCCCAGGAGCTGGAATCTCAGCTCAGAAAGAGAGCATTATACGCAGTCCTTCTTCTGCTCCCTTCTGGGCCCACATGCCCCAGCCCCACACCCAGCCTCGACCACACTGCCCTGCACACCCTCACTGTGCCCCCACTTCTCCACAATGTGTTTCTAATCTGCCCAGGAACAGTCACCAGCTCACTTTTCCTGCCTGGTCTCATTAGCGTGGCCTCTGGGCCTGGGCCTGGGTGTGTAGCCCAGAGGCTTGCACGGAGGTGATCAGATTGCAGGGAACAGTATGTTTTCCTCTCTGCCTCTGCTTGTTTTCTTCAGGGGCCAGGGCCAGCCAGCTGAGCTGTCTTCCTCTTCCCTGGCTTCTCACCCTCCCTCACACGTGGTCTGACTTCAGTGGGTGGGGGGATGAGCAGAGGGTGTGACACACACGAGTGTGCATGACTCGAATGCAGGGAGTGTGAGTTGTGGGCAGGTTTCTTAAGGGAAGGCAAGGCTGCTACTACTCCGGGAAACAGGCCTGGGAGCCAGCGGGAGTGGAGGAGGAAGGCCAAGCTGGGGATTTGTACAGACCAGTTCTGGCCAGATCTCTTAAAATGTTTTGTTCTTGCATTGCTGCTGCTGCTGCTGTTGGTTTTCTTCCCCGCTTCCCTGTGCTGAGCTGTCATTTCTTAGTCCAGCCAGGCCCTTATGAACTTTTGGTTCCTCTAAATGATAAACACCCTGGTTTTCCAGACTACACCATAGCTCTCTTTTCTTATTTGCCTTCAAAATACACTTAAAAAAAAAAAAGAAAGTAGAAAATGGCAATATCAGTGATAAGGGCAGGGCATGCACTTAAAAAGAACAGCTCAATCTAACATTTATCGAGCCTGCTACCTTCCTCAGCTTTATTCTCTCCTTTCTTGTTCTTGGCAACAGCAGATAAGAAATCAGCTGTGGGTCAATATGTGAAAAATGTTCACCCTTTTAGAGTAGTATTAAAATAAATATTTTCAATGACAACATTAAACAGTTAATAATTAAAGCGTGAGCATGTTTATACTTAAGGGGCTGGAGTCCCTTCTGTCCAAATCAAATTTTCCATGAGGGTTGGTAACAAGGTGGCTGGGAATATTGAGATGTGAGACTGGCCTTCCAAGGATCAGGAGGGCAGCTGGTGGTGGGTCTGCTCTCTCTCATCACTCTCAGTGGCGACATCACCGTCCATCCTCCCCAGTACTAAGATCTGCTTCAGGAAAGAGCCTGAAACCAGCTGCGTGTATCTCATGTTGGTGAAGGAAAATCACAGTAGTGGTCCTCAGTGGGACTCTAAAATGACTTCACATCAGCCTCATTTGGTAAATGAGGAAACTGAGGCTCCAAGAGGTGATGTGTGTCACCCAAGTTTCCATAGCAGAGCTAGAAAAAGACCTTGTTCCTGGGGTCCTGGGAGAGGGTCCCACTGCCCAGCTCTGACGGATGAAAGGAAGGCCTTTTTCCATGGTACCAGCTGTTGCTATGGGCAACCCTAGAGATCACTCTGCGGAGTGTGGGATCCTTCGGGAGAGCTTGTGCTTCCATTTGGAGAGACCTCACAAAGAGGGTGCCATGGGGACTAACATAAAAAATCAACAGTGGGGAGACAAGAAGAGGAAGATCAGCAGAACTGTCCAGATTTCTACGATGCCCGCCCTTCTTACAGGCAAGCTAAGCCATCTACGTGTTAGGGGGCATGGTTGCTGGCCCTCCGGAAACCCCTCAGATCTGAAGAGCAGACAAGAGCATCTGTCATCTCACAGAGATGCCTTGGGATTTGAATACTTGTTTTGTCTTTGGCCTGGAGTTTTACTCTTAGAGCTCCTTGCCCAGATATTCCACGGTAACCCACTGTCATATTCTGCATAGTCCTCTGAGATAAATATGGAGAAATTATGGAATGCAGGGGAAAGAATTCTGAACTTCAAATGAGAAGAGCTGGGTTTGTGTCTGGCTTCACTCCTTACTTGTGTCTAATTAAAAGCAAATCAAAATTGAAAGTAAGGGCTAAATTTTTGTTAAGGCAGGATTTTAAGGCAATTGTTAAGTCAAAGATGTATGTTAAGCACCATATTCAAAACCATTTATTCTCATACATCACTCTTACTGTATTTTCTAGGCTCTAAGAAGCCACTGACTAAGACACAGCGTGAGTTAATAACAGCTTTTAGGGGGAAAGAAGAAGAAAAATGTTTCTCTGTTAAACATACACATCAATTGTAAGACACAGGATTTCTGAAATGTCAGGTGTGAAGATCAAGCTTCTTGGAATGAAAGAAACAGTGGTATTGTTACGATTTTGAAGGAAGACTGGCTCAGGGAAGGGCAAAAGACGTTTTTGAACACATGGCTACTTATCGGGCTAGTAGAATGTTTCCCAAATTCTCCTTTGTAATACCTATATCCTCTTTGGCTGTTCCCCTCCTGGTCCTCAGTCTTTTGTTTACCTGTCATTTAAACTTTCCACCAGTTTGGCCAATGGCCATTGTGTCAACTGCAGCTCAGACTTGTCCAGGCAAACACTGGCTCACTGACCAGGTGCTCAACAAGCCTCAGGGTACACATACCAGCCCTGCTCGACCACACCCACGGACACCTGGTAATACCGCTTCATACTACATTAATTTTCCTGTAAGCAGACTTTCTGACTTAAATCATTTTGTTTCAGAAGTAAAAGTGATAATTTCACTTTACATGCAAAACCTATATCACTTCTGTAGATACAAAATAAGCATAAAAATAGTAAGATGGGCCAAGCGCAATGGTTCACACCTGTAATCTCAGCACTTTGGGAGGCCAAGGCAGGTGGATTACTTGAGGTCAGGAGTTCGAGACCAGCCTGGCCAACATGGTGAAACCCCGTCTCTACTAAAAATACAAAAATTAGATGAGCATGGTGGCGCATGCCTGTAATCCTAGCAACTCAGGAGGCTGAGGCAGGAGAATCACTTGAACCCAGGAGGCAGCGGTTGCAGTGAGCTGAGATCATGCCACTGCACTCCAGCCTAGGCAACAGAGCCAGACCCTGTCTCAAAAAAAAAAAAAAAAAAGTAAAATGGAAACATAGAACCTTAAAAAAAAAAAACTATGTTGATTCTAATACCTTGTGTGTAGAATCCAATCAATTTATGAAAATAATTTCCTCACTGAGAAAAATTAAACTGTTTGTAATCTTTCCATAAGAAAGGAATATTCAACCCCACGTATTAAGTTTAAGAGAACAGCGAGGAGCTATGTCTATTAGGGCCAGTTACACGTAGGAGCCACAGTACCAGCTCCCTGCAGAGTAGCTGTGTGACCACGGGTCAGTTTCTCAACATCTGTGTGCCTTAGTTCCTTGTTTGTCAAACAGAAATGAAAATAACACCAATTTGGGGGTTATTTCTGATGACTAAATGAGTTAACGCATGCAAAGCACTTATGACAGTGCCTGGTATTTAGTAAGGTCTCAATACATGTTAGCTATAATGATAATCAGTAGTCAGGGTATTACAATTAGTAGTATTCATGACTTAAAATTCCTACTCACTGGAGTTGGAGTCAGAAAGATTTTTAAGACATTAACTGTTTTCTCTCGTAAGACTGGTTACTCAGAGTGAGTTTCTAACCAAAATGATGAAAGTAGCTGTTGCCCAACAACTGCTCCTTAAAGAAGCCATCTCCAGGATGGAGTGTCAGAATATGTCCAGTTAAACCTGGTCATGTTTGGAAAGTGATGGAAACTGGGTTCCTAATCTACTCCCTGCCACATTCCAGTTTAGAAAAATACTTACATATTTTTTTTCATTTTCCAAGGATCACTATGTTCAAAACAATTTTGAACTAGTTATTCAGATGACTTCATTACCATCTGCTTCAGATAATGACAATAGTTTTTGATAAAATTTGAGTCTGGTTGAATGCTTGCTTGACTAGAAGACACATGTGTGGGTCCTTGGTGTACTGGCTGGGCCAGTGACCCCTTACTGAGCATGAACTATATGCTATGCAGGGTTAAATTATTTAATTCTCATAGTAACCCAATGATTTAGGTACTCTGTCCCCATTTTACGGCTGAGGAAAACCGAGGCACAGAGTGGTCAAGTGACTTAAGATTACAGTGTTAATCATGGGTTTGAGATGGAATTCAGAGGTCTTGCTCGGTGCCAGAACCCTGTTCTCCAAACTCCTCTGCCTCATGGGAGTGACAGTGTAATCTGAGGCCACAGCCCTGCCTTAGCCTTTCCCACGGGCCCTGGCCTCAGAGAAAGGCACCAGGGTGGGATGTTCTGCCCCTATAGATTTCTGCTGGCCCAGCCCTACCTGTAAACCCAGATGATAAGCAAAGAAGCCCCTTGCATGGGTGTGAGTAACAGCATGTGGGGGGTCTCCAATGGCCCCAGGCAAGGGGAGGGCACTGCGGTTCCCTACCCGATTCCCATCCTTCCTTCCTCCTACTTCCTTCTATTACTGTTAAACCCTACCCCTCAGTGGCAGGCACCAACTTTCCTACCTCCCTTCCTCTACCAGCAAACTTACCAGGTTAGGCCTGTAGACTATGTTTGATAAAAACTGAATTGGCACATAGTAGGTCTCTAAGGTGTATGTGAACAGATGATAAATATAATTGGAATTTTCTTTGACTGTATACTCCTTATGGGCAAGAACTCTGATTTCTCTGTCTCGCTAGAGCTTATTATAGTGCCCAGCACATAGTAGATGCTCAAAGAGTATCAGTTACTGAATATCTGGTGCAAAGGAGCTGGGAAAAAATCTAAAGAAGAAGGGATGAGTTTGGGTTTTATTTTTAGTGCCAATGTTCAAAAGTATTTTAAAAAAATGTTCTACCAAACCCAAAATATTTCATTGAACACCTGGGACATCTCAGCTCTGGGAAGATCTTCCTATTACATCTCACTGCCTCCATATTCCTGCTTCACTCTGGAAGTCCTCAGGTTATTAGGGAAAGCTCTAAAGGTGGAGGGCTGCTGGTAGGGAGATAAACATGCAGGGACAAGAGGCAGGAGTGGACGAAAACTAAGAGATGCAGCAAAGATGGACAAGAGTAAGAAAACACTTGCATTCCTTCCCACACACAGCCAGGTTGCTAGGAAGGACCTAAGACCTATATCAGCCCTTCCCACCCTCACCAGGCAGTGACCTTGGAGAGGGACTTCAGAGACCAGAGCTTTCATACTAAAGGAAGATTGAAGGTTGTGATTATTGTTCAGTATCCGAGGTCCAACTTTGTTCTGATTCAGTCTCATTTCTTTCACATCTTGACTGTTCCTGAGTACTGGGGTTTCTTTTCAAAATAACTGAGATATGTGAACTCAGGATAAGCTTTAGGAAGAAGCCTTTGAGGGGAACCTGGTGTTAGGTTTTAGAGGAAGACAGAAGAAGAGGGGGAGCTCTCTTTGATAGGAGCATCTGACAACAGAAGGAGATCTCTGTGGAGGTGCTTCTGAAAGACTGGTAACAGAGGGCTCCATGAGAAAGCTCATCAAGGGAAGGGGGAAGTGGTTCTGAGAAATGAGCTCAGAAGAGCTCTGACTTCACGTTTCCATGGTGGCAACATCCTTGCTCCATTACAACAGACATCACCTAACACATGACAAAAGCAGTCTGCAAAGGGGAAGGGACGGCTGACTCAAGCCGTGCTGAGTCACTGTAGTTAACTTCCCGCTCTCTGTCCACTGCATTTCTTTAGAGCTTCTTGAGACTGGCCCTCACAGCCCAGCTTTGGGTAAATCATTGGCTCAAGAATTCAGCTTTGAATTCAATCTTCCCAGATAGGATCCTCATGACCTCTAGTTTGGCCATTCAGTCTTTCCAGGTAGGTTCCTCATGGCCTCTCTCTTACTAGGCCATTACTCTCCTTGTTTGCCTTGAATCCTGAAAGCTGTGTGTTTTGGTGTTTTTCCCCTACAAGCAATTGTAACTTTCTTTTTTTGCATAGACCAGCCACGGCTCCCTGTGATTTCAATCCCAGCTCAATATCACATTCCCTCAGACCATGTTGTTTTAGCCTGGCCCTGACATTCTTACACCTAATTTATTCATTTTTTGCCCTGAAAAACCTCTAAGTCTTAGCCCAGCCCTGGGAACAAGACAGGATTAGTCTTGTGTGCATTTTTGAACTTGACAGTTGAAGACTTTAGATACCTAAAATCAAATTCACTTGTGACCCAGGCCACTCAATGCTACAAGTACACAGAGAGACAGTCCTTGGATATGTTGCTATGTGACATACAACATGCATGCTCGCTAGGATCCCTCATGAAGACAGGCACTGACATACTTATTCCTTTGAAACCCTAAATTTAGACCAAAGGAAATGTCACCTCAAATTGGGCCCATGGTCCATCCAAATCAGGCAATAACAACAACAGCCAACATCTACTACATGGTGCTGACATTCTGCTAACCACTTCTCAAGCATTTGCTTGCTTACTATGGTTATTCTCAAAACAATCCTGAGGGGTGGATATCACCATTAACAGTTTACAAACAAGTAGGGAACTTAGATAAAGCACAGATCACCCTTGAACAAGTTTGAACTGCATGGGTTCACTTACAGGTGAATTTTTTTCAACAAATATATTGGAATATTGTTTGGAGATTTGTAAAAATTTGAAAAAAACTTGCAGATCAACGATGTAGCCTAAAAATATCAAAAAATTAAGAAAAGGATATGTCACAAATACATAAAGAATAAAAAGACATTGTTCTATTTTATCATTTACTACCATAAAATATACAAATCTGTAAAAATAAGTTAAAATTTATCAAAACTTACACACACACTTATAGACCAGTGCCATTTGCAGTCAAGAGAAATCCAAACAAACATAAAGATGTAGTATTAAGTTGTCACTGCATAAAGTTAACTGTTTGGAGTCACCCCCTGCTGCTATTGCAGTGAGCTCCAATATCATGAGTATCCACTTAAAACACTGTGTGATGCTGATCATCTAGAGTGAGCAGTTTGTCTCTCCAGTAAATTGGTTCTCGCTTATTTTTCATCATGTTTAGTGCATTTCTATAAACTTTGAGTAACACTGTGGGACTCATACGAAGTGCCACTAATAATGTTGGAAGTGCTCCCAAAAAGTAGAGAAAAGTCATGACATTCCTAGAAGAAGTCGAATTGCTTGATATGTACCATAGACTGAGGTCTGCAGCTGTGGCATCTGCCATTTCAGATGGAGGACTCATCTTAGAAACAGACAACATAAACTTACAGTAACAATACATACAGTACTGTACTATAAATGTATTTTCTCCTCATGAGTTTCTTAATAATATTTTCTTTTCTCTAGCTTACTTTATTGTAATAAGACAGTATAGTACATATAGCATACAAAATACATGTTAATCATCTGTTTCTGGTTATAGGTAAGGTTTCCAAGCAATGGTAGGTATTAGTAGTTAAGTTTTTGGCCACTCAAAAGTTATACATGGATGAATTTTCAATTGCACTGGGGGTCAGTGCTCCTAATCCCTGCGTTATTCAAAGCTCACCTATAATTGCTCAATGTCACCTATCTTGCATGCTATAGAACAGGACTTGGACCCAGATCTGTCTGAATCCCAAACCCAAGCTTTGAATCAATTAAACTCTTGGACTGGCCAGGCATGGTGGCTTATGCCTGTAATCCCAGCACTTTGGGAGGCCGAGGTGGGAGGATGACAAGGTCAGCAGTTCAAGACAAGCCTGGCCAACATAGTGAAACCCCGTCTTTACTAAAATTACAAAAATTAGCCTGGTGTGGTGGCAGGTACCTGTAATCCCAGCTATTTGGGAGGCTGAGGCAGGAGAATTGCTTGAACCCGGGCGGCGGAGATTGCAGTGAGCCGAGACCACACCACTGCAGTCCAGCCTGGGTGACAGAGCGAGACTCTGTCTAAAAAAAAAAAAAAAATCTCTTGGACTAAGGCATTTTTGGAGAGAATCACACTCTTTACAAGCCACTGACCACATAAGGTCCCCTGAAACACTCTTTAGTTCTCTTAACAACCTGACAGTCTTGTGTTATCTATAAGTTAATTCAATTCCTCTTGAATCTGAATGTTTTGCTTACATAAATTCCTGAGTAACAGTTTTCTTTTCTTTTCTTTTTTTTCTGAGACGGAGTCTTGCTCTGTTGCCCAGGCTGGAGTGCAACGGTGCCATCTCAGCTCACTGCAACCTCCACCTCCTGGGTTCAAGCAATTCTCCTGCCTCAGCCTCCTGAGTAGCTGGGATTACAGGTGCCTGCCATCACACCTGGCTAATTTTTATATTTGCACTAGAGAGGGGGTTTCATCATATTGGCCAGGCTGGTCTCAAACTCTGACCTCGTGATCTGCCTGCCTCGGCCTCCCAAAGTGCTGGGACTACAGGTGTGAGCCACCGCGCCCTGCCAACAGTTCTCGTCAGATTAGTGCTTTCTATGTGCTTCCTCTTATTTGAGCTAATGCTGTCTTCAATCATTACAGAGTAGTCCTTAATTCTAATACTGTAAGATCTGTGAATTTCAATTTCCCCTAGTAGAAACCTTTGGTTTTCTTTAGATTTATTTTATCATGCTTTAAAGGTCTCATATTTCCAGGCCAAAAAGTTACGTGTACAGTGTTTATATAAGGCGGCGGTCTCAACACCTTACTTCCTGACCCCAAGCTCCAAGTGAACCAACAAGCTCCAGACTGTTCCCTGTATATGCCTGTATTTTCCCACCATCCTTCAAATAGAAATACTCTTCCCTTTTCAACACCTATTCCCTGTATCCTCACAGGCAAAATCTATACTTTTTTTGTAGTGTAGATTTTGGGTTAATATTGCCTCCCTTCTTGAAGCCTTTTTTGGTGGCCCCCAGATGGAAGTGATTCCACTCTCAAGTGAAATAACACCGTAGGACCATATATCCTGTATTCTTTACGTGATACTTATCACTTTCTTGCTGGATTTTGGTTGCACTATTTCATATTTCTCCTAGCTACTTGAGACCAAGTTCTGTATATATTTTCTAGTGACTTACATTAAATTAGGTACTCACATATTGGCTCAATGCATCAATTAATATATACATAAATACTTGTACTTGACTTCTTTCTCAGAACATTTCCATTTCTTTATCAGAATGATATAACTCTAACTGCTTGAGGCATTCCAAGTAATAGATCATCATGAGTTTACACAAAGCTAAGACAATATCTTTTAGTTTGTATCTGACATCCTTCTGGCAATTGCCAACATCTAAAATATTTTGACTAACACTAAAATTACAGTGGCACATCAAAGTCTTCTTGGGAAAATTGAACCATTTCCTGGATCATAACTGGGAAGCCTGTGTTTATCATCTTGAAACAGGATGTGGCTACTTCTCTCATAAATGCATTATTTCTTTGCTTAACTTTAATTTGAAAAAACTCTTATGTTACCTGCAATATTGAGATTGCACTGGCCACACTTTCAAATTATGTATCTTATAGACATGTTGTCATTTGTTTCATGCGCCATTACCACCAGCAAAATCTCAAACTAAAGACCCTTCCATGGCAAAAGAAACAGCATTCTAATTTATCTCCCCTAGTATTTAAAGTCTGCACATAAATTGTTCTGAATTTCTGGCTTATGCTAGAATGTAGAACTGTCAACCATGGCAATATTTGTGGTGAGTATTGGCTAAACCTTCATTCTCTGCACACGCCGGGAATATTTTGACAAAAACTATTTAAAATATATTATGCACCCACATGCAGCTGGTGTTGTACAGAGTACTAAAAGGCACAATCTGCAAGGAATTCAAAGGCATCAAAGCTGCCTTTCAGATCCAAAATTGCTCTTTTTTCGAGAGACCTGAGAGTGTACACGGAAGGGAAATCATGATTATCCAAAAGCTACTGCTGCAGTCATTATTACGTTACCTATGTGATTACTTTCTCACAAGGAGAACATAGTGCTTGCAAAATAAGGGCTTTCAACCCATTTTAATCTTTAGTCTATTTTCCTACTATATAAAACAATTTGGCACTGTGTCATTATAGATCAGGATTCCAAAGCCACCTCAGGAATAGCAGAACTCAAAGGTTAATGTGTGTAAAGAATCATCCTTTTACAAGAAAAAAAAAAATAACCCCATCAAAAAGTGGGTGAAGGATATGAACAGACACTTCTCAAAAGAAGACATTTATGTGGCCAACAAACACTGAAAAAAGCTCATTATCACCAGCCATTTGAGAAATGCAAATCGAAACCACAATAAGATATCATCTCACGCCAATTAGAATGGCGATCATTAAAAAGTCAGGAAACAACAGATGCTGGAGAGGATGTGGAGAAATAGGAATGCTTTTATACTGTTGATGGGAGTGTAAATTCATTCAACCATTGTGGAAGACAGTGTGGTGATTTCTCAAGGATCTAGAACCAGAAATACCATTTGACCCAGCAATCCCATTACTGGGTATATACCCAAAGGATTAGAAATCATTCTACTATAAAGACACATGCATATGTATGTTTATTGCAGCACTATTCATAATAGCAAAGACTTGGAACCAACCCAAATGCCCATCAGTGATAGACTAGATAAAGAAAATGTGGCACATATACACCATGGAATACTATGCAGCCATAAAAAGGATGGGTTCATGTCTTTTGCAGGGACATGGATGAAACTGGAAACCATCATTCTTAGCAAACTAACACAGGAACAGAAAACCAAACACCACATGTTCTTACTCATAGGTGGGAGTTGAACAATGAGAACACATGGACACAGGGAGGGGAACATCACACACTGGGGCCTGTTGGTGGGTGGGGGTTAGGGGAGGGATAGCACTAGGAGAAATACCTAATAACTATGTAACAAACCTGCACGTTCTGCACATGTATCCCAGAACTTAAAATAAAAAAATACAATTAAAAAAAATCATCCAAGGGGTTTCTTTTTGAAATGCAGACACACAGGCCCCAGTTCACACCTACCGATTTGCTATCTCTGGGGGCAAGGCTGGTGATCTGTATATTTTAACAAGTCCATCTAGAATGCTGATCAGTGGCCCTGGGTAAGACTTTGAAGAAAAAAATAGAACTGGTAAATGAGAAAGATTGTAAAAAAGTTATTATGACATCGGGGACTGACAGAGCAGAATGGTGTTTACTTTCTGGGGGATGTAGGGTCATCATAGGGCCCTGCCTGCTCCTTGCAGGGGTAGAACCCCTCATCTCACCTGAGTCGAGTTGATGTGATGGGATTGCCACAGGCTGATATCACAAGAACTCCAGAGTCCTTATCCAAGCAGCTGTGAGATTTGAGAGGAGTACTTCACCTCTCAGAGCCAGGCCTGATGATCTCCAAGGGTGCTCTAATTAACCTATGAATTCATTCAGGGGAGGCTGAAGGTTTCCCTTTCTGGCATTGCTGTCCAACAAAAACAATGCAAGCCACATATGTACATGTACATTTTCTAGTAGCTCCATTTCAAAAAGTGAAAAGAAACTAGGTGAAATTTTTTTTTTTTTTAATTATACTTTAGGTTTTAGGGTACATGTGCACAATGTGCAGGTTTGTTACATATGTATCCATGTGCCATGTTGATTTCCTGCACCCATTAGCTCGTCATTTAGCATTAGGTATATCTCCTAATGCTGTCCCC